>NC_088386.1:116500000-117125000 GCF_037993035.2 Macaca fascicularis
ACAGAAGAATCACAACCACCTGCAAAAGACACGCAGTTTATACCACATTTTCACTTCACATCCTTTTTCTAACAACCTCCACTTGGCAACCTTCATTCAACCCAAACTCGGGGCCTTGAGTATGGCCAGTGGGCTCAGATATTCCTTATAGACAGGGGACAGATCCCCAGGTTGGCCACTCCCAGATTCCTTGGAATCACATTCAGGTGCATCTGCCATACAGGGTCATTATTTGGGTATGCTTAAGCTATTGCTATCAGGTGCATCTACCATACACATAACTGTAAGTCAAAGAATGCCAGCATTCCCAGCAAACCACCAGAAGCTATGGAGAGGAATGGAACAGGTTTTAACAGCAGCACAGTGTCACTTGTAATTGCCTTATGCCTTCCTACACCTTTGAAATCCTTTAAAATAGATATTCCTCTTGTTGTGCAGAAGCTCTTTAGTTTAATTAGATCCCATTTGTCAATTTTTGCTTTTGTTACAATTGCTTTTGGTGATTCCATCATAAAATCTTTGCCCATGCCTATGTCCTGAATGTTATTGCCCAGATTTTCTTCTAGGGTTTTTATAGTTTTGGGTTTTACATTTAAGTACAGACAACCTACAGAATGGGAGAAGATTTTTATGACCTATTGATCTGACAAAGTTCTAATATCAAGAATGTACAAGGAACTTAAGCAAATTTACAAAAAAAGAAAATCAGCAACAACCCCATTAAAAAGTGGGCAAAGGACATGGACAGATACTTCTCAAAAGAAGACATACTATGTCTAAAGAAGGCCTACTATGCAGCCATAAAAAAGGATGAGTTCATGTC
This sequence comes from Macaca fascicularis, assembly GCF_037993035.2. Classification (NCBI taxonomy): domain Eukaryota; kingdom Metazoa; phylum Chordata; class Mammalia; order Primates; family Cercopithecidae; genus Macaca; species Macaca fascicularis. Next base: position 116,500,824 of record NC_088386.1, read on the forward strand.
CTTTGCAGGAACATGGATGAAGCTGGAAACCATCATTCTAAGCAAACTATCACAAGGACAGAAAACCACACTGCGTGTTCTCACTCATAAGTGGGAGTTGAACAATGACAACACATGGACACAGGGAGGGGAACATCAAACACTGGGACCGGTCAGTGGGTGAGGGACTGGGGGAGGGATAGCATTAGGAGAAATACCTAACGTAAATGATGAGTTGATGGGTGCAGCAAATGAACATGACGTATGTATACCTATGTAACAAACCTGCACGTTGTGCACATGCACCCTAGAACTTAAAGTATAATAAAAAAGGCATACATGCAGCCAATAAATATATGAAAAAAAGCTGAACATCACTGACCATTAGAAAAATGCAAATCAAAACCACAATGATATACCATCTTACGCCAGTCAGAATGGCAATTATTAAAAAGTCGAGAAACAACAGATGCTGGCAAGATTGTGGAGAAATAGGAACACTTTTATAGTGTTGGTGGGAATATAAACTAGTTCAACTGTTGTGGGAGACAGCCTGGCAATTCCTCAAAGATTTGGAACCAGAAACCCCATTTGACCCAGCAATCCTATTACTAGGTATATACCCAAAGGAATAAAAATCATGTTATTATAAAGACATATGCACACATGTGTTCATTTCAGCACTATTCTCAATAGCAAAGACATGGAATCCACCCAAATGCCTATCAATAATAGACTGAATTAAGACAATGTTTTACATATATACCACAGAATACTATGTAGCCATAAAAAGGCATTTTAGATCATGTCCTTTGTAGGGACACGGATGAAGCTGGAAGTCATTAACCTCAGCAAACTAGGCAGAAACAGAAAACCAAACACCGCATGTTCTCACTTATAAGTAGCAGGTAAACAATGAGAACACATGGACACAGAGAGGGGAACAACACACAATAGGGCCTGTCAGGGAAGAGTGGGGGAGACAGCATCAGGAAAAATCGCTAATGCACGTGGGGCTTAATACCTAGGTGATGGGTTGATGGGTGCAGCAAACCACCAAGGTTTACCTATATAACAAACCTACACATCCTGCATAGGTACCCCAGAACTTACAATAAAATATAAATAAATAAATACTAAATGTTTCTCAACTTATCCTAAATTTGAGCATGCCATTTGTCTCTCAGGGCACTAACTTGTACAGATCTTCCCTCTTTTCTATAGATACTCACTCCCTTCCCTTCCTCATCTCTTATAGGCACATGACTGTCTCCAAATACTGTCTCTGTGCTAGATGTCGCCAATGAATTCCAGACTCTTCTAACTGCCCACTCATTTCTCCTTAATTGTTTAATAGGCATCGTAAACCTTTACATATCCAAAGTTAAGTTTTTGATATTGTCCCCACACTTGTTCCTCTTACAGTCTTCTGTCTCACTGAATGTCACCCCATTCTTCTAGCAGCTTGGGCCGAAAACTTTGGAGTGGCCTAGGTTTTTGTTAGTCCAAGATTATGTATCTGACATCCCATATCCAATCCGTTAACACATCTTGTTCAGCCTACATAAAAACATCAATACATCCAGAATGGAGAAGCTGGTGCTCTCATGCCTTGCTAGTGGGAATAGAAAATGGTGTAGCTACTGTGGAAAACACTCCATCAGTTTCTCAAATCATTAAACATAGAACTACCATATGACGTAACAATTCCTTTCCTTGGTATTGTATGCAAAATAATTAAAATCAGGGACTGGAACAAATATGTGTATATAATTTCCATAGCATCTTTATTCACAATATCCAAAAGATGGAAACGACTCACATGTTCATCATTGGTAAGTCGGTTATCATATACAGTGGGTATCAATATACAATGGAGTATTATTCAGCAATAAAATAGGATGAAACTTTCAGACATGCTACAACATGGATAGACCTTGTAAATATTATACTTACTGAAATAAGTCAGACACGGAAGGACAAGCATGATTCCACTTATATGAGTTACCCAGAATAGTCAAATTCAGAGAGACAGAAAGTAGATGGTGGTTGCCAGGGGATCGGGGAGCAGAAGATGGGGAGTTATTATTTCATGGATATAGAGGTTTTTCTGGGGGTAATACAAATGTTTGGGGCTGGGCATGGTGATTCATGCCTGTAATCCCAGCACTTTGGGAGGCTTAGGCGGGTGGATCACCTGAGGTCAGGAGTTCGAGACCAGCCTGATCAACATGGTGAAACCCCGTCTCTGCTATACAAAAATTAGCTGGGTGTGGTGGTGGGTGCCTGTCATCCCAGCTACTCGGGAGGCTGAGGGAGGAGAATCACTTGAAACCGGGAGGCAGAGGTTGCGGTGAGCTGAGATCACGTCATTGCACTCCAGCCTGGGTGACAGAGTGAAACTCCATCTCAAAAAAAAGGTTTGCACGTAGGTAATGGGGATGGCTACACAGCATTGGGGAGGTGTGTAAAGCCACTCGATTGTATACTTATGAATGGTTAAAGTGATAAATATTATGGTATGTATATTTTAACATGATAAATTTTGTATACATATATATGTCTACATAACATAAATCCACATATTTATGTTCAGGATTTTCTCCCTTCCCACCACTTCCACTACCACCACCTGGGTATGGGCCCATCCTGCCTCACGGCGATCATTGCAGTAGCTTCCTCCCTGGTCTCTCCTCTTCCAAGTTGCTTTACCACAGTTTATGCTCCACAGGAGTGAGCCAGAATAATCCTGTTACCGTCACAATATTCAGATCATGCCATTCCTCCATTTGACACCCTGAGGCATTTCCCATGTCTTCTGGAGTAAAAGTCCAAGTCTTTACAGTGGCCTGCAAGGCTCTCCATCATCAGGCCTCAGGCACCCTAAGTCTAGTCTCCTACCTTCTCCTCTCCCTCTCCACTCTCACGCCATGTCTAGTCTCCGTATTACTCTTTCTCCTCTTGCTCTGCCTCAGTCACCCCAGGTCTAGCCTCCTTGCATCCCCTGCTCCTCTCCCTCTGCACAGCCACATTGGCCTCCTTGTTTCTCCCTCAACACACCTCATCACTTCAAACACATCGTGCTCGCTGCTCTTTCTGCATGGAAGGCCCTCATGGAAGGCCCTCTCCTTCACTTCTGTCAGGCTTCTGCCCAGCTCCCATCTCATCACTGAGGCCTTTCCCCACACCCACTAGGGAATATTAAGCAACCCCTGCCCCTACACTCCCTAGGCTGCTTTATTTGCCTCTATAGAAATTACAACTATCCAGTGCATGGAACGTATAGTATTGCTTACTTGGTTATTGACTGTATTTCTCTCCCCACCAGGACACTTGAAGGCAGAGACTTTGTTCACTGGTGCCTCCCCTGCACCTAGAATGATGTCTGGCACCCAGTATGCACGTGATACATAGTCATTGAATAAATGAATGAAGGAACTATCTATGCATCTGTTCCTGACCTAGATGAATAATTAATGCAATTAATAAAACTTCAGACATTTCCTCATTGGGGTCTGTCTCTGACATTTAGCCTATTTTTTTTTAATGATTTCAAATTTTTATTTATTTATTTATTTTGAGACAGGGTCTTGCTCTGTTTCCCATGCTGGAGTGCAGTGGTGTGATCTTGGCTCACTTCAACCTTCACCTCCCGGGCTCAAGCTATTCTCATGCCTCAGCCCCTTGAGTAGCTAGGATTACAGGCACCCACCACCACACCTGGCTGATTTTTGTATTTTTAGTAGAGATGGGGTTTCACCATATTATCCAGGCTGGTTTTGAACTCCTGAGCCCAGGTGATCCACTTGCCTTGGCCTCCTGAAGTTCTGGGATCAACTTGTAGATTTAAGGGTACATGTGCAGGTTTGTTACATGGTTATATTGCATGATTATGATGTTGGGATATGAATAATGCCCTGTCACCCATTGCTCATAATTAAAAAGAAATTTACTTTCCACTCGAAACAGGAGCACATAGATGAAGTGAGCTACAGACCCCTGAGGCCAGTTATGTCTCCTTCTGCCTGATCTGCCATGCTTAGGTCTCCAGGCTTATGGCTTGCCTTGCCTTCCTCCATGTACTATTTTAGGTTTTGGCAACACTGGACTCTACTGAAGTTCTTACAATGCACTGTGACCTCCCTCATCCCTATCCCTTTACTCAGTGCATCAGTTAGTGTTCTCCAGAGGAAGAGAACCAACAGGATAGATAGATGATTGATTGATTGATAGACAGATAGATAGATAGATAGATAGATAGATAGATAGATAGATAGATAGATAGATAGATAGATGAATAGAGATAGGGAGAGAGATGATAGAGATAGAGATAGATAGATAGATAGATAGATAGATAGATAGATAGATAGATAGATAGATGGATAGATAGATAGATAGATGGATGGATAGATAGATAGATAGATAGATAGATAGATAGATAGATAGAGAGAGAGATAGAGAGATAGATAGATAGGAAGACAGAGAGATAGACTTTGATGGAGGCAGTGAAGTCTCAAGGTCTGCCATCTGAAAGATGAAGACCTAGAAGAACCGATCGTGTAGTTTTAGTCTAAGCCCAAAGGGCTGATAACTAGGAGAACCAGTGCTGTAAGGTTTGGTCTGAAAGCCAACAGGCTTGACAACCAAGAAGAGCTGACATTTCAGTTTGAGTTCAATGGCAGAAGAGACCAATATTCCAGCACCTGCAGTCAGGCAGGAGTCCCATCTAACTTGTGGTTGGGTCAGCCTTTTTGTTCTGCTCAGGCCTTTGACTGATTGGTTGCTGGCCATGCACATTAAGGAAGAAAATCTGCTTTACTCAGTTTAATTATACAAATGTTAGTCTCATTAAAACACCCTCACACACACACCCAGAATATTGTTTGACCAAATATCTGAGCACACATGGCCCAGGCAATTAGACATACAAAATTAACCATCACACTCCATTTTAGTCCTCCCTTCACTTGACTATATCTTACTCACAGGTCTCAGTTGGGATGCCTCTTTTGGGAAGTGGGCTCCAAGCACCTCAGGTCATGATTAACTTTTTCCCCAATGTACTCAGAGCAAACACTTTCTTCCTATTACGGTTCTCCACCTCTGGATTGTAATTTTGGTTTGATTTAAGGAGCAGCTTTTTCTGCTTATGACTGCGTCCTAAAGCCTGGTATAATGCCTGCAGCAGAAAAAGGTTCTCCAGATTATTTTTTCCAGCTGTGCATATGAGCAATGGTCCATGGAGCACCTGGAATCCCAAATTCCTTTCAGCAGGGAACATGAGCAAGAGATGCTAAGATAGTGAAAGAAAAGGAAGATAGTGAAAGTGAATGGTGTGATAGCATCTTACAAATTCTAAGGCAAAATGGGAGAGAGAGTCTGAATTCAGTGGCAGTTCGTGTAATCGTTACACAATTTATTGTATTAGAAAAACTTCAAGGAACTCAGCCTCTGACCTGGCAGGCTTTTGGTACCCTCATACTTCAATTCTATTCAAATGATAGACATGGGCTAACAGCTTCAACTTCATAGGGGTGTTGTCAGAAATGCATACGCAGACCTACTCAATAAAAATCTGCATCTTAATGTAGTCTCCAGGTGACGTGAGAAGGCTGAGAAGCTCTGAGCTATGGCTGCTAACCAGTTGCATAAATATGGGGAACTTACTTAACTTCCAGACCAACATCTCATCTGTAAAGTGGGGACAGTGACACCCAGAGTTGTTGTAACAACTAAATGAGCTCTCTCCTGCTGGCTGCAGTGCCTGGAGTAGAATAGAAGTTCAATGGGTTTTAATTTTTCGTTCATCATGAAAGCCATGGGTAAATGGAAGTGGACAGGACGATCACTGTGTCTGTTCTCTAGCTGCCGTGGTGGGATTGTGCTCACCTCAGTACTGATGCTCTTAAAATTTGTTAAGTTCCTGATGAGATTTTTGCAGAGAGCTTCATCAGTGCCATAAGGTTTGCCCAAGTTAACCATAGTTTTTGTTTGTTTGTCTGTCCGTTTTTACTTTGAATATTGGTGTCTTTCATTTCTGAGCTCCACTTTGGATATTTTCTTGGATATTTACCAATGTTCACTGAGTACTAATTATACTAAAGTTCTGTGCTAGATGCTGTTACAGACCCAGAAGATAAATAAAACCAACGCCCTGTCTTGAATGAATTCATAAAATAGTAGAGGAACATAAACACATATGAAGTCAGAAACTGAGAAGTGCCAGCCAAGGTGCTAAGAAAGTTAGAGAATGGAAACATTTCTTCTTAGTATATATTTTATGTTTCCCTAGTAGCTTTTGTCTCAATTTATTTCTCATTATTGAAATACATATTTAATAAGCAGTACCCAGGCTCACCCTACAAAATTAATGTTCACTTTTTACTGTGTTCTTGTTTTGAGCAAGACTTATTCTCTTTCATATTTTAAAAATTGGAATTAATATGCTGTTTCAGAATAGTTCAATTTAATTACTACTTTAAAATTCAAAGAGAAACATCATTAAATATTAATAGGCCAATCTGCAAAAACAAATTTTGCTGGAAGTTTGGCATAGGTAAATGCGGATTTGAGAAAGTATGACAACCCTTGAGAAATAATAGGACTAAGAAGCAGTTTGCATTTTCTAGGCCTCATTTCCTTACTCATAAAATTGAGTCTTAGAACTGTGATCCCCAGGTTCCATAGGTCTATGCTGGTGGCATTAAGAAAAACAGCTATTAAAGCCATGTAGGTACTGTTGGTGAGAGAATGGAACTGACATGGTATGCAAAAGGGAGTGACAAGGACTCTGGAGAACTGGAAAGACCTGCTTTGGGTGAGAGGGTAGACATCATGTCTCTTAGGATGTACCTGTAGGATGTCAGTGTGCCCTGTAGGATGTCCAGAACTGCCTTTTTCGAGGAAGTTGGAAATCTGAATTTTAATGTAAAATATCTTGTTTTTATGTTTTAAAATAGTAGTTCAATGTTAAGCATGATGCTTGCCAAACCAAGCATATCTATATTCTTTTTTTTTTTTTTTTTTTTTTTTTTTTTGAGGTGGAGTCTCGCTCTGTCACCCAGGCTGGAGTGCAGTGGTGCGATCTCAGCTCACTGCAAGCTCCGCCTCCCGGGTTCACGCCATTCTCCTGCCTCAGCCTCCAGAGTAGCTGGGACTACAGGCGCCCGCCACCATGCCCGGCTAATTTTTTTGTATTTTTAGTAGAGACGGGGTTTCACCATGTTAGTCAGGATGGTCTCGACCTCCTGACCTTGTGATCCGCCCGTCTCGGCCTCCCAAAGTGCTGGGATTACAGGCATGAGCCACCGCGGCCGGAAGCATATCTAAATTCTAAATTAAGTCTTCTGGCTTTAAGTTTGCAACTTCTCACCTATACCAAGGGCCTATGAGCAGTCAATCATCAATCACAATTACCCAACAGAGTTGACCTGCAACTCAGTGATTCTCAGCCCAGACAAAGAATTCGCCTCATCTGGAGAGCATTTTACAACTAGCAGGTCCTGGGTCCCACCTGCAGTGATTCTGATTCAATCAGTCTTGGGTTGGTCTCTGACTTCAGTAAGCTTTCAAAATTCCTCACATGATTCCAATATGCAGCTGGGTTTGAGAAGCATTGGTCTCTAGGAATCGTGTCTGTCTCTACCTTGCTGCCACCGCCTTGCCTTGCTCCCATGGTTCTCAGGTCCCCAGGACTGCCTAAGACCTTCTTCCAGCAACACTTGCCTTTTTCATTGTTCCAGAACTTTTATTGGTGATGAGAGACTCTAAAGAAGTCACAGCTTGCTTCCTTTCTGAAGAATGTTGTGATTTTGGCTCATGTGCAGTTCACGACGACTCTTCTCCAACAGCGTGCCATAGTCCGTTGTCTCAGGTTCCCATTTTTCCACCAGCTGCAGAGAAGAAAGGGAAAAATAAAAGTGGGTATCCTCTTGCTATTTTTCAATTTTATGCTGTCTAAACAATAGTCATAACAAGCGCTGTGGTAAATCTCTCATTTACTGTCACAGTTGTTCTACTGTTTTGGTGTACTTTTATATTTTTACTCCCTCTAAGTATTGAAAACAAATTAAATTCAGCAAAATAGAAGATCCAGGGAATACAACAAATAATTATTCCTGCCAAGCACGAGTATTTAGCACCTGCATGTTTGGGAAACGTTCAAATTGGTTTGCTTTGTATATGCTGTAAAAGTGCTCCCTGGAGCTAAGGAAATCTCTTTTGGATTTACTTGTTATTTATGTATTTATTTGATTTTTAAAATACAGGCAATAGGCAAATTAGGTTAGGTTGCAGGGTCTCCGGGTACAGCCACAAGATTTTGGAATATTGCATTTGGCCTGGATCTTATATCAGAGTCAGGTTTGGGTTATTAATCTGTGGACCTGGGGCTGGATGGATTATATTAAAGACTTTGTACACTTTCATATAACTCATTTTTGTCATGCAGCATTATATTTCTCAGTGGCTAAAGCTTCACAAATGGCTCATAAATATTTTGTGAATGAAGGTTTGGGGATGATAGTGTGTCACAGCAAGAGTGAAATGATGCAAGAGATGGGAGAAAGGGAAAGTGAGCTGCAGAATTTTCACTGCTCCTGCATATCGTAGAGAACTGATTTAGAGGCCTGTGTAGTTTCTCCTTAATTACTTCAGAGATGGTTTTGGAAAATGCAACTCTAAATGGAGCGCAGGATGATTTATGGCACTATTTTATGAGATGGAATTAAAAATTCAAACCAGAATGTGTAACTGTGGCAGCATGGGGCTACTCATTAAGAGGCGGTGAACGCTGCCATTCATTTGCCTGCACCTGCTGGGGGTGGGGGTGGGGGAATCATGCTGATACCTGCCCACTTGACTGGGCTTGGCAAGAATAAGAGCTTCCTGGATCAGTGACTGGAGAAAAACTCTTTGGGGAGGTGGGAGAAACTCCCCAACGTCTGTAATGAGAACAGTTGGCAACTTACACAGTACAGGACAGTCGGGCATCCACACAGTGTGGAATCCAGACAGCTCTGAAATTCAAGAGCCTGTGGCTCAGTTTTCTTTATCTGTCAAATGGGATTGGTAACAACCACAGGCTGCTCTGTAAAGAAGACATAAAATCATTTATGGAGAAGCCGCTGGTGAACTAGATCATGGAATAGAAATGTGAATTATAGTGTTCTATTATAAAATCTCCAAGGAAACTGCCTCAATATCTTTTATTATTAGCATGAAGCGGTACCATTGCTTCTCAACTTGGTGGTCTATCTAGGAGGTATGTTAGAGGCCACGAAGATCCCTACTTTGTGAAAGTTCTCTGGATTTTGCCTACTAGCATCCATTTAACCTTGATGGAGCTCCGGTTGTGTACACGGGATATTTTGTTGGATCAGTACTTCTACTCACATGAGCAAAGAAGATGCAGTTTCTCCATCTTGTCTATAAGTGATAGGCTTTTTCTTAAGATCACCCTCCTGATAAGTTGTGGGGATAGATCAACTTGGTAACTTGAGTCTGGGAGAGGTGAAATTATCTTTTCATATTTCTCAGCCTCTAGGAAACAAATGTTCAGACCTCTCCATTTCCCTTATTTCCTCCCCAGTCGCCCTCTTAAATGGTTCATCTGACCTGTAGGCAGCAGACTGATGGAATCCTAAGGTCCAGGCAGAATCTTTTGCTGCCTCTGCTCTCTGAGTGGTATTCTTCTGTCCACCTGGCCCCTGTCGGCATCTGTAGCCAGTATAATTTGTGGTGGGTGGGTTCACTCTTGCTCCGTTTGGCTCAGTAGCCTTTTTCTGCAGCTTGGCCTCACCTGGATTCTTTGTCGTCATCTGAGTTTCCACCACAGTCCCTTTCCACCCCAGGTGTGGTCCTGATATAAGGTTCCTTCTCTCATCATTAGAGGCCTGTTGCTTCTGAACTCCACTGCCTTGAAGTTATCCCTCACAGGCTGGCAAAATACCCCAGGTCTCACACACACTACACCAGAAACAAGAGTGGCTCCAGCAAGTTAAACCCTGGCCATTCCTCTGATGATAATGCTGGGGTTGCTAATTACCTTTGATGGCACCCTCTCCCCTCACCTACTACTCACCAACGTGACGCAGTTGTAATCTCTATCAGAATCTGTTCTAAAGTTCTTTGCTTTTGACTTTTTCATCTGTTAGCTAAATTATCTAAAATTTCTCCTGATCTCTGAGCCAAAGTCTGGACTCTTGCCCTCCTGCCTCACAGACTCAGTACCCAGGAACTGTCAAAGGCTGGCTGGACTTGTCATTGTTCTGTAGCACATCTTCTGTTTTGCCAGACAATCTCATGGCCTGGCTGTCATGGATGGAAGAGGTATCTTACAACACTACGGAAAACACTTTAAGATCTGAGTCCTCTAGGTTTGGTTCTGGTTTTGCAAAATTGCTTTAACCTTTAGATAAATATTTTTCAAGAAAACCTGGTTTCAGAGCCTTTTGTCTTACTGCAAAATCTTATTCTGAATGACAAACATAAAAGTAGATATTTGTTTCATACTCACCCCCTCTCCTACACACTCCTACACACACAGAGACCATGTATCAGATACTGTTCTAGGCGCTAGGGATACAGTGGTAAAGAAAACAATACATTCCTGCTTCCAAGGAGCTGTCTTCCTAGCGTAGCGTGACAATCAGTAAACCAAATGAGTAAGTAAATATATGAGGTGTTGATATGTGATATGGAGAAAAATAAAGCAAGAGAGAATATGTGATGCAGATGAGGTTCTGGACATTAAGAGTAACATTTGAACTAGACTTGATAGATGCAAGAAAGAAAACCATGCCATGTGGATTATCTGAGAGAAGGCCATGCTAGCAAAGGTCATATAAAAATTAAAAATAGAAAAGCATGTTAACATTTTTCAAAATATCCTGATACTTTGTCATCACTGATCCTAAAAGTGCTTGGTGCTTTGTTTTAGGCAGGTATATCCAGACTAAATATGATTAACAAATTATACTTTCTAAAATGCCACAAAGATCAAGTCAAAAATCTCTGGGGAATCTTCTTTACTTATATGACAAAGTCATTTATTTATTCATATAAAATAGAATAAGAGCTGTGGATAAACAAAAATGAATCTGATAGTGTGATATGATTCCTGCTTTCAAGGAGCTCTTGATGAGTCAGAGAGGATGGACTTAATTATAAGAGTGTGTAATAAGATCGACACCAGACATGGGCCTGGGGTCTTTTGGAAATGTAGAGGTATCTAATATGCCCTAGGTGGGAGAGGGAAGTCAGAAGATCACTTCTCAGAGAAAGCAATACCTGATGTGCATCTTAAAGGGCAAGTAGAAGTTACCCAAACAATGCGTGGAAGAGGTGATCAAAGCAGAAGGGGCAACATCATTTAATGCATGCAGATGGGCCGTGCAAGATGAGGTAAATGTGGCTCATCGCTTCTGGAAAGAAGACATGAGGTGGGTGATGATGAGCAATGATGCTGGAGATGTGGACAGAACAAGGAAAGCCAAATTAAATCCAAATTCCTTCACCGGCATATCTTCCTTACCAGGCACATTTCCAGCAGCCTTTGCTCCGTTTAAGCTGAGTTGGGTGTCAGGAATGTCTTCCCTCTGCTGCTCATTCCGACAAAGAGTATTAATTTCTCAAGTCCCGAGTACAGCTGCCATAGCCTGGGAGCCTTCCTTCATTGTGGCTGCCCAGGTGAGCTAACTGATATTTGCCTTAGGTTCCACTCTCACTAGCTCCGTCACTGCCGCCTCTTGTCATCATTTAAATGTTTCATGTATGTCTACTTTCATTTTATGGTTTATAAATTTGAGGGCACAAATTACCTTATGTTTCTCCTACATTGTCCAACATAATGCTCTCCAAACTCAGAATGTACTTGTTAAAAAATGCATTTTATTACTTTAAATCTGCATTGTCCAATATGGTAACCACAAGCCCCAGACAGTCACTTAAATTTAAATTAAGATGATCCATGAACCTTCAGTTTCTTGATCTCATTAGTCACGTTTCAAGTACTTAGTACGTGTACGGCTAGTGGCTACTGTATTGGGCAGCACAGAAAATATTTCCATCATCACAATTGGCCATCACTGCTTTAGAATACTTTTTAAAAGGAGTTTCCAGATGAGAACTGCTTCAGGCCATTTTTGGAATCATACCTATAAATTGTCAAAAGAGTGCCAGTCAATTCTATTGCACATGATGTTAAAGTTATTGATGAAACATTATAATGGGACTCCAGGTAATTTATTTTTATAAGCTTGGCAATACCTAAAATGTAGATATTTATTGAAGAAATAAAAATAATAGCATTTTATTGATGTCTACTCTGTGCCAGATATTATACTAATATGCTATATATTTTATGTTATGCATCTTTTAATCTTTAGCCCTTTGAAGTATATGTTATTAAAGAAGAGGAAACTGAGGTCATTCTCGTGAAATAAATTACTTAGGATATACAGTCAGGAAGAAGTAGAGCCAGTATCCTAATCCAGAACTGGTGACCCAAAAGCCTGTCCAGAGAATATTTTATCTATGTATCTGAATATTCTATCTATCTATCTATCTATCTATCTATCTATCTATCTATCTATCTAATATTTATCTCTCTCATATATATATATATATTTACAATATCAGCTACCCAGGTCTAAGACATATTACCATTTTCCATATTTGCATCTTTCTATGAAATAAAGATAGCCAGGCGCGGTGGCTCACACCTGTAATCCCAGCACTTTGGGAGGTGAAGGCAGGTGGATCACCTGAGGCTGGGAGTTCGAGACCAGCCTGACTAACATGGAGAAACTCCATCTCTACTAAAAAAAATACAAAAAAATTAGCCGGGCATGGTGGCACTTGCTTGTAATCCCAGCTACTCGGGAGGCTGAGGCAGGAGAATCCCTTGAACCTGGGAGGCAGAGGTTGCGGTGAGCCAAGATGGCACCATTGCACTCCAGCCTGGGTGACAAGAGGGAAACTTCGTCTAAAAAAAAAAAAAGACCGACACACAGTCTGCCTGGCAGAGAAGACCTCAGGGAACTTACAATCATGACGAAAGGTGAAGGGGAAGTAAGCATGTCTCACATGGCAGCAGGAGAGAGAGAGTGAAGGAGGAAGTACCACTTTCAAACCATCAGATCTCATAGAACTCACTATCATGAGAACAGCATGGGGGAAACTGCCCCCATGATCCAATCACCTCCCACTTGATCCCTCCCTTGACATGTGGAGATTACAATTCATGATGAGATTTGGGTGGGGACACAGAGTAAAACCATATTATCTTTCCTGATTCCATTCTTTTTTCTTCTTCCCGCTGCAAGGATAACTACTATGCTGAAGTTAGTTTGTTCCTTTCCATTTAGATGTCAGTAATTTTATTATGTTTACCTGTATCCAAAAGCATCATATAGTATTACTTTGAAACTTTTAACTTAAATAAAAGGAATGTAGTATTCCTTAACTTAAATAAAAGGAATGTAGTATTGACATTTCTACCCAATATTTTGTTTCAGGATTTATTTCTGTTGATGCATGTAGCTTTGGTTTATTTGTCTCGACTGTTCAGTGTTATTCCATATGTCAGTATAGTACAGTCTACTCATTCTCCTATTGATAGACATTTCTGTTGCTCCTAATTTTTGTCGATTGCACAAAAAGCTGCCGATATGGTCTGCATATATGTCTCCTCAAGCTTATTGCAAGCATTCATCTGGGACATATATTTCACAAGAAAATCACAAAGTGCTTGGTAGTACACATCTACATGTTACTAGATATCAGTAAATTGTTTTTTAAATGGAGATTTCAATTTATATTCCCATTGACAGTGTTTGAGACTTTCCATTTTCACACACTTCTGTAGTACTGGGAATTTTCACACTTTTAAATTTTTGCTAGTTTGATGAGCATAAAATAAATGGTTTTTTATCTTAATTATTATTTCCTTAATGAAATTGAGCATATTTTCTTCTATTTAGTGGCCATCCAAGTATCCTCTTCTGTGGCTCACCTAACCTTATTCATTGGTCAAATTTCTACAGGGCTATTGATTTATTTTTTATTGATTTATGGGAATTCTTTATATGTTTTGATTACAAATTCTTTATTTTTTATGTGGGTTGCAAATGACTTTCCAATTTATCTTTTCTTTGTCTTTTCATTTTGTTCATAGATGCTTTCAATTTTGATGTAGTTATATTTATAATTTCCTTCTTCAGAGTTTGTACTTTTAGTATCTTTTTTTTGGAGACGGAGTCTCGCTCTGTTGCCCAGGCTGGAGTACAGTGGCGCTATCTCAGCTCACTGCAAGCTCCGCCTCCCGGGTTCATGCCATTCTCCTGCCTCAGCCTCCTGAGTAGCTGGGACTACAGGAGCCCACCACCATGCCTAGCTAATTTTTTGCATTTTTAGTAGAGATGGGGTTTCACCATGTTAGCCAGGATGGTCTTGATCTCCTGATCTCGTGATCTGCCTACCTTCGCCTCCCAAAGTGCTAGGATTACAGGTGTGAGCCACCGCACCTGGCCTGTACTTTTAGTATCTTAAGATATTTTTTTCATTTTTCAACATCAGAAAGATAATCTCATGTTTTTTCTAAAAAGTTTTAAAGCTTTGCTGTTTACAGAAAGGATCTCAGTCAATTCGGATTTTATTTTTGTGTATGATGTAATACAGGTATCTACTGTTTTCATGTAGATCACCAACTTGGCTATTTTAGTTTCGACCAGCCACCTTTCTCATTATGCAGAATGCAACTGTGTCATTTATGGAGTCACCATATGTGTGTGGGTCTGGGTCTGATCTCTCTTCTTTGCTGTTGGTCTCTTTATCCCATTCTTTACAATCTTGTGATTTTTGATATGTTATACTACACTTATTTTCCCTTTGTATTGTTCTTTGAAATTGGTTTGGCTAGTCTTAGCCCTTTCTTTTTCACTCTTAGTTTTTGGAACAGCCTGCCAAGTTTTGGTTTATGGTTTCTCCATTCTGCCAAACCACCTCTATTTTGAGTCCCACTGTGGTGCTAACAACTTTTTAAATATCACTTTATGCTATTTCTAAAAGATAAAAGTCTCTCTCAGGAAGGATGGTGAGATTAAATCAGAAGATGACACTGGGAAGGAGGTAGTGGTTGATCCTGTCAAGCCGTAGGGACTTTGGCCAAGATCAGATGTACAGATAGAGGTGAGAACTGATCACTGGCTGTGCAGAACTGAGGTTAAATGCATCATCCACTTGAGCAAGGTTAGAATTAAGATGTCAGACACATCATGTGCAGGATGATAAGCCAAGATCTGGGAAGAATAAGGGTATTGGGACAGCCAGGGTCTATGATAATTGCCTGGATACCTAGGGAGATGTTAGTTACCTAACAAAAAGCTAACAGAAACAAGGTCACTGCAACTGGAAGCAGTTCTAGACTAGTTACCCCCCCCTCCCCCCCCGCACCTCCAGATTGAGATCTTCCCTTGTAATAAGACAGCATGGCACAATGCTATAAGGAGCAGGACTTTCAAATCCAACAGGTATGGACTCCAGCCCAGAACCACCACAGGGGAGCTGAATGATTTTGGATGAGGTTCTCAGTCCTTTCTAAGCCTCAGTAAAATGAGGAGGATTCTAATTTCTACCTTACAAGTGAGAAAAGCAAAAAGAAAAATGCCTGGCAAGAATAAGTGCTTTAAAATGTCATTTTATTCCATTACAAATGATCGTGGACCTATTAAAAGTGAGTCACTTCCCAAATGCCAGAAACTGTGTCCTTATCCCTCCAGTATCCTCCTGGTCAACTCTGGGGGATCCATTTCATTCTGGTGCACATGCACAGTCATGCACCGCATAAGGACAGTTTGGTCAACAACGGACGTCTTACATGACAGTGGTCCCTTAAGATTGTAACATCATGTTTTACTGTACTTGTTCTATGTTTAGATATGTCTAGATATACAAATATTTACCATTGCATTGCCATTTCCTACAGTATTTAGTACAGTGACATGCTTTACAAGTTGGTAGCCTAGGAGCTACAGGCTCTACCACATAGCCTAGTTGTGTATCTGGCTATACCTAGTTGTGTATCAGCCACTCTTCATTTCTTGGACAGGGAAAGTAATAATAATTTCTCTCTGTCTCCGTTTCCTCATCTGTAAATGGGTCAAATCTTAGTCTTGGTTATGAATATAAGAAAATGAGCGGATATGCAAAAGTGCTTAGCAGAGTGCTCAGTACATATCTGCCTTCTAGAAACACTGGTTAAATAAATGTACTTTGCTAGACAGTGTAGTGTCTAAGAGTCTGTTCACAGATTTATGACAGACGGTTTGGGTCAAATATAGGCTCTGTCACTCATTAGATCTTGGGAAAGGTGCTTAAAGTTGCTTACTTTCTTTTACCCTCCGGTCTCCCTTTGTGAACTAGGAGAATGAATGTTGTTCATCTCAGGGGATTTGTTCTGAGGATTAGTGAAATGATGTATATAAACTGCCTGGCACACTGGAACCACTCAGCAAATGTGAACTTTTATTAAATATTATCACTATACTCCTAGCAGAGGATTGCTTGCTCTGGGGCTTGTTCAATTTGGGATAATATTCAAGTCAAGGGTGAGGGTGATGGCCAGCCTAATGTAATAGAAATTCTAGACTTCAAATTTTAGCACATCATGTGATGGGCAAAGCTGGTTTACAAGGCCCTGGGAGAACCCTTCCTTACCCCTCCACACCACCCCATTTACCAAAGACATAACCCATCACATTCATATTGGGTGTGGCCGGTATATGCATGAGCCGTGATCTCTGAGGCCTTCCTGGTTTGAGTCCTGGGGCTGCTCTGCCCCTTTATAGAGCTGGGCCACTTCCCTTCTTTTGGCCTTGGTACCAGAAAAAGAGAAATTGTCTTCTTTCCATCCTAAGTGGCTGGAGGGTGACACAAAGCATCTGAGTTTTCCTCTTTTTCTTTGTATGTTTCAGGATGGGCATCCCAAGCTCCCCAAAGGATGTGAGCAGAATGAGGGATTGGAATCACAGGTGTGCTAGCCGCTAAACTCAGTGTGTAAGTTGGAAAAAAAGACTTGAGAAAGGGAAAGGAGTTGGAATTATTTTAATCTTAAAGAAGTTAGATATAATTACAAAACTTCAGTATCACAGCTGTGGTTATCCACCCGAACACAATCTTCACAGTTTGTGAATTTAGCTTTCTATTCATTAGTGTCTCTCCCCCAGTTGGTGAATGTGTTCTAGTCATAAATGAATTCTTAACAGCTTCAAACCAAAGGAATTACAGCACAAAGGTCACTGTTTATTTTTAAATGGATTTTTAAATGTAATACCAAAGATCTATAATAAGAAAATTCACTTCTTCTGGAACTGGTTGGAGGATGAAAGGCCACTTTCCTCAAAGCTCCAGAGGGACAATGTCACATTAAAGCCACTGAAATAAATGGAGGTCCCAAGAGTAGCCCTGCACTCCCATGCATATACTCACAGGCTTCTGTTTCAGGAAAAACTATCTGTAGCTCAGTCTCAGAGGGCCTGAGAATATTGGCTAGAATATAAGAGCAGGTACAGCAAGAAAAACTAAATTAACAATAACTTAAGTCAAATGAAAATTAATTTATTGCTCTTCTTAAAATCCAGGCCAATATGGAATTTCCATTGTAGTACACAGTCCTCAGCAGCCCAAGCGCCTTTATAATTTTCCTCATTTATGGTCAGCACATGTCTGGATGCCAGACACTATAAGGAGTAAAGGGGAAGGGGGAGGCATATATCCTGATTTTAAGGACTTGACACAGATGTCCCACATCTCTTTTCTGCTCACAGGCCATTGGTCAGAATGTGGTCACATGACACACACTCTGCAAGGGAAGCTGGCATATATAATGCTTGCCCTGGGCAGCCATGTTGTCAGCTAAAAATCTAAAAGTGACAGAGGTGATAGGAAAGATCAGATAAGACGAGGGGCAAACTTTGTGTTCATAAAGCCTAAAGACATTAATGTGGGTGTACCACAAGGCCTAGGAGAGGTTCCCACTATGAGCCAGCTCTCAAAGCCTTCATCCATCTAGGTAGAACTAGTCATCCATTGCTACCTAGAAATGTATGCCTCAGTAACAGATTTTTCAGACAGTGCCCGTATTTTAGACCCTTTTATTCTATGTAGTCTAGTAGAAGAAATACGAGATAACTTAATGATTACACAAGTAGATAGCTACATATACCATAGGAGATTCCAATCAAGTGTCAAAAAATTCATAAGTACAGATTATACTTGCCACACAAATGCCACCTTTTTCCTGGCCCACTCATTTGCCACTTCTTATCCACTCATAAAACCAAGTGATGTTAGTTCTTGGCTTTTCTTGCAAAGGTGGCAGCCAAAGAGAAAGTGTTGTAAGCTAAGCAAATAAATGTGTGTGGTTTCAGTTTGACTAGGACATAGGGATCTGAGACTGAGAAATGACAGATAGAAATGGAAGGCTGGGGCCAGATTTTATAAAAGATGTTGGTATTATGTCTTCCCAAACAGATATTGCTAACATTGGACAGGTTCATAGAATGCCACTTACTAAGGCCACTCACTGACTTAGCAGAAAATAAAATGGAATGTATAGACTATGTTCTACCTGGGTTAAAAGAATAGGCTACTATAAACTGTGGCAACCAGGCAACAAGCATTTCTCTCTTCTCTCCTTCCTTGAAATCTGTCCTAGGTAAGAAAGGAAGCAGCAGTAACTGCCTATATGTTGAGTTTAAGGGGTACCAAAACTTGCTTACCAACTTCCGATGACAGAAAAGTCCCAGGTATTAATTCTCAGTTTTATTTGGAGTATGATCATAACTTCTGCTTTTATCCCCTCCTTTTCTTTCTCCTCCTTCTTTATCTTTATTACAGAAGGAAACATTGGACTATAGAGACCTCATTTGTTAATGGATAAAGAAAAATGAGGAACAGGCATCTAGGTTCTAGTTCCGGATCAGCCTTAAAAGTGTAACCCTGGCTCAGGCCATGCCTAGCTCAGCTCTTTGGAACAGATACTTCACTGTTTCATACCATTAGGGGGCCTGAGAAGAAGAGACTCCTCAATGACCTAGTTGAAAGATGTATGGCCTTTTCTCACCAAGATCACTATGGGAAAGAAGGTAGTGGTGAAGAGATAATCTAAGAAAGGAGATAACATGAATTTTATTTTTTCTAATTACTAGCACTTGGGCAAGGCATTGGAGTCTTTGTAGGATAAAGACATGAGGATTCTAGACAATCTTTCTTAGATCCAAGGGGTCTGAGTAACACTGGGTATCATGTGGATTTCACAGGAATATAGAACATAATGAAACCACAACTGACACATCAAATTATTATGGTGAGTATGAGCACTCAATTATACATTTAAAATGTGTCCCATTGATCATTAGGAAATTAATTAACAATTTAGGTACATGTAATGACATTTTTCAGATAATGTAGTCCAAACACACAAAGATATGGTAAATGTGAG
Organism: Macaca fascicularis; assembly: GCF_037993035.2. NCBI lineage: Eukaryota > Metazoa > Chordata > Mammalia > Primates > Cercopithecidae > Macaca > Macaca fascicularis. The sequence continues at coordinate 116,520,304 of NC_088386.1, forward strand.
AGATTAAGAAAGGATTACCAAAATAATCTGATTAGTGCTATATATCTTCTGAATGCTTCAAAAGTTTGGAATAATCAATGTATCTGACTTTATTTGCCACAGGTGAAGAAGTATCCTGAATGCGCGCTTAGCACAGAGCTGTCTATCTTTGTATTCAGGAAGTACAGTTTGTATTTTACAGATTTACCTTTAGCTATATGAAAGCATAGCAAGATGAGGGGTAAAAAATGAGTTAGATAGAAAACAGTGTATTTTTGTTTTGTTTTTGTGTTTCCTCAGGAAAGTGCTTTGATTCTTCTTGTTTTTTAAGAACACATTTTCTAAATGTAAAGTTTTAACCTCAGAGGCATCTTGGAAAGAAAATAATAGACTCAACTTGTATCTCTAGCACTACAAGTTAAATATCTTGAAGAAATTAAATACTTTAAAATATGAGCCATTGTCCTAGCCCTGGGTAGCCATGTAAAACATGAAAAACTATATCTATGAGCAGTCATGAAATAACCAAATGCATATATTCTAAATACAAAGAGAAAGTAGAATCCTGGGATATAAATAGGCACCAAAGCTGACTTTTACCTTGAAGGTCTCTGTTGAACCCTGGGTACTTTGAAATTTCAACTTTGATTGCTTCATGGGGTTGGAGGTGGGTACAAGGGTACAGAAATTAAATTTTAAGCCCACTAAAGTGGGGGAATTTCAAAGGAAATTTCTGAATAAGGCTCAAGTATGAATAAAAAATAAAACCTGTCATTCAGACAAACATAGCAAAGAAACTTGCCCTTCTCAAACATGGCTCTTGGTGGGGGGAAAATAATGTCATCAAGAATGCATAGCTAAAAGCCAGTCTTCGTGCAGTTTTTTGGTCAAACATTATGTTACCTGTATAATGTAAAATAAATAGCTAATTTATTTTAACATATTCTTGAGTTAGTAGTCTCCCAAGTTTATTTTCCCTTTCTTATTCTACAGTAAGAGAAATGGCAAGCAAACTTAAATTCCCCCCCTCCCTGGATTAACTCTGTTTTAACCTACACCTCAAGAAATTCCCATTGAAAAATGTATAAGGAAAAGGTGCTTCCCACATTTAGCATCAAAAAGCTAGTACACACACACGCCTCCATCAGTGAGAACGAGCAGAAATGAGATAGCAAAACCAAGACTTCAATATTGGAAGTGTCTTGATTCTGTAAAAACTTGTAAAGTGTTCAATTGCCAGAATTAGTAGATATGAAATATAAATGTGTTTAATATACTTAAATAGAGCTTGAAGGCATGCATAGAAAATATTAGACATTAAGAAATGAATAAACAGATTTCAATAAGAACCAAGTAGAACTTCCAGAAATTAAAAGTACAATGGTAATTAACATTAAAACTTTGATGGATGAAATAAACAACTTAGACATGGGTAAAGAATTAGTGTGCTGCAAGATAAATCCAAATCAATTTGTCCAAAAAGGAGTCTAGACAAATGAAACACAAAAAGATGTGAAAGAGATGTAAAGAGATATGATAGAGTGAGAAAGATTAATATTTGCCTAAACGAAATTTCAGAAAGAATGAATAGAATGGAACAGAGAAAATATGTTAATATCTATGGCTTGATAACATATAATGGCTTCATATGTTAAAAGATACCGACTTAAGATATAGGAAGCTCACTGCACCCCACCCCCACTCCAAGGGAAGAAAAAGAAGTCCACATACAAACACCAGAAACTGAAGAGCCCAAAGATAAAGAGATCTTAAAAGCAGCTAAAGAGAAAGATCAAACTGCAAAGAGATTAGGTGGGCAACTGATTTCTCCATGACATTAAGGGAAGACAAAAGACACTATGGAAAGAAAAACTTCTCCGCTTACAAAATTCTTTAGCCAGTGAAGCTATCTTTCCAAAATTAGGGTGAAATAAAGACATGTCAAACATAATCTAAGAGAGTTTATAACCTAAATACCAATTATAAGGGATATTATTCAGAATATATTTCAAGTAGAAAAAAAGGATCTAAGGCAGAAAGTCTGAGAGTAAGAAGGGATGATGGGCTTGGAAATTGGTAAATAGCTGCGTACAGCTAAACATTGTCAATTGCTTAAAGCAACAAAACATATTTCATTTTTTGGATAAAAGATGTTTAGTACTAAAGTATTAAAGTATAATAGTATATAAGTCAAAAGCAACTAAAGCCTTTCTAATTTCAGAAGGGTAAAATAAATGATCATCTTTGGTTCTTGATCAATATTTGTGTTAAAATAGCACTAGATTGTTAGGCAGAGAACATATAACTTCCAAACCAGTGATAGCAGAAAGAGGGAAATTGAATTAGAAAATAAAAAAAGAAATGAAACAGAAACCCCTCAATCATTTTGAGAGAAAGCAGTGAAGAACTTGCTTTCTTTGAACCCGGGGGAAGTGGGTTCAAAGAGACAGCATGAAGCAGCATGAAAAATTAAATTTGGGCTGAGCACCGTGGCTCACACCTGTAATCCCAGCACTTTGGGAGGCAGAGATGGGTGGATCACCCGAGGTCGGGGGTTCAAGACCAGCTTGGCCAATGTGGTGAAACCCCATCTCTACTAAAAATACAAAAATTAGCCAGGCATGGTTGAGTGTGCCTGTGGTCCCAGCTACTCGGGAGGCTGAGGCAGAAGAATTGCTTGAACCCAGAAGGCAGAGACTGCAGTGAGCCGAGATAGTGCCATTGCACCCCAGCCTGGGTAATAGAGCGAGACTCCATATCAAAAAAATTAAATAAAAATAAATAAATAAATTCAAATATCATAGTGATATACAAATAGTGGTTATGTATATATTGGAATACTGTACAGGAGTGAAAATTAGCAAACTGTTCCCCGAAACTTGTTCTTTTCTTCTTCCTGGCACATGTCAGCTCTGACGGATAGAACTGATTTTCCCAGCCTCCAGTGGAGCTAGGCTCTTCTCTATAACTAAGTTTCTGCCAAAGAAATGTTTGTACATATGATATGCTTTTCCTTAACTTTGCTTTTACAATGAGATCCCAGCATTTCTTGGTCTAGACTTTTTTTCTTTTCTCTTCTCTGGGATGAAATCTGACCATGCATAGAACCCAGCTTTGACCAGACAGATGTGGTCATAGTTCAAGGGGGTGCCATGGCAACCAGATGGGTGATCCTGAGTCCTGTATGACCATGTAGGGTAAGGCCACACCCCAGCTTGCAATGCTGTCTAAAAACCTCTTACCTAAAAGGGAAATTAACTTGTCTTGTTTAAGCCACTGCATTTTTTTTTGTTATAGTAGCTTAGCCCCTGTCCTAATGAATGCCATGTGCATCAATGAAATAAAGCTCTAAAGTATAATGTTCGAGTAAAGAATAATTTCACAGAAGATAGCATACAGTACCCTTCCATACCTAAACACACACACCCAAATATATATACACACACACAAATATATATATATATATACACACACACACACACACACATATGTAAAGTGGGCAAAGATACTACATATTTGTGTACATACACACACAGAGAGACATTCAATGCTAAACAATATGTTATTTGGAGATTTATATAGAGGGTAAAATTATGATATCAGCAAATAATCTAAAACTCAGAATAATGATCATCTTTGAGGAGTACTGTGGAAAATGTTATGGAGGAGTGATACACAAGGGGCTATTTATTAACCTAGGTGGTGAGTACATGGATGCTAATTCTATTATTTACAATATACAGGAATGCTTTATACACTATTTTATAAGTGTGAATAATTAACAACGAAAATAAATAGCAGAAAATAGGGAGCCAGGAGGCCTAGGCTCTAGGTCAGGGAGTTCAATTAAGTACATGCACGATCTTTGACAAGTTGCCTTAACTCTCTATGTCTCAACTTCCTTATCTGTAATAACAAATTCCTTTGTATTTAAATTCTACACATTTTCATTAAATCTTTGTACAGCCTGGACCATTTCACAGAAAACATTTCACAGAAGTCATAAGATTCCCTGAACTTTGGACTAGTTTTAGAGAATAAAGGTTTTCCTCTCTCTGTAGTTTCAAAAGAGAGCATAATTTTGTAGGTTACGGAACAGAAAGTAGAGAATAGATCATAATAAGAACATTTAGAAACAGAAGTCCAAGAAGCTGAATGAAGGTACCACAATATCAGAAACAGATATGCATAAAAGTATATGTAAATTCTTTTTCATGTACAGGATCTAAAAAATGTTAAAAATATCCCCAGGAAGTTTTCGTTTGTCTTTTGCTTAGTTTGTTACTTTGTTTTTCTTGGGGAAAGATTTTTTTTAATGTATTTGTTCCACATTAAGCCATGAAATTGTTTAACTGACCTTACTAAACATCAGTTTCCTTATCTGTAAATGCAGAAAGATACTACTTATAACATAGGATTATTTTCAGGATTAAATGAGATAATGCAAGCATAGTGCTAATACAGCATCTAGCACTTAGTAAGCATTCAATAGATGTTAGAGGTGATGATGAGGATGAGAAAGGAGAGAAAAATGATAGTGAGACGGGGACTTCTATATTTTAAACAGTGCAATGCTTTCCAGTAAAAACTCTGGGGTTTTAGGTTTGTTTTAATAGAGTTATATTTGTGTGGATGTAACTAAATCAAGAAAAAAACACTCAGTTCTTCTGATGGTGAAGCACTCATTCCATGACCATAAGGAGAATGGAAAAAGTAAAAATGCCCCCACAGGCAGGCATGGCTGCAAAGCCACTGATTCAGCAAAAATGTGAGCCTTAGTCATCCAAAACAGGTTTTTCAACATCTATTTTTTTTCTATTGATACGTGCTTACTTTTCAGATGTGCTTCTGAATGTCAGACAAATTGGAAGAATATCAGCAACAATTATTCTTACTCCTTCTTACTATTTCTTCCTCCCTGTCTTCCTCCTTCTCCTTCTTTCCCTTTTTTCCCCCTTTTCTTCTTCCTCTTCATCTTTTCCTTCTGTTTCTTCTATTCTTCCTCCTCCAATTTTTAAAATAATCATCACAGCATCATCATTTATTAATTATAGCAAACAACTTTTTTTCTTTCCAGCACCCCTTTCTCCTCCTCTTTTTCTTGATTCTTCTTTCCCCCATTTTATATTGCTAAGAGGGGCATGGCCGTTCCTTCCCAATTCTCTATCCAGCCACAAGTGAAGACACAGATAGAAATCTGGCTAAACAGAGTAACCCAGCTCCCTGACCATGGCAATTGGTGAAGTGTTGATATCTGCCTCAAGCAAAGCCAATTAGACAGTTGTCAGATATTTGAGATTTGATATATAGAAGCTACAAAGAAGGTAGAGCCTCCTTCTTCATGATTAAAAAAAAAAAGTATATAGAAGTTACTTGTGGCTTTCTTAACCATAATCACTTGGGAGAATTTGTTTGCAGGAGGAAAGAGGCCAAAACAAAAATAGAAGAATAAATGAAAGCAAGAGGGCAAGAGAGGCTGAGAGGAAGAGAGAGATAGAGAACGAGAGAGAGAGCGAGCGAGAGAACTAGGGAAGAATTTGATGATAATTTTTGGTAACTGGATTCAAAATTTCTCAAGCCACATTTGTATATAAGAGTTTTTAGTTACATGAAAACATACCTTTTAAAACACTGAACCAGTTTGAGTTGGGTTTTTGTCATTGATACCCCAAATATTTATTACTCTGATAACTTGAATAAAGTAACTTATTAAGATTCAAGGTATAAGTACAAGCACTTAAATTTGTAATCAAAAAGGACATGCAACATAAAAAATATATGCTTTTCAGAGCACTCTTATTAGACATGGATAGTTAGTTCAACTAAATTTTTCTGACTGATCTGAATAAGTCATATTCAATAGACGACTCAATTTTAGATAAAGTTTCTTACTTAAAAGTTTTTAAACATGAAAGCATCTTTCTTATTGTGTTCTGTGAATAGCAGCATACTTATGCAATATTTGTTTATAAAATTTGTATGGTTTACAAACAGTAGTATAAGGAAAATTTAACATTTGTCATGCATCACGTGAGTGGCTGAAACAGACACCACATTTGAAGACAATTTTAAAAACAACAGAATCTGTTATTTTTCATTTGCTTTTGGCTCCATATTTAAACAGAAAAAAGGGAATACGGTAAATATTTTACAGATGTAAATACTGGTATCACATCTCTATTAATCATGTAGTACAACATTTGATAGTCTCAATTAAAACCCTTAATTTGCCTGCTATAGTGCCTGCAGTCCCTAGAGTAATTGCTCTCTTATTTTCCTGGATAACTTATTTAGGGAAAAATAAAATAATGAAATGATCTTAAAAATGAAAAGGCCTGAAAATAGCGCTCTTATTTAAATTACAATACTTCACACTCATCTGAGATTTCTTCATCTCTGCAATAACGCAGCTGTTTTCCTCAGGGTGTTCTCACAAGTTCATAAAGAAAAAAATTGTTATGAGCCTTTGGAAACCCCAAGGAAGGCAGCTGTGTTTTTGATAAACTGGCTACAGTTTCAACACTTCAAGCGATAGAGAAATTTACACGGGAATCTTCTGCATTATATATCCATGAGCAATATATTTTCAACAATAACAACATATACTGTATTTAGTCAAAGTTTACACAGCAGAGCAGCCAGGCTGAACACTGTGAAATTAAAAACCTGACCTTTAGCAGAAGACTCTGCCCTAAACATACAGAGTGTCATTCCCTCCAACCTCTACAAAAACACAAGGGAAATCAGGCCATGGTAAAGAGATGCATTGGCTGAACTTCCCATCAGACATTCAAGCGTCACATGTTTCTTCACGTTCCGTAGAGGGAATATGTCATAAATCAGTGGCATTAACCAAGGATTTTAGTAAAGAAAAAGTTGACCAGATCTTGAGTGATTGAAGGTTGGGATACTGCCAATCCGAAATTCTCTTGTGCGTGAGGTTGTACTGAAGCCTCCCTACTCCCTCACCTTTACTGTCAAAGCACTTATCCTTCAGATTCTCGACACGGAAGGAAAATCCCCAGATTGAACCTATTTTAATGTTTTGTGTGTACCTTTTTAGGAAGTGTCCCAGGTTGTGTCCACCCAGTCACAGGGAAAATCATCATCAGTGTGTCCTATGGCGGAAGGTACTCACTTCTCCCTGATGTGCTTTCACCCCTTGTAGTTGCCTTTGCCTTGCGTTGAACAGCCTCCTAGATGATTCCTCCAGGCACAGCCATCATTCTTTGTTAGATCTGTTCTCCATCAAGCCAACTCTTATTATTCAGTGCTTGTTTCTTCCTTTGTGCACCATTTATCCTGCTGACTTTTCTTTTACACTTGCTTCTTGCTGCTCTCTTAGGCTTCTAGACAATGGTCATTGCAACAGATTATCTAAGAAAAGTCCAACTTCAACTTACTCTTGAGTGGCATCTCTCTTAAGAGGTCTGTAGAGCTCCATTTATTTGTTTGTCTGTTTGTTTATTTGCTTTAAGGAGATAGTGGCATTGTTTCTGTGAATATTCACCAATCTCATTTATTGAGCACTTATGAATTCCTATTATGGGTTATATGTGTATGTTTTCTAATAAAGAGGACAGAGACAGGCAAGGAAAGAAGTGACTGTTGTGGTATGATGTGCACAGTCAGCAGAATAGGCAACACTTACAGTGCTGGAACTCAGGGCCTTCTTGTGGGGTGAAATTAGCGGTCTAACCATCCCTGTGCATTGATCATCACATGAGCAGCCTACATGCATGCTGGAGCTTCAAGTGGGTTGTGCTGTGGACTCAGCTACTTCATGTTAGTCTCCTTTTATAGGTGAGTCTCCAGGGTAAAATAATTTTCCAGAGATCATAGAACTAGTAAATGACAGCAGCAGGATTCACAGGTGTGTCTATTTCCAAAGCCCATTTGTATCCTAACACCAAGAGAGACAATCTTCCTTTCTCCTTTATAAACCTGGTTTTAAATCTCTGCTATACGGTCCTGGAATTGAGAATCCAAGCTCATGTTTGTTACACATTAAGAATAAGTGGCATCTAATATAGATGAAAATAAATTATGATAATTTGATGAACTTACCATGTTAATACCTTAACTACCTCTTTTTCACTAGGGCTGGGACAATCAGTAGTGTCACAGACATCAAAACAACTTCATCTGTCTTATGCTAGACATCACCAATCAAGCACCACATACACTGCATACATCAAAACAACTCCACCTGTCCCATGGTAGACATCATCAGTCAACCACCACATTCTGCTTTGCTTGTGCCAGGTATAGCCAGGGAGGCCTTCTCCACACAGTGCTCTGAGAACACTGTACCTACAACCAGCCAGCTTTGGCAGATGTCGTAGGCTAAACTGTGTTTCCCCCAAAATCATATGTTGAAATCCTAATCCCCAATTCCTCAGAATCTTACTTTATTTGAAGATATGATCTTTGCAGTGGTAATCAAGGTAAAATGAGGTCATTAGGGTCAGCTTTAATCCAATATGGCTGGATTCCTTATAAAAAGTGGAAATTTGGAGACAGATATAAGAACAGGGAGGGGATCATGTAAAGATGAAGGTAGAGATTCACAAGCCAAGGAATGTAAAAGGCTTCCATCAAACCACCGGAAACCAAGAGTGAAGGAAGCAACAGATCTTCCCTCACAGCCCTCAGAGGAAACCAATCCCAATGGCTGACACCTTAACCTTGGACTTCCAGCATCCAGAACCCTGAAACAATCAATTACTGTTGTTTAAACCACTCAGTTTCTAATAATTTGTTATGTCAATCCTACCACACAAATATAGCAGGTAGGATAAAAGCTATTTACTACTTCCATATTGGGGAAGGTAGGCAAAAAACAAAAAAAAACCCAAATTAGTTGGTTCTACTCTTTCCTCTGCCACTGTGATGCCATGTACCGCCAAAACATTATTATTCTTAATCTAAATTCAGTTTTCCTGTTAGAGTCAGTATAATGTATGGTCCCATGTGGCAGAATAAATTAGCAATGGATGAAATTAGGTGTTATCTACCTCAAATGTCCTTTAGACTAAGCAAAGTTAACATATCACATAGCAAATCATGGCCACACTCATAGGCAAAGAACTAATAGCATTCATTGGGAGTATGAAGCTGGGAGCAGTGGAAGTCACCTTTCACCAATATTCCTCAACCCCTGTCCAAATTGCACCACTTATAAAGACTACCTGCTCATGACACAGCCATGCTAGTAAATCTTGATATTAGGCACTATGATGCTTATATACGTTATTTCAGCAAAGGGCTATTATCACGAAGTAGCAGGATAAAAGTCAAAGGATGTGTGTGTGACTGTATGTGTGTAGATGCTTCATGCTAGGTGAAAATTAGACTCTCTTGTATACTGTTGCTAAATGAATAAACTAATTGATGAATGAATGAATAATTTATGACACAGTGCCCAGAAAAGAGCATAGGTTTTAGCATGAGGCAGAATCAGGTTGCAAAGAATAAAGCACCACCACAGTAATGTTAATTTTTTTCACACTCCTTGCTTTCATTGCCACTTTTATGCAAGGACTGCAGGCTCTCTTTCATTGAGCACCTTGACTTAGTTTTCATAGTCCTATTTCTAGCTTTGGGCAAGATTTATCTAAGAAGAACTAGGTGAACTCAGTTGAATAATTCCCACTTCAGGGACAATGACAACCTTCTCCTCTTTTAGGAAAGAGTGACTCTATTGAAAAACCAATGTTTTGTAAATTAAGGTTTTATTAATCAATTACCATTTGCAGTAAGTGAGTGCACTAGCAGAAAGCAAGCATGATATACCGTACTAGTGATCAAAGAGTGTGTGGGGATGACATACTCATTTATGTCTCTCAAGGTACATATTACAGTCATAGCTCCCACATTTCCAAGTCCTCTGTGCTGAATGGTACCTATTTTGTTCCTCATTCTTCTAAATTGCCCAGTCAACCAGCTGGCCCTGAAGGCACATTCAGCAGTTATGGAATTTTGCATAAGGTAGCTAACGATTGCTTGTGCCTTGTGGATTCCTTTTCTGTGACACTAGAGTTCTTCCTGGTGTCATACCTGGGTCTTTCTGGCTTTTGAAGGTCATAAATAAGGTCAGAGAATTTCACAAAGTTGCTTATATACTTTTATATCATACCTCGTTATTTTAAATCAATAAGTTGTGGCCAGGTGCGGTGGCTCACACCTGTAATCCCAGTTCTTTGAGAGGTTGATGTGGGAGGATTGCTTTAGCCCAGAAATTTGAAGATGTGGTGAGCTATGATTGCACCACTGTACTCCAGCCTGGGCAACAGAGACCTTATCTCTCCATTCACTCAAAAAAGTTGCTGAAAACCAACCTCAGAATATAGCAAGGCACTAAATGTTTCACCAAAGAGAGGCACAGATTCAGCATCACTTGACACAAGGGTTGTGGCCCTCTCCAAATGGTATTGGTTGACTTTACCATTTTCTTTCAGTATCATAGGTAGGAAAGCTCTGTTAAAAGTTCCTTCTAGTCAAGAAATTTTTTCCAACTTTTGCTCTTATTTCCTGCTTCTAAATCTTCTGCTCCTAATATAGGAACTCCATTTAATTCCAATGAAAATTAGTACTTACTTTAAAATAGTACTTACCTTAAAATAAAATCAGCACTTACCTTAAAGCATGTCCATGCAATATTTGAGACATATACTAAAATATTCTTCCTTGCTTATCTGAAATTCAAATTTAACTGGTTGCCCTGTATTTTATTTGCAAAATCTGGCAACTCCAGTTACATGTAACTTTCTTTTTTTTTTTTTTTTTTTTTTTTTTTTTTTTGAGACGGAGTCTCACTCTGTCGCCCAGGCTGGAGTGCAGTGGCCGGATCTCAGCTCACTGCAAGCTCCGCCTCCCGGGTTCACGCCAGTCTCCAGCCTCAGCCTCCCGAGTAGCTGGGACTACAGGCGCCCGCCACCTCGCCCGGCTAGTTTTTTGTATTTCTTAATAGAGATGGGGTTTCACCGTGTTAGCCAGGATGGTTTCGATCTCCTGACCTCGTGATCCGCCCGTCTCGGCCTCCCAAAGTGCTGGGATTACAGGCTTGAGCCACCGCGCCCGGCCACATGTAACTTTCAAAGTAATATATTTCCCTATCTAAAAGAAACTAGCATCAATATAAAATTAATTTATGAAAATCTTTTTTGTATATACATTCAACTTATTAATAAAGGCAACTAAATGGAAAAAATGGTTGAGAAGTACTGTCACCATGGATATAGTTTGTTTTTTAAGTCAGCTTTTTCTTTTAAGTAGTCAAGGAATCTTTGATAGGAGCTTGGCATCTCTGAATGACAGTCTCTTCTTCTTAGCATTGGAAAAAGAGGAATATTTTTGGTTGCCAAATACCCTTATTTGTATCCCAAGAAGAAAATTGTAAAGCTGAAATTATAACTAACTTAGCCAATGTCATACTTTATTTCCTTTGTGTGTGTTTTCACCTGAAGATGCTGAAAGAAGGTAGTACTGCTTTTCCGAAAGTGAAAAGGTTGTCTTAATGTACTAATCCAACTACACTCTCTCACCGAAGACTGTAGTGGCAGACAAAGCCCCTTGGTTCACGTTGAAGGGAGATGTGAAGTGAACTCACTTGGAAGTAGAACTGCATTTACAGAAGAAACGTTATAGCTGCACATGTCAACTTTTTCTGCTCTATAACAAATGTGCCAACTGGAAGCCCACCTGAAAGTCTGTTGCAAAGCCTAGTGCTGACATAATAGATTAACCTTGATAGTTTGCAAACAACTTTTTGGTCTGTACTATTCTCTTGCCTCAATGATATCACCATGTAATGAGAGAAAGTGACGAGGGAAAAGGTAATTATAACTGTCTTAGTGAAAGGTAATTCAGAGCATAACAAATAAAACTATACATAACTGGTCAAGAACAAGGACTTGAATTTGAGGACAATCAGGTATAGGATAGCTTATCTCTTCCTTTGGAATGCAGCTCTGTGACACAGCAGGTACATATTTGCTGCAAAAGTATAACATATGGTGACGAAAAATTGAAACGGGCTAAGTGGCAAACCAAGTACAGTATTTTCTCTTTTCTTTACAATATAAGTGATACGTTGCTAACAGAAAAATGGGATTCAGTATATTTCAAACTTGAATATAAGGATGATATCCTTTTGGAAACATAGTGACTGACACTGGATACATATAAGGAGAATTTTTAATGATATATGAATTTAGTAAAGGTACAGACGTCGTTTCCTAGTGGTCCAGAACATACACAGAACACAAATTGTCAAGCCAAGAGACTTAGACATACAGCAAACTCTTCTGTTCTCAGATAAACTGTAAAAATAAATGAAGTCATCAACAATATCAAATGTAATTTAATAATAATTTTTCCTTCAACATTTAATAGTTTCCAGATGGTTTGATATTTCTCCAAAAATAGAGAGAGTATATACATTTATAAAATGAAAGCAGGCACTTAATTATTTTCTAGAAATAGAAGCAAAAATCTGATAAAATACGCAATTTACATTTATCAAATACATTTATCTATAATCATAGATATCATATAGAAGAATATTTAATAAAGATATGTATTTAATTTGCTTCAGAAGATTTGCCTCATTCAGGAAGTGTTCATTTTTTTCTCTGCTTAATTTTCTCCTTTCTATCCATGTTTTTATTTGTGAAGTCTACTTCTTTTCTACTATGAGTTCTTTGATAGTAAAACATGTTATTTTAATTTTTCTTCTTTCACACAAGTTGGAAAATGGCTTTAAATAACTGTACACAGGAACTTAGCAAACACTTGTCATTTGACGAAACCCCGTGAATCTTAAACGCCTAAAGATAAGGGGATGTAATAGGATATTTGGATGGTTTTTGCACTTGCTTCATTGTGCATAGATAAGGCGCAAAACAGGGGCTTCAACATTGTTGCTGTAGGGTCAACTTTTTCCTTGTGTCTTGGACCTAATGATTTTTCTAAGCCCCAAGATGTTTATAATATAGTTTAAGGCATTCTATAATTCAAAAAAGTTTAAGGCATTCCACAACTCAAAGAAGTTCAGGGGAATTTAAAACAAAATGGTAAGTAAATAAAATTTCCTCATATAGCAGCCCTGGTGGGTATGGCAGGAGACATTCACCAAGATACATACATAACACAAACCTTATAAATTTTTTAAAAAGAGATATCATATAGCACATGTTCTTAGACCATAATGGAATTAAAATATAAACCAATAACAGAAAGATATTTGAAAAATCCTCAAACAATTGGATATTAAACCCCACACTTCCAAGTAACCCAAAGGTCAAAGAGGAAGTCTCAAAGGAAATTAACTAAATGAAGATGAAACCATATTAAAATTTGTGGAATGCAGCTAAGGCAGTGCTGACAGGGAAATTTTATGTTAAATATTTATATTAGAAAGGAAGAAACATCTTGAATCAGTAACCTAAGCTTCCACATTAAGGGCCTAAAGAGGAAAAAAATTCACACAACAATAAGTTAAAGGAAAGAAAGAAAAGCTATAAAATAAAGGTAATATCAGAAATCAATAAAGTTGAAAACAGAAAAAAAGTGAGAAAAATCATTCAAACCAAAATCTGATACTTTGAAAAGATCAGTAAAATGGATAAACCTCTGTGATGGTTAATTGTCAACTTGATTGGATTTAAGGATGCAAAGTATTGTTCCTGGGTGTGTCCATGAGGGTGTTGCTAAAGGAGACTAACATTTGAGTCAGTGGACTGGGAGAAGCAGACCCACCCTCAATCTGGATGGGCACCATCTAATCAGCTGGCAGCCTGGCTAGAATAAAGCAAAAAGAAGAACGTGGCAAGACTAGACCAGTTTAGTCTTCTGGCCTTCATCTTTCTCCCATGCTGGATGCTTCCTGCCCTCAAACATCAGACTCCAAGTTCTTCAGCTTTTGGACTCTTGGATTCACACCAGTGGTTTGCCAGGGGCTCTTGGGACTTTGGCCACAGACTGAAGGCAGCACTGTCAGCTTCCCTACTTTTGAGGTTTTGGACTTGGACTGATCCTTGCTCCTCAACTTGTAGACAGCCTATCGTGGGGCTTTACCTTGTGATCCTGTGAGTCAATTCTCCTTAATAAACTCTATTTCATATATACATCTATCCTTTTCTGTCCCTCTAGAGAATCCTGACTAATACAACCTCTAACCAGACTGACAAAGAAAATGAAAGAGAAGACAAACAAATTAACATTAGGAATGAGAGAGATGGTATCACTGTTCACTCCATAGATATTCAAAAGCTAATAAAAGCATGCTACAAATAATACTACACCTATGTATTTAAGAATGGAAAGAAAAATGCCAAGTCATTGAAATGTCCAAACTATCAAAACTTGCAAAATACATTTGTGTGTATGTTGTAACTTAAGCATTCCTATATTACTGTATCTATTAAAGTTGACACTGTAGATAACCTTCCAAAAATAAAAACTTCAAGCTCAGGTTGTTTCTCTTCTAGAGTCTACCCAAAATTTAAGAAAGACATAATTCATCTTTTACAGTTTCTCCCAGGAAATAAGAGAAAAATATACATTGCTTTAATGTTACAAATCAGATAATTATACTATATAGCAGTACATCATCATCAACATACATAAAAATTTTCAATCCCATTAAAATGTAGCAATAGATATATAAATGTATATATCTATATGTGTGTGTGTGTGTGTATAGTATTTTGAGATGAGCCTGACTTGTCATGGCTATATTTATATTTATATAAAATATATAAAAATTTATATTTATATATACACTATATAAAGAATTATATATACTATATAAAGAATTATATATACTTATATATGATGTATAAATACATAAAAATCATTACAAGTGATGTTCATCCCAAAATACATAGGTTCAGTATTCAATGTAATTCAGCATATTAGTAAACCAAAAAACCACATGATTATCTCAGTAGATACAGAACAAAGCATTCGACACTATTCAAAGCTATTGTAGATAAAGGCTCTCAGGAGGCCGGGTGTGGTGGCTCAGGCCTGTCTTCCCACCACTTTGGGAGGTCGAGGTGGGTAGATTACCTGAGGCAGGCGTTTGAGACCATCCTGGCCAACATGGTAAAACCCCATCCCTACCAATAATACAAAATAATACAAAAATTAGCTGGGCACAGTGGCGTGCAACTGTAATCCCAGCTACTTGGGAGGCTGAGGCAGGAGAATTGCTGGAACCCGGGAGGCGGAAGTTGCAAATGAGCCGAGATGGCGCCACTGCACTCCAGCCTGGGCGATGGTGTGCAACTAACATGCTTGTTGTGAAAATTAAATAGACAATGGTAAGAGATAATGTCTGGCACGTAACAGTATCTCAATAAAAGTTAATAGTTTCTTCTCTTTTCTCCTTTCCTTTTCTTGATTCCTCTGAGATAATAATTTATACATTTTGTTGTTGTTGATCCCCAAGAATGCTGAAAGTTTAGTAGAATGCCGTGGGAAAAAATAGAAGTTTATAATCTACTTTATAAGGTTACGTGAGTTGATGCCTTATAAATTGATGGTTGAAGCCCTTGCTATGTAGGAATGTTGCTGATGTAATATAAAAGTATTCTGGAAAGAAGTCAAGTCAATTTATCTGAGATTTTAGGGCGCCCCAAATCCTGCATAAACCTGCATGTTATGAGTGTGCTTAGAGATACAAAGATGAACAGGAATAGCCTTGGCCCTTAAGGAACGTGCAACTAATTCGATGGAGATATAAAATAAGCTATAAAGTGCCCACAAAACAGAGCAGAATAAAATAAATGCTAGATTGAGGTAGAACAGTGTGCTGTGAGATAGGAGAAAGAAAAACTTTGTCTTTATTTGAATTTTAGTGAGAGATACTGCAAAAAAAATTGATACAGAAAATGGCAAAAAAAGTGACTGGATTTTTCTCGTAGTGCCACATTCTCATTTCACACAATTTTGGAGTTTAACTACCATGCATGTCATATAATGTGCCAATTTGGGCAAAAGCGCTGCGAAAAATAAAGGAAAAGGTATTTCATCCCAATACTTTAGTTAATGTGCTAATAAGAGATTCACGTAGGTTAGTTGGCATATTCATCCATAAATTTGCTAATTTACTTAGGAAATATGTGCCAAAGTAATTAGGAAGTATTTGCATGTTCCATATAGTAGTGTAGTAGTGGTAGCAGTGCCAGTAGTAGTAATAAAATGTCAGCCATAGGAATAGTGGCCCCGAGTGCTACTTCATAAGTAAATCACTGTCTTTTTTGTTCTATCATTTTGGCTATATTACTTATCTGTTTGATTTGTATTTTTATAACGACTGTCAATGTATGCTTTTTTGCAATATCTTTTATTGAGATATAATTTACAACAAAATGCACAGATATTAGGTATACTGTTCAATTAGTTTTGACAAATGCATCAACTGCAACATACATCTATATAAAAAACATTATACTTCCATAATCCCAGAATGGTCCCAAACTATCCTGTTTTTATTTTTATGATCAGACAGTTTTTATTTTTATGATTACAATTAGTTTTTTTCTGTTATAGAGCTTCTTATATAAATACAGTATGAATAAAATACATATTTTGTGTCTGGCTTCATTTACTCAACATAATGCTTTTGAGGTTCAGCAATGTAGTTAGGATACTAGAAATTTGTTTCTTTTTATTTTTGAGTTGGATTCAGTGATTTGGTGATAACTGTTTAACAACTGGCTTTCAAGCAAACAAACAAAAACTGAGTCTTTGTCTATTCCCATGTCAATACTCTGAGGGTAGCCAATTTCATGCTACTAACATGTCCTCCATCATTTTGAAAAATTACTGAGGACTGAACAGCTAGTTCTTGTGACCCAGCATGAACTGGCTCCAACACACTACAGGTCATCTCCCATTGTATGAGTATAGCACAACTTGTTTTCAATAATACAATTTTTATATTATTATGACTAAAGCTCTTACAAATATTCTTTTGCAAGTTTTTGGGTGAAAATACATTTCTATGACTCCTAGATAAATACCTAAAAGTAGAATTGGTTAGTCATAGGGTACATGTATGTTTAACTTTATAAGAAAAAATTGCCAAACACCTTTCAAAGATATTGCAACATTTTGTACTTTCAACAAGTCTAGCAGTTCCAGTTGCTCCATATATTTGAGAATTATTTGGTATTATCACTCTTTTTAATTTTAGCCATTTTTATGCAAATCATGTCTCATTGTGGTGTTTTTTTTTTTCTTCTTATGACTAATAGTGATGAGGAGTATTTCATGTGCTTATTGGCCAGCTGTATATGTTTCTTTGTGAAATGTCTGTTTAAGTCTTTTGACCATCTTTAAGGTAAACTACTGAATTGTAAGAGTTCATTATTACATCTTAACATAAAGTTATTTGTCATAATTATATAATATATAATATATATTATATATCTACCTATAATTTATCATCTATCAATCATCTATCTATCTATCTATCAATCTATCATCTATCTACCTAATATTTTCCTCCAGGTTATGACTTACTTATTTTCTTTTATGGTGACTTTCACTAAATTAGTGAACTTTTTTTAGAGCAGATTTTGGTTTCACAGAAAAGTAGAATGTACAGAGAATTCCTTTATACACATTGAAAAAGGGAAGAGAGTGCTCAATCTATTTTTTTCCTTTTAAAAAACTGGTGAAAAAGTATCTCAGCTTTTGTTTACCTGAACAAGCCTGTAGTTTATCTTCATTTTGTTGAAATATTTTTTAAATACAGAATTTTATTTTTATAGCTTTAGGATTTTTTCAGCATTTGAATGATGTTATTCCATTACCTTATGGCTTTCATTTTTTCTGATGAGAGGACAGAATATTTTATATTATTTCCCCCTTGATCTTCATGTATAATATTTTTTTCTTGCTTGTTTTAAGATTTTTGTTCTTAGTTTTAGATTTTAGAGATTTCCCTGTGATACACAGATGTAGTTTTCTTTATATTTCTTCTGTGACCTTCTCAGATTTGTGGTTTGATTATTTTTTCTACTTTGGTAAAATTTTAGCCATTGTTTCTTCAGTTTTTTAAAATGAGTTCATTTCTTTTTCCATTCTAGTATTCTAGTTATAAACAAGTTAGGCCCCTTGACAATGCCCTACATTTTTAAGGCCCTGTTTATTCTTTTTATTTCAGTATTTTTCTCTCGATTGATTGTATCTGCTTTCTATTGCTCTGTCTTCAAGTCTACTGATCTTTCATTTTTAGAGTTTTTAGTCTGTTATCAAGCCTATTTATTAAATTTGACATGTTAATGTTATTTTTCAGTTCTAGGATATTCATATGGCTATTTTTATTTGTTTGTTTTCATTTCCTGGCTGAAATTATCTTTCTGTTCACTCACTGTGATCGTGATTTTTGTTAAATCCTGAGCACACATGTATTGTATCAGTTGTGTGTGTGTCTGTTTCTATTTTGGGGGCCTTGCTGACTCTGGAAGAAATGCCTCTTTCAGGACTAGTCAGTTCCTTCAGGTAGTAAATAACTTGTCTGTGAGCCTAACTTTCATATGCAAACCAATCTAGAGCCCACACCCCCAACCACCTCCTCTACTTTGCTCTCATACTCTAGGAAATTGTCTACCTGCCCTAATTACCCCTGGGCCAAGTACCAGGCAACTAGGGACAGTCCCTATGCTCTAGAGCCCACTAAAATTATTCAAATTAGCCAGTCCTAAGCTTACTTACTCTGTCTCAACTGTATGAATATAGTACAGCTTATTTTTAACTGTGTGAATATAATATAAGTTTTCAATAATACAACTTTTGTATTATTATAACTAAAACAACTACAAATATTCCTAGGCAATTTTTTGGGTAAAAATACATTTCCATTACCCCTAGAAAAATACCAAGAGGTAGAATTGCTTAGCCATAGGGTACATGTATGTTTAACTTTATCAGAAAAAATTTCCAAACACTTTTTTCAAAGATATTGCAACATTTTGTACTTTCAACAAAGTCTAGCAGTTCTAGGTGCTCCATATATTTGATAATATTTGGTATTGTCACTCTTTTAATTTTAGCCATTTTGATGAGAGTCATGTCTCATTGTGAAACATTTGAACACAGACACTGAAAACACAGGCTGTGTTTTCCCATTGCTCCCTCTGCCTCCTGATTGTTCATGGTGATTCCCCAGTTGGCTCCCCCAGGGTTTGGTGTTCCCCTTCTCTTGGAATATGTGAGTATAACAAATGGTCTTTTCAATGTCGGTCATCTGATCTGTTGGCATTGTCTTATCTCACTAATAATAAAACATATTTTAAAGCATACAAACACATTTGCACACTTATACATATACCCACATATAAGCATACATATATGTCAACATGTTAATATAACATTTGTTAACATTAACATCTCAGTGACCCTTTTTCCAATTATGGCCTCATTTTCATGCTTCTTTATATATTTGATATTTCATTGAGTGCTGGAAATTGTTGATGATGTTTTACTATAATTCTGTACTTTATTTTCATTAGACAGTGTTAAGTTTATTTTGTCAGAAAATTACTTTATTGTTACATCAGCTTGATCTTATCAAGACTTGGTTTTAAGCCTTGTTAGGTTGAATCCAGTAGAGCCCTCACTCTAGGGCATAGTTTTTTTCCCTAAGGCTTGTCATTTCTAGTGTTTTAGCTGAATAACCATTGTCTTAGTAGGGCCACCTCACCCTAGCTGGAGGGAGTGCTAACATTTTCCTGCACCATATAAGCTCTAACATCTCTGCTCTTCTCACAGCTTCCAGAAGGTCTGGTGGAATCTCACCTATTGCATTCACAGCTTAGTATTTAGCCAAAGATGGAAGAGGAACCCTATTCATATCCTTGGGGTATCATCTCTAGACAGCTTTTTATCCTGCTGTTATCCTGCTCCATATTTCCAACTGCCTCAGTAGCCTTGGTATTGGTCTTGACTTTCTCTGCACAGTGAGACTTCTGCTACCTGTTTAACTCTAGTCTCTTGTACTGATGTTTGGATGTGAACACAGAAAGTTCAGGTGAATATGACACTAACATTCTGAATATACTTTCTCTTAAGGATTATAGACCTGTGTCTCTGTTTTCCAATGCATAGACAGAATTGCTTCTTATATTTTGTCCATTATTTATATATATTTGTAGCAGGAGATCAAGTCTGATACTCACTCCTTTGTCAAAGCCAAAACCAGAATGCCAATATATGCTTTTTTGGAAATTTTTTTTAATGGTTGTTTTCTGAGAGAAGTAAAATGTAGAAATTTCTTACCTTTTTCCTATTACTCATTCTGGTATTGCTTTAGGATTGTTTTTCAATATTATGCCAACTTCAAGTGACATCTGTGAATTTTGTTCTCTTTCTTATTTCAAATCTTCCATATATGCTATAATTCTTCCACAAATTACTCTCTTACACAATGAATTTCTCTGTGAACTTGTCTCATGCATTCAGGTTTTTGAGACCTCACTCTATTATGATGAGCACATTAGGGACTATGTGGAGAATTCATTATGATTTTAGTGCTTTCAAAGAGGAACTATAATGATAAAAACTTGAAGGGAAAAGTACCTTAATAAAGTATATTTTACAATTTCTAATTTTATGAGCTATAATAGGATTTATTGTAAAGTTTCACAGAATATGATTAACTTTAGTCTGCACAGACTCAATAATTATTTTGAGATAGATTTAGTTGATTTCTTAAAAATTAATTGGTTCAGCAGAGGATCTGTTTGATTTCATTGCTAATAGAGTCTAAAACAATTTGACCGTGTTTCAGAATAAGGAGATAAGGTTGATTATATGTTGATATGATCTCAATTCATAGATCAGTAAATTGAGAAATAACTCCTCCAGTGTTTCAGGCCATTCCAATAGTTAATTTGGGTCACCGTATAGTAAGTTCTATTGAATGATGCCTGCTCAATAAACACTGATTGAACCTACACCCTACAAAGAGATTGAACTCAGAGCATGAGAAAACACAGGGAAATCACGGTTACGTTTAACATCTTTGTATTTGTCTGCCAGGGCTGTTATAACAAAATATTACAGGCTAGGTAGCTTAAAGAACAAAAATTTATTTCCTATTTTTCTGGAATTTTGAAAGTCCAAGATCAAGGTGGTGACGAATTTGCTTTCGCCTGATGCCTCTCCTTGGCTAGCAGCCTTCATGCTGGGTCCTCACATAGTCTTTCTTCTACACCCAGGCATCCTGATGTCTCTTTCTGTTCTAACGACACAAGTCATATTGAATTAGGGTTCCACCGTCATGAGTTTAGTTAGCCTTCATTACCTCCTTAAAGACTTTTTCTCCATACACAGTCACATTGAGGGTTAGGGCTTCAACATATAGATTTTGGAAGGTGACACACTTCAGTCCATGACAATCTTCATGTGACAGTATATTCATAAGTAAGAATGCATATCAAATGACAAGAAAAATACTAAGCTATGAAGTTTTTGCTCTTAAGTTTTGCAAACAGGATTAAAAATTTTTTTCTAAAGAGGATATAAAAATCCCATAACTGGGTGGTAACTATTTGAAGATAAAATTAGATAAAATAGAAAATATGCAAATACAATTTGAAATTTATAAACATGATAGAAACATAAGGGTTCTATCATTATATGTGTTAAGATTCAGGCTTCCTAGCTTCTCCTTAATGTCGTCTCCCAGGCAAAGACCTTGCACTTTAGTGTGGACCTAATTCTATACTTTTTCCCTCTTGAAGATGAAATCTGCATTAGTCAGTGTCCTCTAGAGGGACAGAACTAATAGGATAGATGCACATATGATGGGGAGTTGATGAAGGAGTACTGACTCACAGTCACAAGGTAAAATTCCACAATAGGCCGTCTGCAAGCTGAGGAGCAAGGAAGCCAGTTCGAGTCCCAAAATCTCAAAAGTAGAAAAGCCAACAGTGCAGCCTTCAGTCTGTAGCCAAAGGCCCAAGAGCCCCTGGCAAACCACTGGTGCAAGTCCAAGAGTCCAAAAGATTAAGAACTTGGAGTCTGACGCTCGAGGGCAGGAAGCATCCAGCATGGGAGGAAGATGAAGGCCAAAACACTCAGCAAGTCTGCTCTTCCATCTTCTCCTGCCTGTGTTATTTTGGGCACACTGGCAGCTGATTAGATGGTGCTTACCCAGATTGAGGGTGGGTCTGCCTCTCATTGACTCAAATGTTAATCTCCTTTGGCAACATCCTCACAGACATACCTACGGTCAGTGCTTTGCCTGTTTTAATCCAATCTAGTTGACACTCAGCATTTAACCGTCATAAGTTCACCCCTTGTCAACTTGAATCCATACACATCTCCTGAAATCATACATAATCTTCAGATAAAGACAATAATAAAGTCATAATTACAGCTTTCCCTCATATAACTGGAAGCATAAAATTCCCACCCCAAATGCTATTACACAAAGTAACAACACTTAAATGCTGATAAAATCAGTAAACCTTATGTCACATGATAAAGGACAAAGAAAGGAAATAAAATGAAGATATTTTCTTAGTACAAGTGTATATATGTAGAAACATGTTCTTAACAAAGAGGAAATACTCATGACAATTATAGTCACGTAGTTGCAGCTGGTATTGGTGACTACCTTCTTTTACTACCCATTTGGTATTCCCTTTGCCTTCAGCTAGCACCTCAGCAATTCGTGGTTTTTTACCAGATAGAGTGACTTAAACCTTAATTCCTGAAGGATCTGGGCCATTCGTAGTCGTGCCTGAGTTGGGTTGTTGTAGTTTCTCATTGATCTTAATCACAGGGCATGGTAAAACTAGGAAATACCCTAAGGAATCTCCTGTATTTCATACATACTCTTCCTTACCTCCATTGTGGAGTAGTAGACTGATTTCATCTTGATAATCTGGGTCAGTCACTGCAGCCAACACTGTAACTCCCTTTTTAGCCTGTTGACTTAGAGGTAGGAGGAGCCCAAAGTGGCCAGGTGGCAATCTTAACTTTCAGTTTAATGGAATCATTGTTGTGTCCCCTGGTGGCAGCATTCCTCCCTCTGGAACGAAGACCTCTAGGCCAGCAAAATGTAATGTCATGGGAATAGGAAGCAAAAGTTTTGCTAGCGGGTCACTAGGGACGATAGTGAGTGGTGCCACTTTCACTTCCACCCCTTGATTCCTGCACCCGTGAATCCTGGCCATGGGAGAAATGGTATCATATATTGGATGCAGATTCAGAATATATACAGCCTTCTGGGTAACTTTGCCCCAGCCCTGCAAAGTATGGTCACTTAGTTGGCATTGTGATTGTGATTTCAAAAGGCCATTCCACCATTCTGTCAAACCAGCTGCTTCAGGATGATGGGGAGCATGGTGAGATCAGTGAATTCCATGATCATCAGTCCTCTGCTGCACTTGTTTAGCCATAAAGTGAGTGCCTTGGTCAGAGGCAATGCTATGTGGAATAATCTGATGGTCAATAAGGAACTCCAGGAGCCCATGGATGGTAGTCTTGACAGATGCATTGCATGCAGGATAGGCAAACCTATATCCGGAGTAAGTGTCTATTCTGTTGTAGACAAACTGCTGCCTTTTCCTTGATGGAACCGGTCCTATTTACTATATTAGTTCATTCTCATGCTGCTATAAAGTACTGTCCCAGACTGGGTAATTTATAAAGGAAAGAGGTTTAATTGACTCACAGTTTTGCATGTCTGGGGAGGCCTCAGGAAACTCATAATCATGGCAGAAGGAGAAGCAAACACATACTTTTTCACATGATGGCAGGAAGGAGAAGTGCCAAGCAAAATAGGGAAAAGCCCCTTATACAACCATCAGATCTCAAGAGAATTCACTCACTATAATGAGAACATGGGGGTAACCAACCCCATGATTCAATTACCTTCCACCAGGTCCCTCCCACAATATGTGAGGATTATGAGAATTACAATTCAAGATGAGATTTGGGTGGGGACACAGCCAAGCCATATCATTCTGCCCCAGCCCCTCCCAAATCACATGTCCTCACTTTCAAAACACAGTCATGCCTTCCCAACAGTCCCCCAAAGTCTTAACTCATTCCAGCATTAACCTGAAAATCCAAGTCCAGTGTCTCATCTGAGATAGAAAAATCCCTTCTGGCTATGAGCCTGTAAAATAAAAAGCAAGTTAGTTACTTCCTAGATACAATGGGGGTCAGGCATTGGTTAAATACACACTTAAAAATGGGAGAAATTAGCCAAAATGAAGGGGCTACAGGCCCCATGCAAGTCCAAAATCCAGCAGGGCAGTCAAATCTTACAGCTCTGAAATAATCTCCTTTGACTCCATGTCTCACATCCAGGTCGAACCTATGCAAGAGGTAGGCTCCCATAGCCTTAGGCGGTTCTGACCCTGGGGCTTTGTGGGGTTCAGCCCACTTCCTTCATGGGCTGGAATTGAGGGTGTGTGGCTTTCCAGGTACACAGTGTAAGCTGTCAGTTGATCTCCCATTCTGGGGTCTGAAGGAAGGTAGCCCTCTCCTCAGAGCTCCACTAGGCAGTGCCCCAGTGGACACTGTATGTGGGAGCTCCAATCCCATATTTCCCTTCCACACCACCCTAACAGAGGTTCTCCATGAGGACCCTGCAACAAACTTCTGCCTGAACATCCAAGCATTTCTATAAATCCTCTGAAATCTAGGTGGAGGTTTCCAAACTTCAATTATTGAATTCTGTGCACCTGCAGGCTCAACACCACATGGAAGCTGCCAAGCATTGGAGCTTGCACCCTCTGAAGCCATAGCCAGAGCTGTATCTTGACCCCTGTTAGCCATGGCTGAGGTATAGGGCCCCAAAACCCAAGACTGCACAAAACAGCAAGGCCCTGGGCCTGGCCCACAAAAACATCTTTTCCTCCCAGGCCTCTGAGCCTGGGATGGGAGGGGCTGCTGTGAAGACCTCTGACATGCCCTGAAGATATTTTCCTCATTGTCTTGGTGATTAACATTTGGTTCCTTGTTACTTACACAATTTTTTTTTTTGCAGCTGGCTTGAATTTCTCCTTAGAAAATGGGTTTTTCTTTTCTATCGCATCATCAGGCTCCAAATTTTCTGAAATTTTGTTCTCTGTTTTCCTTTTAAACATAAATTCTAATTTCAAACCATATCTTTGTGAATACATAAAACTGAATGCTTTTAACAGCACCCAAGTCATTTCTTGAGCGATTTGCTGCTTAGAAATTTCTTCTGCCAGATACCCTAAATCATCTCTCTCAAGTTCAAAGTTCCACAGATCTCTAGTGCAGGGGAAAAATGCTGCCAATGTCTTTGCTAAAACATAGCAAGAGTCACATTTATTCCAGTTCCCAACAAGTTCCTTATCTCCATCTGAGACCACCTCTGCCTGGACTTCGTTGTCCATATCACTATCAGCATTTTGATCAAATTCATTCAACAAGTCTCTAGGAAGTTCCAAACTTTGTCACATCTTTGTGTTATCTTCTGAGTCCTCCAAACTGTTCCAACCTCTGCCTGTTACCCAGTTCCAAGGTCACTTCCACATATCTGGGTATTTTTACAGCAGTGCCCCACTACCCAGTACCAATTTACTGTATTATTCCATTTTCACACTGCTATAAAGGACTGCCTGAGACCGGATAATTTATAAAGGAAAGAGGTTTAATTGACTCACAGTTCTGCATGGCTGGGGATGCCTCAGGAAACCTAACTATCATGGAAGAAGGGGAAGCAAGCGTGTTCTTCTTCACATGATGGCAGGAAGGAGAAGTGCCAAGCAAAATGGGGAAGAGCCCCTTATAAAACCCTCAGATCTTGTGAGAACTCACTCACTATCACCAGAGCAGCAGCATGGAAATAACTGTCCCCATGGTTCAATTACCTTCCCCCAGATCCCTTCCACGATACATAGGGATTATGGGAACTACGATTCAAGAAGAGATTTTGGTGGGGACATAGTGAAACCATATTAATATCTTAATCCATATTACTAATTATAAACATTTGCCATCTGGTTATAGGTTTGAGGGAAAAGAAATTCTAAGTTCACATAAACTGATTTTGCCTATAGATAAGTTTGGTCTGTGTAGTGGAGGCTGCAAGGGCAGGATATGTCCTTAGAACTCCAAGACGT
Organism: Macaca fascicularis; assembly: GCF_037993035.2. Taxonomy (NCBI): domain Eukaryota; kingdom Metazoa; phylum Chordata; class Mammalia; order Primates; family Cercopithecidae; genus Macaca; species Macaca fascicularis. Next base: position 116,546,412 of record NC_088386.1, read on the forward strand.
GATGCTTGAGAAGGAGAACCCAGGTTTACAGAGGCCCTGACATTCAGAAAAGTGTAATCAGAAAATGTAAGGAAAAGTCAGACAAAACAACTAGGTCAATATGACACATAAATGTAGACTTTTTTGACTGTCCCCTTGAAAGGAAACATTATTTCTGCCACTCTACTCATTTCAACCTGAATTCCCCAATAAAGATTTTCATCTCTTGTGGAAGTTAAAACTGGTCACCTACAGTTATATGTGGTTCTTAGTCATACATGTTGGTACTGCCCAGGAATTAAAATTTTCTTTGTTATTCTCCCTGCTACATTTTTGAATTTGGGATATTTTCCAGATAAACTTGATATCTGGCTTCTTCTGAAAAATTGAAAATATCTGGCCACACCAAATGCTCAATCATCTGACACTGAGTAGCACTTATGTCTTAAAGGGGCACATACTATGTGTTGCATCCTTGTCTCAGTAGGCCTACTTCACTCGTGTGTGTTATCTGCCTGGACCCAGTAGCCATTTTAATTTATAATTCCTTGATTTTTTAGTGGTAGGGAATTTCCACATGTGAAAACAGGCTGTTTTTTCTCTGAACCATTCTCCTGATAGGTACACATTCCCTCAATGCTAAATTTGTTATTTCTTTGTACTAGAGATAAGAGATTATTGACAATATTCTCCAGCTTGGCTTAACAGTATATTTTTTATTTGGGGGAATTTGCTATTTGGAAATACATTTCTTATTTGAGAGAGTCTTTGCAAATGAAATATATTACTTGGGGGAGAAAAGACTGTTTTAATCCGTCTCAGAGCCAAGCACATTGTTACTTGTTTTTTGTACAAAACAAGCTTTTGGAAACTTTTACCATGAGAATTTGACTGGGTATGGTCCTTGCCATTGGACGCAAAGTGGCCATAACTTTCACTACAGGGTCAGGAGTCTGCAGGGTCAAGGGGACATGGATGCTCAGAGACCAGGCTTCCTCCCTATCCCCCTATTCTGGACCAGGCTTCTAGAATTCCTTGCCCCAGTGACTGAGGGCCTACTTCCTTGGGCTGTACAGGTTTCTTTTCTGGTTTGCTCTTTGAAGGCCAACTGAGCCACCACTGTGAATACGCCTAGGCCTCAGGGGTACCAAGGGTTAGCTACTTGGGCAGGGTCTATGGACATGTGCTCCGGGTTATCCACACACATTTGCATTAGATCTCTCAAGGAGTCAGATAAAAAAGAAAAGGGCAACTGAGGTGCCAGAGATCTCTAGCTGTATCCTTTCCATGAACCCACAAATCTTAGGGGTGTCTCCAGTTCTTTGCTGCCTTTCACATCTCAACTCTGCCTACATGTTTTCTTTTTGTCCCTTTAACAGTTCAAATTTGCTGCCTATGTACATGTATTTCCTTTTCTTGGCTTCTTCCATGGCTGGCTCCTTCTCACTATTCAAATCTGAGCTTAAAAATCATTGCTTCTCCTAAGCCTTCTTTCCCACTACCAGTTACTTTCTTTCATGTACTCCTTTGTTTTCTGCATAGGACATTTCATAATGTGAAATAAGTTTCTAAAGGCACTTACCTATGTATTGCTCATCTCTTCCTACTTAAATACAAACTCTATGAAAACAGATAATTTCTCCTGCCTACCACAGTCTCCCTAGAACCCAGCAGAGAGTACATGCTCAATCGTATTCAGTTAATAAATGACTGAGCAACTGCACACATGAATAACTTGTCTCTCTGCAATATAAAGATAACCACATGCAAAGCTAAAAGTATAGTTTCAATGTCAATATTAATCAAGATAGTCCAGAATGAGGTACAATAACTCTCTGGCTGAAAACAGCAAGGTTTACCTCTCATTCAGCTTTTATCACCATGTGGGACAGCTGGTGCTTGGTCTTATGTTGTCTTCATCCTGGGACCCAAGTGACACTGTTCTCTATCTGGAGCATCACTGGTTACCATGGCACCGGGAGGAGGCTATCAAGTCCTTAGCTGGCTCTTGCCGCAGCATCCACATGGAAGTACATCCAGGAGCTCTGCTCAGATACTGTTGGTCAAAAAAAAAAAAAAAAAAAAAAAAAAGCCACAAGATTGCCTGACTTTATAAGTGTCCTAAAGGAGTATCAGAAACATGGGTAAATAGCCCCAGTCGTGACCATGTTTCTACTTGACAGATTCTTTACTCCTAATGATTTTAGCGGAAATTTTGCTTAGCATCGACACGACTTAAATTTGGGATGCAAGTCAACATCTTGTTTGTAAGTAGTCATTAGTATTTTAAATACATATATTTTTAAAAACGAAGTCTTATTAAAAGTAAAGGATGTTTTTCTACATATTTATTCTTGTCATATTTTAGTTTAAAAAGATTTTAAGTCTTTAAAATTGTTGATAACGTTGCATCTAATTTCTTTGCCCCTTTAAATGTGATTGCTTCTGACATATTAGCCAATATGTTTAAAATAAACTGATGGGAAATCAAGTGGTTTATTCCCCTGCATACATATAGTTCCATAATGAAATTATTCCTGCTGTGAAAAATAAGTTTGCATTTTGCAGCTGGTCACACTTGGTGAGAACAGAGGGTGTACACATCTTTAATGGAGTGTATTTCTCAGACTCTTATGACAAATGCAACATCCCTCATTCTCTTCCATAATTAAGTAAGCAACTTTTGATTTCAAGCTTTCATTAAGGAGATGGGATACATCACACACAGAAACAGCATCTTGGAGGATGCCTTTTAATCTATTGTCTCTTGTTTCTCCTTTTTTCTCCCTCTGCCTGTCTCTTCCTAACTTCCAATTATCTGTTCTCAGACCCTGCATAAACAATTTGGGTGTATGCAGAGGATTTAGATATTCCCACATATTTCATTCAAAAAAGGATTAAATTAGGACTTAAAGTTTGCCATTGTGAGACCTTTATTTTCCTATATATCTATTGTTATTATTTTAGGAAATAGTTTCCTTATTTTTAAAGTTGATAGAAGCCTTATTTTAAAGTTGATAGAAGAAACAGGAAAGAAAAGAAGAGTCCCTCACCATTTCTTTGGTGTATTAGAGAAGTGGCTGGCTCTGCATGACAAATTGCCAAATGGTTCTAAGAAGCATGTCAACAATTGTTTTTGGTCAAGCTACTGGATGTGGCCTATCTCCATGGGTAATAGTCAGTAGTGCTCACAACTATTTTTATTCTTAATAACACAAGGAAATATAGACCATAATGAATGAATTGTCATAACATATTTAAAGAGAGGCAATTTTTAATAATAATTTTAGAAATGCTTACTTTTTTTTTGAGACGGCGTTTGGCTCTTGTTGCCCCAGCTAGAGTGCAATGGTATGATGTCAGCTCACAGCAATCTCCGCCTTCGGGGTTCAAGTGAGTCTCCTGCCTCAGTCTCCTGAGTAGCTGCATTACAGGCATGCACCATCACGCCAGGCTAATTTTTTGTATTTTTAGTAGAAACGAGGTTTCACCATGTTAACCAGGCTGGTCTCAAACTCTTGACCTCAGGTGATCCGCCCACCTCAGCCTGCCAAAGTGCTGGGATTACAGGCATGAGCCACCACGCCCGGCTGAAATGCTTCCTTTTTATGGCAAATCAGGTATTTTTAAGTATGTCTTACATGTTTCTATGAAAAACTTCTCCATATTTATAGAAAAAAAAAGAAGGAAACGGGGGATAGGGTGATTAATATCTATTAAAACTCCATATGTGCTAATCATAATAGTATTGCCTTACTTAAGTTATCTCAACTAATCTCTCCCTCAACAACCTGTGAAATAGCAATTATTCTCATTTATATATTTGTTTTAACCAAAGGAATAAGGGTATGAAGAACTTCACAGAATAAGAAGCCAACAGGAGCCCATCTCACAGTCTTAGACTTACAAAGAAGTATGGTACCGTCACTATCCAAACAGTTAGGATAGCCATGCTTGTAACATTGTTATTAAATCTTGTCCTCCAATAGTTGATTTTCCAAGGATTTTTGATATCACTTAAGTTATTTTATCATGCATAATTTTCGGGTTGGTTGTACAAAATTATAGCCCAGTAGAGACAAATATGTATTATTTTATTATTGCATTCATTTATTTGTATTAATAATATTTCTTACATATTTCATTTAGAATGTTTAAAATACAATTTAAAAAAGTCAGCCATGATCCTTTCACCAGAAAATAACCACTTTTTACATATCGATATATTTACCAGTCATGGTGGTTCACATCTGTAATTTCAGCACTTTGGGAAGCTGAGGCAGAAGGATCACTTGAGCCCAGGAGTTCAAGACCAGCCTAAGCAACATAGTGAGATGAGATGCCGTCTCTACAAAAAAAAAAAAAAAAAAAAAAAAATGAGGCAGGAGGATCACTTGAGCCCAGGAGGCAGAGGCTGCAGTGGGCCGTGATTGTACTAGTGAACCCCTTCCTGGGGTAACAGAGTGAGACTATGTCTCAAAAAAAATAAAATAAAATAAAATAAAGGATGTATTTACTTCCAGTCTAATTTAATTAAACATATAATATATCATGTTGATCTTATGTCTATTGTAGTTTTCATAAAACATAGATTTTACCATATACATAGTTTTATGCTTTCCTTTCTTCACTTAAAATGTTACAATAAGCATTTTTGCTTGACTTTATTGCCAATCAAAACCATAATTTTAATAGCTGTACATTTTTTATTTATGGATATGCAATAATAAATATAGCTTTTCTCCACTGTTTCATAGATGTTTTAGTGTGCATGTAAGATAAAATTCATTCTCTCTACCTATTCCTCCAATTGTTCTCAGTTTCATTCATTTAACAAGTCAGATTACCAAACAATGTATTTAAATTTTCCATGAACATATCACTCCTGAATCTGCTTTTTACATGGTTTAGTATTATTTCTCCTTCATTTGCCATTGTGAGACCTTTATTTTCCTATATATCTATTCTTTTTAATTTAGGAAATAGTTTCCTTATTTTTAAAGTTCATAGAAGCCTCTGGGTTCAGGGAAACAGAAAAGAAAAGAAGAGGCCTTCAATATTTCTCTGCTTTATTAGCGAAGTGGTTGGCTCTGCATCGCAAACTGCCAAATGGTTCTAAGAAGCATGTCAAGTATTGTTTTTGGTTTAGTATTATTTCTGCAGCAACGATTAGGAGTCCACATTAAAAACAAAAGGCAACATGAAAAACATTGCTGTGTCTTCTATAAAACCATCACATCAAGGAATTATTCAGGGCACAGAGAAGGTCTCTGAAATATATTCCTATTAGATATTAGGAATGAACAAGAGACCACTTCCCTGAATAACAAGGTCACTTCCTTTGACCAGTTAATTTTACTCAGCATATCTTTGTTTTCTAGGACTAACAGAAAGTACAAACCTAAACACAGTGTTCAGCTATGGAAAATATTTGTAGTCTAGATCTATGCTGTCCAGTAGAGTAACCACTAACCACGCGTGGCTATTTAACCACATAGGGCTATTTACATTTAACTAAACTAAAAGAATTAAAAATACAGTAACTCAGTCACACTAGCTGCATTTCAAGTGCTCAACAGCCACATGCTTCTATGGGCTGCCATACTGAACAGCTTCTATGGGCTGCCATAGTGGACAGCACACATATAGAATATTTCCATCATTAAAGAAAGTTCTGTTGGACAGCACTGGTCTAGATTATGGATCAAATTATAAATTTATAGTATTTGATACATCTTTATATTTTAGCTTAATTTAAACTGTCTGGATGATTACTTACTTAAAACTTACTGCATGCTACTTTCTATGACTTTTAAAATTAGGTATCTGTGAATTGCAAATATGTGGTTAAAAATAATATCCTAAGTTCTTACAATGTTGATAGCCAACTGTTAGATGACTAGAGAGGTTATCAAGGCTTACAAAGGGATTTAAAAATTGATTATCTCAGTTGTCTAGATTTGCATTATCACTTTTTTTTTTTTTTTTTTTTTGAGATGGAGTCTCACTCTGTTACCCAGGCTGGAGTGCAGTGGCTCAGACTCGGCTCACTGAAAGCTCTACCTCCCGGGTTCACGCCATTCTCCTGCCTCAGCCTTCCAAGTAGCTGGAACTACAGGTGCCCGCCACCACGCCCGGCTAATTTTTTCTGTATTTTTAGTAGAGACGGTGTTTCACGATGTTAGCCAGGATAGTCTTGATCTCCTGACCTCGTGATCCACCCGCCTCAGCCTCCCAAAGTGCTGGGATTTCAGGCGTGAGCCACTGCGCCTGGCCTGCATTATCACATTTTGTAAAGCTCCTGTCCACCTAAGTTAATATGAATGTCCCAGTCTCATTCCCCTCATGCAGTCTCATTTGCTACACTCTTTGTGATAAATGTCACTGAGTATAGGCCTTCTCAGTCCTATTAGGGTGGCGCTGGAAATGATGATGATTCAATGATTCTTTGCTTCTATTTCTGCTGTGCAGTGTCCTGTTCACCATTACTAGGCACAACTGCAGGCAGGTGAACACCAGGGAGAGTTTCAGGAATAGCGGTGTCAATTTTGGCTGCACGACATGGAATGTTTTATATGCCCTTTGGGACATTTGGCTCAGTTTGAAAATCCTAAAGCAACATTCATATTTTAGAATTAGAAATTCCACATACCTATCTATAGTGTGCACTGATTTGAACTGGATTTGAAATAAACATATCAACAGTAAATCTTCTTAGGGTTGGTGGTGGCACATACTTTTGAAATGCTTAGGTATAAAGAAAGCAAACATACATTTTCTAGGTCTCACTATACAGTCATAAAACACTTGGCTATAAATCAGTATGGACCACTTTAATTTCATTTCTTGCCCACATAATCAAAACATGAAGCTCCCTTTTCTTTAACACATAATTCTTCACAATCATTACATAAATTGTCATATTTCTTAATAACAAAGTAAATGCTTGGGTTCAGCTATGATTTATAGATTGGATAAATTATTAGCTATATGGTTATAATATGCTGATCTGCTTACAAAATATGTGTTTTAAGTAAATACGTCTATGACTACAAAAGAGAATGTTATCCATTACTATTTAGATCTTTTAAATACCTTCTCTATGGCAGGGGCAAGTACTTCCAGCTGGGTTATATTATTTGTGTTAATTTTTTTCAAGGCTTTATCATTGACACCTGCAAAAGTTGATAAGGACATGCCTGCATACAACCACATTTACTATGAGGATGTCACATAATCTTTGTCACCAATTCACTTTCCAACTTTCAGAAATTATTGGACTAAGTAGAATTTGTTATATTTCCCAGGTTCCTAGATGCCATTGATTGTATAAGGCACCATCAGTTTATGGATAATCTTTCTGAGGGTTAAGCAGGAATCAATTTCAATAAAAGTAATGTTGATTGGCAATGAGGTGTCAAATACATTCTGCCATTATCATCTAGCACCAGAATTTTTCTGAAGGAAAGAGTTTGTTTGGTAGGCAACATATTTTGTTGAAGATTTGGAGATGCTACTCAGTAATTCAGATCGTGTGTGTCTTGGAGGCAAGATTCCATTTCTCCAAGACACATGTGACCTGGATTCTGAGCAGCGTCTGTGCGTGTGTGTGTGTGTGTGTGTGTGTGTGTGTGTGCGATGAAACTCTGCATACAGACCAGAGACTTTGGAGCCTGTGGTGGGGCAATCCTGGAGATAGTAAAAAAGCAGGGACAGTGATGAGAAGGACATGTACAAATTGGAAGTGAAGACTTCCAGTTTGACTTCTTCATATCTCCCACCAAATCTTCAGCAAATCATGCCTGCTCACAGAAACCCTAGTGGGAAGTTGATTTTGTAGAACTTGGTGGAAAGGCCAAAAATGTTTCACACCTGAGTAGTGGCAAAGATGTAGGGGCCAGGGTCAGAAGAAGTATGGAGGGTAAATCCAAGAGCCAGTCCAAGTTGACACCAATAGATCTAGTCTGTTCATTGCAAGAATGTGTCAGTTTGGTTTTACATGCCCTATGGAGGGAATTTAATTCTTGTCAGTATTTATTCAGTATAGTCGAAGCTGCAAAGAGCACCTCTACATGTCTCCTTAAACACACAGAGAACTTCTCTCCAAAATGCACCTAGAAGTGTTATTTTTGGTTCATTATAAAATTACTACATATTTTCAATTATCCTCCAAAGTAACTATATAAATTTATGCTTTGATTTTCATGAATGAAAGTTTTCCTTTACCCTCATTTTTGTGACCAAGACATTATCTTTCCGATTGAGTATGGGATGCTATTTTATTATTTTATTTATTTGTATTTAGTTAATTTATTTTTTGCTGATTGTTAGTGAGACTGGGCAGTTTTTCTTAACTGTATTAGCCATTATGTTTCCCTTTTCTGTGTCTTGCCTCTGTTTTCTTTGGTAGGCATTGCTAATGGTCTCTCCCTATCCATCCTTCACTTCTTTATCAACAGATTCTAATTTTCTTTGAGATCCCAATATGCCCAGGTAAACTTATTTTCTCCTTTCACATGCGTTTGGAGTGGGGGCCATGTAACCCAGCTCTGGCAAATGGACAGTGGGAGTCACTGGGACCTCCAGGTGAATTGTTTAAAGGCAGATCTTTTACTTTTGTCCCTGGCACATCACTTCTGTTTATTTCTGGAGCACAGACCATCAGGTCTGTGAGAAAAGGAAGAAGACTGTCCTAGGCGAACAGAAAGCCTATTGAACAGGAAAGAAACCAAGCCCTTGATGACTTCCTCAGACGGCTGTGCTGACCTTAGATGGCTTCCTTCCTGACCTCTGATTATGACAGGAAAATCAGCCCATATTTACTTATTTACTGGAGCCACTCTAACCACATTTCTGTAATAAGTAGCAACATGTCATTCTATTATGGTATCTTTGTCCCACTTTTAATTAGCTTGTTTTTTCTTATTGATTTCCAAGTGTTCTTAATATATGATAGATAAAATCCTTTGTCAGTTGTATGTGCCATAAATATCTTCTCCCAGTGACAGGGATTTTGTTCTGACTCTTTCTCTAATTTCACTGTGGGTTCTGAAAACATTGCTTTCCCTTTCTAGATCTTGGGTTGGTATTCTATAAAATGAAGAGTAGAGAGTATCCAAGGACTTTTCCAGCCCTTACATTCTGAGTTCACTGATATGTGCTTAATAAACACGTCTCTGAACAGCTGCACAGACTGGCTGGTCAGCCATAGCCCGTCATCGTGATAAAGCTCTTTCTGTCCCTACTGATCAATCGCACAATCCAGACTGATTACTTAAGAGACTATTTGCAAACCATTCTGGTTAGCTGTAGAGTGATCCATCTTTTTGAGCATGTATAAAAATACCCTTACAGCTATAGAGTTGAAAATTGTCTTACATTACCCAAGGCAAAAAAAAAAAAATAGGAAAACAAAAGAACAATATTACAACATTTCAGCACATGTAATGTTAAACTAAATGGACATGAGTTGTCAACAGAACTTGAAAACAGCATATTCCACTAATAAACAATAGAAGAAAATGGTGAGTAATTCTTGGTATGTTTCAGAAATACTCATTAAGTTATTATAAAAGAACAACTTCCTGAAGTAAAGTAGTTTGCTAGTTGTCAGTTTTGGATTTGATTTAAAAACAAATTGTGGATAAATCCTAAAAGTCAAACAAAACAACAGGTAGATTAGACTGAGTATTTATTCAAGATGGTCTGTTTTCCACTGTTACTGGGAAAGGAAAATGATTTTAAAACTGGGAGAAACCTCCCCTAAATTTCAGATTTTTCTTTGTGCTTGTGTAGAAGCTGATATAGAAAGGATTCTGAGAAACAGCTTGGATGAAATTGAGAGAATACCTTTTCAGGAATCAAGACCATCTTGGACTTCAGCCTAGCAACACCAGCCCCTACGTGCGTACTGGGTTTGCCAAAGGGCTTTGCATGACTCTTTTTCTCATTCCTAGGCTCTGGAAGAGACAAACCTGCCAAACTGTCTAGAGCTGCAACTCTCAAGTTGGTAACAATTTACATGAGGTTTACATGAGAACTGAGTGCATGAATACACTAACCTGATTCAAGTGAATGATATGTGTGTGTAAATAAGGTTTTCAATGCAGGGAGTGGAAAAACAAACAGAAAACCCTAAGGTGGTTAATCACTCCCATTCTTCCCTTACAAATCTGTCTATGGAAAATGTAAAAGCTGCCTACTTTATCTCATCCTTCATCTCCTGACTTATTACATTTACTTTGTTGTAAGCCAAGGGTCCTCTGGACCCTAAAGTTCTCTGGAGTCTAATGAATGAGTTAGCCTAATGTTGTCACTAACTGAACTGGATGGTTAGTCCTGACTTTCCAGTGCTAGGTCTTGGTTCTCTCTCTTTCTCTTGCTTCTCTGTGAGATACAGAAGAGAGATGCCTGGGCTTTTTCCTTAGAACCACACAGACTCCTGCTGTTGCCTTCTCCCTACTTGTGGCAATGCTGACTCACCTCAGACAAGGTGCCAGCATGACCCCAACCCTCCAGTGCCACTCAAGCAACAGCAGCAACACCTAGGAGGCCCATAAACCAAGATACCTCTTGGGGTAGCTTATCTCTCCATGGTGGCCACTGGGAGCTGCTCATCTGTCCTACTGGAGTCTGGGTTCCATATCGTTAGATTCTCTCTTGCTGCTAGCAAAATGGCTTCCCTTGTGTTGCCCTGCTTCACATCTTCATTTTGGTGAGGGTCAGAGGTGGGTTAGGAGCCCTGCAATCCATTTGTGTCTGTAGTGAGGCAACTGAATCCACAGCTCCTCGTCCACAGGTCAGTTTAAGAGTAGTTGAGGCTGGGCATGGTGGCGAATGCCTGTAATCCCAGCACTCTGGGAGGCCAAGGCGGATGGATCACCCGAGATCAGGAGTTCGTTACCAGCCTGACTAACATGATGAAACCTCATCTCTACTACATTTAAAAAAAAAATTGCCAGATATGGTGGCACATGCCCATAATCCGAGCTACTTGGGATGCTGAGACAGGAGAATTGCTTGTACCTAGGAGGCGGAGGTTGCAGTAAACCGAGATCACGCCATTGCGCTCCATCCTGGGCAACAAGAGAGAAACTCCATCTCAAAAAAAAAAAAAAAAGAAGTAGCTGAACCTAGACCTGAGAAATCCTCCTTGCAAGGTGTCAGGTTCCGACATTACTTCTACCCCTCATCCCAGGCTCCTTCCTCACTGATGAAGGGGACTCTCTCAGTGTACCCACCACTGGTTGCATCCCTCCAGCAATCTCTTTCATTTTCTCTTCTCCTCTCCCCTTACTTACTATTGTCTATGAACTTGAATCGATTTATCTGAACTCCAATTTTTGGCCAGAGTTCAATTATTTCTTTTTCTGTGCATGTTTGTGTTTTTGTTTGTCTGATAGACTAGTAATGAATCCCATAAAGGTTCGTAAGAGGTATTTGTGTGAATTTGTTGTGTATATTGATTCTTTTTCTCTTGTAATGGGACAGTAGAAATCTTTGATGGCATTTTCTATGTTTATTGGACCTGAGTTTACCAGGAGTGCTGGTGAAGTGTTTCCAGCCCACTGAATTTTTTTGAAATTAATTCTGAAATGTATGCCTAACTTGATTTAAAAAACCAAAACAATGGCTCCCACAAAATAAAAAGAAAAAAGAGTAAAAACCACCCTTGATCTACCTTATTGAGTAATCGATCCCTTCATGACTTCCCCATAAGGTAACATCTTGTGGATGACAGCCTTGATTTCCATGCTTCTCTGTTCATTCATTATTAAAGTGAAATAAAGACCCAAAAATGTCTATATAAACAAGATACATGGTATTTTTGTCCATGTAAAAAGTTCATTCTTCTGTATTTTTCTGTCATTCAAATTTTGCACCAAAACATGTTTTCCATTACAGTAGTTTTATAGTCAGTTTTTATGTCTGGTAAGGTAATCATGATAAATATTAATCTTTTAAAGAATAATCCTTGATATTCTTACCTACTGATTTTTAAATACGGATTTATAATAATTTTGTCCTCAGAACCACCACATCAAGGTATCACTAACAATTAAGTTATACCCATTGTATTGGAAATAGTGATAGCTTTGTAAAATTTCATCTTTCCATTCAGTTATATATAGGTATATATCTTCATTTATTAAAGTGTCCTAGTAAGATTTGCTAGTCAGGGTTCACCAGAGAAACATAATAAACAAGACATATATCTATTACCTAAGTTGACCCATAAAGGTACCCATTGCAATAAGATTTATTACATTTCTTCATTGTGCTTATTTTCAAAGTTTATTCCATAAAAGTTCATATTTTTGCTTGCTATTATAAATTAGGATGCCCTTCTCACATTATGTTTTTAAAGTTTAACATTCTGGCATAAGTAATACGTATAAAACTTGTAGAAAAAATCTTGGCACATGGGAAAGTCTTAATGAATACTGTTGTTCTGTGTATATTTATTATGCATCTAGGCACCTGTGTTAGTTCATTTTGTGCTACTATAACAGAATACCACAGACTAGGTAACTTACACAGAGCAAAGCCTTATTTCTTACACTTCTGGGAGCTGAGAAGTCCAAGAGCGTGGTGCCAGCATGTGGTGAGGGTCTTCGTGCTGTGTGATAACATGGCAGAAGTGCAAGTGAGAATGAGAAATAGAGGGAGTAAATTGGTCCAAACTCATCCTTTTATGAACCCACTCCCAGGATAACTAACCCACTTCTACAATAATGGCATTAATCCACTGACCTAATTACTTCTTAAAGGCCCCACTTCCTAATAACATTACAATTGGAATTAAGTTTCAACATAAATTTTGGAGGGAACATTCAAATCATAGTAGCACTTAATACTCTCTAAAATTTCCTTTTGTTAAATATTTTATCTTGTATTTATAAATAATATAATCTATAAATAAGTTTAATTTTTCCCTTTTATTTCAATAAATGCCTTGACAAATGGAATTACCTGAAAGTAAAAAGCTTCTGCATGGCCAAAAAAAAAAAAAAAAAAAAAGAATGAAGAGACAACCTACACACTGGGAGAAAATATGTGTAAATCATACATTGGGTAAGAGGCTAATATAAATAACATATTAGGAACTCAAACTACTCAACAACAAGAACCCAAATAACCCTATTATAAAATGGACAAAGGACTCAGATAGACATTTCTGGGAAAAAGACATACAAATGACCAACAGAAATATTAAAAATGATCAATATCTCTAATCATGGAAAGGCAAATTAAAACCACAATAAAAATCAACTCATACTTGTTAAAATGGCTACTATCAAAAAGATGAAAAAGCAAGGTGAGGCTGTGGAGAAAAGAGAGTGCTTGTACTCTTGTACACTGTTGGTGGGGATCTAAATCAATAAATGCATTGCTTATTGTTTTGGCTGGATCCTCAAAAACACATCTTAATATTAATAAAAGAAGACATTTTGGTCTTATTCCTGAGAGTAAGGGGAACCCCATTATTGCATGTTAATTTTCTCCACTAAATTCCCTTTGTTTCATTTAGGGACAGTTTTTTGCTTTGTTTAGCCTGGCCTCCTTCATACTTTGTATTTTTCTCATTGTCAGGTCACCCTTAGTTGTCTATTTTTAGCAATGTGACAATAAAAGCCATTTGGCAACTCTTCGTACATGGACAGAGCTTCAGTAAAGTCCATGAGACTTTACTGAAGAGTGATGGGGATGGGAAATTTTTGTGATGCTGCCTCAAATGTCAGAAATTGGGGCCTCTCAATTCATCCAGCTTTTAGATCTCTTTGACTCCTTTATTTGAAAACATTAGCCGGGACTTCAGGAGTGTTGCACACAGGGTGTGTTCGGAATTAACTATACAGACTTTAAATGACTCCCTTTTGACTCCCTTTTGCTGTCAGGCTCATGTCTTGTTCTTTCTTTTTCTTCTGTACCTTGTACCTAATGTTTCTGAGTCTCAAATCTTTCCGAGCTACTGGAGGGGTAGAATGGCTTTTTCTCCTGGATCATTTTAAATTGTAATTTTTTTGTTTGTTTTTGTTTGTTTGTATTTTTTGAAACAGAGTCTTGCTCTGTCACCTAGGCTGGAATACAGTGACGCAATCTCAGCTCACTGCAACATTCACCTCCAGGTTTCAAGCAATTCTTGTGCCTCAGCCTCTGGAGTGCTGGGACTACAGGTGTCTATCACCATGCCTGGCTAATTTTTGTATTTTTAGTAGAGACAAGGTTTCACCATGTTGGCCAGGCTTATCTGGAACTCCTGACCTCTGCCTCGACCTCCCAAAGTGCTGGGATTACAGGCATGAGCCACTGGACCCAGCCAAATTCTAATAAGTCTTTAAATTAATAATTTTGTTAGCTTCCTGATTTAGAGCCTTCTAAGATATGAAAACATTATTTAATTTCTAATTTTCTAAAAGCTTTTAAAATTAGGAATTTCAACGCCTTTTGGAAACTCTTGAATTTTCTGATTTTTATTATTTACCCATTATTAAACTTTTCCTCCTCATTCTCTAATTCTTCAGCACTAATTGAGTATTTGCTATGCTGTAGATGCTTCTTAGAGAATACAAAACTAAGTAGAAGATACCCTGGGCCATCACAAAGCTTTTAATATAATTGAGAACCTGTTTAAACAATTAAGTATAATTAAATAAATGTAAAATGATGTACAGGGAAAATGCTGTGGGGATCAAAGGAAGAAGCACTTAATTAGAAATTAGAATATTAGGGAAAGTTCCACATTGCTGTTGTCATTTGGGTTGGAATTTGAAGCATGAGAATCTCTTTTCTATAGTACTAATAGGGAGTTGTGATGGGCTTGCGATAATATTCTGGGCCAAAGAACAGTAAGAAAAAACCAAAAATGTGGGGAAAAAAGTGAGAATATATGGATAATGACAAATAACCTTCTCTGGTTGTTCTCTAAGCTATATGGAAGAGGAGATGTATTTCAAAGTTGAAGGGGTCAGATTAATGAAAGCCTTGAAGGATTTTTGTCTTTATGCCATGTGTGTGGACATTCAGACTTGTCAAATAGTTTTTACAATAGCAACATGATCAAAACTCGGTTTCACAAAGGTAAATCTGGGGAAAGCGTAAAGGATGGATTGGCAAGGTGAAAGATCAGAAGCAGGGAGCCTGGTAAAAGGCCAGAGTTCAGAAAGAGATTAATAGAGTCAAAACTAAGGCATTGGGCATAGTAACTGGAAGAAAGGGATAGATAGGAGAGTCACTTGGAATATATAATTGATAGAAATCACAAACTCATTGGAAATAAGGACTAATAAAAAAAAAAGCAGAAATGAAGAATACATCAAGCTTTCCAGCCTGAGTAACTTGAAGAGTTGCAGGATGATTCCCCAAAGTAAACACAAGAAGTGAACAGAAGAGAATAAAAGAAAGGTAATAGGATGCTCCTGAAAGATACCATGTCAGAAAGTACCACTCAAAGCTTCTTTGGTCACAGGAAGGAAAAGCTTCCCTACACTTTGGAGTAGTCACAATTTCTCCATGCGGAGCGAAGTTCTAGCTTCATTATATTGGTGCTATACCTAAGAAGTTACAGAATTTGATGAAGAATAGCTGAGAGATTAACTTAGGCTACAATGGAAAACCAGATTATAGATACCTGAATAATAAAATGCAATCAGAAGTGGTGGCTCTCCAACAAAGACAGTGATGCTTGAGGGTGAGGTTTACACATACACACACATACACACAATACATGAACACATACTCACTTGTAGAAGGCCATTCATGGTGGGAAAATTGCATTAATAAGAACCTGGGTGGTCTTCAACCCAGGACTGAAAGACAAAATTGAGTCTGCCTTGGAATCACCATTGATCAATGCTAGAATGCAACTGTGCATGACTACATAACTCAAGTTTGTGCCAAGGAAAGGTAACCCTAAGCTTTTTTCTTCCATCCATTCAGAACAAGCAGAGACACCCACCTAATTTCTTAGATGCTTTAATCATGGCCATGGATCAGTCTGTTATTCTGACTCCTCTGTGGAGTGATGCTGGCTGTGTCCTTAAAGCAGAGGAAACTCTTCTGGGAGGGGGAGTTGAATATCCAGCACTAAAAGCGCTGCCCTAACTCTAATACACACTGGACTCTCCCAGAGGCATGGTGTCAAGCAAAACAAGGGGATGGGGATGGAGGTACAGGACTTCTTCTCTTGTGGCTGGAATTTCTATAAGAGTTAAACTTTGCCACTCTGATTCCTTAAAAAAACCTACTTCCCCAGGGCAGAAATGTGGCCCCTAGAGAACATAAACAAGCACAGAAATGCATTCTTTCTGAAAAGAAGAATTTCTCTGTGTCACTTTGAGTATCCGCTTTCGCCAGATGATCCATCCACTTTATTTAGGTTGAGCTAATATAACTATCAGCCATAGTTTGCTAATTTCCCTTTTCTGATTTCCTGATCAGGGTTAGTGTCCCCTTCTAAAAAATCTTCAAGCCACTTGTTGTTCTTTGGATATATCAACTTTTCCTTTCTCCTACCTGCCATCTACTACACTTCTTGAAATTTTCCATCCTTAGTTATATTAATTAGTCAAGAATTTCCTTGATATTGATTTTGTAACCACACAATAACTTTGTTAAAACATTCTTCCACAGTATAATTTCCCCTGGGTACTACCATGGCCTGGGGATGATCCTATAATGGAGAGACTCTGAGTGAGGATAACAATAATAAAATTTTGCAGTTAGTCCAAAGACTTATGGATGAGAAACTTCAGAACATTTTTGTGGTTACCTCTGCAGCGTTAGGCAAAAATCTAACCTCTGATCTTCAGATGATAGACTATTAGGGCTGGGCTGATGTTACACAGACACTTGGTGTGGGAGCCAGGGTTTTAGGTAAGGCACATCCCCTAGAAGGCCTTAAAACAGAGAATGCCTGGTCATGTAAGACGCAGCAAGCTGGTAGGACCTGGCTTCTGTCCTGCTTGGTATGGCATCATGAAAAAATACTATGCCTGTCTGTACAACAAATCAGTGTCTCCTTAATAATACCCAATTTTGTTTTCAACAGAAAGTAGTTTATATACTGAAGGTATTAGTCATTATAATCTTCTATAATCCCTCACTTTTGTATCGTACTTCTCAGTTTATAAAACTCTGCACACACTTGATCTCATTTAATCTTCCTATGACCTCAGGCAGTATACTTTATTAACCTCCCTTTGCAAGTGTGATGACTTAGAACCGTGGAGATTAAAGCAACTTTTCCAGGTCTTTCGCTCCTCCTCCTCCTCAAGTACTTTGTCCAGTAAACCACAACTGTTGCATGATCAAGGACCTGAATAGTTGGTGCAAGCCTCAAGCCTGGCTTGGAAACATGCATCAGCAGAGTTGCTCTTGATATTCCTTTAGAACTGGGCCGTATATCCTTGCTCATCACGTTTCTACTGTCATCTGTACACATTCTTTCCCTCCTTGCCTTAGTTAGAAACTGCTCACCCCTTCAATCTCAGCTGACTTGTTGGTCCCTTTTGGAAGCTCTCTCTGACTCCACTTACATCCACCTCATCCTGTACTCTCTGCCTGT
This sequence comes from Macaca fascicularis, assembly GCF_037993035.2. Classification (NCBI taxonomy): domain Eukaryota; kingdom Metazoa; phylum Chordata; class Mammalia; order Primates; family Cercopithecidae; genus Macaca; species Macaca fascicularis. The sequence goes on from NC_088386.1 coordinate 116,563,957, forward strand.
AACAAACTTCTCTTTTGTGTAATTATGTGATTAATGTTTATGTCCCCTTGGAAGCCCTTGTATGTCTATTGAGCAAGAAAAATCTGTTTTTGTTCATTGTTATGTCTCAGTGCCCAACAGTTTCTACCCCATAATAAGCACTCAATATATATGTTTTTGAATGGTTGAATGAATAATTAAGTTTTACTTGAATAGGTTCGCCCATTTGTTGGAAAAGCAATAATTTAATAATCTAGTACTGGAAATGTATTTAAAGACTTTTTCTCCAACTAAGCACATTTTCTTATTGTGAAACAGACCATGAATCCAATCCCCCTGATACTTAAACTATTCCATGGAAGTAAATGAAGCTACATAAAATTAGTTAAGTCAAGCAGAGGAGTATTTAAGAAGTTTCAGTTTGAGCACATAAAACTAGTTTCATCCAGAAAGAATTATTGAATTTATCAAAGACGTCAAGCTTTTTTGTTTCCCCAGGAAGGCTAGCCACAGAAAGACTTTCATACCAGTGGATTAAATTAATTTCCAAGTGTACGTTTCAGTTTAGGGTAAAGGTAAATGTATCAAAACTGGCCCAAACTATAAATGTCAACTTGTGAGGCACTTGTCTGGCATGCACAAGCTTTTCTCATGAGGATGCTAAATCTTGAACTGACAATCTGATTTGTCCGTTTTGTCTTTGATGCTAATGCTGTAGCAGGATTGCATACTCATATTGTTATCTATAGGAAATCTGTCACAGAGGAGTTTGAGAGGTGACACAGAATTTATTATCTTTATCCAGGCTTTTAATAACACTAACAGACAATTCAGTGAGAGCTGGTGCAATTCCCACTGTACAGACAGAGTAAACGAGGCAGATCATATTGCTGGCTCTGTGCTTCAAGAATTAGATGAGCCAGAAAAATGCCTTTGGTGAAACAAGTTTCTTGCATTGACCTGTGAGAGGTATTACTGTGAAATTTCATCCTCTTAAAAAAGTGACTTTGCAATGAAGGAGTATCTGTAGAATAAAACCAATGAAGAGCTATAGGAAGCTGCACAGAGTTTGCCACATGACACCCCTATTGCTCTAGTGGGAGGCAGCCCAACAGCAAGGGAAGACAGGGAGTTGGGAGACCTGGGTTCCAGTTCTGGTTTACAGCAACTTTCTGACTAATCATTGGCAAGTCACTTTACTACTCTGGCTCACAGTTTTTATACCTATAAAATGAGGAAAATAAATTATGTATGGCTCCAAATGTGAAATTGCTGCTTGGCTGCATCAGAAAGACCAGGGACTTTTAAAAATGCAGATTCCTGGCTTCTTTCCAAGACTTAACAAATCAGAACCTTTGGGGGAAGAGTCAAAACTTGGGAATCTATATTTTTAATAGCTCCATAGATGATTCTTGCAAATTAATGAAATACAGCTGGAATACTTTCAGCCACAGATTGTAAGGTCTGGCTCCTTCATTCAACAACCCAATCACAATCCATATCTCCAGGGCAGCAATGGAGGCTGTGGAGGTATCTCTGGTTTTGATATAGTACAACTGTTCATCAGGATGTACTGCCTGGGATGGTTAATGTGTACAAAAAATAGGTAGAAAGAATAATAACTACTATTGATAGTATAACAGGTTGACTATAGTCTTAATCTTACATTGTAAATAACTAAAAGAGTATAATTGGAATGTTTGTAACACAAAGAATAAATGCTTGAGGGAATAGATATCCCATTTCCTATGATGTGACTATTTCACATTGCATGTCTGTATCAAAACGTCTCATGTACCCCACAATTATATGCACCTCATATGTACCCACAAAAATTAAAAATTTGAAAAAAATGGAAAAAGATGTACTGCCTGGATTTTCTAGGCAATGCATACTTTGAGGAATATAGAGCTAAACTATTACTAGTCCCTTCAGGTCCATAAATGTCATAAAATAGAAATGGGACATAGCTCTGCCAACAAAGGAGACCCATGGAAAGCTTTTGAGAAGACTGTCATTCACAACTTGCATCTTAGGAAGTTATCTCTTGCAGTAGGTTGGTGGACTACCTGCTGCTGCAACCTAGGCAATGGGTCATGAGCACCAGAACCAGGGTAGTGACCTACTGCATACCTAAACCAAGCCAAAGACTGTCAAGTTGACCCTATAGCCTTTTAGAATGAATGGTGGCACTTCAGAGGCACGTGTATGTGTATGTGTATTGTGTATTTTTCTATATGACTGTGTTTCTTACACATTTAAGGACATTTGTGCTCTTTCAATATACCTAGATGTGGTATATGTATGTACATGTGTTTAAGCAGTTTTGGTGGTGTTTTGGGATGTGGGATCCAGAACTGCTAGAAACTCCAGTGGGAATTTGGAATTAGAAAAGTGATAATTTTCAGACTTGTATTTCTTTCATTTAAACAACTGAATCATAATTAAGACATACTTTCAGCATACTGTGTATAATTAACTTTGTTTCCTGTGAAAACCTTTAAATTTTGAATCCAGATAATGTTTTTTAGTTAAGACCTTTTGGCACTACATTTTTAAAATCAAAATGATGATTTTTAGGGTTAAAACCTTTACATTTCAAAGTAGTAAGAGTTGTATATTGAAGCTAGAATTTTTTAAAGCCAATTCATGTTTGCGTATTTAGCTCATCTTGGCTTTTTTTTTTTTCTTGTTGTACCTCCTAACTGATAGTTTATCCTTATACAAAAGATAAAAATTTAAACCTTTTTATGCTAATATGCAATAACTAATTTATTATTGCATCTTAATGTCTGCTCTCAAAATCTTGTTTCTGGGATCTTAAGCGTTGTGGAAATCTCTGTAAGATGGCTTTGGTCTAAGCTACTTGGTTACCAAGATGCCAGTTCAAGAACTAATGACAATTGATATTCATGATTGTATTTGTTTCAGGCAATCCATGCTATGGTTCCTTGAACGTCTTCCAAATGGTAGCCTTCTCTAGGCAATATTGTCCATTCTGTTATGCTATCAACAAAAGACTCTGGCTTTTCTCTTTGGCGCCACAGAAATTTATTGAGATACCATCATAAGCTCATTGCTATACTCAGTGCTTTTAGACAGGGATCTATGAGCTGTGTGGAAACACAGAGCCCACAACAGGCTTCATTTGAAATCTCACAGTTGAAATATGTGATATATTAAAGTTCACCTTGCAGGTGTGGGCATTCAGATCACCAACGCTGTGACCTCGCTGTGTGAATGGGAGCTGCTACAGGAAGGAAGCTTACAAATGAACTGCATGGATCCCACATTTTGCTAAAATCAAATAGGACCTTTCTCTTCTTTGTTGAATGCCGTAATGCACAAGAAATAAGCCAGCAGAATGCTCACGTCCAAGGTACTCATTCTTTTCACCTAATTCAAAGAGAGCCAGTTTCATCACTTTTATTCTGCAAGAAAAATTTCACCATGAGACAACCAGTTTCCCAAAAGAGAGTGAAATCTTTTATATTTTAAGAGAGTAAAAAGTAAATTTTTCTATTTAATGAAGGGTTTCTATTCAAACAACTCTTGCTTCTCATCAGAAGTTGTCCTTATATGGGAGAAATTACCTGGACTTTAAATTACCTGGACTTTGGTGTCAAACAGATCTCAGTTCTAATCCTAAATCCAGAACGCAATAGCTTTTGCCTTTCTATATTAATTATGCACTGAGCTTCTGTTGTTTAATTCATGAAATAGAGATAATAATAAAACTTTATGAGACTGTTTTGAGGATTAGATGTTAATAAAAAAGCTACTGTACTCAGGCTGTATAAGCCTATGAGTACCACTTAAAGAAATTCCCAGATTGTCTCAGGAACATGAGAACGTTTATAGTAGAATAAGTATGGGCTGGGCACTGGAGACTTGGGTTTCAGGCTCTCTCTCTGTCCCACTGTCTTTCTGTCTCTGTGTCTCTGTCTTAGCCTCAGTTTCCTCATCCCTCAAAGGAACATTATCCCAGGCAGATGTCATGACAACTAGTTGAGATGATCTATGTAAAGTACCTGGAACATGGCCAACACTCTATGTAAATACTAGTTTTCTTCCCCCTTTCCCTGTATGCCTTTGCATATGGAGAGAAAGGGGGAGCAGGAGAAAATTAAACGTTGTATATTTCACACTTGCAAAATGATTTCTTAATTATGCTGCTGATGATATTGAACATCCATTGCTTACTTTGAACAGTGAAAATCACTTATACATATTATCTCCTGTAATTCTTACTCCAGCCCTTTTTGAGAGATGCTATTACTACCTCTCTTTTATAGATAGCGAGGTTCAGAAGTTCAGGTAACTCACCTGAGGTTGAACATGGGTCTCCCAGATTCCAAAGTCAACCGAAGTGTTCAAGCGTTTGCTTTTCTGCCTCCCTAACCAAGTTGCCTTGTCCTTTATTCATGAGTGCTTTGTTTGTTTTTTGTTTTGTTTTTGTTTGTTTGTCTTTTTATAATCTTTAAATCTTTAAATGTAGACCAGGAAGAGTACTGTCTTAAAAATACAGACAGCACTAACCTCAGTTGTCTTTAGACCTGTGCTAGTCCAGAAGGTATCTTTTTATTCAGCCTGAGTATTTGATTGTTGCTTTTCTAAGTACATAATCGAGAGACACTGAGGAAAAAAAGACAGCACTGCACTTTCTCATTTGCTTTGCAACAAAGGTATATGGTTTGAAGAAGCCTTGCGCTTAAATGATTAGACAGCTTGTGTGACTAATAAGAATATTGTCCCTAAAGGAAAGTAGAACATCTTACGAATACAAGAGCATTCAATTAGAGTTTTAAATTAGAGTGTAATTATGTGTTTTTTTACTCTTTTTTTTTTGAGAAAGAAAGAGAGAGCTTTTAATCTTTTAGGTGGCCTACTTTTGGTGAAAAAACAATTTTAGGAAGTGTTTAAATTTAAAAAGCTACCCTGTGTCTTGTTTAATTTTGGACCTAGTCCAGTCCCTGAAGGACTAGAAGCAGATAAGTTTGCTTATACCTGGCTTTTTAAGTTCCTTCATTTTATAATTCAAAACAGGGATGAGCTGTTGATATGGATTACTGCACTCAGTATAATGAAATTGTCAATATGCTTTGAGATGCACGGCATGTAATCAGACATGTAGAGAAATAGCCCATTCAACCTCTGAAACAAAAGATTTGCCTTTGAGACCATGACTGTACAAAGCAACCATGCTCTTTATTTAGGAAATAAAAGGTAATAGGGGTAGTTTTCTCAACATGAAACCAAACGTACTCTTTGACCCAAAACACTCTCCTTTATAGTTTCCATGGACATTTTCCAGGTGGATAAATCAAAGGTTATTGTTTGATTATGGTAGGCCAGGCTCTTGTCTTGTCTGATCAATACTATTATACTTCCTAAGACTTTAGAGAGAAGAACAACATGGACGATAAAGACCAATGTGGTTTTTTGTAAATCTAATCTTTTGAAAGGTCTGCCTTCATCTACCACCTGAGCTGGCGTGAAACAACTTCTGGGGTTCAAATCTTCTAAACAATGATGCAAGTCTTAGCAAATTTCAAGAACAATTTAAAGAGGGAATAAACACCTTTTTGTTTAACTTGGATCAATTATCTCCTTTTGGTAAGTCTCTTTTCCCATCCTGTGTATTTCTTGTCTGCTCTATCGTTTGAAAGTTTTCTGATAAGAACATTAGTAGAAACTATCAACTGGACCCTGCAATGTTCTGGGTATGGTTGTAAATGCTTTACACTTACATTTTATCTAATGCTTTAAGCGTTGGGAAGGTGGGTTTTGTTTCTCCATTCTATGAATGATTGAAGAGATAAAGTGACTTGTAGTTTCCATAACTATATATGGGAGAAGTCAGATTTACCCACCTTTACTCTTGATCATGCAGATGTACTCATTAAGGATTGCTCTTAATCATACAGGTGGACTCATTAAGGATTATGAGGTGGGGTCTAGCTCATTCTGCCCTTGTTCTTTGTAGTCAGACCCATCACCAATTACTGGCTGTGCTTTTCTAAAGCCAGTCATGCCAACACAAATTTGGTTAGGATAAGTTTCCTAGAATCCTGGAAATTCAGAGTTTCAAAAAATGCTGGAGGGCACAGGATCCAATTCCTCATATATACTTGTGAGAAACTGAAGACCAGGAAGGCAAACAAGTAAATAAAGCAACAACAAAAACCTTGTCACGATTCACTCAGATGGTAGGTGGCAGGACTGAAATTAATACTCCTTTCTGCTGTGTTCAAATCACTCTGCCTCCATATTACTGGTGATATATTTGCATCTTTACTTGTTTCTAAGAATACGTTGCAGAATTTTGCATCATTTTTCAAGTTATTTTTTTAAATACATAGGAATTTTAAAAACCCTTGTTGAGAAAATAACTATAGATGAAAACACAAATAACTGGAATGCTATTTTGAGACATCTCAAACCAGAGTAGGAGGCTGAAAGTAACAAAGTAAACAAGCCACTGAATACAGGAGCTGGAAATAGTGTTAAAAAATCATACTGTTCAAAGTTTCTGAAAAATGCTCAGGTAGAGGATGACTAGGAGGTACATGATGGGTTTTTGGTGATATCAACAAAATTCTAGTATCTATTTGATGATATTAGTTTATCGGTGCACATGTGTTTGTGTGTGTATATATATCTCTGTATGTGTCTATGCATATTTATGTGTATACATTTTTTCAGCTCCCAGCTTCGTGCCAGGTACTCTCCATTGTGCCTGGCAAATATGAATCCCTGCCATCATGAAAAAAGATTCGCCACGAGGATTTTCCCTACAATCTAAGGACTATTTGAAGTGTGAAGTCTTTCAGCTCACACAACACTGGCTATTTTCACCTTTGCCTTCAACTATAAAGGCTGGGCTCTCTCTGCAGGAGTGGGTAAGTACAGCCTATGGCGGAGAAGAGAGAAAAAGTCTTTGAGTGCAGTGCAGGCTCTATCACAATCGATGGGCCTCATTAGCCATTCTCAGCCTCATAGATAATGCAGTCGTGGATGGCATCGTTTGGTCTAGTGAAGAATTGCCCAGGAGATTGTGTTGACATCTGAGATTTATTTTAATCCTTTTTTGCAGATTTTCTAACGAGCATTGTAACAAAGTATGCCAAAGAATCATTACGTATCTTATAAAATCTTAATAATACAAAAATTAGAAACGTTTTTCATGCATATGTTCAATTTGTTCAAAGTACTGATTTTGCTTTGCTGATTAGCATATACTGCCCTGTGAGGGGACCCTGCCTTTAAGAAGTCATGCTACCTGGATTGCTGTGTATATTTTTAAATGAGTAGTATGCATGTTATGTTTACAGGCTGCTACTGTCAGATCTTATAGTTTGAACTAAATGATGCAGAATGGACACATACCTATGTACATGGGTTCTTTTTTTTTCACTTATTCACTAAATCGTTATTGATGGTCTAGCTTAAGCATAAAAAATAAAGTGAAAAAATAAGGCTTCAGAAGTAAAGAGATATTTCCAATGTGGAGCAGAAGATGTATTTTGGGGATCTGTCTGGAAAAGTAAGTAACTCCTACAAGGGCGTGCAGTCGGAGGAGTGGCCGTAGCAAGAATGCAGGACCCAGGGTTGGATGCAAGCCTTCTTTCCCTGAGTCCACACTGAATAGCTGCGTGATCCCGAGCACAGTATTCCATCATTTTGACCCTCTTTCCTCAACTGGAAAATGAGATTAATCTCCCCTACTTTATAGTGCTATTGTGAAGATGAAAGGGACTATTGTATGCAAAATTACCTAGCACCGAGGAGATAGCCCGTAAAGTTTTTCACTTTTTCCCTTTCTGTTATTTAGTGGTGAGATCTCAAGCAATTCAGTATCCTCAAAATGCAGTGTATGGCACATAGGTCATTGCAATACATCTCCTTCATGAAACTCTTCCTGGCCCTGACTTGGCGTCTCATGCAATGTCCTTCCTTTTTCCTCCCCTCTCCCAAACCAGAAATCAGGTTTTTTGTTTATTCTTTCCCCAGATTTCTGCTTTCTTCATCCTCCAGACTTCCTTTTCTCTTGAGCATCTATTTGCTTCCCTTCTCTTTGTACAGCATTTTCTTACTCTTTTTTTTTTTTTTTTTTTTAGTTATACTTTAAGTTCTGGGATACATGTGCAGAACGTGCAGGTTTGTTACACAGGCATACACATGTGATGGTGGTTTGCTGCACCCATCAACCCGTCATTTACATTAGGTATTTCTCCTAATGCTATCCGTCCTCTAGCCCCCCACCCCATGACAGGCCCTGGTGTGTGATGTTCCCCTCCCTGTGTCCATGTGTTCTCATTGTTCAACTTCCAATTATGAGTGAGAACATGCGGTGTTTGGTTTTCTGTTCCTGTATTAGTTTGCTGAGAATGATGGTTTCCAGATTCATCCATGTCCCTGCAAAGGATATGAACTCATCCTTTTTTATGGCTGTGTAGTATTCCATGGTGTATATGTGCCACATTTTCTTTATCCAGTCTATCACTGATGGGCATTTGGGTTGGTTCCAAGTCTTTGCTATTGTGAACAGTGCTGAAATAAACATACATGTGCATGTGTCTCTATAGTAGACTGATTTATAATCCTTTGGGTATATACCCAGTAATGGGATTGTTGGGTCAGATGGTATTTCTGGTTCTAGATCCTTGAGGAATCGCCACACTGTCTTCCACAATGGTTGAACTAATTTACACTCCCACTAACAGTGTAAAAGCATTTCTTTGGGTTCCATTCTTCTCAAAACCTGTATGTATATCTGCATGTACCCATGTATATTTATATGCATACATTTTTATAGTTCCTGTTGTATGCTGCTACCATGTGACACTACTTCCAGGTTCCTTATTTTCCTGGCATCAAAATAGTATTACTGAAATGGTTTTAATTTGGAGGCTTTCCTGATAATAAATAGGTATAACAAAAACATGAATCATTAAAAAATCAAAATATTCTAAAATCTCCCACAATTCTTACTTATGGTTGTGTCAAGACTTTGTTACAGTACTAGCAGATCTTATTTTTACTGTATTTTTACTCCCATCCCTCCCTGTCCAGTCCAAGAGGAGATAATCAGGCTTTTGACTGAAGAGTTTCCATTTTAAAGCTTGCCTGTAAGTCCTGTCCACCATCCATCATGATCACCCCGGCCCAATCCTCACTCTCCTTCAGACAAGGATGTTGTTTCCTAAAGTTAAAGTCACTAAAGAGATATGTTAAGGGGAAGAGAAAGAGGCAAATACCGTGAGCATTGGGAGAGGTGATAGGAAAACATCAGGGGAAATTGTCAAGGACTAGGAAGAAGATGGTGGCCTGAATTTCTCTGAGTAAGGAAAATTGGTGCAGAAATCTAGGGAGGTAGGACAGACCTGATTCCTAGGGAACCTGGGAACCCAGGAAATGAACTCAGCGATTGTAGACTGTAGACACCAGGGCCCCAAGTTGGCAGGGTCAACTGTACCTAATTGTAGCAAAGCAGCTCTGGAATCAATTTAATACATTATGAGTTACCATCATTCCCAGGACTTCCATACAACTCTGGAGTGGAAGGAAGGAGCTCCAATAATAATAATGTAATGAAACTTCCTACCAGTCTAGTTGCATGAGAGCTTAGTGTCATATTAAATCTGATGTAAGAACCTGCGTGTGTGCGTGATATTATGTAATTTGCTAGAATGTGCTAAATACAATGGAGAAAATAAATCAAGAAATGCTGATAGGAAATGTTATAGTTGGAAGAGGTTGGAATTGAATGTTGTGGACAGGCAAGATCTTACTAAAAAGAAAACACTTGAACAAAGTTTTGAAAAGGGTGAAGGAAAGAACAATGAAGAGATTCCAAGAAAAGAGTATTACAGATAGAAGGAAGAGCAAGGTCTGTGAGGCCTAGAGGTGGGAGCATGCCTGCTCTAGTGAGAGGCACTGAGAAGTTGTTGTAAAACTGCACTGTATGCAGCCATAAAAAAAGATGAGTTTGTGTCCTTTGTAGGGACATGGATGCAGCTGGAAACCATCATTCTCAGCAAATTATCGCAAGAACAGAAAACCATACACCGCATGTTCTCACCCATAGGTGGGAACTGAACAATGAGATCACTTGGACTCGGGAAGGGGAACATCACACACCGGGGCCTATCATGGGGAGTGGGGAGGGGGGAGGGATTGCCTTGGGAGTTATACCTGATGTAAATGATGAGTTGATGGGTGCTGACGAGTTGATGGGTGCAGCATGCCAACATGGCACAAGTATACATATGTAACAAACCTGCACGTTATGCACATGTACCCTAGAACTTAAAGTATAATAAATTAAAAAAAAAAAAAAAACTGCACTGTCCCTGGCGACATAGAGCTATCGGGCACTTGCAATGTGGCTAGCCTGAATGGAGGTATATTGTACACATAAATGACACACCAGATTTCAGAGACTTTGTAACGAAAGAAAAACCTAAACTATATTGTATGCAATTGGTATTGATTAAATGTTGGAAAACAATATTTTGAATATATTATGTCAAATAAAATAGATTATTAAAGTTAATTGCATCTGTTTTATACTGGAAATATATATGTTGCTACTGGAAAATTTAAAATTGTACTTCTTTCATGTAGCTCACGTTATATTCTTCTGGCAGTACTGTTGGGGAAGATGAGATCTGAAAGGTAATGATGCCCATTTTTTAATGCTCCTTAGGCCATTATAAGACATTTGCATTTGTTCTAAGAGAGAAGTTATTAATTTCAAATTATTTACCAAAATTGGGATATCACTAAGAATAATTTGTTATACTGCTCTCTCTCTCTATATATAAAATACTACAATATGTATATGTTATACTGAAATATATATATAGCTATATATAACTATATATACACATAACTAGGTGTATAAAAGTATAAAATGTATAAAATGTATAAATGTATAAAAGTATAAAATGTATACAATGTATAAAACTAGATGTGTATATATAGCTATATATACATAACTAGACGTATAAAACACACACATATATATAAAACACCTTTGAGCAGAAGATAAGCATAATCTACCATTTTTATAACTGGATCACACTGGATACTCTTATAGGTTGTAGGAGGACAAGGATGAAATCAAGGACACCTATTAAAGGGCATTCCAATAATCCAGGCTAGAGATGGTGCTGACTTGGGTAGCAGCATAGATAATGATATGTGGTCAGATACCAGAGGAATTTCTGATACATTCAAAGTGTGATGTAAGAAAAAAAGAATGAGGATTACTCCCCAGAATGTTTGTCTTGAATATCTATGCAGATTTGTTTTTCATTCAGTGAGATGGAGAAGATGAGGAGAGTGGATTGGGGCAGAAGCTCAGGAGTTTAGCTTTTACGTGCTGAGTTTGAAACACTTATTGGGCATCCAGGTAGAGGTTTATGGAGGTAGTTTAATAATCAGGAAGCGGTTTTGGTGGAAGATAAACTTTGGAAGATCATCATTATAAAAATTGGCATTTGGTACCATGAAATTAAATGGTATCACCGAGGAAGCGAAATAGAGGTGGGGAAGAGAAGAGGCAGGAGGATCGAGGCAGGGGGAACTCAGAGAGTTCATGAGCAGAATTACTGCTACAGCTGCCCTGGAACACACTTTCTAGCACTCACATCTGGGGTTCTCATTGATGTAGACTTATTCAGAAGGAGAAACAGCAGTACTAATTGGAAAGGTCCTGTGTGTTCTGGGCTAGATAGTTACAGCAGCAAGAGTGTTAATCAGTGTGAGAAAAGTCAGATGTAAAGTATATTCCCCCATATATAGATATGTCATTGTTTAAATGGAAAAATTATGCTGCAATGAGCTCTAGTTATATCCCAATTTTGGTAAATAATTTAAAATTACAGCAGTCTCATACCATAGTGTGACATCAATTATCTTAAAGTCTCCCTGCAATTTCTTAGTAAAATGTTAATTTTACATCACCTTCATTTTTTAATGCTACCCAATACCAGATTTGAAGTCCAAATAAAGATGACAAGGTCTTAGAACTCTGCAATAGTGGAGTCGCTGTGATGTACACTGTCTAAATACACATTATAGAGACATTTTCAGGTGCTCTTGACCTTGTCCTCTGGAAAATATGCTCCTTGTATGTCCACTTAGTGCTACATTTTGAACCATTGCCTCAGGTTTCTGAGTCTCTTTTTCCCCTTGAACTGGATCAACATGTTCATTTCTTAAAGGTGAAGATTCCTCAGAGGAGTAGAAGGTAGAGGCTGAGTGACCAAAAGCAGAATATTATCCTACTGCAGAATACCTACGATGTAATATGAAAAATTAACTGTTTCTTCTAGAAGAAGCAGTTCCCTCTATTCGTCTGGCTTGAAAGTGAATATAGTGTGGGTAGCTAAGAATTCAGGTTCTGGGGCTGTACTTTCTGAGTTCAAATATTGGTTCTCCCATTCTGTAGTCATTTGATCTTGGGTAAAAATTTAATCTCTATGTCTCAGATGTCTCACCTGTACAATGGGGATAATACTGTTATTGACATCATAGAGTTGTTGAAAGGATTAAATGACTTAATACTTGTTGAACCTTATAATAGTGCCTCGCTAAGCACTCTATACATGTTATCTATTTTTAGTTTCTGTCTATCCATTGCACTTTGTGTTCTGAAATAGCTGTCATCAGGAAGTATTTGTTCTTATTTTGCACAAAAAAAGCAATTTTAGTTTTTGAGTCCCCATCCTTTTGAAACTGAGGATGTCATGAAAGCCCAAATTTTGTAGTTTTTTCCTACTGCCTTGACTCCTCAGACCTTTAGTCACACACTCACATGAGTTAATTAAAAGCCATTCTTTGTCATAGCCCTTTTGATTCCTTTATGTCCCCAAGTTCTGCTGCTTTTGTGCTATGTACCACATTGTCATTTCCTCTAGGGGCTTGCCATGTCCTTTAGGTACAATCAGAACATAATTCAATCATTCAAGGTGGAGTAACAAAGATCAGATTTACCCGTTTGCCTGAAACCACCACAAAATGGATATAATATATGAAGCATGCTTTGTGGGACACTGGACACTGGACAGTGAAATTCAGTGATCCCTGAAAGACAGCAAACAATGTGAGTCCTATAATTGCCCCAGTTTATGCCCAGGAGAGAGTTTGCAAGCCATAGTGCAGAAAAGGGGACCCGGGAAGAGTCTGGCATCCTCCTGGAATTGAGGAGATGGATCTGAGACCCTGGTAAAACCAAAACAGCCAGAGTGTGCTGGACAGAGTACTAGTGAAGAGAGAGCTGCACACAGAGAGAATTCCAGGGAACTGCAGAGGGTTCTCCTCTAGCATTCAAATACTGATGTACACATGCATGTGAGGAAGCTACCCAACATCAAGGAAAGAACCACCTAAAACGATTAGAAAGAGCATTGTTCAACATTCAGACAAGTCTGAGAATAGTGCCTGTTCCTATCAGCCATGCTGGAAAACCTCAAGATTTATGAGGCATTGGACAGAATACTTAGGAGGATCTTGCATCAGAAGTGGGAAAAATTAGTCCAAGGCTGAGCACAGCTCTGATCTCACAGAAGAAATCTTAAGTGCAAGACCCAAAAGGATCATAGTACTTCCAAATAACTACATCCTGGAACAAAGTTTCAAAATATTTATAGAAACACAAAATCACCTAGCTTCAACAAGATCATAGTCACAATATGCAGCATCCAACAAAAAATGACTGATTACGAAAAAGCAAAACTATCAATCAATTAAAGCCAACTCAGTACTGACAAAGGTGTTAAATCTAGCAAATAAAGGCATGACATGAGCTAGCAAATAAAGGCATAAAGTGTGCTATTCTATCCATATCACATGTATTTAAAAAATTAAGTAGGAACATAGAAAATGTAGGAAAGACCCAAATCAAACTTTTACAGCTGAAAACTTCAATGTCCAAGATAAAAAATATGCTGGATGCTATTAATGGTAGATTAGACATTGTAAACAAAAGATCAGTGAACTTGAAGGCACAACAATAGAAACTATTAAAATATAGATTTAAAAAACAGAAAGAGAAAAATAAAGCATCAGTGGGGCAAATTGCAGCGGCCTGATATATGTGTAATTGGAGTCTCTGAAGGAGTAAGGAAGAAGAACATACATCCAAAGAAATAATGACTGAACATTTTCCATAGTTGCTGAAAATTATAAACTCACAGATTTAAAAAGCTCAATGAACATCGAACACATGAAACATGAGGAAAGCTGCAGCAAAGCACATAATCAAATTTATCAACACCAGTGAGAAAGAGAAAAATCTTATAAGCAGCCAGAGGGAAAAGTAAGATACATACTGTACAGAAGAACAAGATAAGGATAACAGGAGATTTTCCATCAGAAACAGCAGAAGCAAGAAGGAAATGGAGCAACATCTTTCAAGTAGAGAAAGAAAAAAAAAAAAGGTCAATCTACAATCCCAGACAGTGAAAATATCTTTAAAAATGAAACCGAAATAAAGACTACTTTCATACATAAAAGGTTCACAGAATTTTATCGCCAGCAGATCAGCCATTTAAGAATGTTAAAGGAAGTTATTAGGGCAGAAAGAGAATTATATCACATAGAAATATGGATCAGCACAAAGGAAAGGAAACTGCCAATACCAGTAACCGCAAAGGAAAAAACAGAATAGAAGTTTCTTATTCAGATCTTTTTAAGTATAATTAAATCTTTAAACAAACAAGCAAAAATAATGTAAAGTCAAGTTTATAATAAATATACAAGTGAAATATATGACAGCACTAACACAAAGGTCAGGAGGGGGAAATGGAAGTCTACTATTGTAAAGTTCTTAAGCTAGATCTGAAGTGATATAATATCACTTGGAGGTAGATTGCGACAAGTTAAAATATATACTACAAACCCTAAAGCAACCACTAAATTAAAGAGTGATAGCTAACAAGCCAACAGAGGAAACCAAACAGAATCATCCAATGTGCTGTCTAATGTATGTTTTCCTTTAAATAAATATCGTGACATGGCACATGGCTTCTGGAAATCTATTCTTTTGAAAAACAGAAAAGTTAATTTTGAAGAAATAGAAAAGCACCTAGGAAAGTGGAGACTAAATCAACCCCAGAAATGCTGGATCTTACACCGATCCCAGGGTATGTCAACCGTCTTTGTCCTGCAAATAACCTGAAAACAAGAAGCTTATCTATCCCAAGACCATTGTAGGGATTAGTTGGAATTTCAACAAGGAAGTACAAGACTTGAATCAGGAAGTAATCCACTTCCTTCACTGCATAGGGCAGACTGCAAACTTAAGTGCTGGGTTTCATTTCCAACGTTTAGCCCCTATATGAAGGCCCCATAAGCCTGTCGGAATTGGCTTACAGAACAAGGTGCTATCTAAAGCAAAATCAGTCTCAACAACTAGCCTATGTCTATTAAAATACATTTTAAAAAAGTAAATTTTATTAAAATGGCACAATCTTACCAAAACAGTGAATATCTTTCTACCTGCAGATGTCAACCAATTCTTGGAAGAAAAAAAAACACAGATGGAAGAATATTAACTGAGAAAATAGAGTGGAAGAAACATCAACTTAAAGTATCAACAATGAGATTCCTGTAATAGGAAGAAAAATTGACCTGCCTATCAGAGAACCCCAACCAGGGGATGCAAGTGAGAGGTAGAATAGAAATCAGAGGCATTTTAGAGGTATTATTAGTCTACATATATTACAGCTGTCAGCCCTTATTTCCTACTCCTTCTTGAAAAACACCTGACTGCTACATGTTTATTCCCCAGTCAAAACAACAACAAAGAGGTTTGGGGTTTGGGGTTTTGTTTTTGTTTGTAAAACTGGAAGATATTGTTACAAAAAAGCAGACTAGATAGTGTGAAGGCTAGTCACCTTGAGAAAATCCTCCTCATTCTGGCATGTGAGGAAGACTACCTCCAGTGTAACAGTGAGTCCATGCCCATTCCTGCTGAATTAAAGCTTCCAGCTAATAAACAACTGCCCTCAGTAAGTCTTTCTATTGCTTAATTTTCTAATGTGAAATAATAACCGAGGATCATCAGGCATTTGAGGAAATAATTCACACATATAGGAAAACTGATCAAAAGGAAAAGGAAGTGACTCAGGAACAGAGAATAACTTAAAAATCTGAAATCCATATTTATAAAGAACCAAGGAAATTTTACATCTGTAAAACCAAATCAGGATGCTATTAAAAAGGAGCTATCAGAAAACAAGAAAGAGCTCTTGTACATTTGAAATACCCTTGCCAAAACTAAAAGAAGACAGGAAAAAGTTGAAAGAAAATGTTTAAAGATGAAGAAAACTACCAAAATGTAGAGCAAAAAGACAAAAAGTCAGAAAACATAGAGGAAAAGGGAGGCATAAATTGAAGACAAACTGGTGAGTTGCTGAAGAAGAAAATGAAGAAAAGGAAAGAGGAGGAACTATCAATGTGCCCAGAAGGTACTCAGCAAATATTTGAAGAATGGGAAAATCAACAGAATCTTGGGTTGGCTGTTTATGAACAATGTGAAGTTGGACAAGTTGCTCATTCTGTCTGGAGTTTCTTGCCTCACAGCATGGTGGGTGGTGGGTATGAGGCCTTATGTTTTGAAAATTATTTTGCATTTATTATAACTGCCTTTTAAAATTTAGTAATTGTTATAAAATAGGACATAGCCCTACGATGTAATATTATCATTGCTATAATAATTAGTATTAATTTTTTAAAACTGTAGGGCATTGATTAAAAAATTCCCTTTTACCTATTACATATGCAAACTGATGCTCCTATGTCCTATTTAAGGGACTACTTTATATTTTAAAAATGTCTTATTGAAAGGGTACTTCTCAATGTACATTAGCCAGGCTACTCATGCTGTAGAAAATTATGACAGAGTTGATTCATGTTGAAATTCTCTTTTCTTGTCAATTATTCTCTTCTGCTACTTCCCTTCTAGGCTTATTTAGAAACAAATGGAATTTACTATATTGCAGACTATTGAATTTTAGGTAGCTTTGGCTAGTATACAGTATTCAATTCATAAATGCATTCATATGAATAGTTGTGTAATTCCAATAATTGCATTTTGGTAGTTTTTCTATTTTAAATAGAAGTTGACTGAAGCCAACATCAAAAAATGGCATCCAAGTGCCTTTTCCCAAAATCATATATATTTTGAACCTAGGAGACACTTAGAGTTCACTCAGTGTAACTCAGCATCCTCATGTTAGAAATCAGGAAAATAATTAAGGACAAGATTGGTGAAATCTATTCTTCACGGCGGAGCCAAGGTTGAACCCAGTTCTTACAACACCTACAAGAGTGTCCATTCTGGTAATTCAAAAAAAAAAAAAAATTGTTGACCACCTATGTATTCTAAAAGAAAACAACATACATTCATAACAAAAGATAGGCATTTCTAAAGTAAATGAAGTCTCAAGGGATGAACTAATCATGTGTACAGAAGGTGTCAAGTACAGTGTAAAAGCAATTAACAAAATTGAAATGTATTCTTTAGTTATTCAAATCAGATAAGTGAGAACGTATGTTCTTACATGATATCATAAAGCCATTCTATTTTCTAATCGTGTTACAGCATCACCAAAGGGTATTTTATTTTCTGTCTTACTTTCTACTTTTCTTGGTTTAGTAATCCTTTTAAAGGAAAAAAAAACTCCCTAAAAATTGCAGTGAATACATTTAATGCAGTATAATCAGCTTCTAAATCTACTTAACTGGAGCTCCATCATGCATTTAGTGCATTGAATGAATGGCACAAATGGGAAACGTATTATAATGAGGACCGGGTGAATTTTGTGAGACTAAAACTTCACTTTCCTGAAATGTTTTTAAGCATCTGATTTTGTAGTCAAGTATAACTCAATTTGCATAGCTCCTTATTTGCATTTGACCTAGACACCTGCATTACTTTTTGGAGAATTCTACTTTTATGGTGCTTTTGAACACTTTACTGCCACCCCACTATGACAAAATGCATTTTGCTTGCTGTGGATCTTTGAGGGGTGCACAGGGTGATTATTTTTAACTTTTCATTTGTATTCATTTAAGTTAGAACACATTGTTTACTTACATTACAAGGCTGTTTTGCTTTTCATGGGTTTATTTCCTCATTCATTTTTGAAAAACTAGATTCTATTTTAGAGATGTGGACTTTTTGTGACAATAGACTACAAATTATACCTATGGATACTGTCACTGTTCATGTCCAGATAAACAGCTTCCCACTTCTGCTGCACTAATATCTAGATTACATTTTTCTGTCTTCACTGATCTTGAGGCAATAAACATTCAAAACTCACATGTCCTAAATTCAACTTGTAAGTTTCCCACTTCACTTTGCTGCAAAACAGTGCATTACTCTAAATGCCATCGTTGTTCTTCTTTTTGTCCAACTTGAAAACATGGGAGTTACCCTTGATTCTTTTCTCTCCCATCCTCCTGCATGCAATGAATCCCCAAGTTCAACTGAGTCTGCCTCCTTCAGAGGAGAGATTGGGTCTGTTGCTTTGCTTCTCCCTTCCCATAGCCCTTGTCTTGGTTCAGGTCCACACCATCCCTCCAGGAGACCAGTTCAATATCCAACTTTCCTCCATTTCAATGTAGCGTTTTTTTTTCCAGAATTAAAGTGTAAATAGCACACTGCCTTGCTCAATATGCAAAATGCAAAGTATCCCGATTGCTTTTAGGATAAAAATTAAACACTTTTCATGCTATACATGACATCTTCAAAATCTGGCTTCTAACTCCTTCAACTTCATACTGCCCACTGATTTTGCCTCATTTGACTCTCCAGCCATATGAAATTTCTTCTTAGATATCATTGCATTGGTTCTTCACATACTTCTGAACTTATCCTAGAATTCCCGCTTCCTAACTGCATGGCTGGTCGTATATGTCAAGAAGAATAATGGGTTTTCAGAGTATTGGTAGCAATATAGGGTCTTTATTCCAGTCTTCTCACCTATTAACTACCTTGGCCAAGTTACTTAGGGGAACTGATGGCTGTTTTCATCTCGAAAATTGTGATAGTAATACTGTCTACCTTGATGGATTTTTGTGAGTAGTATGTGTGTAAAGAGTGAAGTGTAGTGTCTGGAACATGGTGATCAATGAATGTTAGCTGTTATCAGTGCTAATCACTAGAAATAATAATGCCATTATCATCGAAGGAGATCAAAGCTATTAAAGATATCCTGTTGTATTTCATAAAAACTGCCTAGAGGTAAACTTGATAGCTATGGCAAAACAGAAAAAAAATGCTTTTTCTCTACTATGCCTTAAATAATCTTCTAATTTGTAAGTCAAATCTGTGATTATATATTACGTAATTCATCTTCTATGGATGTCCGTGGAAAGAGCTGAAAAATTACAGTCACCAAGAACATATTGACTGCTAGATATTACTTATTTGATTAATAAATTAAAAACTTCTGAGGCTCACTCTCTTGAATTTTCTTGCATAGGAGAAGAGTCATCAGCAATCTCCTGGCCCTAGAAAGGCAGTTTTCACAAGGAGCATCTCCAGAGAGGTACAAGGTGCAATTGAGTCTTTAGTCCAGAAAGGCCCTGCTCTTTCCACATTCTGCCTTTTTCTTTCTTATCTTGGTTAGCCCTTCCTATTATTTTTGCTTTGCCTCTGGGTTTAGACTCCAGGGCCTGCTGGAAGGGAGTGGGGTTGGTCAAGAGAAGGCCCTGATTTTACAAGTTCTTTAAACACTCCCTCCAGGGCTCACCCAAAGGACTGAGCAGCTTCCTTCCTCTCCTTTCTTTTTGACATCCTCTGCAGTCAGCTCTTGTTTTCACTTTCTTTGTGGTCAGAACTGCCTCTGCTATTGAAGTGATCCTTTCACCCCAACTCCCAGAACAGCCATCAGTGCCTGCTTCTTGATAGTCCAGAAAGCAGGGGAAAGTCTCTGCTTCACTGTTGTTTGAAATAAGGAATTACTAGAGTTCTCAAAAGTGGATGGCAAAAAGGTATATTGAGTAGGAGGGTTTCACTGGGTGATGCCAAGGTCTCTTTCTGCACGACTCTTACGATTCTAGGTATAGAGGCATTTTATTTTAAAATCTCCCATTGACAAAAAAAAAAAAGCAAAAATATAAGTAAAGGGCACACACAGGCTCTCACTTACATAAGAGAGCAGTCTGTCTGCCATAGTGAGAAGCAGGAGTTTGAGTTTCTAGTCCTCTGGCAGGGCTCCTGGGATCACCAGTCATGCAGGCTGGTCCCCAGGTTCTCTGCATTCACCCTGGACCCAGAGCTCATTGCTACTTTGCGGGCTCAAGGAACCATCATGATTTCAAGGGAAGCTGGGATTAAGGATTTCCAGCTCTATTCCCTAGTACAGTTCCTGGACATCCTGTTGTCTTACTAAAGTACCTTAGTGGCCACAGAAGAGTCGAGATGTGGAGGGAGGGAAGAGGACTGAGGCTTAGGCTTGGAGGCTTCTATCAGCTGATAGAATCCCTTTGGCATTCTTTCACCTGACAAAAGTTTACTGAGCCCCTCCAGGGGCCAGATACTGTGCTGGATGCTGGTGGGATACAGGTGACACAATCTACAAGGGAGAGTCCTTGTCCTCTACTTCTTGGACAAGAGCCAGGAAGATGGGGTTGTGGAGTGCAGGTCATTGGCAGGGGAGCTCGTAGGGGTAAGAGCAAATAAGACAATTTCAGTGAGTGATAAGTGCTATAAACATTAATGAACCACTTATAAAAAGAGTGATTTGAGGGGCTGCCTTAGATAGGGTGCTGCCCGAGGAGAGGACGGTGGCTCTGCCGGGAAGTTCATGGGGAGGATTTTCTAGGCAGATGGTCTGAAGACTGCAGAGAGCTAAGCCAGGAAGGAAGCCTTATGTATTCAGGAACCAAGAGCACTTACGAGTATGTCAGAGAGAAGGCAGGAGGCAGGTCGCACGGGCCTTACAGAGTTTGGATGTCATGCTAGTATACTGGCTTTCAGGTAAAGTTTCAAATGAAAAAAGGAATTGTCATATAACGAGTAGAATCTGGAGATAGAAGCCATAAACTAGATTGAAAAGAAGTTTAACAGAAGTACTTATGAATTCTGTTGAATGAGTAACTGCAAAGTCACAGAAGGACTGTGTTCTGGGCCTGTGGCGGGGCCAGGCTTTACCCGATAGTGGTGCTTGGAGGGGCTCAGAAAACATTTGTCTATCTATCTACACTGCCAAAGTCTCCATCCAGCCCTGTAAATTGTTCTTGCAATCTTCCTTCAGCACCCTTTACAGAGAAAGGTTAAAGGTTGTGCTCACTTTAAAGGAGAAATATTTAAAAGGATTCTGTTATCAGAGAGCATGTATTGAAGGGTGTATTTGGAGCCAAGAGGTAATAAATTAATAACAAAACCGATCCAGTGGCTAAAAGTAAATAAGAACCCTACTTGATGTCAAGTTTACTTGGTAACGTTCCTGCTCCGACCTTGGCCTTCATTTCTGTTATCTGTGCCTATCAGAAGAGGCATTGCCCTCTGCCCTTGGATCTTGCTGTCATCTCTGGATTTTACTATAGTTCTCTAGGCCCCAGGTGTATATTTCTCATATTCTTCCTAGTTCCCTAGTCTTGGGATGGAAGATCTGCTCTGCTGTTCTTGCATTCTTCTCCTGAAGCCTCCCTGGGGTCTAGCTTAACATCTGTCTCACCCTTGCTGATGGACTTCCTGGGGCTAGACTACCTGCCTACCCGTCTGAGTTCCTAAGCACCACTGCCCTGGATTCTCCTCTGCTTTCCACCACTGCAGCAGGAACCATCCTCTCACCATCTATTCCACCTGCCCCAGGACAGCAGAAGCTGCCATGTGCCAGAGGAAAGAGCCCAGGCTCTGGCTTTATCTCCGCTTCCTCCATTGCAGGGTTGTTGTGAGGAATAAAAGGAAGAACAATTTGAAATCCAAAGCACAAACCAACTAAACAATGGCTGGCACATAGCGAGTACTCGAGTTGCGTTGGTTTCCTTCCATCCCAAAAGGCAGCTCCCAATCCTGCTGTGCACGTCTCCTAGCTGGCCCCATCCTCTGGTAAACCCCATTCATGGCCAATGTTTCCAAAAATAGTATAACAGCAGCAGCAACAACCATGCTTGCTATTTATTGAGCCCTTATTATTTTCCAAGGGTTGATAAGCATTAACTCATTCTAACATCAAAATAACCTTTTATGGAAAGGCATCATTGTCTTTCAATAAATGAGGAAACTGAAGCTCAAAGACTTTAACTCATCCGAAGTCGCCCATCTACAGAAGAATGGAGCTGGGGCTCTAGGTCACACATCACAGATTCTGCTTTTGATGCTCTTAACCAAAGGTACCTCCTAAGATAGAATACCAAGAGCTGATTAGATCTCCTAACTCTTAGCAAGTGCTCAGGTCTCATACTGGACATCTCCTGGGAAAGGCACTAAACCCCAGTGCCTCAAAATGTTATTTGGGGATAATGATACTTATCATTCTCAACACAATATAATAAAGATTAATTAGTGGATGTTGGAAAAGCACTTTGAAGGGGAGTGATTTAGGCATAATCACAAGTCTTACCTCTCATTGATCTTGAGCATCCTTTTTATTTAGTATTGATTCATTGTTATTGACCCAGCTTGATGGCCATTAATCAGGCCGGCTCAGGTTTTGCCATTTCCAAATACATTTCTGCAAATTGGTAGTATAAGTTATTTTTGTCATAATGCATCTAGGCTTCCAACTGTCATTTTAACTGAGAATTTGAAAGGTTGAATTAATTCAACCTTCAATGACAGGTTTTTCATACTTTTATTATAGCTATTAATACATGGTATCATAATTTATTGCATATGTGTCACTTGAGGCTTCTCCATTTGAACTCTTTAGAGCAAGGATTATAATTTCTTAGTTATCACCAAATGAAATGGCTCCAGTAAGTGCCAAACATGATGTCTAACATCTACTTCAGCTAAATATTAGTTGAATGGACGGGATTGTCTAAAACAGTTTAGTGTACTTGAGGCAGATTACGTTGAGATTGGGTTTAAGGACAGACACTTAAAGATGACGAAAACTTTTAGGTGGTTAAATTACACAGTTTATTTTCTCTCCCCACCTGTTGTATACTACACTAGTTCAGTAGCTACCATGACCATCTTTGCAATCACCTTGATTTTCAACTTGTTTTTTTGCTAGAACCTTTATAGAAATAACACAAGAAAAGACTTCTGAAGAGTTGGTTTTTCCTTTCAGGAGGGAAGCACTGATACTAGAGATGCAGTGTATGCTAAATGCATAGCAGTGCTAGGCATAGAGCTGTACACAGCGATTAGGTGAGAAACTATCATTTACCCAGGCATTGCAGGAAAGCAAACTGAGGCTCATGAAGATCAGGTACTTTGTCTCCATCACACAACAAGAAAGTAGAAGCTTCTGGATTTGAAAACCAGATTTTGACTGGCTTTAACTCTTGTAGCTTTCAGCCACAACATAACTCCTTCCAGGGTTGGTAATCAATCATCCCTCTCCCCTTTCTCATCAGAGAAAACGTTTCAGCAAATATTTAATCAATACTAACAATATGGGATTCTCCAAGTAATTCATTACCACTTATTTTCATTTTATTTTACAGCTTGATCATAACAAAAATAGAACAGACAGAGGGCTGTTGTGTTGGTGCTGAGAGAGGCTCTGGACAGGCAGGAGAGATTGAGCAAAACTGGATAACTCTAGCAGAAAGCAGATGCTGAATGGGATTGACTGTCTAGACACATCTGTATGTTCAGGGAAAATGATAAGAAAGAACGGGGTCAATCTCAGAAACATTTGCAGAGTTCAAGTGTTGAAGAAAGAGACATGAGTTCTCCCTTTTGCATTAGTGGACTGTTGAAATGAAGCCCCGGAAACCAACTTTGCAGTGCATGGTGTGACCTTGGAGCAGGCATAGCCCTGTGCTGACTGCAGAGAAGAGGATATGAGACTCTTATTGTGAATATAATCACCCTGTCCTGTACTTGGTAGCTCCTGGTCTTCTAAGGTTGCATCTCTTTCTCCTCTTCCTTCTCATTTCTGCACTGCCTTTCAGTCCTGCTCACTCCACCTTTCCTGCCAGCAGTTCCTACCGTAACAAGAGCCCCACCGTGGAAGTGAGCCCCACTGCAAGGAATACTCAGTAGAAAGGCACTGTTTGGACCACAGATGTGGTATTTTTTTCTCTTACTATCCCAAACCCTCTGGCAAGCAAGAAGAAAAGATGAAAAGAGAAGAAGAAGGCAGCAAGGTTTGGCGGAGGTGAAGTTCTCAGCATCGATCTGAATTGGAGAGGCTAAACTGTGTAGCCTCTCATCAACCTCTCCACCAATACTGTCAGCACCAGGTAGGCTGAGGTGAAAATACTGGAATTTCAGCACAAGAAGAAGCTCTGTCTCCACATTAGTAATACAAAAATGAAGCAGAACGTAACTATAGATCATGGAATCTCTAGGACCCTCAGAGACCTGAGGAACCGCTTCCCATGACTCATCAGGTTGGGGGACTGGGAGACAGTGCACTGTCAGAGAGCCCACATTTAGAGATGGGATGCTTAATTCACCCTTCGATTCATTCATCGCATAGTTTTAAGTATCTACTACATACCAAGCAGTGTGTTATGTATAATGTATGAAGTATTGAACAAAACAGATTCAGACTTGCCCTACAGGAGTCTACACTTCAATGGAAAGGAAAAAGCAAGACTCGAACTCTTCTGCTTACTCCCACCAGATTCTCCTGCGTGAAGACCTCAGCATGAATCAGGACTGGAGGCTGTTCTCCTTTCTTCTCTTGGTCGGTGCCTCCAGACTTACATCTCCCAAAGAAGCTCAAAGACACATTTGACTTTTTTAGGTAAGATTCCTATGCTGAGAGGGAAGAAGGAAGCCGGGAAAGAGAGACAGAGGGAAAGAACATACTGTTTCTCTACAGTTGAATGGACTCCAGAGAGAGTATTTCTGCAGCAGCACAGAATCCCCTGGTCCTCATTTGCCCTGCAGTATCTCACTGGAGACGGGTTCCACAGGGTCAGACAATCCCTGTGCAGCATAGTCCTGAGCCTCCTGGGACAGCCCTGTCTCTCGGATGACATCTGTTTCTTCTTGTCCCACGGCTGGTGAACTATTTCCCTAGATCTGGAAATGTGGGTGATTCATATAGTTAGCCACTGTTCCAATGAACCGGGGACAATTTCTGCCTCTTTCTATTATTATCGAATATCATGAGTCCAACTTAATTGAAGCTTATAGGATATTAAAAAATGCATATATAGGATGGGTGCGGTGGTTCATGCCTGTAATCTCAGCACTATGAGAGGCTGAGGTAAGCAGATCACGTGAGGCCAGGAGTTGGAGATCAGCCTGGGAAACATGGCGAAACCCCGTCTCTACTAAAACTTAGCACAGCATGCTGGGGCGTGCCTTTAATCCCAACTACTCAGGAAACCGAGTTGGGAGGATCACTTGAACCTGAGAGACTGAGGTTGCAGTGAGCTGAGATCTCACCACTGCACTCTAGCCTGGGTGACAGAGAAGAATGTCTCAAAAAAAAAAAGCGTGTGTGTGTGTGTGTGTGTATATATATATATATGTCACAATTATATACATAAATTATGTGTGTGTGTGTGTGTGTGTGTATATATATATATAATACTTCAGCAAAAGAGACACTGGCCCATGCCAAATTCCTCCCTTAGTTTTACAAATATGTCAAAGACGTTTGTGAAAAGAATCCCTTCTTTAGGCTTTAAAAAAAACCTGACAACATGCATTGACCACTCTTAGAGTTACAAATTTATAAAAGATTCAAAGACCACAGCTCTCCTAAGAGGAAGAAGCCAAAACTGTATAGGGAAAGAAAGGGTCAATGGAACTGGAGAAATCTGTGATTCCTTGCTCCAAAATGACCTCCAGGACCTTGGGACTATCTTGGCATCTGTTTATGTTGCTGAACAAGAAAATGCAAACACGAGTGGGACTGGATGTTTTGTAACTCCTTCAACTTATCTGAGCTTCAATTGGCCCAATGATGCTATAGCATCTTGGGCTCTAAAAAGACAATACAAACTGGTGGTGTTCTAAAATTATTTGGAATAAAGATTTACTCTCAATCGTTACCAAACAGATTAAATAACATAGACGTTACTTTGTTTTATTCTATTTTTTATGACTCGAACTAATGCAAGTGTACCCCATCCAGCTCCATAATTGCCTAGCAGATTGTTGAAGGGTGGTTGTGTATTGCTGCAGATGGTGCCACCTACAGCAGTCCTTCAGTTCTTGTTTACTCTGCCAGTAGCCTTGGTCATGATCTTCTAATAGCTCATTTAGGAGAGAAGAGGGAACCATGTGGCCTTTCTGTTCACAGTTCACTCACAATCAGCAGTCAATGTTATATTGTCATGGATACAGTGGTGCAAGGGGTGGGCAACTGCTAATTATGCCAAATTCATTTCCAAATTATTGCTCAGGATACATAGTGAAGAATAGAGATATGTGGAATATGTGGCAAAAATGTATTCAAATGATCACAACAAAAGCCTGTTTATCAAATATTCAAGGCTGCAATAATTATTGATGGATAGTTTTGTTTAATATTATCATAAAACTTAAGATAGAGCCAGAGCTGAATTTAATCGAAATGTCTAAAAATGGCTGTAATTGTGTTTCTAGGTTACTGTTATCCCTATATGTGCTGTGAATGGCTTATCACAGCTTTCATTGCTTTAAGTTTTTTTTTTTTAAAGATAATATGCAAATCTCAAAAAGTTCTTTTCAGGTTCACAAGGTTCTCTGTTTGAAGGCTCTTAAAACATAGTCAATAGTTATTTAAATACTGTTCATGATCTTAATGATCACAATTCTTCTTCTCCTCCTCCTCTTCTTTCTTCTCAGGACAATAGGAGCATATTTTGGAAAAATTATAAAGTAGTTACAAAAAATTACTCTGCAGTCAATGTACTTTCCAAAACAAAATGACATCATAGAGAGAAAAGAAATGCTTGACTATTTCGATATTAGGTATAACTAATGTGTTATTCTCTATCAAATTGTAGGTTATACTCTTTGCACGTCTAGACTAGCAGTGTAGTGGCAATTTTATGCAATTGCTAAGATGATTCAAACTCCTGTGTGATTTTTTTCAGGTAACTGGAGCAAATACATAGGCAATATGGGATAATTATTGGATAATTACAGATGCTTTGGTACATCATTTCATCATGAGGATAAAATCATAACTTATATTTCAACTACGAACTCTATTAGGTGATTCTAAAATTACTGAAAGAAAGTGAGAAAGGGAGATTGAGAAAGGAAGGCAGAGAAAGGAGAAGATGGGAGAAAGGCAGAAGAAGAGAGGGAAAGAGAGAGAGACAGAGGCATCCAGATACATATTTTGAAGAGCAATAAAAAAATGTGTTGGACCATTTTGCTGTCCTCTGAGATATCACCAAAGACACGGGAGTGATTTGACTCAGTGGTGATTGATGTTATTATCAGCAATATACTCGCTATGAGGGTTTTGCTCATGACAAAGTGAACACCTAGGAAACTCATTCACCACCTAGAGTTTAATCTCTCATGGAGCCTAACATGGGGGTGGGGTAACCATAGAAGAGCATTTCAAAAGGAAGAAGAAAGAGCTGACTAAGGTTAAGGTAATTTTAATGGAGATATCAAATAATCTATCCAATATGTAATAGATTTGAAGTTAAATATGTATGGATTGCTTAGAACACAAAATCGATTAAGTATTTAAAAATAAGTATTTAATAAATATATTTAGTAGATAAATCTATAAGAAAAAAACATGTTTATTAAAAATACCATCACAGATGTATTAAAATTACTGGTATGATGCAGAGAAATTTAGATTCTTTTTTAAACTGCATGGTCCAACTTCTAATGCTGGTATTTGTGATTGAAAAATCTTAAAAAGTTGATCAGGTGAACAAACTTAGACCAAAAATTTTGTTCATCAAACAAAATGTCTGTGCATTTTAACTCATGATCAGGAAACTGACCAAGTTTGATTTTCTTTTCATTTTTTTTCTTCTTATCTTGTAGGATGTTTCTAAAATCTTCACCCAAGTTTCTCTTTTGTAATGGGATTTATTTAGAAAAAGGAAAATAGAAAATATTTGATGTTTGAAGGATATAAATGATTAATACCAGTTAAGTTTTAAGATTAAAAGAGAAAAGAAGGAACAATGAGCTATATGCTCATCAAAGACTTTTTAATGTGACATATTTTATACACACACACACACACACACACACACACACACACACCATTTCTGCCCAAGGTAAAGTTAGATGACAATGACAACTGTAGGTCATGATAAGAGGGTCAATTGCTTGTCTAGACACTGTCTTTGATAACAGTAAGCATTTTAAGATAGAAGGAAAGCATATCCCTTTCAAAAAGGTAACTAAATAGGGTGATGTGTTCTCCTATTACCAATAATTGGCCCTGGGATGCAAAGTAGAACATTTTCCTTTCAGTAACTGGCTTGTGCATCAGACTAGATACCGCCTTCTCTGTTGTAAATGAAATTCAGAGAAAAGAGAATCGTTCTGGTTTTAATTAAGGTGATGCATTATTAGAGACCACACATGAACACATTTCATATTCATTATTGTGTTAGATACTATATGAAATTTATAATGACCTCTTTCAATAGATTATATGCATCTATATGAACTAGACAGTATTCACACTCAGTTTTATCTCTTATTCCTTAACATCTTCCTTCCATTCTTGGTTATTATGGTTTCTTATGGGATTTTGCTGTCATTTGTTTGTTTCTACCTACACTTTTATTATCAAGGCTATATATATGATATCTCATAAGACACTGTAAGCTTTTCTCTTCATTTCAGTTTTTCTTTATTGCAAGGGTGAGTTTTGTTGTTCTTATGAGTAGAATTGAACCTGCTAAAGCATGCTGGAGCCAGCTGAATTTAAACTTCGTCAGGTTACAATGTAAAAATATCATGACAAGAGTGTTTCATCTTGTCTTTTGATGAGCACAGCACAAAGCAGAAAATGCTCCCTTTTAGCACTGACTGCCAAATTTCTAAACCGGTGCCCTAATTACACCCTTGCAACATGAAGGCTTGTCCATTTGCACATCAGGGTAACGCAAATCCCGCAGCACACTGGAGGGTTGGTGCTGTCATGTGAACCAGGACAGTGTCTTATAATCTTTTTTCCTAACATTTTATAATAAAATTTTTCAGACATATCACAAAGTTTTGAATACCTGTATACTTTTCACCCTGCATTCTACCATTAACACTTTGCTACACTTGCTTTATCTCATATGTCCCTCTATCCATCCTGCTACCTGTAGGCAATCCATCTTATTTTTGAGATGCATTTCAAAGTGAACTGCAGTGCTGTTCCTCTAAATACTTCAGCTTGCTATAATGGTTTTGATGAAGAAAATGGATGCATTTCTCCCAACCAAGTCTGAAAAAGCAATTTTTGAGAGGCGAATAAAGGTAGAGGAAATTATTTTCCAGGAACAAAGATATGGAGGAAAATAAGTTTTGAGACACCACACGGGGTCATTTTATAGCATGCTGTTCTAGTCCTGCTGGAATTTAAATCAATATGCCTTTTTTTGGTCTCTGTAGCAAGAAAGAATTGCTCATCGTCAGATTTATGTGACATTCTTAGGACCAGCAACACATTGATATTAATACCAAGTGATGATTAAAATATGAGAATTGTTAGTGGATTTTGTTGTTATACCACTAAGCAGATATAGGACCATTTTGTTTATATATGCTATTAAAACCAAATAGTAGAGTCAGGAAGACCTGGCCTTAGAATGACGTAAAAGTCATCATTTTATTAGACCATTGTTTTGCTAAAATGATAAGTATTAACGCATGTAACAAAGTAATTGAGATACATGTTCATCTGTGCACATTATTATGTCGTTCTTTGGCTGCGCAGCGACTCAACCTTACTGGTAAAAGATGGCTGAGTGAGTTACAAAGCAGTGTCAGGCTGTGGAAAGTGAGTGGAAGTAGGAGTTCTGAACAGGAGATGTTAGAACAATCCCGTTAGCAGAAATTCTTAAATTGGAACCAAAGATAAATTATATAAGGCAGTCTTCAATCTGCCATACACATAGAATTAGAGATGATTTAACTTGGGGATTCTTCATGTTTCAGTAATTCAGGAATTGATAAATGGGGCAGGACAGTGCATAATGTAAAATGATTATACTGTGCAACCTGTGTGGCAAAGAAAAATAGACACACTCCTGTTACCTAGGGGTGGAGGATGATAGTGAAATGAGAGAGTTCCCCAGTTCCCCTCGCAGGACATGTGACAGAGGTGTGGCTCGCCTGTTGGGTCACTCAAACCCCTTGAGGGATGGGGAGCATGCAGAAGGACAAGTGCAGAGGCTGGGCTGAGCGCTTTGGGCTGGTTCTAGGGGTGGATGCCTGCGACCCTCATGTTACAAAGCTCCTACAGCTTTGCCACCTGTGGATGGCTTGAGTGTTAACCAGCTCAGTTAACCCTCTGCCTTTTCATAAGGGCAAAGGGCCAGTATGACAACTTTCTGTATCCCAAGCTCTTGTCCAGTGTCCTGGAAAAAATTAGGTCACACATGGACTCAAAGGATGAAGGCGAGGTTTTACTGAGTGGTGGAGGTGGCTTTCGGTGAGATGGATGGGGAGCCAGAAGTGGAGGTTGGAGGGGAAGGCGATCCTCCCCTGGAGTTGGGCTGTCCAGCGGCCAGATTCCTCTCCCTCCACCCCCAGATGAACTCCTCTCAGTGTTCAGATGTTCCTCCTCTTCTCCCTTTCTCTGCTGCATTGTTCTGCCTTCTGTCCGCTGGTCTGCTGGCTTGCTGGTCTGCTCTGAAGCTTGGGTTTCGGGGTTTATATGGGTGCAGGATACGGGACATGGTGGGTCAAAAGGCCACTTGTTGGGTGTGAAAACAGGAAGGCCTCTTCTCATTTAGGGCTGTGGGTCTTCAGGCTTGAGGGTGGGGCCTTTGCCGGGAAACCACTATCTTCTACCCAGTATTCCCTGTCTCCTGTCCCTATCAACAGGATGTCGGGAAACAACCATGGAAGTTTACAGAGGTTGACTGGGACCCAATCTAAAGGGAATTCAAAGGAGGAGGACTTGTAGTCCCACCAGGGTTAGACAGAAAAAGAGAGTATTTCAGAGGGTTATAAAGAACAGAGAGAAAACTGATTATGGTGGTTGAAGTTTGGAAGGGAAAAATGGCCACTGAGTAGGTAAGGAGAAAGAATGGGAGGTATATAGACCTTTTCCATGAAATAACATGGCATTTGGTCTACATGGTCCTCCGTATGGGGGAACCTCTGATTCTTTCTTTTGCCCAGAAGTGTCTACACATCCATGTGTAAGGTCTGGATGAGGTCTCATATCTTCCAGTCAACACTCCTCAGTCTTTCTATCCACAGAGATCTTGTGCCTGGTAATATACCCCATCCCACCTGGGAAGCTGACACAGAGGGGCATCTGGAGAGAAGGAAAAGTACAGCAGCTATAGATGATGCACTATTTTGGTCAAACAGAGAAATATCACAAAACAAGAGGCCTGGAGGGAAATCAGCCTTCTAATTTTATAGAAAATTTAAGTGATTCACCTAAGTTCACACAGCAAGTTAATTAAAAGCATAGACTTTACCTTGACTTCTAGTCCAATATTGTTAAGAGGAAGTGAGAGATGAAGAAAAATAGACAGAATGGGAAGGAAAAAGAGAGAAGGAGGAGAAAGCAGAGAGAGGATGGTGGAAAAAGAGGAAAAAAAAAAAAGAAAAGAAAAATGTAGGTAAGACATCCCCCAGTCCCCTAAAATATTTTATTTCTTAATTTTTAAAGTATAACACACACACTCATACACACACAAATACTCCTTTTTTACAGGCAAACTATATTATTCATTTAAACATATGAACTCTTACTTTCCCCAGGCTAACCAAATGACTCAATTTGGTAAATTACTGCAGTAATTACTTTAGATGTCGTTTGTTCGCTGATATTTCTATCAAAAAGGAAAAAAAATCCCACTATTTAAAAATGTTCATAAATTCTAAAATTATGTCTTTAACTTCCCCATCTTGTTTTAGTTTAAAACATTCTGTTCTGTCATCCTCCTGACGTCCAACCATGACCGGATGAGGGTTGTCAGCTCACGGAGGCTGCAGCAGGTTGGTAA
The DNA here is from genome assembly GCF_037993035.2 of Macaca fascicularis. Lineage (NCBI taxonomy): Eukaryota > Metazoa > Chordata > Mammalia > Primates > Cercopithecidae > Macaca > Macaca fascicularis. Next base: position 116,596,198 of record NC_088386.1, read on the forward strand.
CTTGTAGAGAGCCATACCAGACAAACACATTCAATACCTTCTTCCCTTCCTTGTTCTCCTTTAAATATACTATATGTATATAAACATTTTCATAAGGAAAAAATCAAGAACTAAGTAATTAGCTAATTTAGGTAGTTTTTCTCAAAACTTCTATAGGAGAGAAAAAAACTATTTATTGACATTTTCTGGAAAATCCCCCAAAAATTCCAAATAGCCCCACTCTGCCATCCAGGGAACACAGCCAACCACCCCCAACCTCTACCCTCACCCTCAAACAACCTCACCTTCCTTTCCTTTCACCCACAGTTGACACACATTGACTCTTTGCTAGCCAAATGTTGATCACGTTGTTAATAAGAAATGGTTTAAATTGATTATATGAAGATGTATGTCTTCTCCTCCTTTGTTCTTTTCTACAAAACAAAAGTCAATGGTAATCTACTTTATAGTCACCTTTGTGGAAACTCATTTTTGTCTGCCTGATAATGGAAGAAATTTGAATTTTAGCAAAGGCACCGTTTAGAATAGGTACATCAATAAACAATAAATATAGCCCACAGAGATCTTGAAAGTGAAAATATTTCCTACATTATGCTATTGTGCATGCTAAAGGAAGAAAGCCTTCTCTGAATATCAGAGAAAAGAATTAATGAGGTAAATTAGATTTAGAAGTTTTCTATTGGACCTTTGCCAAAAGACACTCATATGAATGCATTCTTATTTTCATATCATATATAAGCTTTTCATATTTATGTCAACAAGGGTAATAGCATTGTACAAAAGGTGAAGAGACTATAAGGTTAATCATAGGGCATACTTTTTAAAATTATATATAATTGGCAAAAACAGATATTTTTCTCTTTGCATAGTGTCATCTATTGCTTCTATCTATCATCTATCATTTATCCACCCATCAAGCCAGCCAGCCAGTCAGCTAATATATAAGACTTCAGAGGCATGTGCTAGGGTTACAAAGAGGAATGAGACACATTCCCTGTCTTGAGTAAGTTCACAGTGTAACAATATGCCCTGTCTTTCAACTTGGGCTTCACCTCCAGAGGTTCAGGTAGGGCAGTCCTTAAGGCCAGAGGATAAATATGGCATGTCTTTCTGCAGCTTCACGCTAAGGCTAAGCTATTGAGAGTATTAACAAGTCACTTCAATATTTTTATAGATAAAACAAATATGGATGTTTCATGGAATACAGGCATAATTTGCAAGGATGTAAAAACATTTACGAGTAAACAAAGATCCTGACTGATATTCTATGATTCCAGAGGGGGAATGGCTGTTTGGCTCAGACCCCCAGAAAGAAGCATAGCAGGTATAGATGCACCAGGAAAGAGTGTGGGGACTTACACCATCTGAGCAGGTGGAGCCAGTCTGGGAAGGGCCTCAAATGCTATGCTGATGAACTTGAACTTTATCCCAGAGGCTCCAGGAAGCCACAGTAAGTGAACCAACACAATGAAGCTCTCCAAATAGTTTCACTCTTATTGGTAGGCTGTTATCAGGCATTGTCTAAAACTTGTTGTGGCAGCAAAATAAAATGGATATTGTGTTATAGATAGTGAGCTAAAAAAACCTCCCTTTTGGTTCCACCAACCAACCACTAACCATGTAAGTGCACTTGTATAAGTACCTCAGGCTATCTGAGACCCAGCCACCTAATACACTAAAGAGAGAGAAAACCAATTGCCCTTTTGCCCTGACAGGGTCACTGTGTGTCCCAAGGGAGACTGTGTCCATGAAAGCTCCAGGTAATTGGTGAAGCACTGAACAATACATTAATGAGTCATCACAACTGTGAAATAAAAGCACTCAGTAAATATTCTCATAATTTGTATGTGTTTCCAAATCCTGCTTGCATTATTTTTAATTAATATAGCCTGCCCTTAGTCACATGATGAAGGGGTCATGTTCTTGCAACACTATTGTTTTTCTTTGTTTGTTTTTTTACAACATCTAAGCACAGCCTCCAGTGCAGTAATTCAGTAGTAGCTCAATAAATGTTTCTTGCATGACTGTTCTTATGGCCAAATGCTTTACATTTAGCCTTGTTTATGTCCCCCTCAAACAAGTGCAATTTCCTTCTCTTCCCTTCTCTTGCTGTTTCTCAACTCCATGTTCAGAATGATGCTTTGATCCTGAGCTACTTGAGGCAATCTAGTTATCTCGATGTTTCTACAGAGCCATTCATCTCAGGGCTTCCTGATTACTGTTCTCTGTATTCTTTTTTTTTTTTTTTTTTTTTTTTTTTTGAGATGGAGTTTTGCTCTTGTCACCCAGGCTGGGGTGCAATCATGCGATCTTGGCTCACTGCAACCTCTGCCTCCCAGGTTCAAGTGAGTTTCCTGCCTCAGCCTCCCGAGTAGCTGGGATTACATGTGCCCACCACCACGCCCAGCTAATTTTTGTATTTTTAGTAGAGACAGGGTTTCACCATGTTGGACAGGATGGTCTTGAACTCCTGACCTCAGGTGATCCACCCATCTCAGCCTCCCAAAGTGCTGGAATTACAGGCATGAACCACTGCGCCCAGCCTGTTCTCTGTATTCTTTTACCCAATTCTCTGCTCTCTTAACAGATAAGTTTAACCCAAGTTTCTTTTACATTATCATTATTTATTTATTTATTCATACAGCAAGAATTAAATGTGTCCCTACCTACAGCATGAGATTCTGGGAAAATAATAGGGAAATTAAAATTTTTTGTTCCTGGCTTGAAGGTGCTCCGGAAGGGTGGGATGAACAAAAATGTAAGCGATTACTAATAAAGCAATGCAGAAAGACTAGAATAAATGCATCAACAAAGCATGTGGGCTTTCCAGGCAGACACTGACTAGCTCTGCCTTGGAGAATCTGAGGAGGCTTCACAAAAAAGGTGGCATTAAAGAATCTCAAATAATGATGACTTGTTTCTTCTTTATTTACTCTTCTGGTCATGTGTAGCCCAACTTGTTTCAAAAACTATTTCAGATGGATCTCAAAACTATAGGCAATCCATGTAAAAGTAAGTGAGGAAATCAGATATTGAGAAAATAGGAAGAATCAAATAAAATAAAGGCATGGTGAGATTAGTCCACAAAAAAATAAAAAATAAAAAGAGACCCTTAGGCTTGCTAGAGATGGGTCACAGATTCAGCTCTGAGCTAAAGCAAAGAAGAGAAACATCTAAAATAAATCAGAGTGTGCTTAAGATAAACACAAACCAGCTCTGGGAGATCTCAAATATTCTTGGTACTGAGAGACATTTCCTTGGTGGCCCCCATAAAGAAAATCCTGTGAAACGTGACAAACAATACTTTTAAACACCATCACTACACTCAAGAGGGTAGCAATTTTCATGGGTTTGTTTTCACATCTTATGGGAACCAATGGCAGAATGTCCATGCCAAGTGCAGTAAAAGCAATTCTGTGTTGTCAGGTATACAACTCAGAATGATGATATAATTTTGCCAGGTGGGGCTGGCATTTGGAGCTGAAGAAACAAGATGAACTGCACAGAGTTGTGAAAGTGCCTGAAGTGGCTGTGGAACCAGCCAGAGTTTGGCATAGCTGTAGCACAAGGTGTGTCCGGGAGCTCCCGCTGCCTGTAGGATGGAATCCAAACTCTTTAGCATTGCAAACAAGGTCTCTGATGATATGGCTCTCTGCCTACCTTTCCTGCCTCAAGCATTGCTACCCCTCATCCCCACCCTTGAACTATAAGATTCAATCTTTCTAAATGTTTTACTTTTTATTTCCTAGATATCCCATGCTCTTTCATGCCTACATACTTTTGTTTAGGTAAGGCCCTTGGGCCAGATTGCTCTACTCTACCACCTACCTATCTCTATCTGCCAGGTGTGTTTCTCTTTCTCTTTCAAGACTCACTATCCTCCATCGGCTCTGTAAAGAACCTCCTAGGTTGCATCCAGTACCTCTACTCTAGATTCCATGATGCCCTGGTCTATCTCTTTGTAATTGTATGTATGTGGATATCTTTGCCTTATGTCGAATCTGCAGCAATGTGATTAAGATTCTATCTCATTCATTTTTATTACCTACCATCTGATAGAATGTCTTACCTAAGTAAGTATTGCATAAATATTTGTGGAAGGAAAGAAGGAAGGAAGGAAGGAAGGAAGGAAGGAAGGAAGGAAGGAAGGAAGGAAGGAAGGAAGGAAGGAAGGAAGGAAAGAAAGAAAATTGAAAGTGACAGGCAGGTGATGACACTGGAGTAGTTAGTTGGCTGGGAAACGATTGCAGAAGACTCCGTATCTATGCTAAAGATTGTGAACTTCATAGAAAATGGAGCACCATTGAAGATGTTTACACAAAGGACTTAATGGGACAATTCAGCATTTAGAAAGGATAACTGGATGCATTGTGTAGGTGGACTGAAGGACAGGCAGATCACTTGGTTCTTATTGCAATTGCCCTGGTGTGAAATAGTACAGGTCTGAGTCGAGACAGCTTAAAGAGCACAAAGAAACAAATGGTTAAGTCTAAATTATCAGAGCTCGGAACCAGTATTTTTTCTGAAACTGCTTTAAAGACACTGCTTGACAAATACTTTACCAGCTCACCAAGTTCTTTCCTACTCATCATTTATTATTTTTAAATTGAGATGCAATATACATAAAGTGCACTAATCTTAAATACACAAGTCAATGAACTTGATATATTTATACAGCTGTAACTACACCTGATCAAGAGAAAGTACATTTTTTTGCATATCAGAGGGTTTTTCACATCCCCTCCTAGTCAATATTACTCCTCAAACGTAGCTGCTATTATTTGTATTATCATTGATTAGTTTTGCTTGTTCTTTATGTAAATAGACTGCACAGTATACACTCCCTTATATCTTTCTTCTCTGTTGCTGCATGTGATTATAATTAATTTACTTTCATTAATGTATATTTCATTTTATGAATATATCAAAATTTATTCATCCATCCTGTTGATAGGTATTTGTTATTTTTTTCCAGTTTGCAGCTATTTTGAATAAAGTTTCATCATTTTCATATCTTAAATTGTTCCATGAATCCTCCTTGGACTATAAAAGGCAATTATATTGCGAAAAGTCTTGGACTTGGGGTCAGCACTGGCTCTGGCAGTTATTAGCTTTATAACACTGGCAATTTATTTCACAAGTTTGTCTCAGTGTTTTCAGCAAAATTCGGATAACTCTCTGAACTCAACTTGATCCTAAAAACCACGTAGGGCCAGACCTAGTGTGTGTGGGATGGATGCCGCCATGAGACTTTCGGGAGGGGAGTCTGACTCACTCACTGTTGGAGCTGCCGAGCCTGACATGTGTTTAACGCCCCCAAACTGTTGAATAAGTAAATGAATGTTAATAATAGTTGATAATTTTACCATTAATCTTCCCTGTCTAAACAATATGCCTTCCTAGTAGACTTTGTAGTCATATACCAAGCCATTATGGGATTCATGGATAAGTGATTAAAATCCACATAGTACACAAGCGTGTTCTAGTGACTCCTACATTTATCTTAGCTGAAATATGCGATGTGGACATCGCCCAATTTTTGCTGCTTTCTCAGTCACTGTTTTCTTAACGTGACATTCTACAAATGGAGGGACTGTTGTTTGAACAGGCTTTGGGCCCTGTGGAGCACTTCTCAACACTGACTCTTATGATTGAGAGCAGATGTTACTTCTCCTTGTGTTTGGCTTTTAGTACCATTTTAATCCTAGTCCACCAAATGCACTTAGCTCTTCTTACTCACTGTAAATACTTGTAACATTTACCAATTATGTGCATTTTTTAACATCAACCAATTTGCGACCCTATCTTTCAGAAGTACACCTATTACTGCTACCTTTGCTTGAAGCTTCTGGGTAAAGATCCTGTTGGTGCTCATCAGCTCTGTGCCAAAACAGCTATTTACTGAGGGAACAATGAAATCAGCCAGCTGTTTTGGTTACATGATACAAAAATAACTACTTTGACTCCTGTGGAAAGAATGACAGGTTTTTGTTTTTGTTAAGAGAGAGGCTCACTCCGATTAAAACTAATTTTCACACAATTTGTTAACTAGCGAGGGAATATTATGATGATAGACAATGAAAATTTGTTAAATTTGGAAACTCTTTCCTATGTCCCTTAATTCTGGGTCAAATCTGACTTCTAAGAAATTTTACCTAATGAATTTTGAGGCTCCTATGACTGGTTAAGGGGCCATTCAAATCTTTGTGTCAAACACCAGACTCTTCTCTCAAATGTCAATCAGGCATCTCCTCTTGGATATTCTATAGGACATAAAAATGCAACGCACCCCAAGCAAACTCTTTTTTTCTAAATTTGTTCCTTCTTCTCTATACGCTTCTTGATGGCTGACAACAGTCAGTTGTACAAACTGGAGTCCTCTCTCCTGTACCCCACCTCACCCGCACCACTGGGGGCTGTAGAACCTGTGACTACTTTCATGGCCCCAACCTCTTTATCCCTCTCCCCTGCTCCCTCATCTCTGTCTCCCCTTCCACTACCATAACTCCAGCACTTCATTCTCCTAGATTCTTGTTTTTGCTTCCTCCACTTCTAAAATCAACCCTCCTCCTGTTTTTTCCCATGCCTTTTTTTTAATGCAATTTTTTTCTAAAATTAATACTAAACAATGCCATTTCCTCTTTAAAATCTATCATTGTCTTCTTAAAGCATTCAGGGGACATTTGTAGATGCCTTTTTTTTATATGTAAGGGTTGCTTGCATGAGGTGGCCCTGGCTTGGTGTGCCAGGCTCATCCCCACCCCTATCTGACAGGTATTTGTAACTCCAATAATAATAAACATTTTCAAAAGTGTCATGCAATGCTTTTTGTGTCCTTGTGTTTTATTTTTCATTTTAATATTGATACAACTTGTTTATGAATATATTCTCATTATGCAAAATTTGAGCATCCTAAGCTATGCAAAACATAATATGGAAGTCCCTTTTCTCCCCAGTCCCGTCTTCCCCAATGCTGGGCTGTTTCAAGCCTCTGCATCTATACATGTTCTCCTCTTTGTCTGGGAGGCCATTCTTCCATGTTATCTAGCAAATTCCCTGTCATCCCTCAGTGCTCAGGTGGAATTCTGGTTGCTCTGAGAAGGCTTCTCTGACCCCCTTTGTAAAACAGGTGTGGGATGGGCAGGGTGGCTCACACCTGTACTCCCAACACTTTGGGAGGCCAAGGCGAGTGGATCACCTGAGGATGGGAGTTCGAGACCAGCCTGGCCAACATGGTGAAACCCTGTCTCTACTAAAAATACAAAAAATTAGCAGGATAAGGTGGTACATACCCATAATCCCAGTTACTTGGGAGGCTGAGGAAGGAGAATCGCTTGAACCAGGGAGGCGGAGGTTGCACTGAACTGAGATCAGGCCACCGCACTCCGGCCTGGGCAACAGAGCAAGACTCTGTCTCAAAAATAAAATAGGCATGCATCCCTAGGCTTGCGTTTCATCTTGTACGTGCCTGAACGCTAACATTTGTACTTGTCCTGCAATTATTGATTTGGTCATCTTTCTCCTCAGCTAGAAGATAGGCTTCTTCGAGGAAGGGAAAGCTGTTTTGCTTGGCTTTGTACCCCAATATCATGCTCAATAACTGTTTGCTAAAAAAATGAATGAGCAAGTTGTTTAACTTATGGTAGGGTTCATTTGCAGCAAGAGGCAGGAAATAGCCACAAGGGAAGGACTTTTGAGTAATGGAAAGTGATCTTCTCTACAGTGATAAGCTCATTTTCTTCCAACCTGAAGTTATAGAGATAGAGAAACATTTCCCATAGCAGCAGCACAAGACAAAAGACATGTACAGGGATTTAAAGAATGTCAGGGAGTGATGACTATTCTACGTGGATTGATGAGCTAGCACTTAGAAAAGTAATTAGAAATAACAAATTCTTTAACCATATGTATGATGACTTCTATGCAGCCTATATATCAAGGTTTGAACTCTGGAGTTTACATATGAAGAGTCTGAGATATCTCCACAGTGAAATTTCAGATGCAGTCAGTCTGGCTTGGGTTGACTTGGGGCACTGAGGGTCAGACGCTTCAGGAGATTGAACAAAGATCAGAGGAAGGCAGAGATGGCTCATGAGCACTCCTGCCTGAGTTTTAGCAAAGTCCTTAAACTGGTAAGGTAGTTCGTGCAATACGGACATGATCACTGCTGAATATTGTTTGTAAATTGCTGAACCTGTTTAATTTAGCTTAGCAGTATGTATAGAATTTATTCCAGAATGCAAAGTGATTCTTTTCAAATAATATGTTGGTTGTTTTGATAAGGTCTCAAGTTAATGAAATCCTAAGATGTTATCAGAATGTCACCTGAATCAAATAGGTACAAATGATATTGTCCTGCTCTGCTGGTGTCCTGATTGACTAAAGCAACTGAAGAATCCCTATATAGGCCCATTTCATGTCTAAATATGCCACACAGTGCATGGATAAAAATGAAAAATTATATTAATACAATACTCTGAATATGTCTACATAATCATACATACATTTTCTTTTATTTTCAAGATACATTATTTTCCCTAACTGAGCTGAACTGATTATATATAATGTGACAGTATATTATAATATAATGTCATTACAAGTAAAACAGAAAAAAAGGACAAATAAAACAAAAACAAAACCCAGAGTACGGAAACAACAAGAAGTCATAGGAAGCCGTGATTGGAAGCCTGGCGTGAATTATTATGTGGATTGTATTAAAACTGAGGCCAGAAATGAAAGGAAGTTAAGCAAGATTAAACAACACTAACAATGACATTTTATGAACAAGTTAGAACTATAAAATTTTCATAGAGTATTAAATATTGAATAATAGCTTTTAAGGAAAGATAAATATGAGGAGGTCAAGCGATTGAGAAAGGTGAGAGAACATAAAGGAATTAGGGTACATGCATCCTGTATTTAGTTTCTTCAATGCTACTAATTTTAAAAAGCCTATGTGCTGAAAAATAAAAGTTAATTGATTGTAAGGAAAACATGTTAGCAAGACAAAATTATTGAAATTAATTACAAATCACATAGTTAATGTAGCTATGACACATAAATATTTTAAGTGCAAAATCTTGTGAAAATGGAGGTATACAAAACTGCCTCCATTTTTGGCTTTTGTTGCCGTTGCTTTTGGTGTTTTAGACATGAAGTCGTTGCCCGTGCCTATGTCCTGAATGGTATTACCTAGGTTTTCTTCTAGGGTTTTTATGGTATTAGGTCTAACATTTAAGTCTCTAATCCATCTTGAATTAATTTTCGTGTAAGGAGTAAGGAAAGGATCCAGTTTCAGCTTTCTACTTATGGCTAGCCAATTTTCCCAGCACCATTTATTAAATAGGGAATCCTTTCCCCATTTCTTGTTTTTCTGAGGCACTATTCACAATAGCAAAGACTTGGAATCAACCCAAATGTCCATCAGTGACTGACTGGATTAAGAAAATGTGGCACATATACACCATGGAATACTATGCAGCCATTAAAAAGGATGAGTTTGTGTCCTTTGTAGGGACATGGATGCAGCTGGAAACCATCATTCTCAGCAAACTATCACAAGAACAGAAAACCAAACACCGCATGTTCTCACTCATAGGTGGGAACTGAACAATGAGATCACTTGGACTCGGGAAGGGGAACATCACACACCGGGCCCTATCACGGGGAGGGGAGCGGGGGGAGGGATTGCATTGGGAGTTATACCTGATGTAAATGACGAGTTGATGGGTGCTGACGAATTGATGGGTGCAGCACAGCAACATGGCACAGGTATACATATGTAACAAACCTGCACATTATCCACAGGTATCCTAGAACTTAAAGTATAATAAAAAAATAAAAAATAAAAAAATAAAAAAACTGCCTCCAGTGTTCTGGGTAAAATACACCCCATTGACCTGGATTTTCTTCCCTTTCTTTCAGTGCTTACATCGCCACCATCTTCCTCTTATCCTCTCCAATAACCCATTTTCTGCTGACTTATTGGTGGCCTCCTTTTTGCCAAATTCCAACGGAGTCATTCAACTTTTCTTATTAATTGACCTCTCTGACACAGCTGACCATTTTCAACTTCTTGAAAATTTATATTCTCTGGATTTATCTTTGGTCTTTCTTTGGTGATTTTCTTCATACCTCTCAAACTACTCATTTCCAGGTTCCCTTACTAGCTTCTTTTTCTTAAACTAGCCCTTGCATTTTATATAAACTATCAGCTGTCTTCTATGGCTCCATGGGCTCTCTGAGGTGTTAGCTACTTCCAAGGTTTTGTCCACCAATTACATAGCACTGACACCCCACAATTTGCCAGTTGCCTCCACCATCTGTACCCTATTCTGGTTTGTTCTGCTGACTGCTCAGATTCCCTATGTGGGCACCTCATTATTTTCTTAAAATGGACACATTTTTCTCTACCCCATATTCTCTTTCTCCTTTATATTCCATCAGAAATGGCACCATAGTTCACACAGTAAGTTGCTGAAGTAAACTTGTGTTTATTTTTGATTCTTCCTTCTTTTTTACCCACGATGCCAAATGGTCATTGAGTTCTGTCAACTCCACATTCTAAGGTCTGGTTTTTAAATACATCTCCTCCCCATTTTCTTCTTGTGAGCTTCTTAGCCTAGACCTATATTCTCTCTCACTGCACTAGTTTCTGCAGGTGAGTTAGAATCATGGCCTCCTTAATGATCTTTCTGTTGTCCATCTCTCCCTCTAGCCATTCATTCTCCACATTTCTTCCAGAGTAATTCTGCAGAAATGCAATTAGGATCTTGTCACTCCCCAGATTTAAATCCTTAAATGGTTCTCAATCACAATGTAGCTAAAATCCAAACCACTCAGCAGGACAAAAACAACAACAACAAAAAACAAACAACAGCAATAACAACAGACATTCATGCTTTATTCCCCCAAGTCCACCAATTATACACATGTTGACCACCTCCCTTCCCCACCCCCATTGCTGATTCTTTGTCTTATATTTTGCCTTTTGTCTTGTTGTTTTTCTGTCCATTTTCTGCCTGGTGAAATCCTCCTCTTCCACTCAGATACAGCTCATGAATTTCCTTCTTTAAGAAACCTGTCTTGTGGGTAACTCTTATCTTGGCTGTTTCATTATCTTGTGCACATGCCCCAATCATAGCACCAGACAGACAGTCTTGTGACCATCTGTTTACCCACCCGTTTTTCCCATTAAGCAGAGATCTTAACATTTTTTCAGATGTGACACATTTCACAGATGACATTCAATAGTGCAACACATTTCCACCAGTATTCCCAATGAGGTGGCTATAACTCCACCATTTTTTCTCCAATCAAGAAAACATATTAGTAGGAGTGAGAATGACAGATGATAATGACCTTGGATCTGTCCATGCACACATACATGTGAATTTATTTGTATTTGGAAAATCATTTAGCACTCCCATTCCAAAGTCAGACTGCGCAGGTTTCAATTCTGGGTTTATCATTTATTGCCCAAAGCCTCTAATGTATTATTTAACCCCTGTAAGCCCAGTTTCTTTCTCTGTAAAACAAGAATTATAATAAAATGTAATAAGAATTAAAAGGACTCTTGAGAGGATAAGAAAATTTTTTTTAAGAAAACGTAATTCATGTGACTCACTTAGTGGTGGGAATATGAAGTGTTCCCAGTATATTTTAGCTATTATTGTTATTATTACTACTGTTTGGTATAGACAGATGGGTCAATTTCTTCTTCAGTGGATCATAGTAATTCACCTTTATTTTCCTGCTGCAGAATCTGACTTTAGGTGAATACATTTGTGAAGAGACAGAAATGATTATCCCTGAGGCTTCTGTTACTCATGAAATTGGAAAAATAATGCCCGTGACATTGGACAAAATATATAAAATAACACTATTTGAGATCATCAAATACATAAGGCTTGTGCAATAGGCATTCTAATGTTCCTTCCTTTCCGCCAGCCAAACCTGCAAGCCAGAGGTAAAAAAGAGGGCAAAGCTCTTCAAATCTTTGGAAGCAGAACAGTGTTCGGAGATGACAATGAGATCAGCTTTGCTCAGTTATACAAAGAGAAAAACACTTTACCAGCAGAGGCTCCATCAACCTGAACAACGAAGAGAAAGAAACAAGCCTGGTGATTGGAAAGGAAATTCTTTAAGTGTGAATTGCTCCGAGTACAATATAAACCTTGTCAGTTATGGGATTCCAGCTGTTGTTTTATTGCCTTTAATTTCCCATTAGTGGTTCAATGTCTGGGAAAGGTATCCGGCCTCCAGGAGGGGAACTAAGGTCTAAGGTTGGAATTGTTGTTCCTGTCTCCACCAACATTTTGAATAGTGTTTAAATGAAGCCATTCAAATGATTATCTTATGCCTAATTCTTAAAAGGAGTGTTTGTAAGAAAAATAAGTTCCTCATGTGCCCTTTCTTCCTCTCCTATGTCTCTTCCTCTACTCTTCTTCTACCCTCACCAAAAAATGAGATGCTGAAATAATGCAAAAAAGTGATTATAATATATAGTCTTATAGTGGTATCTATTCCTTGCCTGGGGTGGGGCGGGGGTGGGTGGTATGGAGGGGAAATGGAGTGTGTGCCAGTGGAGGATGAGATTTCTTTTTTTTTCTTTCTTTCTTTTTTTTTTTCCATGTTTGAGACAGAGTCTTACTCTGTTGCCAAGCTAGAGTGCAGTGGCACGATCTCAGCTCACTGCAACCTCCACTTCCCAGGTTCAAGCAATTCTCCTGCCTCAGCCTCCGGAGGAACTGGGACTACAGGCACGCCACCACGTCCAGCTCATTTTTGTGTTTTTAGTAGAGACAGGGCTTCACCATGTCGGCCAGGAGGAGGATGGACTTTCTTATCTCATCTTACCTTTCCTGCTGCATGGAGTAAGCATCTTCCAAGTGTGTAATGTCAAAAGGGAGGTGTTTCAGTTGGGTATACTTTGATTCTACCCCTTACCCAACAGATTGCTGGGGGGTATCTAGCTGTTGGAATTAAGTTATGTATACTGCCACAGTAAAGTAATATATTAATTACTTGATCATTATGAAATGTATTGGTGTCCGTGCTTCATCCTAGCTGTAGCCTGAAGCATGAGGGAAACAAACATTTAAACTAAGATAGGGCTGGGCGCAATAGCTTACATCTGTAATGCCAGCACTTTGGGAGGCTGAGGTGAGAGGATTGAGGCTAAGACCTCGAGACGAGCCTGGGCAACATACTGAAACCCTGATTCTACCTTTTTTTTTTTTTTTTTAAATTAGCTGGATGTGGTGGTGAGTGCCTGTAGTCACAGCTACTCAGGAGGCTAAAATGGAGGATGGTTTGAGCCCAGGAGTTCAAGGCTGCAGTGAGCCATGATTGCAACAATAAAGCAAGACCCTGTCTCTAAGGAAATAAATGAATAAATAAGCTAAGACAGAAAGTATTGATAGGTAGGTATTTTTGGACCTATAGTTAAATATGTTTAGTTTATATTATCACCCTTATTCTCACAGTATTGAAGTGAGGTATATAATAGTATTATTTCCATTTTGAGACCAAGATTTAAAGATTCTGAGAAGTGGAGACCTACAGCCATTAAGAAGGGATGAAACTCCAACTCACATTTGATCAAGTAAAAATTCCTTTTCTTCTATCTGTACAACTTCCCCAAAAGAGGAAGGTAGAATTTCTCTCTTCTGAACCTGAGAGTTTGCCTTGCTGAGAAACGTCAGGTAGTAGAGGGAGAGCTACTCCCTGTCACTGATTTAGAGGGGGCTGGGTCTTCAGATCTCAATTTACCACTACTTAGTTTATGCATCCAGAGACAGTCATCTAGTGAGTCTTGAAGGGCTGAGTACAAACTTATCATTTGTACCTGCCATCAAATACATTGAGATTTCTACAGAAAAGATAAAAAGGACTCTCTTCTTTATATATCTGATTTTCAAATCTTTCTGTTGGGTTGGGGGGGTCAGGTAATGAAATGCAGGTGTATTCCTCTGACAGCCGGAATGCAAAGGTTACAAATACTTGGTTAGAGTATTTAGCACTTATAAGTGGTAACCTTGTAATAGCAGCATTCTTATTATTCCAAACCCTGGAGTCAGGATTTCCTGGTCCTGAACTCTAATATGAGTCATATTTTTCCTGTTTAGCCACAGACACAATGGCCACCTTAAAGTGCCCAAAGGTTAAGTCAATTGCAATAGGATAATATGACATATACAAGAAAACACACACTAGCAGTTAATACTTAAAAGGCCAATTGAATTCAACGAGAATTTTTATTGGAATCTGTGGCTGAAGAACAATCTCTCAGCTGCTGTTCATGGCCTATGTTTGAGAGACGCAATCACAATTATTAGTTGAGGCATATTATTTTCTATTAAGCAATGCATGAATATTGTTGATCCTGTCTATACTACTAGGCCCTACTTAACTCTGACTACTTCAACTCTTTCCAGTTAAGGGATGGGTTATTATGGTGTTTTGTTTTTAATCTTGTAATTTATATAAGATTAAACATGACATTTCCATTACAAACCCATTCCTCAGCTGGCTTGAAATGTATATAGGCACATATATGTGTGTGTATGTATATACATATACATATCTACTTATACACACACACAGACAAAATATTGCATTTTGGCAATATTTTTGCCATACCATTACACAGCAGATATCAAAAGTGAAAAACTGCAGTTTTTCAGAGATGACTGTCACGTATGCTCCCTGAGCAGGGTTGAGGCAGATGGCTGTGCAGAAGGGGTGGGAGACCTTGCCTCCCATGTTCTCAAAATGCAGAGGGAAAGCAGGCCTTACTCTGCCAAAGCCGTGTGATGTTTGGCCCCAGATAAAGTTGGACCTTGTCCTCTGTTTCTCCGTCTTTTCCCCACCTTCTGTATAGAGACCGTTGCCTGTCTTAGTTACCATTCTGCTATGCAAATTCTGCCAATATTGGCATGTGTATGTGGCCCAAAGTGGAGAATCCAGACCCAGAAGGAAGCATGCCAGTCACTCTCTCTCTGCAAGCCAGAGCAGAGGTCACTGAGAGCACCTCAGGTATAAAGTTATCCCCAAGATGGAAATTCTAAAATTCCCTTCGTTAAGAACTTTTTGCTGATTCATGATCTGAGGATTTTTCTCTTTATGTCTAACTGCTAGTCATGTCCCTATGATATGTAATTATTGATGTTATAAAAATTAATTCAGTCATCCAAGTGGTTGGCTCTTGTGCCAATCATATTGAGAGGCAGAATTTTAATCATTAGGGACATGAGAAAACTTCCATTATCAACTCTAAACATTGATTTGATTAAAATTAAGCCTTCTGCCTTAATTACAGTCATTGATACTTTCATACCTATAATTACAAAAAAGTATATCATGGGAGCAAATTTCATAGTCATCCTTACAATAGAAATATGAATAGAAACTTTATGAATGTTTTAGTGGCATTCTCCTTGCAGCAGCTAGTAGCCTCTGCTTTGACTTTTTGTTGATTTTATGATTTTGCTTCTTTTGAAGTACTCAAAAGATATAAGGAAAAGTGGTAATTTGATATTTTTCTACTTTATTCTGTCATTTTAGAAAGCAAATTTGAATAAGATATGCAGGTTTCTTATCCCTTTGACCAAAATTATGGAGGAATGGAGAAGTGAAAAATGACCATAGCCCTCTCCTGGCAAAATTTTGAAGTGGTTGGAAAGTACATGTCTCCATGCTTTTCCTCATTCAGCCCCTTTTCCTTCTAGTTTCTTTGTCTCTCTGTCCCTCGGTGATGTTATGCTTATTATGTCTTTGTCCCTGCCAACACTTGCTCTTCAGATGTGTCCGCACTGAACTAAAGTGATGCATCTTCATTCAGTTTATTTTAAATCAAAGTCAATGGATCACCTCTCTTGAGAGAATTGCCTTTTATTCCTTATCTATAAATACTAAGAGGGAAGCTTTGAAATTGTTTTAGAATGAGGAAATGAAGAGCTGTAATGAACCTTAAAAATGTCTGGTACATTCTTATAATTCATCCATTTGCCTACTTTTAAATTTAAAAAAATATTTCTGAATGTCTCTGTGCTCTGGGTGCCATAGCAGGTGTTAGTAATAAATAAAATATAGTTTCTTTCTGAAAGCTACTTACCCTATCAATCTAGTAAATGAGGAAGTAAATAAAGTCACGTAATTGAGTTCAAATTTGTAGATGCAATTATATTGCCTTTACAGAGTGCAGTACAGATGAAAAAGAGAGGGGAATTTAGTATATCTGATGAAAGAAGTCAGACAACATTTCACAGAGAAGGTTATATTTGAGCAGAGTCTTAAAGGAAAAGTATGTGTTTACCGGGAAGCATAGGAGAGAAGGGCATTAAAGGCAAAAAAGTTGGGAGAATAAGGGAGGAAAAGATATTCCAGAGATAGAAAAATCACAGGGACATGAGATAGTATTGTACATTCAGGAACCTGCAAGGAGTTCATGTAGCTAGAATGTGAGATGCAGAGAAGAAGAAACTTCAAGAGAACTGATAAATCTGGAAAGGAAGTTAGGGGCTGTGTGTGCTATGTCAGTGTTGTTTGCTCTGAATTTATTTTCTGGCCTTTGGGCAACCCTAGGTATATCCATTTAATGGTGACTCTTAAGATAGATATTTTGTGTAACAGTACTCCAGACATAATGATATTCCCGTTTCCCTGGTCTACCATGGCAAGAAGCTTGAACTTGTTTGATGGGAAAGACCTTGAAGGATTTTAGACAGAAAAGGAACATGACCAGAAGTGCTTTGTCTGCAGCAAGGAGAATAGATTGAAATAGGACAAGCCTGGGAGCACATCAATGATAAATACTTGAAACATCCCACACAACAGAGTCTGAATACAGTCGGTAACAAGAAAGCTGCAGGAGATCTTGGGCAGATAGAATCAACTGAATTTGGCCACTAATTACATGTAAGAGATGAAGAAGCAGTCTTGGGAAAATCCCAGGTTTCTGATGAGAATGCTTGCATGCTATGGCATTTCAAATTAGACCAAGTCTGTGGGAAAAGATGAGCTAAGTTGAAGGCATGTGGAATTGGGGATATAAGTGGGACATCCAGGGAAACTGTTTTGTAGACATTAAATTACAGGGGTCTTATGTTAGGCCATTCTTGTATTGCTGTAAACAAATACCATAGGCTAGGTAATTTGTAAGAAAATAGGTTTAATTGGCTCACATTTCTGCAGGCTGTACTGGCAGCATAGCAGTCAGCATCTGCTTCTGGGGAGGACTCAGGAAGCTTCCAATCATGGCGGAAGGCAAAAGGGGAGCAGGCACATCACACGGTGAAAGTAGGAGCAAGAGAGAGATGGGGGAGGTGCCAAACACTTTTAAACAACTAGATCTCACAAGAACCCACTCGCTATTGCAAGAACATGACCAAGGGGATGGTACTAAGCCATTTATGAAAAATCTACCCCCTTGATTTAATCACCTCTCCAAGCCCCCACCTCCAACACTGGGAATTACAATTGAACATGAGATTTGGGTGAAGAGACAGATCCAAACCGTATCAGGTCTGGTGCTCAGAAAATGGACTGAGTAAGGCTGGAGGTACACATTTGAGAGTCACTAGCACCAAAGTGGCAAACCAGTCAATGGAAGTAATTATCCAGCAAGCATCTGAAAAGAGAAAAGCATCAATGTTGAAACCCTGCTGTGTGAAGACATTTAAGAAAGGAGAAGAGTTATCACCAGAAGGGGTCAAGAAAGAACCGTCAGAGATGTACAAGGAGAGCTAAAAGTTGAGGGTAGGGAGAGGAGTTACAGAAAATGATATAAGAACCATAAGCTATAATATCATTAAATGAGAGTTGTAATGACACAGATAAATGCTTATTTGGAAATTAAAAAAAAGGAAAAGGCGGAAGAAAAAGACGGGAGAGGAGAGACAAAGAGAAGAAGCACAATAAGAAGGCTTTCTTCTTTGTTGATTTTTTTTCAGTAAAAATAGAGACTAGACTCTTAGGCTAATGTGGCAGTGACAGGAAAAGGCTGCATGAGCAAGAAGAGAGAGATGAGAAGGGACATTTTCACATCTGAGTTTGGAATTTGATGTGCATGAAAGAGGGTGTTAAAAGATGAAGTCAGCATCTAGGCGGTGCTAAGGAGCTTCAACTTTATGTCAAAGGAAACATCAAAGCATTTTAAGCAGGGCAGAGATAAATCCAGGGTTGTGCTTTAGAAAGAACATTCTGACAGCTATGCAGAGGAAGCCTGGACTGGAGCAGGCCTACAAAAGGAGATTAGCCAAGAGGTTGGTGAAATCCTGGCCAGGGAGGATGAGACCTTTCATGAGGGTATGCCAAGTGGGCACCAACCCCATGACTGTTCAGAGATTTTCTTATCTTTTTTTGATAGAGTGTGGCTTCTTGGTTCATCCTGGAGGTCCTAATAATAGCCATCAGTAGGAGCAACCAACCAATTGCCCAACTTGCTCGGAAGGCAGATACTAAGCATTGTTGCTACTTTGTATGACCATTCTTGGCTTTCAACAGAACAACATTTCTGCTCTCTGCGTCACCATGCCACAGCTCTAGTCTGGAAGAAGGATTGTGATTTCAGTACCACACAATTGCTCAGCTCAGCTCTAGAGGTGCATTTGCATCTGAGCTCTGAATGGCACCCACCAAAGACTTGCAGTATGCAGCTTTTAGCCCTTTAGGGGATTTTCCACCTTTCCCCCCATCCCTCACATAGGAGGATTACTAACCGTAATCCTGCAATCTTCTTGACCTATATTTTAAAGCTGTGGTTCTCAACCAGAGGCAATTTTGCTGGCCCAGGGGACATTTGACAATGTCTGCAGACATTTTGGTTGTCACGACTGGGAAGAAAGGGGTAGATTGTTACTGGCATCTAGTGGGTAGAGGCCAGGGATGTTGCAAAATATTCTACAATGCATTGGACAGTTGCCTCACCTGCCCCATCCCCCTACAAGAAAGAATTATCTGGCTCTAAATGCCAATAGTGTCAAGGTTGAAAAACTGTATTCTAAAAAGCTGGAACACTGTTTTCTTAAGAACACTTGATTTCATTGCTTATCACATAAATGTATTTATCAGGTTATCTCTTTCCAGCTGTCCTGTGGCTTCATTTCACTACAAAGTGAAATGAAGAGTTGAATAGGTTGTGTGGCTATGTCAATCCAAAAATTTAAAAAGAATTTTACTCAATTATTATTTTTCTAAATAGGTTTTTTTTTTTTTTAAACTAATGGTTCAAAGCGTGCTTAAAGGTGCTAAAATTCTCCACTATAGTTTCAGCTTTGGACCGTGAATTGATTGAGAAGACAAAAGTTGAAACATGCAAATAGATTATCTTACAAGATTTTGGCCAAAAATATTGGTATTTTCAAGTACCTGTAAAATTTCCTACATATACTTAAACTCTGGTAAATCAAAGAAGATACCATCCTCTCTCACCCACTCAAGTGAAATAGGATCCAAAAAAACAAATGCCCTGACCATCATATTTGTACATTGAGATTTGGCCAACAGGTATAAGGGCATTGATCCTCTTGAGAAATAGCCTTCATCCAGCAGCTCCTCTCTAGAATGTTGGCTTCATTTTCTTTTATTTTACTCAGAAAAGAGATTGTATTCATATTATAATCCTCTCTTCCGGGATATTTCGAGGAAAGAACACATCCATGCAGAATGCAATGTATCTATGCCTCTATAAGGCAGAAGACAATTCACACATCCCACAATTACTAAAAATGTATTAGGCTTATATTAGAACGATAATCTGTCTTCTTAGCAAAGTTTCACTTAGTTTTTGCCACATTCTGACTTCCATTTTTTTCTAGCCATTGTATATGATGTTAAAATCAAACAGAATGCTGCATTTATCATAAACTAAAAATAAAACATATGTCATCAGGGCAGGTATTTTAGCATTCAACAACTCAAGTGAATGGTTAAAAAAGAGTGTTCTCTGGAAGGATTATTTTATACTGTAATAAGCAAACTCCTTAGAATTAGCATGGGGACCAATGAGTCACACAGGAACCTCAGAAACGTAGTCTGGGGTGGAGTCGGAGCCCACTGTGTTCTTCCGCTTGGCAGCATGCTGATCTGGACCTTTGTCTAAATTGAATCTGAAATTGCTTTTCAGTGTCATCCTGGAATTTCTAGCACCATATTTTCCCTTCTGACGACTTTGAGTAGGATTACCATGAGAGGCAAAGTTCTAAAATGTACCAAAAGTCATTTTTTTATGGTTAAAATATTTTCAAATGAAGTAAAAATCCAATATGATTGTAGAGAAACCTGTTGCTGTTGTTTGTTTTGGGACACACTTCTAATCTTTTGTTATATGACTTTAACATAAAAGGAGTCTGGCCGTTTAGACAATAGTTTGTATTATTAAATACCCTCTACTCTGAGCTTCTTTAATAATCCGTGCATATCTCTGCCACTGCATTTATCATATTAAATTTGAATTCTCTCTTGATGTGGCTGTCTCCTTCATTAGAGTGGAGGACTTCAAGATAAGGACTATGTATTTGTCCATGTTTCATTCCCGATGCCTAGTCCAATTACAAAAATAAATAAGTGCACAGATAGGTGGATGGAACGCAATTGAGCACTGAGAGATAGCATTGAGAATAGGTTGGAGGTGGCATTAATTTGGGCTCAGGGATAGCTGGAGCATATACTATTAATGAATTTTCAGGGAAAAGTCAAAGCATCAGGATAAAATATATTTAGAAAATGCTGGGTTTGTTTTTTATAAACTGAAAGATTAAGAGTTTATAATTTGTCTATATGCTTTGTAAAATTTTGAAAATAAATCAAGCATATAATGTTTCAGAAATTTATTTGACCACATCACACCTATTAACTATTTCAGAAATGGTATTCAGCAAAACGTCATTTGGAGAGTGTTGGCTTGCATCCAGAGGCCTTCAGTGAACCATCTTTATTTTATTTTATTAATGTTATTATTATTATTACTGTTTTTAGAGACAGGGTCTTGCTCTGTTACCCAGGCTGGAGTGTGGTGGTGTAATCATAGCTCACTGCAACCTCGACCTCCTGACCTCAAGTGAGCCTCCCTCTTTGGTCTCCCAAAGTGCTGGGGTTACAGGCATAAGCTACCATGCCTGGCCCACTGCACCATCTTTAAAAGGAAGTCCAGAGCTATTGGTGAGAAAAACAAAAAAGGAAGAAAATAGGAACTTTAAAGGTTAGGTTTTGGAAACTTAATTCTCAGAGTGAGTAGTGTGGGTTTGTGGAAAAGGTAAATTATTATTAGAAAACTATGAATTGGGTAAGTGCCAAGCTTCAGGGGGGAAAAAAAAACCATGCAAAAACCCTACAGATTTAAAGAAGTAGAGTTCCTAAGTCAAATTAGTGACAAGATACCCAATTGTACTTGTGTTTAATACATTTTTTAATCCTTCATAGTTATATATGAAAGTGGCTTTAACTACTGTTTTCCTTGCCTAATCAATGACCAAAATAAGTTACCTTCAAACCAATATCTCAATGATGTCATCTTTAAAACTCTGCCTCCCTCTTCCCACTTTAGCCACAGGAAATCATTGCTGTCCTTCAAACACGCTGATCACATTCTGGCCTTGGGGTCCTTGTGTCATTTTTTTCCCTATGTCTGAAAAACAATTCCCTAAATACAACTTCTTATTCTGCTCTCCCAAAGGGCACTCCCTCAAAGATTCCTTCTCTATCTAAAATATCCTGCCACGACTCTCCCTTAGTCTTCTTTACTTTTCTTCACAGTGGTTACCACTTCTTGAAATATTACATATACGTGTATGGTTTGTTTTCCTTTACTGGAGTATAATGTTATTGAGGCACTGGATCAGATGTTAAGGGTATAAAGATAAATAAGAGACAGTCCTTGCCTTCATGGCGCTTCCAGGCTTAGGTGAATACAGGTCTCCATCTGTCCTCCATTCCCTGGACGCCCCAGTCCTAATGGAGACGCCTTAGCATCTGTGACAAAGTAAGAAAACCAAGAATGGTTCAGTAATATCAAGTTTTGCACAAATTTGCCAAAGATGTGAGAAAATCCTAGTCATAGAACTTCTTCATAATGTGATTGTGAACTAAACACACCATTGTAAAAGGTGAAATACTGTAAAATGACATATTTATTATTATTAGTGTTTAACAAGCACTTTTTATTTAAGCTTGTATTTCTGAGCTAAACTAATAAATTCATCTTTCAAATGAACAACTTGTCTCTAGGCATAAATTGTGTACATTCAGAAACACATTAGCAATTTCGGGCTCACCAACTTTTAAAATTCTAATGCTGGAAGGGACCTCAGAGAACGCCTAGTACAACCCCCTCATTTTCGTATTCATGCTTACGGCACTAATAATTACAATCTACTGCAATGAACAGTGGTCAATAGGCATTAACAGACCCAGAGGAGTGCTCTACCAACCTGGTCTCTAATTGGCAGTTGCAACTCAATCTTGGCATAAGAGAAGGAATTTTTTTTTCTTTCCTATAAACATATAACCTTGGTCTACATAAAGTGTTTCTTTCCATATTGAAGACTGAGACAGTGGGAGAAATTATGCATTAGAAATTAACCGAGCTTGTCTGTCTTTGCCAAATTACATTTTTGTAGTATGGAGAAAATAATCTGGATTGAAAATTGTTCATTTAATGTTCTGAGCCATTCTGAGATAAATATTCTGATGTGAAAATTCAGCGGACTGTGTGATCTAAAGGAACATTCAAACAGAAAGTAGTCAAATCAATAGTGCAATGATCACACTAGAGAAAGATAAATGTGCTGTTTTATCAAGACACATTTCAAGAACCAGGGTGGCCTTCCTTGCTAATTCACTTCAAAAATCACCTGGCGGAAATGAGTGCAGGCATTTGTCAGTGACTCTGAGGACTTTCAGAAGTCTTTGCACTGTTTGCACGTTTTTATCATTCCACTATCTTTTTTTTTAATCCCCTGCTATTAGGGCTTTTTTTATTGTTGTTGTTGGAGGGGGGAGAAGAAGTGTATATTCAAATTTTAACACTTTTTTCCTTTCTTTTTTTTTTTTTTTTTTTTTTTTTGAGAGAGTCCCACTCTGCTGCCTAGGCTGGAGTGCAGTGGCATGATCTTGGCTCACTGCAGCCTCCATCTTCCTGGTTCAAGCATTTCTCATGCCTCAGCCTCCCAAGTAGCTGGGATTATAGGCGCAGGCCACTGCACCTGACTAATTTTTGTATTTTTTGTAGTGACAGGTTTTCACCATGTTTCCCAGGCTGGCCTCGAAATCCTGGCCTCAAATGATCCATCCACCTCAGCCTCCCAAAGTGCTAGGATTATAGGCATGAACCACTATGCCCAGCCCCCTTTTTATCCTTCATTAAAGTATTTTCATCAATTAAATTAAGGATGATTGAAATATTCTTATCACCATAATTATTACTTAAAATTTACAGATCTGACCTAAATTTTTGGTATAAATGGTTTTAAATTTTTTAAAAAGAGTTTGCAAGGAGCAGGATTGATCAATTCAACATATAAAGGATAGCAAAACAATACTCTTGACTTGAATATAAACTATTATATGTTGGAGTTTATATATACTGCACACTAAAAAAAACCTTTTAAAAGTTGTACAACAGTTAAATGGCTTTTTAATTCTACAATACACAACATCTAGTTTAACTGATTATTACTGGCATTCACTTGTCACTTTGGGATTGTGGACAGAGGCTAAACTGTTTACCAAATGGATACTCAAGCAAGCTCCACTGTTACAATTGAACAGGAATAACAGCACTCAAGTATTGTACCAGCATCTGACTAATAACTCCAGGCAATAAGCTGCCTTAGATATAGATCTGTGTTTTGTAATGAAAATGTAATCGTAAAACTTAGACTGGAGTTTCTATCCTGCTAAGCCAAGTTACCATCCACAAACATGTTAATACCTGACAGCACATTTCAGCACCTTAATGTCAGAAAACAAGTGCATGCCAATTTTATTCAGAGCCCAACGAATTCCACCTACTTAGACATCTCCCAGTTTGTGGGTTAAATGTAATTTTAAAATTCTGATTGCTCAATAATTGATAGTCATATTTTAGGAATTGTGCTGTGTTACTTTCTTTTTCCTTTTTTTTTTTTAAATGGAGTCTTGCTTTTGTTGCTCAGGCTGGAGAGCAGTGGCGCGATCTCAGCTCACTGCAACCTCTGCCTACCGAGTTCGAGATTCTCCTGTCTCAGCCTCCAGAGTAGCTGGGAGTACAGGCATGCCCCACCATGCCTGGCTAATTTTTGTACTTTTTTAGTAGAGACAGGGTTTCTCCATGTTGGCCAGGCTTATCTCAAACTCCTGACCTCAGATGATCCACCCGCCTTGACCTCCCAAAGTGCTGGGATTACAGACATGAGCCACCGCGCCCGGCCGGAATTGTGTTTCTTATTCAAGAGGCAAGTAATAATTCATAGTAAAGGTTTTTTTTTTTTTTTTTTTTTTTTAAATAAAATGTGTCTAATGTTTCACAGTTTTAAATACCCCGTGGCTTATTTAACAAGGATATTTTACAAGAGAATTATTCTATTTCTCTTTTTCTTTCTCATGTCCTGTGTTGTACCTTATCCCATGTGTCAAGACAAATGCTTCCTGTTAACAAGACTGCATTGTACTTTTTTGGACTTATTTTTAGTCATTCATACCCCAAACATTTATTAAGTTTCTTTTCAAGGGCAAACAACACTGTTAGGTGCTAAAGCTACAAAAAATGAATAAAACAGAGTCCCTTCTCACTGGGAGCACACGGGATAGATGTTCATGTAAATAATTACCCACAATACATTTTGGTAAATAATGGAATCAAGTTAGGAATGAAGACAGTGGAAGTTTGGGTGAAAGAACAACTCAAGCAGAGCAAGCAAAGCCTGTAAAGAGGAGGCATTAGTTTTAAATCTAGAGATGTAGGAATTTCTTAGGGAAAAAAAAAGAGCAAAGTTTATTCTAGGGACAGAGATAGCATGGCCAAGGCCCAGAATGACTTGTAAAGGGACATTCACATGTGAGGAATGGTGAGGAGTGGGGTGGACCTGGACTGAAGAAGCTGATTGGAAAAATGCCCCGGGGAGTATGTGGGCAATATTGTTAAGAGCCTTAAATGGGCTGTGCCAAACTGGTTGGACTTTATCCTGACAAAACGAAACAGTACGTGGTACTAAAATACTAATTTAGACTTTTAAGATTATTTCCTGTTTTTTCACCTGTCAGTTAAAAAAATAACGTTTTGGTTGGCTTCACTTACTTTGCATATAGTTTCCATGGATTACTTTAACACCAGAATGGCATCTGTGGAAAACAATCTGAGCTCAAGACTACAGTCTAAATGTACAGGGTTTCTCTGAATGGCAATATCCAAGAGACTCACATAAAGCCCTGATCATCAATCCCCGAAAAGATTAATGTCCAGAATGAGTTTGGAAGATCAATTAGGGAACTTCAGAACAAAGCCATGAAGCATATCTCTACGGCTATGGCAGGTGGAGTAGGCAGACGGCTGCATGTCGATATTTATGGAACATTAAAATAAATAACTGTCCCCAAATATCTAACACCCATAATTGAATTTATTGAGGGGGGGGGAAGGCGCTGTCCCCTGAAATTGCTATTAAAGCACTAGCATCTTGCCTAGGAGTTACTGTATGAGCATATTAGCATCAAGCGCCCCGGCCACCTAAAACATACCAGGTATTCAATGAACTCTCAATTGGAATGGAAAGGAAAGGAAATTTGGAACTGAGGTATCGCCATCCCCACACTGGCCAAAGAATGGCATGGCACAAAGTCCAAAGGAGGCAGAGGGATGGGATGGAACTAGGGAGAGGTGTGAAAAAGCTTTAGTTTCTTCTGACCCAACTATCCCATCTATCATCATTCTGAAGGTTTAAAAGACTGAGTCACTAAGTCGTAGAAACTGAATTGGGGGAAACAGAAGCACAACAAAGACACTTGCGGCAAATACATTCAGGCGTCTGTGAAGTACCAGGTATTAGATTTGAGTTAATGTCTTTTCCAGATCGGAAAGGAACCTCAGGTCTCCCTAGATCTTAGTCATGTGGTTTGACCACCATCAGCCTTTCTTTCTGGCATCGTCTTGGCTCCACTTGTCCCCTGGAATGAAAAGATCTTTCTTATATAAACTCAGTATTTTATCTCCCTGAATTCAGACTGACTTCGCAGTTGCTCTCATCCCCAGTGTCCTAGGGAATTCCAGGGTTCCTGGCAGAGTCTGACCAGTCCGTGGCAGCTTTTGTGACATGCTGATCATTGTCTGATGCCTGTCACCAGCCAGCTTAAGGCTGAATGTCTCTAGCTCCCGGCAGGCAACCTCAGTGTCCGTCCCACCTCATGTTGCACTATTCTCTGCCTTGTCAGCCCTCTATGACAGCTTAAGGCAGAGTCCTCTTCTCCCGTATCAAATCCCCTTGTATCCTTCTTTCCACCTAGTGAATGACTATCTCCGTTCTACTTGCGTGTAGAAAACATCAAGGACTGACAATCCAGAACTCACTAATTGGCCAAGCATCCAGTCCAGATTACTTCATCCGTAATAATTTCCCTGGGGTGTGTATATGTGTGAGGGGAGGATGGGGCTAGGGTTGCGTAGCAGAATCCCAGAGTCTCCATTATCACTGTGTGTATTCACATATATGAAATATGTGCTACAGTAATAATTATTATAAATTGAAAATAGTTATTGAACACTTACTGTGTGCCAAGCATGTAAAAATGTTTTTTCATAATTTTACAATTTTAGCTCTAAATGTCATACTGTACTGTCCTTAGAAGAAAAGAGGCCAGTTCTCTACATTTGCAGAGCATTAGCCTTGATATGACTTTTTTCCAGAGCTCCTTCTGGTTTCCTCAATAGAAATCACCACTCTGCCTCTCTTGACTTAAAGTGGGAGTATTGCCTGTCTCTCAGACACGTACACACACAGGCACACAGCCATGTGCGCACACACACACATACGCTCACACACATACATTTTCAATTTCCTCCTGCTTTGTGTTTCATCGGGGTTATGGTCACAGCGGCTCCCCTGCGGGCCCCCCAGTTTCTTGGCATTCTGATGTTCACTTATGAGTGAATGAATCAAGAACAACATATTCCCTGGTAAATTGGGGGTTTAAAAGGTGTAATACAATAAGACAAAAGTGTGCATAAGACATTATGAGCCAAAGTGAAGATTTTGAACAATGTAAAAAAATAAAAAAAAAAACAAATAAGCATTTTTCTGCAGCATTTCTCACCTAAAAATAGCAAAGTTGGAACATAAAGACAAATTTCTTAAGCCTCCCAGAAAGCCCAGGATTTAAAGAAAGTGAAAGGAAGCACAGATCCCACCTGTGCCTTGACCCATTTTCCGAGATAATAAACCAAAGATCCCCTGCCTCCTCACTCGCCACCCCCCCCCCCCCAGAAAAAAAACTCACAGTGTTACACAGAATTCTTCATTATTTCCACAATTTGTCAATACCCTATTTTCAATTTTCCCATGGAGAAGGAATTTCTGCCTCGTGGAAAGGAACATAAAAAAGCTATCTGGATATAATTCTGCTACAAACCCATGATTTCATAATAAAGCACTCAATTTAAATAGCTGTTCTCTAGGACACTGATTATGGTATTTCCTCCTTAAACTGAAAAATTTCCCTTCCCTTTTCACAGATAATGCCAAATCTTAGACATAACAACCTGCTTTTATAAATTCAGAGTATTTCCAGAGTGTCAGGACATCAAATCTGAAATATGTAATATCACCAAACTAGTGTTTTGGCTTTCCTCAGAGCCCAAATCATGTTTTAAATCAACATCAGCAAGCACTTTACTAAAGATCTCTGAAGAGTTAAAAAGATCATATAATATGGCAGATAAAAGTAGCATTTTTTTTTACATTGAGCATTTAATGGTGTTAATTATATAATCATGGATTTAATGCATTTGAGTTTTACTTCCTTTTTTACTGGGAAGCAACTAAAATATTTTTCTTACCTTAAAGATAACCCTATTATATAATAGGACTATTAAAGCACTGCAAATATCATAATATGTTTAAATTTATGCACATTTGAGACTTCTAAAAGTCTAGTTATTCTTGAAATATGTATTATTTTGATAAACGTCCATTTTAATTAGTTGAAAGATTCAAGTTTAGGCTCCACCTTAGGGAGGCCTTTGATCTAGGCTAGTTGATACTTGATGTCCACAAATTCAGTATTCTCTTCGGACTATTTTCTCCCTTTCCATGCTTGTAAATTTTAATACCTGGTGCTTACACCTTACGAAGTTCATTTTAGTGTACATGTCCTTCAGGATGGATTCTTATTAAATTGTAGCAAAGAACAACCCCCAAGCTGCAGAGAGGATTCCGATGAGGAAGGTGTATTTCGGTCATGCTGTACTTCCATCTGGAGTCAGCAGGGGGCTCTGTTCTACACTGTTCTCACTCCGGGGCCCAGCCCGCCCAAGCAAAACAATCTAAAATATTGCAGATCATGGTCATGAAGGGAGGGAACATGGCAAATCATACACCGGCTTTACCCAGAAAGTAGAAACTTTTTTTGGTTTCTAACCAAAAGTGACACACATCACTTTTGCTCACATCCTAATGGCCAAAACAAGTAATAATGTGAAGAGGTGCAGCAATGCCATGGTGTCACGTGCCTGGATGAAGGCGACCCGGAAACACGAGTGAAAGCATTAAGGACCCATCTGGTTCTGAAATACTTAGTACACTCTCCTTGGCACGTGCAAAATACCCTCACCTTTTTTTTTTTTTTTTCCAGGTGAGACAACCCAAAATTGCCATTCGGTCACAGCATGTAGCTCAAAGTGCAGGATCTCTGGGTGACAGGAAGGATGAGAAGTCTTCACAGCAGGGGTTGACGTGCAGTAGTCTGTAAGTCCAGTGCCAGTTATGCTCCCCACATGCTCAGGACCCCAAAATGGAGCAAACAAAGGACCACTGAACTAAAGACTCACATTCAGACAGAAGAATGGGAGCACACACAGCAGACATAGGGCTGGCTGTAGCAACTCTAAATTCTCATTTCTCAAGTATTTTGAGGATTACTTTTACTCTTTTATTTTTATTTTTTGAGGCGGGGTTTCACTCTGTCACCCAGGCTGGAGTGCAGTGACACGATCTCTGCGCACTGAAGCCTTGACTTCCGGTGCTCAAGCTTTCCTCCCATCTCAGCCTCCCAAGGAGCTGGGACTACAGGCACGGAACCACCATACCCAACTAACTTCTGTATTCTTGGTAGAGACAGAGTTCCACCACATTGTCCAGGCTGGTCCTGAACTCCTGAGCTCAAGTGATCTGCCTACCTTGGCCTCCCAAAGTGCTGGGATTCCAGGAGGACAACCTTTAATTAGGCACTGTTTTCACTTCCTGGAAGTAACCTCCTTGTCCTTGGATCACTGTGGTTCCTGGTTCTGCCCTCTGGGAGAGTCTTCCTCTCCATTACCCTCCTTCAAATCCAAAGTGGGTATCCGAGGAATATGCCCATCTGAAAACTCAGCAGTCTTCTTGACACACTTTGGGCCTGCAGACAATTGTGTCAATTGGAGGTCCCTGGGTAATTTGGAGTTTCAAACAGTCAATCCATTTTAATGCAAGTTGATCCCTTTGGTAGTATAACTCCCTTAAAAATTAAGTTGGCTTCCTATATACTTGACAGTGAGCTCTATTTTCAAATAGTCTCACCCACAGTCCTTTTTGAGACAAAATTCTGACATTCTTTGGCTTTCTCATGCCTATACCTTTCACTTCCTGCTTCATTAAAGCTCTGCTGAGCCCATCAAGCTTTAGTAGAAGAATTACATACTTAGTCTCCTTTTTGTTCAATTGAGTGGATTTAATGGACACCACATCCTTGGTGAGACCTTTGATCTGAGACCCCTTAATTCTTTCAGTGATTTTAACAGTAGGTGTGAAGGCCATACTCCAAATTTACCTTTGTGAAAAGGCTACATGTTCTTGCCTTTGTTTCTCTAAGAGTTTTTAGTTTTATCTTTTGCTGTTAAGGAATGAAACACAGATGCTACTTCCATTTCTAAATGTTCTCTAATTTATGGACTCTGTCTTTTTCCTTTCACCTTATTGCAGATTTTTCATTTGTTCTCTGGGCTTATCCCTTTTTTTTTTTTTTTTTTTTTTTGTAATATACCTTCCAAAGCAGCCACCAGCTGCTACATAATAGCAGTTTCCAATATCTTTCCTTAAAGCTACCAATGCATTAGGTACATAATCTGCTGCCCAGACTACTGTGCAGTTTTTAAGACAATTTCACTAAAGGTTTCACTGTGGCATTGCGTTGATCATCACCTTGTTTGCCTTCAGCGATAGCTTCCATGTCACTTGCTGCCTGAACACTAAGCGATTGTCACAGAGTTCAGGATTATGGTCTCACAGCACTTCCCTTCAAGTTTCCATTTTCTGTGTTAGTCCAGAATGACTAGGTCAATGCTGTGGCAAGAAGAAATTTCTCAAATCTCAGTGGCTTAAAACAACACAAGTTTATTTTCACTGGTTCTACATGTCTATCTTGCAACCTCAGGAGGCTGTGCTTATATATTTCTCACCCCGAGATCCACGCTACGGAGCCTCCACTACCTGCCCTGTCCTCAGAGAAGAGGGAAGGGCATGTAGTGAATCAAGGATGAGCTTTGAACGTCTTCTGCCTTGAAGTGGCCATTTTGAATCACTGGTCAAAGAGAGTCACATTGTGGTGTCTAATTTCAAATGGTTGCGGGGAAGTGTGAAGTCCTTCCTAAGCACGCTGTAAATCCTTTAGTACTAATTTCCACTTCATCTCTGAGCATTTGCATATGCTGTTTGCTCTTCCTGGAATATACTTTCCTTTCTCTCCTCTGCCTTGTGAAGTCCTAATTCAAAACACACAACACAGGTCCCCGATATCAGTGGTCCCCAACCTTTTTGGCACCAGGGGCCAGTTTCATGGAAGACAATTTTTTTCCTGGACAAGGGCTGATGTGGGTGTGGAGGCAGGGTGGGTTTCAGGATGAAATTGCTCCTCCTGAGATCATCAAGCATTAGATTCCTATAAGGAGCGTACAACCTAGATCCCTTGCATGCAAAGATCACAATAGGGTTTGCACTCCTATGAGAATCTACTGCCGCCCACTGATCTGACAGGAGGAGGAGCTAAGATAGTAATGCTCACTTCTGCTATGCGGCCCAGTTGCTAACAGGCCACAGACCAGTACCAGTCTGCTGTCCAGGGGTTGGGGTCCCTGCTCTATGTTACAAAACATTTCTCAACATGACATTGAAGAAAAAGCCCTACTCTCTGGTGTTCTTATGGAATGTCGCTCCAGCATTTGCCAAATTGCATCCTAATTATGCATTCATGTGATTTTCCCACTAGACTTTGGACTCTCTTGGGGGATATGATTTGATTATTTTTTTCAATTCCAAGTACCTACACTTTGCCAGGCACATGGTAGATGCTAAAGGAATTATTATGGAGTGAATTTGTTCTTGAGATATCAATTATAAAATCGATGGTTGATTCTTTCCTTTAGATTAAGATTTCAATTATACTTTTTGATATAATAATTTTGAATGAAGGATTTGGTCTTGCAGTTATTTTTATTTGAAATGGTCTTCCATTTCTTTCCTTTCATTCCATCTTCTATTATTACAGTCAAGGCTTTCAAAAAAAAATGCGCTTGGACTACTCTAACAGCTTCTTAGCTAATGTGCTTAGTTTTACTCCTTCTCATTCATTCAATGGCTAAGATAATTACTTCTCATCATGAAAAAGCCATTGTTTTGACCACACCATGCCTCAGAACCTACAGTGATTTTCTATCATTTGTCAGTTCTCACTCTTAAAATACTATCAAATTTGGAACTCAGTCTTTATCTCACAACCTATTTTTGGTTGTCATTATCCATTCCTTCTCAAAGCTTCCACTCTCCTTCGGTCTCAACTAACTTCCCATTGATTTCAAGATAATGTCAAGGCAACTTTAGGGTTTTCTAAGACCCTTCATGACCTGCCTCCTTTCTTTCAACTCTAGACTCAACTTTCTCCTTAGCCAATTCTCTACTTCCATATACAACTAGAGCTACATCTAACTTATCCAATTTCTTCAAATCTGTCTCATCTCTCTCATTTCTAGAACTTTGACCTCACTGCCTGAAACTCTCTTCTCCTTCCTTTTAAGAGACCAAATTCTACTTTCAGTATGACATTCTTCCAGTATACCTTTAAATGCTACTTCATTGGAATATAATCATTCTCGACTCTCCTGGACTTGGTCATGGGTCTGTTTATTATGCTATAGTCCCACATAACATCACCTGCCACATTTTATTGTTTTCCTCCATTTAATGGTCTAGGGCTGAGTGCTGGATCATATCCGCATGTCTACAATAATAATCACAATGGTTAATATTTATTATGTACTTTTGTGTCAAACATTTTGATAGGAATTTTGTATAATGTTGCAGATACTAGCTAGTAGTTCACTAAATCCTTTCTATCTCCTGGAAACTCAGCTGGATGGCATTTCCCAGGCTCCTGTGTAGTTAGATGTGAGCAAGTGATCACATTCTATCCAATGAGAGGTGAGTGGGATGATAAGCATCACTGTAAGATCTAGTGTATAAATCCTCTCACCCAAGATCATCTGAGTTCTCTCCCCTTCCCCTGAAGAGTACAGCCTGAATAATCCTGTGGAATGGTATCATACCAAATCAAAACCAATTGACTTCATAGGAACCAAAAATTAACTTCAACTGTATTAGGGTGTTTTTGGTTACATTTTTATAGGACCTACCATCTTTCTTTTATAGGTCTTTTACCTGTAAAAGACCAATGGTAGGTCTTTTATAGGACCTACCATTGATTGCATTTCTAATCAATACAAACACATTTTTATTAAATTATCAGGTGTGAATATTATTATAATTACCACTTTTATATGATTAAACTCAGACAAGGAAAGATGAAGTAACAGCTCTAAGGAAACACAGGTAAGTGATGGGGCCTAGATTCAAATCCAGACAGGCTGACCTCAAAGCCCAAATTTTAACAATAGTGCCCTCTATTACTGTATTACATATTAAAATGACAACAACATATTAAAGTGACAAAAAATCAAGCAGAAACATATTTTAAAGCTACAGTAATTGAAAGAATGAAAGAAAACAGAGAATACTGGAGTAGAATCATGAAGCTCAGAATCAGAATCCTATTTTATAACTATTGAGCCAATAATTGCAGTGTTTCAAATTAGAAGTGAAAGTTACATATTTTCATACTTGTAGACATATATTATACATGGATTTAAAATATTAAATATAAAAATAAAATCACAATAAAATCATAATAAAATGGCAGATTGTATTCTGATTTTATGATTTGTAACTTTTAACAAAACATTCAGTACTTAGTAAGTGTTCAATAAATATATTGACAGTTAATGAATCTGACTTTACGACTACTTGTCATCTGACTTTATGCCCCCATTCCATCACTTTGTTTCAGAAAATATGTGTTGGGGCATATTTTGGATGCCTATAGAGAAAATAAAATCCCTAATAGAGATACAGTTTCCAGGTTCTGTGAGATTTTATGTTAGAGAGGATATTTTAGTTTATTTTAGAAGTGTTAAGTGTCTTAAAGAGCATAAATAGAAAAAAAAAAGATACCTGGGTAAAAATCATCAAAACTTAAATCTTACATTTCTAAGGACAGCAATCAGTTCAGAATTGTTTAGTTCATACTCATGTTCATTTTACTTATAGGATGTTTACTGCTATCACGATTAGTTGAGGCATTTGGTCAATATATTGAAAGGCAAATAAAATGTCATATTCTATGTGTTCATTAGCAAAGAGTTCAAAATGATTTTCTGTTTATTAGGCCCCCAGTTCTTCAAAATAAAAACTTGGAAAATTTACTCAAAAAATTTCTAGTGGCCAGGAATCTTTCATGAAGAAGACCTAGGGCCTTAGGTCAGTATTAGTGTTTTTAATAGAAAAAATATATATATTTTATTATATGTCCATTTTTATTTCAATTAAGGAACTTACATGAGAATGCCTGAAACATCTGTGTTTCAATATATACAATATATATAATTGTTTTAGCAGGATGTCAAGGATTAAAGATTTGCCACTCTTCCCCTGGAGCGGTGAGGTCTATCTTTCCTTCCCTTGAATATGGCCTGTCTGACTGACTGTCTAGTAGAATGCAGTGGAAGTGATGCTGTGTGGCTTTAGGAGCCAGACCTTAAGATATCTGCAGCTTGTGCCTTTGTCTTCTTAGAGTCCTGCTTGTAGAAAGCAAGCCACCATGTAAGAAATCTGTGCTAGTTTGCTGAAGATAATGGCTTCCGACTTCATCCATGTCCCTGCAAAGGACATGGTCTCATTCCTTTTGATGGCTGCATAGTATTCCATAGGGCATATGTACCACATTTTCTTTATCCAGTCTATCATCGATGGACATTTGGGTTGATTCTATGTTTTTGCTGTTGTGAATGGTGCTGCATTTATTGAATACACGTGTACACGTATCTTTATAACAAATTATATTCATTTAGGTATATACCCAGTAATGGAATTGCTACATCAAATGGTATTTCCTGTTCTGAATCTTTGAGGAATCACCACACTGTCTTCCACAGTGGTTGAACTAATTTACATTTCCATCAGCAGTATAAAAGCGTTAGGAAAAATAGCTAATGCATGCTGGACTTAATACCTGGGTGATGGGTTGGTAGGTGCAGCAAAGCACTATGGCATGCATTTACCTATGTAACAAACCTGCACATCCTGCACATCTACTCTAGAACTTAAAATAAAATAAAATACAAAGTCTGTGATGCCAGTAGCCAAAAATGTTCCTTTATGCCACCAGCCATTCCTTCTATTATGCATGCCTTTGGGAGTTCCCTTTGCTGAAATCTGGACTGGGCCTGTCACTTGCTCTTGATTAATAGATAGTGGCCAGGGTGATGCAGTGTCACTTTGAATTCAGGTCATAGGAAGCTTAGAAATCTCTTGTCTGAGCTTTTTGAGACACACACTCTTGGAATGCTCCCTCTTAGCACCTAGCTGCCATGATGTGTGAAGTCAAAGTCACATAGAGAGGCCAGGTGTAGGTGCTCCCGGTGATGCTTACAGCTGTGCTCCCAGAAACAGTCAACATCAATGGCCAGTGCTGGGCCCAAGCTTTTGGGCATCCAGATCAGTTAAGCCTTAGGATAACTATACTCCAGTTGATACCTGGCAGCAACCATATAGGAGACCTCAATACTATGAGAAATTATCATAAATCATTGTCCTGTTACAAGCAATGGACAGCTGGAGCAAAATCTGACTACTCGGAGACTTTCATAACAGAGTAGCCTTCTCTGCCACTGTGAAGGATGGCAGCATGACTGCCCCAGAGGAGCTACTGGATTGGCTGAGCGTCTTATTATCTCTTAGCCATGCAAGAAGAAAGAGGCCACATTCAATAACATGAAGAGCCAGATATGCATGTCAAACCTTTTTGGACTGGCCAGCCTAGGTTAGCCACTCATGAACACAGATGAGTGAATGACCCCAGGTGACACCATAGGGAGTGGAGAAATGCTTCTCTGAGCCCTGCTTAAGCTCCTAGCACCCAGAATGGTGAGCAAATGAAAGGTTGTTGCTTTATACCACAATGTTGTGGAGTAATTTGTAATGCAGCATAAGATAACTCTGTATTTTGATAATCTCAAAATCTGAGATTAGATCTATATGTTCAAAGCTAGATCTTTTTAGACTGTGATTTTAATATGCATGTAAATTAACAGGAGCAATGGACTAAAGTCTGAAAGTGTTTTAGGATAAGTTGCTGAGTGCATCGAAAAGAAATTAAGTTATTTAAATACTTATGTCCAAAGTGTTGGATGGGAACAGTGATGGAAAAGGGCAGAGAAGGAGGCTCAACTGCTCCTGAATTTGTGGAGGACATGAGATAGGTTATCCTGGAGGATGTAGGACTCCGGTTGCTCAGACCTGTCGCTATCTACCCATGGCACACAGAGCGTGCATTTGTGGGCTGCTACTCTTTTCCACCTCCTTCCCTTTGACACCTCTTTCATCATGTCTACGTGTCCCCAGAAAGACAGGCATATTCTCACTCCTCACTGCAGTGTCACCAACATGTCAACAGATCACTGACGTTTGAGTTGTTGGGAGAAAACCAAAGAATGCAACCAATACGTAAATCTCCCTATGACTGATAATTCTCTCCTCCCGTTGCTTTTTCCTCCAGCCACTTCTCCAGATAGACAACAAGCTCAGTGGGTGCTGCAAGAATCAAGGCATCTGCTCACCCACAGTCCCCTGCACTAGAGCTATCGGCAGTTTGTATGTACAGCAGGGAAGCCAGTTGATATTAGCTGCTCCCCAGAACCATGCATCCTGTCACTTCTCTTCACATTGTCATACTAGCTTGAAGCCCACAACTTTCCAGAAAGCTCCACCCCCAGAGCTTGGTTGTTTATTTATGGACAACATACTCTTGGACCCTAAAATTATGGTTGGAGTTTGATTTGAGCAATTGTTAATTGAGCAGTGTAATGGGGACAGAAAACAGAGCAGCTATCTCTGCCACTGTGATGGACAGCAACATGACTGCCCCAGAGGAGCTGCTGTATTTGCTGAGAGTCCTACCTTCTCAGGTCATTGACACTATTCCCTTGGATCTAACCCTCGGAGAAACAGTGCTTTTCCAGAGTATTTGCCTGTCCCCATCCATGCACAGGTCAGCTCTGCAGAGCATGGCCTGAGATTTTTCATTTCTTCCATTAAAAAAAAATCTAAAGTATGCAAATGCTTAGCCTGAAGGAAGAGCTGGCACTCTCATCTTTCAGTAAGTAAAGGAAGCAGTGGTGGGAACGACTGGTCTGGATTTAATTCTAACCTACAAGGAAGGACATGTCGATGGGCTCTGAATAACAGGAAACTTAGAAGAAAGAAGTGATCTCATGTTAGAGTTGCTAATTATAGAACACAAAGGTAATGAGTATATCAGACACAGACCCAGGCTTTATAAAAGCAAATTTCAAAAGGTTCCAAGAAAATGTATAAAATAAATGTCTCGGTTGGCTAGAAATTATAAAGCAATGGAAGATGGACATTCTTAAAATAAGTAAGCCAAGAGGAGCAAGGAAACAGAAAAGGAGATGACATTCTCATAAATGTTTTCAATAAGGAAAACAACTGGAGGAGCCTGGAGTGGAAGGTGATATAAAAAGAATTCAGTGGCTGAGTGTGGTGGCTCACGCCTGTAATCCCAACATTTTGGGAGGCTGAGGCAGGTGAATCACGAGGTCAGGCAATCAAGACCATCCTGGCCAACATGGTGAAACCCCGTACCTACTAAAAATACAAAAATTAGCCAGGTGTGGTGGCAGGCACCTGTAGTCCCAACTATTCGGGAGGCTGAGGCAGGAGAATTGCTTGAACCAGAGAGGCAGAGGTTGCAGTGAGCCGAGACTGCGCCACTGCACGCCAGCCTAGCGACAAAGTGAGACTCCGTCTTAAAAAAAAAAAAAAAAGAAAAGAAAAGAAAAAGGAAATGGGTGTGGCTGCACAAGAAACCTCTGATCCATTCATATTTTAAAATACAATACATGGAAGACCGAGGGAAGAATGATGGCCTAAGCCAAATAAAAATGAGTGACAAACTCAGCAGGTGTAATGACAAGAAAGTTAATGATTCAGAGTAAATTAAGACTTGTAGAAAATGCATGTAACACTTAAAACATCTTTGGGTGAATTTAGGTTATAAAAAATAGGGAGGACATAGACTTCTTGCTGAGGCAGGATTATTTACAAATGAAAGAGAATAAAATAACAAAATCAGTAAACAAATACTCTGCTTTAATAATGCCTATAAGGAAAAAGGAAATCTAGCTATTAAAAAGATAACAGACTGTATTTAAATAACATTGGTGCCTGAAATGGGTAAAGAAGGCACTGACCCAAGAGACTGAAATGGTTCCCTTCTCTGAGTCCAGGCAAACTGTTCCCCAGAATAATCCAGAAGAAGAGAAGCATAGCCAATCTGAGGGACAGTGGCTGATAAGAAGCCTCCCTACTTGGAAGTGTGCTCCACAGCCTGGCAGTGCCAACGTTACCTGGAAGCTTGATGAAAATACAGTCACAGGCTTCACCTCAAGCCTTCTGAAACTGCATTTTAACTGTATATCTTGTGATACACACACACAGTAAAGTTTGGAAAGCTTGTTCTAAAAAAAGAAAAAAAAAGAGACAAATAAATAACATGATTTTCAATACAGGTCAACTCTGTACACCAAAGCATGCTGAGTTTTGATGCTAATCCCAGCAGAATTGGAGGAGGAATGATTCCAGAGATGGCTTATGTGCATATTGAAGGGCTGTAGTCATCTCTAGGCCTGGGAGAAGTTCACTAGGAACTATGCACACGCACTCAAGCCATCTCAAAGTAAAATGGGGGTGGTATATTAGAATGTCAGATACTTTTGCATGTTTGTGAAAGAACACAGCATAAAGGTTAAAAAAAAAGGCTTGGCTGGGCGCGGTGGCTCACACCTGTAATCCCATCACTTTGGGAGGCCAAGGCCGGTGGATTACCTGAGGTCAGGAGTTTGAGACCAGCCTGGCCAACATGGTGAAACTCCACCTCTACTAAAATTACAAAAATTAGCCAGGCGTGGTGGCAGGCGCCTGTAATTCCAGCTACTTGGGAGCCTGAGGCAGGAGAATCACTTGAACCTGGGAGGTGGAGATTGCAGTGAACCAAGATCACACCATTGCACTCCAGCCTGGGGGCCAAGAGTGAAACTCCATCTCAAAAAAAAAAAAAAAGGCTGGGGAGCCAGGGTTCTGAGTTCAGATTCTGGTTTTGCCACTTGCTGTGTGACTTTCACCAATGGCTTATGTTCTCTGTGTCAGTTTCCTCATATGTAAAACAGGAAAAAAAACCAAAACAACAACAACAACAACAAACAATGTTGCCTGTATCATAGGTTGCTGTGAGAAGGAAATAAGTTGATAAAAGTAAAGCACTTCTAAACACATATGGAACCTGGATTGGATCTTGGAACAGAAAGAAAACAGTGATGAAAACTGGTAAATTCCAAATAAAACCTGCAGTTGTAGTTAATAGCAATACATCATTGCTTTTTTCTTAGTTTTGACAAATGTGCATAGTTATGTAGGATGCCAACATTGGAGGGAAGTGGGTGAAGCATGTAAGAACTTTCTGTACTATCTTTGCAATTTTTCTACAAATCTAAACTTTTCTCAAGATAAAGTTTATTTTTCAAAAAATAAATGCTTCCTAACATAATAAACACTCTGTAAAGGCAAGCCTAATTGTGCCTAACACATAACAGCACCTAACATATAACAGCGCCTAACATGTAATAAACACTCAGTAATGTGAGCTATTATAATTGTTTTAAAACTTTGTTTATTGATAGTCAGTACATAAAAATTGAGAGAGTCTAATATAGGAATACTGAATCTTGATTCAGCAGTGCCTCTTGGATAAAGATTTAGAAGAACAATGATCATGTTTTGAGTTAGGATAAAACTCGAAGAGAGCTAGTATATTTAAAGCTTCAATCCACTAGATTTCCTTTAAGCAAAAGACATCCACTTTAGCTTTAGTGTGGCTTATAAAATCAGAGGAGGTGCAGGATAACAGGCCCTGGAAAGGGAGGATTAGGGAAACTCTGGCGATCTAAGAAGCAGGAATGAATGGATAGTCTATTCAGCAGGCAGCTCGGGGAGGTATAAACCATGATAGTTTTCATCTTTGGGTCCTGCAAGACTCATATTCCGAGGAGCAAGAACAACTAATTAGCCTAGCCTGAGTTACACGTTCCCTCTGGAGTCCAGCACATGCACAGAGAAGGGAGGAGGAAGCCGTAACAAGAAGGAAGGGAAATAGACCTAGGGAGGCAAAAGGAACAGAAATCCAGAGGAGACCGGAGTTTTGAAAAGATCTTAACAAAATGGAAAAGGATTCTAATACTACAAAATCTGGCAGCACAGTGGGACTCAACCTGCCACCTACCTGCCCAGACACCTCACTAGGAGGAGGTTAGGGAGCATCCTCGGTGGGTGAAGGTCCTCCTGACACAGCACTGATGAGAAGGCCTTCCTGCTCTTGTTTGGGTTTCATATTTTAGTGGAAATTTTTAATCTGAAACAAATAAGGTAATGTTCCTGGAGTTTCCATTGCTGGGTACCATGATCTCTAAAGTGAGATATATGTAACCCAGAGAGGAGCAAAACAGTTCTTTGTGGGAAGATAAAATTATTAGAACTACTATTAATATTTACATTTTATATAGAGAAAGAAATTCATTGAACCTAAGTGATCTTTGTTCTACAGATTGTCACTGGCATGCTCTCTGGGAGATGGTCACGTGTCACATACCCCATACTATATATATATGGGGTTGGAGCAAAGGTTTCATCTTGGTGCCCACACTCCTGTGTGCTCTGGGGATCATGACATACTTCAACTTAAACAGGCCCAGTTAAGTGGGTTTGAGAAGTAACTTGAGAAGGTTCTCTCAATGAGGCACCAGATCAAAAGTAAAACTAATGGTAGAACGAGGAAACCAAACAAGGTGGGAGAACTTGTACTTCTGTTCCCAGCACAAACTCCTCATTAGCCACATGGAGAGCTAAAAGCAATAGCAATCTAAATAAGTCTAAAGAAGCTGGCTAACAAATTTGAAATTGTCAAGAAGAACATCTGAACTATGCGTTTAGATCTATAACATTGAATGGTAAAGCTTGCCCTAACTCAATGGTTCTAAATCAGGGGTGACTTTGCCCCTGAGGAGACATTTGGAATATTAGCAATGCCTGGACATTTTTAGTTATTAAAACTGAGAGGTGCTACTGGCCTGTAATGGGGAGAGACCAGGGATGTAGTTAAACCTCCTATAATGTACATTGTATAACTCCCACCACCAACAAAGAATTATCTGGCCCCCAATCAATAGTGTCGAGGTTGAGAAACCTTGAACTAAATTAAATATATATTATGCCTTGAGATAGCAAATGTATATTATCTAGGCATATACAATTTATGAAGTAACATATAAAGTTAAATATATAACAATATATATTCAAAATATATTTATGGTAGACAACTGTAAATCAATAGAAGACTTTGGACACCATCAGAATAGCACATATTAGATGCTTGATAAAAGTTATTATTTGTCTTTATTTAAAGGCTGGTAAGTTTTTAAAGCCATGTCACTGGAATTATTGAAGAATCTGTGATTGTACAATATAAAATAGAAGATGAAGAAGTTGAAAGAAAGCTGAAAGAGTATTCTGTAGAAAAAAAGATTTGTCTTAGTGGTGTATCTCCAGAGAATCAGAGCTAAGATCACCTAAATCAAACACCAAAAGGACTATTTTGATGGAATAGAAGGAAGATTTTTCTAACAATTTTTTTGGCCAGGTGATGAAATGAGCTGATGCACTACAGTTCTCACTTGGGATAGAATGTTGGCCGAGATGAGCTATATGGGCCTCAGCTTGACAATTCTGCAAATTTCTTCTTACAAGTGTAAACAGCTTCTCGTGCAGTTTGTGCTGTAGTCTAATGTGCCACGCTGTGTGTTTAAAGTAGAGGTTGTGAACTTGTGGTCCCTAGAAGTGTGGTTTGTTTTCAAGAATGGTGTTTAAAAACATTTATAAAATAATACTAAATATTTAACAATTTTTTTTCTTATTCAACTTTTATTTTAGAATAAAGAGGATACATGTGCAAATTTCTTACAAAGGTATATTGTGTGATGCTAAAGTTTAGAGTATGACTGAATCCGTCAGCCAGGTAGTGAGCAGTGTACCCAATAGGAAGTTTTTCAGCCCTTTCCTTCCTCTTCCTCTTCCTGCTCTAGTTGTCCCCACTGTTTATTATTCCTGTCTTTATGTTTAGCTCCCGCTTATAAGTGAGAACAAATGGTATTTGGATTTCTGTTTCCACATTAGTTCATGTAGGATAATGGCCTCCAGCTGCATCCATGTTGCTATGAAGAACATGATTTCATTCTTTTTGATAGCTGCATAGTATTCCATGGCATATATGTACCACATTTTCTTTATCCAATCCACCGTTGATGAGTACTTGGGTTGATTCCAAGTTTTGCTATTGTGACTATTGCTGCAATGAACATAGGGTTGCATGTGTCCTTTCAGTAGAATGGCTTATTTCCCTTTGGGTATATACCCAGTAATGGAATTACTGAGTTGTATGGTATTTCAACTCTTCAGTTTTGAGAAATCTTCAAATTGCTCCCCACAGTGGCTGGACTAACTTACATTCCCACCAACAGTTTGTAAGTGTCTCCTTTTCTCCACGGCCTCGCCAATATTTGTTGTTTTTTGACTTTCTAACAAAAGTTACTGTGACTGGCGTGAGAAGGTATCTCGTTGCGGTTTTGATTTGCATTTCTCTGATGATTCACGATGATGAGCATTTTTTCATATGTTTATGGGTCATTATATGTTTTCTGTTGAGAAGTGTCTGTTCATGTCTTTTGCCTATTTTTTAATGAGCTTATTTGCATTTTGCTTATTGATTTGTTTAAGTCCCTCATACATTTTGAATCTTTGTCAGATGTATAGTTTGTGAATATTTCTCCCATTCTGTAGGTTGTCTGTTTACTCTTTTGATAGTTTCTCTTGCCATGCAGAAGTGCATTAGTTTAAGTAGGTCCCACTTGCAAATTTTTGTTTTTGTTCCAATTTCTTTTGAGGATATATGCTTAAATTATCTGCCAAGGTTAATATGGGGAAACGTATTTCCTAGGTTTTCCTCTAGGATTTTTATAGTTTGAGGCCTTACATGTAAGTCTTTATATTAATTTTTATATCTGGTAATAGGTAGGGGTTCAGTTTCATTCTTTTGCATATGGATAAACAGTTATCCCAGCACCATTTATTTAAGAGAGGGTCTTTTCTCCATTGCTTATTTTTGTTGAACTTGTGAGGATCAGCTGGTTGTAA
Source organism: Macaca fascicularis (assembly GCF_037993035.2). Classification (NCBI taxonomy): domain Eukaryota; kingdom Metazoa; phylum Chordata; class Mammalia; order Primates; family Cercopithecidae; genus Macaca; species Macaca fascicularis. The sequence goes on from NC_088386.1 coordinate 116,639,283, forward strand.
GTGTGTGGCTTCGTTTCTGGGTTCTGTAATCTGGTCTATTGGTCTATGTGTCTGTTTTTGTGCCATTACCATGCTGTTTTGGTTACTGTAGCCTTATAGTATAGTTTGAAGTTAGGTAATGCAATGCCTCTGGCTTCATTCTTTTTGTTTAGGATTGCTTTGGCTATTTGTGCTCTTTTTTGGTTCCATATTAATTTTATAGTTCTTTGTACTTGTGTGAAAAGTGACATTGGTAGTTTTATAGAAATAGCATTGAATCTGTAAATGGCTTTGGGTAGTATGGCCATATTAATACTATTCATTCTTCCAATTCATGAGCATGAAATGTTTTTCCATTTATTTGTGTCCTCTCTGATTTTTTTCATCAGTGTTTTGTAGTTCTTGTAGAGATCTTTCACCTCCTTGGTTAGTTGTCTTCCTAGGTATTTAATTTTCTTCATGGCTATTATAAATGGAATTGTGTTCTTAATTTGGCTCTCGGTTAGAACATTATTGGTGTATAGAAATGCTACTGATTTTTGTATATTGATTTTGTATCCTAAAACTTTACTGAAGTCATTTGTCAGTTCTAAGAGCTTGTGGGTGAAGTCTTTAGGGTTTTCTAAGTATAGAACCGTATCATTAACAAAGAGACATAATTTGACATTTTTCCCTATTTGGATGCCTTTTATTTCTTTCTCTTGCCTGATTGCTCTGGCTAGGACTTCCTGTGCTATGTGGAAGAGGAGTGGTGAGAGTAGGCATTCTTGTCTTGTTCTGGTTCTCAACATTTAGAAAGCAAATGGACTTAACATAAGCAATCCAGGTTTCAGGTTTCTTCTGTAATATGAATAGATATGTCAATATCAAGTCCATAGTCCTACCTAGCAACCAGAAGCTGGGATTGTCTGCTTTACTCATTTCTATAACCTGCTTTAACCCTACAGTAGTTTTCGAGGTAAGTAGTAGTTTAGGAAGCAGACTATAACCACAAGACTTGGCTGCTAATCCTTCTGCCTTCATTTACTAGTGGTGTAACCCTTGGCAAGGTACTTACCTTCTCTTTATTTTTTTCATATGGGATATGAAGATAACAATAATACCTACCTCACAGGAGTATATAAAGATTAATTGAACTCACTACATACAGAGTCCCTGGAATAGTTTCTGACACATGGCAAGTGTTCAGTAAACGTGACAATTATTTCAGTTTGTGCCCCTGGTAGAAAGGCTACCTGCATTCACCATTCTTGGCAGAGTGTTTGACTCAGCACAGGTCCATCGATCTAACATTACCATTTTAATGGATGTCATGCTAGGAACACAAGCCATGTTTCCATGCAGAAATTGAAGCTATAGTCTAGACCATTTTTATATGTCAGCCCTATGACTATGTAGAGTAATGACAATGAAGTAACGATATGATTGGGGAGATAAGAAAGGACAGTTTGCTCTGTTTTATGTATCTTTGATAATCTCATGTCAGAAGTTCACAGTGGAAACATGAATCTACACAACTATGACTTTGGGGGAACAATAGGCACTATCACTATAGTTCCACACAATGACACTGGAGACTAGAGGAAAGGACTTGAAAGTGAAATTTAGAGGAGATGGAAAGAATAATGTTCAAAGATGTCTATTCAAGCACCAAAGGATAACTTCAGTTTCCAAAGATGACTAACCTAGCATTTCATCATCTAGGATATTCTAATCAGTTAATTTCAAATGAAGCTTGAGTTAAAATTGCATTATCATCTTGCCTTGCTGGAATTAAAGGTTTGTTTTTATTAGTTGGGTAGGTTTTCTTTTAATTTTAAGGAAAAAAATTAAAAATAGATAGAGTCCCTTAGGAGATATATGGGATTTAGTGAATTTTTACCCAATGAACAAAAACTGGCTTTGAAATTGGTTGTATAACCTTCTTATTTCAGGATCAGGCTGATCAGAGATCCACACTTACCTTCTTCCATTGGTTGCTATTCAGAGCAAAACTACACAGCCTAGAAATTGCAGGTTCATTCATTCTTCAGTGCTTAACAATCTCCCAAGGAAGGCAGATGCATTTTCCAAGATAGCAGTTTCATCAAAGAACAGCCGATAATGACAGACAAAGAGCTGCCTGGTGGCTTGAGCTTATGTCTGTTTCAAGGATTTACTGAATACTAATAGAATATGGCTTTTGTTGGAGAAAAAGCCTTTGCAGTCAGTGATTGCCTTGTGTCATTAAACCTAGCCACCAATTGGTTCGCCCCACAGGATCTATAATACTTTACCAAATCAGGGGAAAAAATATTAATTAGATTTTTTTAATTTAGAAAAAAGTTGGACTTTAAGTATGTATTTATTTATTCAATAGTGAAAAGATTTGTGTGTATGGTGAGTGATTTCCGTTTCATTACTATAGAGTGGCACATGGTACATGTGGGAGGCAGAATGAAATGACCTGTAATCCCATTCCCAGTAAAGGGAGTTTGAAACCCCAACTGGCTTTATAAGCATATTTTATTGGGTCATCCTGTTCATATATGCCCTGAGCTACACAATTATGCTTTTCATTACATGTCGTCTTACACTTTCTCTATTTGTATACATCGGTTTTTGCCTCTCAAGCTATAATATACATTTCACAAGGTCATGGTCCTAGTACTTCTTTTACTCATCCATGTTGTTATTAAGATAGATTGGGCACATGTCATAGGTTGAAAATACATGTTAATTGAGTGGCACAGATTATGGGTTCGGAAAGTGGTAGGAAGAAAGAAGAAGGCTTTGGCAGATTCCAACAGCAGCTGAGTTTTAAAGGAGTAAACGGGAACATTAGAAAAATTTGACCTAAGTGTTAGAAGAAATAAAACTCTGGGAAGGCGACTTGTTCCAACTTTCTGCTAAACCAAGACCTTCAAAACAGGAATTGACAATTTTGAATGATGAAGAGAAATCTTTGGCTATACCAAAATGGTTGTAATATTCAAATTACATAGATTAGGGGGATGTAAAACCAGATTAAAAATCTCAGTTCTTTGAATATTTGATATACAGGCTTCCCTCTCACTTCTCTCTGTTTTTCATCTTCATGATTTTTGGCCTAATAAAGACTTTATTAAAAATAAACAAAGAGGTGTCTGGTTGCCTTAGTTACTGGTGATAATCATAGGAAATATGTTGACTTTCCTTCTGAAACCAGTGGTCTTATCTCCATTCAGTTGCATTTGTATCAATGAAAGGTATTTGGAAATTTACGTGGAAATCAGCATCACATAAGAATTTCAACCCAGTATCTTAACATGATATCAGTGAAATATTTGGGCTGAGGTCACAAACACAGTCGTGAGGTGAGATTAGTGCCTTCAGCACTTTCTCTGAAGTTGTTAAGGAGGGAGTGATTGTCATCCCACTGTCATGGCTTTTGTACAAAAGCTCTGATGATTTTTTATGTAAATACCAGCATTTTTGACATGTACAATTAATGTGTGTGTGAATCAAAATGCTGCCTCTCCTATAATGGATGAGTGATGGATTTTGATTGTATCAGGGCCTACGCAGGCCCTCCTGTGTTTGGGTAGCTTTCATAAAATCAATACATCACTGAAGTCCTTCCTACAGAATTTAAAGTAATGGAAGCCACCACCTTGAGTCACTACATCTATAAATTTTTATAGTGTAGTTCACCAGACATATGTCCTCTATTCTTTTTTATATTTATTTTTATTTTTATTTATTTATTTTTTTGAGATGACGTCTCACACTCTGTCACCCAGGCTGGAGTTCAGTGGTGTGACCTCAGCTCACTGCAAGCTCTGCCTCCCGGGTTCATGCCATTCTCCTGCTTCAGCCTCTTGAGTAGCTGGAACTACAGGCACCCGCCACCACACCCGGTTAATTTTTTGTATTTTTAGTAGAGACGGGGTTTCACCGTGTTAGCCAGGATGGTCTCGATCTCCTGATCTCGTGATCCACCTGCCTTGGCCCCCACAGAGTGCTGGGATTACAGGCGTGAGTCACCGCGCCTGGCCCTATTCTTTTGTTTATTGTATAAGAGAAAAGATGGTAACTTAACATTCGTTGAACAAGTCCTATGGGTCAAGTTTTTATAGGGCCTTAACATGATTGACTCTTCCATAACATTCTGAGTGGGGTGTGGTTATCCTCATTTTGTATAAAAGGAAATTGAAGCACAGCAGTTAAGTGACTTGCTCAAGGCACACACAGCTAATGAACATTAGAGTAAGGATTTGAATCTAGATCTATCTTAAAATATAGTCCGTGATGATTATTCTTTTTCTTTGTCTCCCATTAAAAATAACAATTTTCAATTTTCTGCAATTCTACCACTCTAATTTACATATTTCTAGAACTGACATTTATTAGGTATGATCACATTCCACAGCTTCACTTACTGTTTTAAATGTATGTTTTTAATCCTCATCATAATTCTGCAAAGTCGGTAAAATTATTACCTCTTCTATGTTATATATGTGGAAACTAAGACATAGGAATGCTATTTAAATTGCCCAAGGTCATGTGACTATTTAGTGGCAAACCAGGATTTGAGCCCTGGCATGTGACTCTAGAGTCTGTTCTTGTAATCACCATCCCCAACTGATATACTCTCTGTGCTGCACCGTGTTAAACAGAGCACAGACATAGCTCTGACCTTGAAGTATGCCGTTTAGTCTATCGATATCTAATTACCTAATAGGGACTCAAAATAGAGGTTCACTGGGTGTCTCCTTTCAAAATAGTTTATGCACTAGCTGAATTGGGGTGAATAAATAACATTTCTCTGTGCTATGAGTTTTACATGTTTAGGAGTTAATTTCTCCTACTTAATAACACTGGATCTGCGAAAGACCGATTCTCTCCATTCTGTTAAAAACACAGGAGATTCTTTAATAAAAGTATAATTTATGTGATGTTTGCCACCAAATTATCTTTCCTGTTCACTATAAATTAATTACAGCTGGTATATGGACCAAAGTGGGTTACAATATATTCAGGCACTCACATTATTTCCAAGAGAGAACTCAAAGTAACATCTTACAATTGCTTTTTTTTTTTTAAATAAAATAAAATAAATGGGCATCTTGCTTGCCTTTGAAGATCCCTTTGCTAATCTCAGATTGCCATCTGAAATTTTAATTAGTGAATTGAAATGTGCTTACACAAAGAACCTTGTCCAAGTTGTCTGTTTCTGCCAAATTAAACTATTAAACTAAGTAACCTAATTAAAATCCTTTTAGCTTTTAATCAATATTTTATTTACATCCATATTTCCCAGGAAGCTTAATGAGTTTTTTTGGAAGTGATAGTTATTTCTGTCCCATTTATCAAAGGTCAATTTTAAGAAGTAAATTCTCTCCTCTAAGGCCATGGAGGCAGCAAGAAACAGATGAGGACACCTTTGGTGCAGGCCCCTCTGTCCTCTACCAGCCCTGGGTGCACAGGAAGCTGGAAAGTGCTCCTGCAGCTTCTGGGTGAGGTAGGCAGCTGTGGGGAGATAGGAGCAGCTCCACTGCCATACACACAGCTAGCCCCTCTGCCCTTTCCTCCCAGAGATCCTGGTAACATCTGGCAGTGATTACAGAGAGTGAAAACCACAATGTGCTCTCCAAGGAAAAATGTAGGCTTCCCTATTCCTTATTCTTGAGAGTCAAATAGTTTCATGAGGGGCCTGGGTGCGGTGGTTCATGCCTGTAATCTCAGCATTTTGGGAGGCCAAGGCAGGTGGATCGCTTGAGGACAGGAGTTCGAGACCAGCCTGGCCAACATGGTGAAACCCCATCTGTACAAAAAAAGCAAAAATTAGGCAGGCATGGTGGCAGGGACCTGTAATCCCAACTACTCAGGTGGCTGAGGCACAAGAATTACTTGAACCTGGGAGGCTCAGGCTGCAGTGAGCAGAGATTATACCACTGCATCCCAGCCTGGGCAACAGAGTGAGACTCCGTTAAAAAAAAAAAAAAAGTTTAATGAGGTTTATGAAAATAGCATTCTTTTTATTCATTCCCTGGTCATCCTTCCTCACTCATCCCATTTACCAGAGGCAAGCACTTTCAGATCACTTTATAAATTTATTTATCAATGTCTCTAAGAGGCATACTTACATGACAACTTCCTGATGTCTAAATTTTAGACCTCAACTATTCATTTCCTATTGTAGAAAATAATGACTTAGTTTTCTTCAATCCCCCCTACTCCCATCCACATCCACATTTCAACCACACATCCCATTCTCTCAATACAAATACAGCAGAATTTTGGTTCTATAGGTATTTAATGTTGATATTTTATGACCATATAAACAGTATTCTTACTTAAGTCAGTAGGATAGAATTGCTTTTCTTGCCTTGAAAACTCTTTCTTGAATTTGACTGTCTTATGTCTTTGTCTCCTTAGTTTTCTATGTGCCCATCTCTAACCTCAATTTCTTCCCTAATAGATTAAATCTTCCTCAATACAATCAAACATCCTACATTGTAAAAATGAGATATTCTTGGAGACATCACTCCCAGAGCCTTCTGTCCAGGTTGGTTGCTCTTTACAAGTGATAGACAACTGCCACTCTGAGATCACCCGTCACCATCCTGGGGAGTCCTTCATCTCTCTATGAAGTCTCTATGAAGCTTCTGCATTCCTGGATTTCAATCCTCATATTTGTTGGTTTATTCTCATGTCTTGATAAGGCACATTCTCCTACATATTCCTGAGAATAAGTACCTGGGAGGCAAATTTTCTAACATCTGACATGTTTGAAAAATACCTTCATTCAACCTTTGCACTTAATTAATAAATAGTTTATCTGGGTATGGAATTCTGGGTTGATGTGGGATATTATATTTTCCAAAAGTAGCTACAACAGCTCCCATCCCACATGCTATTAGAATGTGACTTTGATGCTCCTCTCATAGAGCTGGGAGGGTGGTCTCTGTTTCCTGATCTGAATCTGAACAGATACGTGACTCTGGTGGTAGTGACGCTATGTGACATCCAAGGGTAAGACACAAAATGTTGTCTAGTGTTAGGATTTTCTTCTTATTTTTTTTTCCTTGAGACAGTTACTCTTGGAACCTGTCCAGTGGGTTGGGTTCCTCATACTGTGAGGAAGCAGAAACCACTCAGTGGAGACACCCACATGAAGTAGAAGTGATAGCAGCAGCAACTCACCAGTCACATGAGTAAGCTCACTTGGAAGGGAATTCTCCTGACCAGTCACACCATCCTGGTTAATGCTACATGGAGCAAGAAAACGTTCTCTTATGAACCTTATCCAAAGTGCAGATTTGGGAGAAAAACATATGATTTAGAGGTTTGGAATTGTTTGCTATGTAGCAAGAAATAACTGGGACTGTTGAGGAAAAAAATCCCTAGTAGTTTTGAACGTAGCATTCCTGTCTCTTAGACTTCCATACTGCTGTGATAAGTGTGAAGGAATTATAATTTCTGATTGGCTTCACATAATATTTTAAAATTTTTATGGAAATTTGTATGATTTCATTTCTGCCTCTATGACGAAATTTCACAATGCTGAGACCTGATGTGAGTCTTCTTTCATCCATTGTGCTGAACACCCACTCAATGGACGCCTTAATCGTGGTAAATGATCTTGCATTTGTTCTTTGATGACTTTTTCTCTTGCTTCTATTCTTTCTTTCTGAATGTCTGTATAAATATTGAATCTCCAGGACTGATTCCCCAAATCTCCTATGCTCTATTTCATTGTTTTGTTCGTCCCCCTTTTCTATCTTTTTCAGGATTTGTTTTACTTTCTGGCATATTTCCAATTCTTTGTCATTCAACCATTCTTTGAGACTTTAAATTTCTTTGAGCATGTTTTGAATTCTCTAGCATTTGCTCTTTGCTCTTTGAGTTTTGATAGTTTCTTGTTTTTTCTTCTCATGAATGTACCATCTTTACTTACCTCTAAGATAATATTAACAATAAACATAGTTTTTAAAAAACTCCCTTTTTTTCTTTATGTTCTTATATGTCATTTCTTGTGTCTCCTAAGAAGTCAGCCCTAGAAAAAACAAACACATTTGCTTACAAATATGACATTTTTCTTTTTTCTTTTTTTTTTTTTTAATTGTCAGCTCTCTAGACTAAACAAAACAAAACAAAACAAAACACCTTTCTGCATTGTCTGCCTCCTTCAGGTTACCTTTTTCTTTATATTTGTCTTGACCTCGTCTTTTGTGTTAGAGAATTTCCATGGAAATTGAACGCTCATCGGTGATCAGTTACATTAAATGTGGTCCACCAAAAAGCAGAACAGGCTCTGTGCCATGCTCTTGTCAATCGTGAGTTCCACTTTAGGGTTAATTGGAGGGACTGGCCATTCCATTGGAGGAGCACAGATATCAGTATCTGGGTCTTTTCTGTATCTCGATCACATTTACGTGGAAATAATCTTTCTTCTTTCTTTCTTTCTTTCTTTCTTTCTTTCTTTCTTTCTTTCTTTCTTTCTTTCTTTCTCTTTCTTTCTTTCTTTCTCTTTCTTTTTCTTTTCTTTCTTTCTCTCTCTCCTTCCTTCCTTCATTCCCTTTCTTTTTCTTTCTTTCTTTCTTTCTTTCTTTCTTTCTTTCTTTCTTTCTTTCTTTCTTTCTTTCTTTCTTTTTCTTTCTTTCTTTCTTTCTCTTTCTTTCTTTCTTTCTCTTTCTTTCTTTCTTTCTTTCTTTCTTTCTTTTTCTTTCTTTTCTTTCTTTCTTTCTTTCTTTCTTTCTTTCTTTCTTTCTTTCTTTCTTTCTTTCTTTCTTCTTTCTTTCTTTTTCAGTAAGATTGACTTTCTGAGTTCTGAGAGGTGAGTGGAAAAAGAGAGCTGGAGATCACAGCATGCAGAATATGAGATTTCACTTAACTCTCTGTTTCTCAGCCTTCATTAGGACCCTCAACTGTGCCTGATGTTCTCTACTCCAGAGGCCCTCTTTTTATCTCATTCATACCAAAGAAGTGAAGTATAATAAAACTTCACTCCTTTTCTCTGGGTGGCCTATGGAGAGAGTGGAGATTGGATCTCAAACTACATTTCTCAAAGGGACTTTAAAAAATTACTAGTTTTATGTCTCTCTCACACAAACATATCCTTGCAAGAGCACTGGTGCTGTAAATCTCTGATCATCTTGGAGTTTCTGCACAAAGAATTGCATTTCTTCTCATTGTTTTCCTATTGCTAAGCCAGCTTGTGTGTGTGTGTGTGTGCACGTGTGTGTGTGTGTGTGCACGTGTGTGTGTGTGTGTCTGCTAAATCCATCATTAAGTGGTCCTTTTGTTTTTGAGCTTCCAAAATGTTTCTCTATTCTGTCCATTTTTTCTTTATCCTTGTGGGATAAAAACAAAACAACAGTGATGGATACAACCCTTTATCGTCATTAGATTGAGTTTTTGAGAGAAGTGGAGATAAATACTGATATCATTATACTATTTTTGTGTGACAAACTATCAAACGACTCTAAAACTGAGTGTCTTAAAGCAATGAATATTGAATATTGCTGAGAGTCCTTGAATCAGCTGCATAATTCCGGTAATCTCAGCCAGGTCTATCTGACCTCTTCTGGACTCACTTAGATATTATGGTGAGCTGACAAGTTGGCCGGACTCTGATTTGTCTAGGATGGTCTGATTCATATATCAGAATGTCAGCTGGTTGACTAGCTGTTCGCTGAGGTGATGAGTTTGTCCAAGTCATGGTTCTCTCATCTTCCAGGCTGTCCTAGGCTTGTTCTCTGATGCTTCTTAGGATGAGCTTTCCAAAGGCAAAAGCAGAAGCAAATAACCCTTATGATTGCGCATGGCACATCATCACTTCCACCACAGTCTATTCGCCAAAACAGGTCGCAAGGGCAATCCAGATTCAAGTAGTGAGGAAACCTTGGTGGACAGAACTACAAAGAGACATTTCAAAGGCTTCGATATGGTGAGTGGTGAAGATGTGAGGATATTCTTGCAATAAATCTACTACTTAAGTTCAATCCAGTGATTTTAATCAGAATTCCCCTTGTGATAAATACAATAATGGTCCCCCAAAGATGTTCACAGAATAATCCCTGAAACCTGTGAATATGTTATCTTGCATGGCAAATGGGGCTTTGCAGGTATGATTAAATTAGGGATATTAAATTGGGGAGGTGATCTGAGATTATCCTGGTGGGTCCAATGTAATCATAAGGGTCCTTCTAAGGGGTGGCAGAAGAGAAGAAGTCAGAGCAGATGCGAAAACAAATCAGAAGTCTGAAAGATGCCATCACCAGTAGGGCCCACAAACCAAGGAAGGCAGAGAGTTTCTACGATATGATTTGGTTGTGTCCCCACCCAAATCTCATCTTGAATTATAACTCCCATAATTCCCACGTGTCCAGGAGGAACCTGGTAGGAAGTGATTGAATCATGGGGTGGGTCTTTCCCATGCTGTTCTCGTGATAGTGAATAAGTCTCATGAGATCTGATAGTTTTAAAAATGGAAGTTTCCCTGCACAAGAATTTTTCTCTTGTCTGCCGCCATATGAGATGTGCCTTTCACCTTTCACAATGATTGTGAGGCCTTCCCAGCCATTTGGAACTGTAAGTCTATTAAACTTCTTTCTTTTGTAAATTGCCCAGTCTTGGGGATGGCTTCAGCAGCAGTGTGAAAATGGACCAATACATCCTAGAAGGTAGAAAAAGCAAGCAACAGATTCTTCTCGGGAGCCTCCAGAAGTCACACAGCTATTCCAACAAATGGATTTTAGGACTTTTGATTTCTGAAAGTTTTAGATAATAAATTTATGTTGTCTTTTAAGCCATTGAGTTTTTGATAGTTTATTGTATATTATTAGAGAAAACTAACACATCTAACTGTTCTTTCAGTTCAGCCATGATATATTTGGATTTTTGCCATAACCACATGCCACTTCTATTATAATTTTCTTCAAAAATGAAAATTACTTTGAAAAAAAATTCCTATTGTAAACATTGATATATCTGAAATAAAGAGGTATTCCAGTTTTTTTAACACACATAAAATAAATGAAGTTATTAAGAAAACTATCTGTTCATATTCCACAAGAGGGGTATATAGTATGCAGCATTTCTCAATTTTATTTGACTATGTTGCTCTTTCTTTGTGAAACTGTAATTCACTAATTAGCTGATTGAATAAACATTTTATTGAGCACTTACTATGCACCAGACATGTGTGAACAAGACGGGTGGAATCTTGTCTTCATAGAGCTAACAATGTAGTGCAAAACACAGACCACACGTTTTTAAAAATGCATAATAAAATACAGGCTCTGATAAAGGAAATACAGTGCTGTGCTAGAGGACAACTGGGCGGTGTGGGATGAAGGTCTGGGATGTGGGCTAGGCTAGTATCTGGCAAGATTAGTTCCCTGGAAAGAGGTTATTTGCAGGCTCATATTCTACCTATTTCTTCATTGAAATCATCCAGTTCCCTGGTTTCAAAATTAAGGAAACGATATTTCTCATTCTGGCGCTTCTAATTTTTGGCCCCACTAATCCATCAGCAAATTCTATTGATCATCATTTGTAAAATCTCTTGCATCACTTACTGATTTCCATTCTCAATTTCTCACCGAGGCTAAAATTCTTATAGCAATTCTTATAAAGTCTCTTATAAAGTGACTTTTCATCTTTTTCTGCCCCAATAGCTTGGACGGATGCAACATGCCCCCCAGGGATTGAAATAAGTTCTGAAGATGAGGGTCAGGGCTAGAAGTCCCACAGGTGATTGACAGTGTTTCCACAGGCAGGGACAGTTATACTTTAGTGACTCTATCACTCTGAGGAGGGGGTGTCTCATTCCTACTTTAGGACAACATAAGTGTGCCTTCAAGCCTGGGAACAGTGGCCCACGCCTGCAATCCTAGCACTTTGAGAGGCCAAAGTGGGTGAATCATGAGGCCAGGAGTTCAAGACCAGCCTGGTCAACATGGTGAAACCCCATCTCTACTCAAAATACAAATTAGCTGGTCATAGTGGCAGGTGCTTGTAATCTCAGTTACTCAGGAGGCTGAGGCAGGAGAACTGCTTGAACCCAGAAGGCGGAGGTTCCAGTGAGCTGAGATCATGCCACTCTAGCCTGGGTGACAGAGTGAGACTCTGTTTCAAAAAAAAAGAAAAAAAGGAGAAGTGTGCCTTCTCCAGAGAAGCAACTGAGAGGTACAGGTGCTTAAACGGAAACTGGGTCTTCTTCCCCAGCCCCTTGTGCCCTTCCTGACCCAGTGCTTTCTTCTTTATGGTGCCAACCAGGAGCAAGCCTGAGTGCTTTCAAGGTGCACCAAGATAAAGAGTAATCAGTTTCCCAATCTTCTTTAAACTGCCAATCCAGAAAAGCCAATAGGAGCATATTTACATCAGTTTTAGGCTTGTCTTCAAGTTCATTCTTTCCCACCAAGTGCAATCTCTGACCACTTGTTTTGGTGTGCAGGTGGGTGTCCTTTCTGCTTTACATAACATCATTATGCCTTTTAGAGTAAAAATGTATTTTAGAGATTATTTAATCCAAACAGAACAGTTTAAGAGAGAAAGTTAAAGTCCAGAGACATCATGCAGCTGGCTAGAAATCACATAGCTAGTCAGTAAAAAAATCTAGGATTCAAATTTGGGATTCCTGACTCGTATTCCAAGTCAAAGCTACCATATTGACCTTCATGCTGAGAAAACGTAGAATTGAGACAAAGTTACTTACAACTGTTGTTTGCAATTATATAATATACTCAGATTTATTTTACTTTATTAGAGTATACATATTTTTTGGTTGTAAATGCCTACAATACAGTCTATGACATACATATTTTTGGCTGAGTTCTTTCTTTCGTAACTTGTGTGTCCTTGATTGTAAAGGATTCATTATCTTCTCACTGTCCCTGTGTCTAGGGAATTTTACAACAAATGCTTCGTAATTTCCTTTTGTTTCCCTTGCAACAATTTTCAGTGTCCTTACTACTCATAAACTAGAAGAAAATATAGTAATGCTTCAGAGATGTCCTGAAGGGCCACTTCTTGAAACTTTCTCTGCTATAAATCACAATGTGTTTTCTTTCTATTTTTTTTGCAGGGATGGCAGGGGCGCGAAATACAGTTTTAAATGTAGATCTTCCAAGAACAAATTGCAAGGGGGTTTTCTCCAGTTAACTACTCTCAGAAACATGTTTTAGAATTGTTTCTACACAGTATCCTTCTTTAGCAGTCCCCAAATATTATAGGAAATCATTGGATAACAGCTATTTCAATTCCCTGTTCTTCATCCAACCAGTGCAAGGTGACCACCAATGCATTTGATTTCTCATGTTCTGATTTAAAAGAAAAACTTTAAAACCCTTTTTAAACAAACTATTCAATGTATTGACAGGAAAATGGAATACACAAAGCTAATCAAAGGTTTTTATACTCTTTATCGAGTGTCATGGGCAAAATTAAACTATGGTATTCCTAACCAGTACATTTGCTTATACTTTGGGTACTTCAGACACAACAAAGTGCAACACACGTGCCGTTTCTCTCATTCCCTGAGCCAGGCAGACATAAACAAACAATCACAGCACCTTGATGCCAAGGCTTTATGTGTCCTCAGAATCTTTCTTAATACAGCCTCTAGGCAGCCACTACACAACAGTCACCTGATAAATATGGAGTTCAAGCCTAGTAAGCAAAGCTGTACTATGGTAGTTATTATATCTACCTTTAAAAAGCACAGATAAGGCATCCTAAACATGAAAAAATAAGTGATTCATATAATATTGTTATCCCCCACCTTTTTTTTTTGAGATGGAGTCTCACTCTGTTGCCTAGGCTGGAGTGCAGTGACACAATCTCAACTTACTGCAGCCTCTGTCTCCCAGGTTCAAGTGATTCTCCTGCCTCAGACTCCCAAGTAGCTGGGATTACAGGTGCCTGCCACCACACCCAGCTATTTTTTTTATTTTTGGTAGAGACAGGGCTTAACCATGTTGGTCAGGCTGGTCTCAAACTCCTAACCTCAAATGATCTGCCCACGCTGGCCTCCCAAAGTGTTTGGATTTTAGGTGTGATCCACCATGCCTGGCCAATATATCATTACTCTTATTGCTTTCCCTTGATGTTGCCCATTGAAAACGTTTTCTTTTTTTAGTTGACAAAGGCTTCCCAGAAATTCTTCTTTCCTTACTGTGAAAAACCTTTCAGAACCTTAATACTCCCTAGATTATTAGTCCATTCTCACACTGCTATAAAGAACTACCTGAGACTTAGCAATTTATAAAGAAAAGAGGTTTAATTGACTCACAGTTACTCATGGCTAGGGAGACCTTAGGAAACTTACAATCATGGCAGAAAATGAAGGAGAAGCAAGGCACCTTCTTCAAAAGGCAGCGAGAGAGAGAGAGAGCAAGAAGGGAAGTGCCATACTTTTAAAACATCAGATCTCATGAGAACTCACTCACCATCAAAAGAACAGCAAGGGAAAAATCTCCCCCCGTGATCCAATCGCCTCCCACAAGGCTCCTCCCCTGACAAATGAAGATTACAATTTGACACAAGACTTGGGTGGGGACACAGAGCCAAACCATATTATTCTGCTGCTGGCCCCTCCCAAATCTCATATCCTTTTCACATTTCAAAACCAATCATGCCTTCCCAACAGTCCCCCAAAGTCTTAACTCATTCCAGCATTAATTCAAAATTCCAAGTCCAAAGTCTCATCTGAGAGAAGGAAAGGGCCCTCCACCTATGAGCCTGTAAAATAAAAAACAAGTTAGCCTGTAAAATAAAATAAAAAACAAGTTAGTTACTTCCAAGATACAATGTGGATATAGGCATTGGGTAAATGCTCCCTTTCCAAATGGGAGAAATTGGCCAAAACAAAGGGGCTACAGGCCCCAAGCAAGTCCAAAACCCAACAGGGTAGCCATTAAATCTTAAAGCTCCAAAATCCCCTTTGACTCCATGTCTCACATTCAGGCCACATTGACACAATAGATGGGCTCCCAAGGCAGGTCTGTCTCTGTGGCTCTACAGGGTACAGCCCCCTCGGCTGCTTTCACAGGCTGGTGTTGAGTCCTGCAGCTTTTCCAGGCACACAGTGCAAGCTGTCAGTGGATCTACCATTCTGGGGTCTGAAGGATGGTGGCCTTCTTTTCACAGCTCCACTGGGGCACTGCCCCAGTGGAACTCTGTGTGGAGGGCTCCAACCCCACATTTCCCCAATGCATGTTTTAGTAGAGGTTCTCCATGAGGGCTCCCTGCAGCAGACTTCTGCCTGGACATCCAGGCAATTCCACACATCCTCTGAAATCTAGGTAGAGGCTGCCAAGCCTCAACTCTTGACATTTGTGCACCCACAGGCTCAACATCACATGGAAGCCACCAAAGCTTGGAGCTTGCACCCTCTGAAAGAATGGCCCACGCTCTACCTTTGCTTCTTTTAGCCATGGCTGGATCTAGAGTTACTGGGACGCAGGGCGCCAAGTCCCAAGGCTGCACACAAAACCATTTATTCCTCCTAGGCCTCCGGGCCTATTATGGAAAGGGCTGCCATGAAGATCTCTGAAATTTCCTGGAGACATTTCCCCCATTGTCTTGGCTATTAACATTCAGCTACTCCTTACTCATGCAAATTTCTGCAGCCAGCTTGAATTTCTTCCCATGAAAATTAGTTTTTCTTTTCTGCTACATGGTCAGGCTGCAAATTTTTGAAACTTTTATTCTGTGCTTCCCTTTTAAACATAAGTTCCAATTTCAGATCCTCTCTTTATGAGCACATATAAGCATACATTTTTGGAAAAGGCCAGGTCATATCTTGAATGCTTTGCTGCTTGGAAATTTCCTGTACTAGATACCCTAAATTATCTCTCTCAAGTTCAAAGTTCCACAGATCTCTAGGGCAGGGGCAAAATGCTTCCATTCTCTTAGCTAAAGTATAGCAAGAGGGACCTTTACTCCAGTTCCCAATAAGTTCCTCATCTCCGTCTGAGAACACATTAGCCTGGACTTCATTGTCCATATTACTATCAGCATTTTGGTCACAACCATTCAACAAGTCTCTAGGAAGTTCCAAACTTTCCTTCAAGTTTCTCTCTTCTTCTGAGCCCTCCAAACTGTTCCAACCTTTCCTTGTTACCAAAGTCACTTCCACATTTCTAGGTGTCTTTGTAGCAGTACCTTATTCTCAGTACCAATCTTCTGTATTAGTTCATTCTCACATTGCTATAAAAAACTACTGGAGACTGGGTAATTTATAAAGGAAAGAGTTTAATTAAATCACAGTTCTGCATGGCTGAGGAGGCCTCAGAAAACTTACAATCATGGCAGAAAGTGAAGAAGCACGTACCTTCTTCACAAGGTGGCAGGAAAGAGAAAGTGAGAAGGGAAGTGCCACACTTTTAAATCATCAGATCTTGTGAGAACTCACTCACTGTCATGAGTACAGTGAGGGGGAAATTTGCCTTCATTATGCAATCACATCTCACTAGGCCCTTCCCCTGACATATGGGGATTACAATTTGACATGAGATTAGGGTGGGGACACAGAGCCAAACCATATCATTCTAACTGGTAAAATGTAGATGTGACTTGAATTAAGTTTCTCAGTTCTAAAAATATGTAGGTCTATTATTTGTATCCAAGAACATTTGCAAAGAAAACCCATTTAAATTGCTGTAGAAATTAATATTAAACTAGAGACATTGTCAATTTAAAAATTTTCCAAAAAGAAATGTTTCTGAAACTCTAGTGTGTATAAAAAGTACTAAAAGAATGTTTTCAAGTTACATGCTTATGTATACCAATAACATGTAAGTAGAATTGGCACATAATACATTTATCTATCATTAGTAAAATGTGATATTTCAAAATGAAATTAGTGCCATCATGTAACATGCTTGTGAATGTGACTTTGTCACTCAACCAGTATCTGGCTTAAAAAGAAAAAGCAAACAAACAAAAATGGGAAAAAAAATTATGGCCTAATATGGCCAAGGACAGTCAAACCTTTGGGTCTTGGAGTCGTGAAGTATGGATATCCTTCTTAGGATTATACTCCTAATTTTCCCCACTCCACATAGGTCTTCTACTTTATCAGCAGTGTAGGGAATGCATTTTAGTTGAGGGGAATGGAGGATATAATTCACTGACATTTACAAGTCTCAAGTTGTAGAGAACCTGTCATGTTCAGGAGAGTTGGAGATTAGGCTGACCTTCTACACTAGTTTCTTACACAGGGGGAAATAAAATAAAAATAACTAAGGATAGGTCAACCCAGAGTCACTACCATATAATAGGTCAGGAAGTCCAACAACAGCAAGAACTAAAAACAAAAGAAAGTGAGATGATTAAAATACAAAGCCCTCAGGCAGAAATTAGCTTTAGAAACCTAGCCATCTCTGTTTATGATGGGCTGGGTATCACTCTACATTCATAACAATAAAGTGAATTTGAAAGAGAAATTGAACTATGTAAATGAATATTTACATATGTAAATGATAAAAGCTCTCTCCTAGAGATACAGTTTGGGCACAGCTCACTTAGAAATAATCATATTCCTCCTTTTAAAAAAATATACTTTTGTACTGATTTTATAGTAGATACTGATATTATCTCAATCAGAGAGAATTACACACATAAGACACAAGACAAATATGTTTAGTTAGGTAGATCGTTTTTTATCATGCAAATTTAGCCAAAACTTTTACTCTTTCCAATTATTAATGGTAGATACCTAAGCTGTGGTAATCTTTAGGGCTGTTACCAGTGTTTCAATTCTGGTGGAATTTTACATCCCTTAGACCATGAGACTTCCACTGGCCAATATAACATGATGAGGAACATGAGCAGCAATAAGGTGTTTACTTCTGGGCAGAAGACCTGGTGAGCCCGTATGTGATCAACTATGTTACTTTTTTCCTGCTCTCGTGACATTATAGATGTAGAGGTTCTGTCATCCTGAGTCCCTGAGTGGGAGTGACATGGAACAGAGCTGCTGTCAACCTAAGAGAGCAATGTAACATACACGGGAAATATGTTTTGGTTAAGACACACAGATTTGGAGGTTGTTACTGCAGCCTAGTATAGCTCATTCTAACTGATAAGCAGGATTTCTCCAGCATTTAGTGTTGTAGCAAAATTGCATGATGAAAAAGCAGTAGCTCCAACTTAGCTGGAGAGAATATTGGATTCAAATCACTTAGCTATAATACAATCCCTTCTCAATACTCTATAGTCAGTTAAGTGCAAATCTCTCTAGTGGCTTAAACTCTCTTTACTAGTACTTTGTGAACACTCTCAAATTGTAGAAATAAATAGATTGATCCAAGGTCTGGTGGGAGAACAGAATCTGAGTAATGGTTAAATGTGGGAGACTCAATGGGTAGAGGGATCAGTTTTACTGGAACACAGGTCAGAAAGAACCTAATAGTTCTACAAAGTGAATGGTAAGGATTTCTAAATTCATTATGAGATTTGAAAATTCAATAACCTTGTACTTCTGTATATCAAGGATCTATGATAGGCTAAAACTGTAAGACCAACAAATAATTAAATTGTTTGAACAAAGGTTAGATTATAAAAACGTGAAGATCAGGATGTCATTTACTTACAGTGTGACTTACTGAAGTCACTTTAACCCCTTGGCCTCAGCCTCCTCATATGTAAAACAAAAACATTTTAAATAGAAATAAAATTAATATTTGAACTAGATTTTGATAAATTCCCTTACATACAATGGTAGGCTGGTAAATTTATCAACTGTGTGTGTATGTGTGTGTTTTTCTTAGTATTTGCCCCCTTTTTGGGTATAAATATTTCCAATCGGGACAGTTTCATGCTGTTAACCTAACATGACTGAATGCAGAGCTGGCAAAACTTGCTGATGATCATCTTTCATTGGAGCCAGAACAGGCTTGCTTCAGCACCTCATGATTCTAGTTGGTTGGTGCGAAAGTAATTGCGGTTTCTCGTTACTACCTTCAATGGTTAAAACAGCAATTACTTTCGCATTAACCAATATCTTTACTGCTATGATCCTTGCAAATAAGATGACTGGTGAGAGCTTCATGGTTTATTCTGATTTACAGGATCCTGACTCTTCTCTGAATTTTTAGGATTTACTATATGTGCCATTCACTTGGCATTTAACTGCATACTTTCTTAGACATGTCTCACATTTACATCTTGTTATTTTGTTTAACTTAAAAATATTTTGTAACTGTTTGATAATGATATGTCTCATTTTTCAAGGTAGAAAATACATTGCATGAGGAAAAATTTTTGTTTTGTGCCTCTCAGTGTCTTTTCCATATCTTGGCCCATTTAATGGTTTTTTAGGTAAAAGTACATTTAGATGTTTCCCCTGCTTATTTCTGTGCTGAATAAATTCAGCTTAATATTTTCATGTATATACATGTTTAGCAAACAATAAGCCTAAGTGGCTATTTTGCATGTAAAAGGTGCTGTGCCAAATGACACTTGTCAGTTTTATGTGCAATTATTCTAAATTACAGATTTCAAATATAATAATTATGAGGAAGGGGTTGAGAAAAATGAATACTTGGTAGAGTTTTACATTAAAATAAATTCCTCAGAAAATCAGTTTATAATGATATAGCCTACTTCCAATATAAGTGATCACATTGCAAAATACTGACAGAGCTGCAGACTTAAAGAGTAATTCACCATTTTATTGTTTACAGGCACAAATGCCCAATCCGATGACAAAATATGCTTCAAACATCTGTTAAAAGGTTATTTGGTTCATTTTTGTTTCTAAGAAAGGGAATATTAATATTGTTGAATGTTCAAATTATGCAAGTGGCATTCATTGTAGAGCATGGTATTAATTACCAACTGAATCAATGACAGAAACGAAAAGCAATTGTTTGATTCAAAAATAAAGGTTGGAGACATTTATATGTGTGTGTACGTGTTTATTTTCTGTTTCTCTAATATCCTGCATCAAGAGACAAACTAGTATTCATCAAAATGAGCTAGTTTTATGGAAAATCAGTGCAATTCAGCATCCTTTCCCAAATTGGAGTAATTTAGATAGAAATAAATCATAATGGTGCTTATTTCAGACTTCTTAGCATGTGCCAAAAAGTGTTCATTAGCTGTCCCTATAGAGGTTCAGGACACTAAGAACCACTGAATCTGGATGGCAGCATACAGCCACAGCACCACCACAAGCAGCACTGGTCGATAAGATCACTCATATTTTCAATACCAAGAAAACTAAAGAACATAAATCATTTCAGTTATGTATGAATGTGCTAAAAATATGAGAAGATAACTTTTTTCCTAATGGTTTCATTTACACTGAATTTGGATTTGTGTGTTGTTGCTATTTTCAAAAAAGAAATAAAAAGTGAGATACCAGAAGTCATGGTCCGTGTCTAGGAAGTATATGGAAAACCAACAGCAGAGTGAATAAATTCAAATTCTACAGGATATTTCTGTAATTCATAGGCTATCACAAGTGATAAATAAAAGCAATGTTCTAATTCCTCCAGTTAGCCAATTTTATTGAAATATAAATCTTTGGTGGCTTTTCTTGATTTATTTCTTGGTTTATGTTTTACTGTAAGCGTTTTATATCAGTAAACTTGAGGAAAGATCAATTGAATTTAAAAAGTCTGAAAAACAGAGAAAAATAAACTAAAATACATTAAGGAAGCCTCAAGGACCTGTGAAACAATAGCAGAAGAACTATCATTTGTATTATTGTAGTCAATAATACAAATTGACTGTTTCTGTAGACTACTATTATTGTAGTCAAAGAAGGGCAGGAAGAAGAGTGAGGAGTTAAATAGTATTTGAAGAAATAGTGGGTGAGAACTTCCCAAATATAGTGAAAGATGCAAACCTACAGATTCAAGAAACTGAATAAAATTCACATATTTACATATTTTTTATTTCCATAGGTTTTGGAGAACAGGTAGCGTTTGATTACATGAATAAGTTCTTTAGTGGTGATTGCTAAAATTTTAGGACACCTGTCACCTGAGCAGTACACACTGTACCCAATTTGTAGTCTTTTATCCCTCATACCTCTCCCATCACTTCCCCTGAGTCCCCAAAGTCCACTGTATCATTCTTAAACCTTTGCAGCCTCATAGCTTAGTTCCACTTCTAAGTGAGAACATATGATGTTTGGTTTTCCATTTCTGAGTTACTTCACTTAGAATAATGATCTCCAATTCCATCCACGTTGCTGCGAATGCCATTATATCTTTCCTTTTTCTGGTGAGTAGTATTCCATGGTGTATATATATATAAAGAATTCTTTATCCACTCACTGATGATGGGCATTTGGGTTGGTTCCATATTTTTGCAATTGCAAATTGTATTGCTATAAACATGTGGTGCAGGTATCTAATGACTTATTTTCCTCTGGGTAGACACCCAGTAGTCAGACTGCTGGATCAAAAGGTAGTTCTCCTTTTAGTTCTTTAAGCAATACCCACAATGTTTTCCATAGTGGTTGTAATAGTTTACATTCCCATCAGCAGTGTAAAAGTGTTCCCTTTTCACCAAATTCCCTCCAAAATCAATTTTTTTTATTGTTTTGATTTTGACCATTCATGCAGGAGTAAGGTGGTATCACACTGTGGTTCTCATTTGCATTTCTCTGATTATTAGTAATGTTGATCTTTTTGCATATTTTATTGGCCATTTGTATATCATTTTTTGAGACTTGTCTATTCATGTCCTTAGCCCACTTTTTGATGGGATTGTGTGTTTTCTTCTTGCTGATTTGTTTGAGTTCCTTGTAGATTCTGGATATTAGTCCTTTGTCAGATATGTAGATTGGGAAGATTTTCTCCTGCTCTAGGGGTTGTCTGTTTACTCTGCTGATTGTTTCTTTTGCTGTAAGGAAGCTTTTTGGTTTATAAAAGTCCCATTTATTTATCTTTGTTTTTGTTGCATTTGCTTTTGGGCTCTTGGTCATGAACTCTTTGCCTAAGCCAATGTCCAGAAGGGTTATTCTGATGTTGTCTTCTAGAATTTTTATGGTTTCAGGTCTTAGATTCAAGACCTTGATCCATCTTGAGTTGATTTTTGTATAAGGTAAGAGATGAGGATCCAGTTTCATTATTTTACAGGTGGCTTACCAATTATCCCAGCACCATTTGTCAAATAGGGTGTTCTTTAATCACTTTACGTTTTTATTTGCTTTGTTAAAGATCAGTTGCCTGTAAGTATTTGGCTTTATTTCTGGTTTATTTATTCTGTTTCATTGGTGTATGTGCCTATTTTTATACCAGTACCATGCTGTTTTGGTGACTGTTTGAAGTCAGGTAATGTGATGCCTCCAGATTTGTTCTTTTTGCTTTGGCTATGAGGGCTGTTTTTGGTTTCATATGAATTTTGGGATTGTTTTTTCTAGTTCTGTAAAGAATGGTGGCGGTATTTTGATGCGAATTGCATTGAATTTGTGGATTGCTTTTGGCAATATAGTCATTTTCACAATATTGACTCTATTCATCCATGACCATGGGATATGTTTCCATTTGTTTGTGTCATCTATTTCTTTCAGCAGTGTTTTGCAGTTTAACTTGTAGAGGTCTTTAACCTTCTTGGTTAGGTATATTCCTAAGTATTTTACTTTTCTTGCAGCTATTGCAAAATGGGTTGAGTTCATGATTTGATTCTCAGCTTGGTCTCTATTGGTGTATAGCAGGGCTACTGATTTGTGTACATTAATTTTGTATCCTGGAACTTTGCTGAATTCATTTATTAGTTCTAGGAGATTTTTGGATGAGTATTTAAGGTTTTGTAAGCATGCAATCATATCATCAGCAAACAGCAACAGTTTGACTTCCTCTTTATTGATTTGAATGGTTTTTATTTCTTTCTCTTGTCTGATTGCTCTGGCTAGGACTTCCAGTACTTTGTTGAATAGAAGTGGTAAGAGTGGGCATCCTTGTCTTGTTCCAGTTCTCAGAGGAAATGCCTTCATCTTTTCCCTGTTCAGTATTATATTGACTGTGAGTTTGTCATAGATGGCTTTTATTACATTAAAGAGTCTCCCTTCTATGCTGATTTTGCTGAGGATTTTAATCAAAAAGGGATGCTCGATTTTGTCAAATGCTTTTTCTGTGTCTATTAAGATGATCACATGATTTTTGTTTTTAATTCTGTTTATGTGGTATATCACATTTATTGACTTCATATGTTAAACCATCCCTGCATCTCTCATATGAAAACCACTTGATCATGGTGGATTGTCTTTTTGATATGCTGTTGAATTTGGTTAGCTAGTTTTGTGTTAGGGATTTATACATCTGTATTCATCAGGGATATTGGTCTGTAGTTTTCCTTTTTGTTATGTCCTTTCCTAGTTTTGCTATTAGGGTGATACTGGTTTCATAAAATGATTTAGGGAGGATTCCCTCTTTATCTTGGGAATTGCATCAATAGAATCGGTATCAATTCATCTTTGAATGTGTGATAGGATTCAACTGTGAATCCATCTGGTCCTGGACTTTTTTTTGGCAATTTTTAAAATTACCATTTCAATCTCACTGTTCGTTAATGGTCTGTTCAGAGTTTCTAATCCTTCCTAGTTTAGTCTAGAAGGGTGTATATTTCCAAGAATTTATTCATCTCTGCTAGGTTTTCTAGTTTATATGCATAAGGGTGTTCATAGTAGTCTGCAATGATCATTTGTATTTCTCTGGTATTGGTTGTAATATCTCTCGTTTTGTTACTAATTAAGCTTATTTGGATCTTCTCTCTTCTTTTTTTGGTTAATCTTGCTAATGGTCTATCAATTTTATTTATCTTTTTAAATAACCAGTTTTTTGTTCCATTTATCTTTTGTATTAAAACTCATATATTTAAAAGTGAGAAAGGTTAAGGGACCTAAATGGAATGGAAACTACAGACCAATACCCCTGTACACTTACTTGAGTAGTACGACGTTGAAATATCTACATTTATATCTACATCCATATTAACAGAGACCCAGAGCAACAACTACAAAGATTATACAAAAGATACCCTGCTATATGCTGCAAATAAAACACTAAAAATAAATCAAGACGGAATTTCCAAAATGTTCAAGAAGCCCACTAAAAGGCAAGAAAAGAGAGACATAGGAATGAGGAAACAGACGAGACAATCAGAAAACAAATAACAAAATGGTAAATTTAAGCTTTAAAATGGTAATAAATACCTTCAATATAAATGGTCTAAATACACTACTCAAAAGATGGAAATTGGCAGAGTGGATAAAAAGCATAATCTTGTTCATGTATATGCCATTTGCAAGAAATTCACTTAAAAATCAATAACATAGGAAGGTTCAAAGACAATGGAAACACACACACACACACACACACACACACACACACACACACACACACAACATGATACCTTTTAAACAATCAGAAAACCCAAGCAGAATTGGCACTATTAATATCAGATAAAAAGATTTCAGAGCAAAGAAAATTACCACAGACAAATAAAACATTACATAATGATAAAAGAATCAATCTACCAGGAAGAGATTACAAATTGATTTGTGTGCACACAAAACAACAGAGCCTCAAAATATATGAAGCAAAAATTCAAAGATGAAAGAAGAAACAGACAATTCCACAATTATAACTGGGGATTTCAACACTGTTTTCAGCAATTGATAGAATTAGTACATGCAAATCAACAGCAATACAGAAATTCTGAAAAATACAATCAACCAACAGGATCTAAATGACATACCTGGAACACTTTACTTAACAATAGCAAAAAACGTATTTTTTTTTCAAATGCCATGGAACATTCACCAATACATACCACATCTGACCATAAAACAAATGTCAACAATTTAAATGCATTGGTATCACACTGAGTGTGTTCTCTAACCAGAGCATAATAGGTAGTCAGTAATGGAAAGACCACAGTAAAACACCTAAGTATGTGGAAATTAAATATCACCCTTCTGAATAATTAAAGGAACAAAGATAAAGTATCAAAGGACAGAAAAAAATACATTGGACTAAAAGGAAAGGAAAATAAAACGTAAAAAAATTTGGGACATAGCAAAGCAGTGTGGAAAGGGAAATTTGTCACACTCAGTGCTTACATTAGAAATGAAGAAAAATATCAAATCAATACTGTAAGTTACTGCAGAGAGAGACTAGAAAAAGGACAAAAACTGAAAACAAGCAGGGGAAGGAAATAAAGAGCAGAAATCAATGAAATTGAACATAAGAAAACAATAGAAAACATCAATGAAACAAAAAGCTGGATATTTTTAAAAGATCAATAACATTGATCAACCTCTAGGAAGGCTGAAGAAAATAAAAGTGAGAAGACATAAATCACCAATATTGGAATAAACTGTAATACATCATTACAGATCATGCAGCCATTAAAAGAATCTTAAGGGAATCCTAAGAACAACTTTGCACTATTGAATTTGACACCTTGGTAGAAATAGACCAATTCCTTGAAAACTACAAGGAACTAAAACTCAATCTGGATCAAATAAATGATCTAAATTGTTAATATACCATTAAATAAATGTAATTTATAATTTAAAAGTCCTCTAAAAAATTTTCCAGACTCAAATTGCTTCACTGGTGATTTCTACCAAAATTTAAAAATTAACACAAATTTTACACAATCTTTTCCAGAAAATAAAAGAGAGAGAACACTTTCCACAGCAATTTATAAGGCCAGTGTCAGTCTCATACCCCAAAGAGACAAAGATGGTATAAAAACAATGAAATTAACTTAAATACTCAGGAAAATAGTAGCAAATACAACACATAATATATATATAAAAGTATACATTATGACCAAGTGGAATTTACTTCAGGTACATAAGGCTCTATGTATTTTTTAAATTTCCTTTGAACATTTGAATATCAATAGGAAATCTATCATATCAATAGGCTAAAGAAGAAAAATTATATGATAATATCAAGTGATATAAAAAAAAGCATTTGATAAAATCTGAGATTTATTCTTGATAAAACCTCTCAGAAAATTAGAAATAAAGAAAAATTATTTCAACTTGATGAAGAACAAATAAGTTAGTTTGGCAAAATCACAGGGTCCAAGATCAACACACAAAAATCAATTACAGTTTTATATACTAATACAGAACATGGGGAAATTTAAATAAAAAAGTACAATTTACAATAAATCCAAAGAATGCTTAACAAACATGTACGGGTTCTGTGTGCTAGAAATTACAAATTTCTGATAGAAGAAATAAAAGAAGACCTAAATAAATTGAGAGACATAATATATTTATGAATTGGAAGGTTCAACATAGTAAAGATGTCAACGGTGCCCAAACTGATCTATAGATTTAATATAATTCCTGTTAAAATCACAGAAAGAATTTCTTAAATGTAGATAAGTTTATTTTTTAAATTACATAAAAACAATGCCCTAGAGTGGCTGAAACAATCCTGGCTACGGCTAGTAAAACACAAGTCACTCTACTCCATAGTAAGTCTAATAATATAGCTACCCTAATAATGCAATGGAATCATGAAAAAGACATGAAAAGATAGTTAATTAAAAGGCCAGTGGCAAATAAACTATAAAAGTCAATGTCACAAGTAATTTAGTAAATATAATATAAAAGAAAAAGATGTTATATTTTACTTAAATTGTCAAACATCCAAAAGTTTGTCAATAACTGCATGAGAAAATATATACTCTTGTAAACTTTCTATAGAACCCTAATTTTCTATTACTTCTTTAGAGAGTACCTTATCAATATCTTTGAACTTTAAAATATGCATGTGCTTTTTAGAGTTTTTGTTGGTTTTCTTCTAGTCCTTCTGTTATTTCATTTTCCTATAGTGCTGGTGATTGTAATTCTTTCTGTTTTTCCATAAGAATTGTATTGTTGTTGTTGTTTGTAGGAGGACTTCCTCAAATATTTTAGAGTGAGACAATAAAAAGTTGTTTATAGGCTGGGTGCGGTGGCTCACGCCTGTAATCCCAGCACTTCAGGAGGCTGAGGAGGGCAGATCACAAGGTCAAGAGATCAAAACCATCCTGGCCAAATGGTGAAACCCTATCTCTACTAAAAATATAAACAGTAGCTGGGCGTGGTGGCAGGTGCCTGTAATCCCAGCTGCTTGGGAGGCTGAGGCAGGAGAATCGCTTGAACCTGGGAGGCAGAGGTTGTAGTGAGCCAAGATTGCAGCACTGCATTCTAGCCCTGGGTGACAAAGCAGACTTTGTCTCAAAAAAAAAAAAAAAAAAAAAAAAAAGTAGTTTATCGGCTGTCTATATGGGTAATATTATTCTATAATAGTGATAATCTGTCAAAGTGTGAAGTCTTTTCTCTAGAATATTTTCATTTTTTAGAGAAGGAAACTTTAAAATATTTTTCTATAGCTGAAGACATTCTCTGAAAGAAACCTAGGGCGTAGTGGGAGGGAGAGCCCTCCATACACAGACTTTCAGTTTATCCCCCTAGTTTCAGCCCAATGCTGCTCTCACATCTTTATTTTTCGGTTTTCTATTTTTCTCCTCAGCTTTGTGTCTCTTTCCCGTTTTCTGCAAGGTAAATTGGCTCATTCTTTGGATTTATCTCTCTCTGTGGTTTTCCACATACTGCTTTAGCAATTTCTACTCTCCCATCAGCTCTCTAGGAATATGTTCTGATTATTCCTATCATACATACCATCTCTTTGTAAATAAAAGTATTCATTATGTTTTTTAATCATTTTAGGACTCTTTATTATTGCCCTACAGAAGCCTCTGAGGAGGGAGGATATGAGGCTTATCTGTTTTTTTGAAAATACACATTTAGAGGTTCCATTAACAGAAGAATAATATTTCTCTCCTCATATTTTTTCTATATGCACTCGTTTTTTCTTTTATTAGAAGCATAAAACTGAATCTACAGTAAATTTAGTTTTTGTAAGCAATTTTGTGGAGATGGAAAGTATCTTCCAGGAAAATTCAGTCCCTAAAGCAAGAAACCAGAGTCTTCTCCTGGCAGTCTATCTCTGCTGGCCAAATTAGAGAAAATAAAAAATAAAAGAGGAAAAATAAATAATAATGACTCTAATATTGATTCTTTATACACTGTCCTTTACATTGAATTTTATATTGTTTTATAATAAATGAGAAGAATGACAGTACAATGCATTTTCATAGGGAAAAATGAATAGAAAGGCAATTAGAGACTCCAGTGAAGGCAGAAGGCTACACAAGAAGGAATAAAATCAAACAAAAATAAAGAAAACAAAAATGGAAGACTAGCTCTGTTATGAAATATTTATATTGTCAAAATAATGAATTATTTTTATTGATTTATTAATAAAATATATTTGTTCATTTTACACTTTTAAAGATAATTTTATAAAAAGTATAAAAAATAGGACTACATTTATGTGAAAAAAATACAATATAATTAAACTTGATAGTGCAAAAGAAAAAATTCTGATACTAAAAGTTGAAAAGATATTGAGGAAGAGTAGTAAGCTAAAGATAATTAGGCTTTTCTCATTTTGTAAAGTGAGGTGTAGTCAAAAAGAAAATAAAGATATTAATTATCATAGTAAAATACCTAATATTTCTAATGTTATCAACAAAATAACTTAGAGATAGATCCACACTGAATCTAAAGAGAAGATAGCAATATAAATATGCTAAAATCAATAAACAAGACCAATGGGTTTAAGCATATTATCCAGACAAGTGAAAATGACTATCAGAAAAAAGAACTTAACAGAGTTGTAAGTGTTTACTCCTGGAGAACGGGATTTGATGGCAAGAAGTATGGGAGGGAGGCAGCCGGGCGCAGTGGCTCCTCCCTGTAATCCCAGCACTTTGGGACGCCAAGGCAGGCGGATCACGAGGTCAAGATCGAGACCATTCTGGCTAACACAGTGAAACCCATCTCTACTAAAAATACAAAAAAATCAGCCTGGCGTGGTGGCGGGTGCCTGTAGTCCCAGCTACTCAAGAGGCTGAGGCAGGAGAATGGCATGAACCCAGGAGGAGGAGCTTGCAGTGAGCCGAGATCGCACCACTGCACTCCAGCCTAGGCGACAGAGTGAGACTCCGTCTCAACAACAACAATAAAAAGTATGGGAGGGAGGCAGATAATAATATTTTTGAACTTGTGTACTTAATTACTTTAAATTAATATAAAAGTTATCTAAAACCTATGTTCATTTATTTACAAGAATAATTGTGGTTCACTGTGATTTGAAGGATTTTTTGTTCCCATAATGACAGAGAAATATATAAATCTTTTAAGAGAATTTGAAAAATAGAGAAAATTTCAAAATATATGAATACTTAGCATATTATTAACATCCTGTTATTTGTCTACTTTATTCTTAGCACAAATATCTATTTTATAAAACTTGTATAAAAAGGTCTTTTAAAAAAAAATCCTGTCTTGAGCATTTTTTATGTTAATAGTTTATAAAAACAGTTTTTAATTAACTTACTGTATTACTTTATATAATAATTTAACTACTCATTTATTGTTAGGCTTTTTTCTTTTAATAATATCTTTCTTAACAAATATTTTTATGGTTAACCATGACTATTCCTCAGGACAAATTTCTACATGTTATTGTCATAAAGCCAGCCGCTCTTCATAAAAATTGTATGAATACATATTCTCAACTAAAGTTCACTTTATAACCATATCTGTGTAATCTCATTCACATAAGCTAATAAGATTATTTTAATCTTTGCAAAATTTAATAGGGAACAGGCATCTTCTTACAGTTCTTTGAAAACCAGTAAGGCTGATTTTGTGTGTGCCTTGGCCATTTTTAATTTTTTGAAATTATCTTTTTTATATTGACTTGTACAATTTTTACATTGATTTATAAGAATTATTTTCATACTAGTTTGTAAGACTTCTTTACATATTAAGGGTATTAGCAGACCTTAAAAATGATTAATAAAATGTAAGCATGGTAATATAATGGACGCACATTTATGAAACAGACTCTTAGGAAGGAGGAGATGTTTAGGGGTCCTGTTAGAATTGAGAACTCATATTCTGATGCTGGACAGGGAGCTGGGGAGTCTGAAACAGGTTAACAGAAAGAGGTTTTTAGCTTTATTAAACATCCCTCTGTGGAGGATGACTTAATTTGAATTTCCCAGCTGGCTGGAAGCTAGATGTTGATATTTAGTTGGTTCTAGGGAAATAAGTGCACTATTTCTTGCATATGTTAATTTGTGGACTGAGACCTAAACCCACTATGTTGATTATATAAGCATGCATTCCATTATTTCATGGAAAGATTTTTTGAAGGCAGATCTTGACAACTCTCGATAATTGCTACTTCTGAGAAGTGGCATGGAATCTAGGGAGGTAAGGTAGAATGGAACTCGCTATTTATTGAAAACATATTTGTAATGTTCGGTTTCGTTAAACCAAACTGAACATTTAATTTTTCATTAGCTCTGTAATAGAAAATTATAAATGGAGACCTCTGTATACCACATATGTTTACAAATTATACAATATGCAGTCTATTCATCATATTATATGAACACTATATATGAATATCAATATTTTAATATTTGAAATAGCTATTTTTATAGCTTTAAAAATCATTTTTAAGATTTGCAATACATTATCATACTATGAATCAGAATTTTGTACTAATTGTTGGTTTTTTAATGTCTCCCATAGGAAGGATATTTTATTAAATGAAGGGCATGTAATATGCTTAATAAAAGACAAATGGCCTGCTATTTAAATATATCTGGAGAGTGGGTACAAAGAAACACATTGATTTTAACTGCTTTTAATTTTCTCTCTCTCTGTATCTCTCTATCGTTAACCTCTCTCTCTATCTCTGTCTCTATCCATCTGTGCTTACCAAGTGTAATACTCTTGTTGAGATGAATAAAAAATGTCCCCTTTTTGGCTTCCTGATCCCATCTTTCACCTTTCTTTAGAATTCAACAGGCATAGAAAAAGTTATATTTTCATGGACACTACTGACACTTCTTCAGCCAAAATAAGCTAATCCTTATTCTTCTCTTGAACAGAGGTGAATGACTGTCCATGCTTTCTGAAGCTGGAGCTAGAATATATATAAATTTAAAGACACTTTTCATTCACATGAGCTGCTTCTCTGTTAGATCCTGTTGTGCCAGGGGATGACTATCAGGCAACAACATCCAAATACTTGACTAAGGATAGCTTAACAAAAGGATTTCTCAAAGTCACTTTATAAAAGATTTTATATACCACATGTAACAAAAGCCATATTTATTTTATTTATTTATTAACTCAGAGATGGGGTCTTGCTCTGTCATCCGGGCTGGAGTGCAGTGGCACGATCTCGGCTCACTGTAACCTCCATCTCCCTGGCTCAAGCGTTTCTCCTGCCTCAGCCTCCTGAGTAGCTGAGATTACAGGCACACGCCACCACGTGAAGGATCTTCCCGCCTTGGCCTCCCAAAGTGCTGGGATTATAGGCATGAGCCACCGTGCCTGGCCAAAAGCCATATTTAAAGAGGGAAAAAAAGATAACACACATTTTAAATGAATTTGTAAAACCTTTCTTTAAGACGAAACTCACAATAATCAGATTTTTATGTGAGTTGATATTATTCTACTAAATGTACTCTTTAGCACCTAAATTTGATGAAAAGAGGAAGAGGTTATCCATCAAATACAACTTTACCCACTAACATAAATCAGAGAGAGAGAGAGAGAGAGAGAGAGAGAGAGAGAGACTGGCTCAAAGAAAGGTGGTCAAATATTATTTTTTGGCCAAGGCATGAAATTATATTTTGGCCTCATTATAGATACAAAACCAAACCATCAAGCCATTGACAAGTATGATATGCTATGATACTTACTGGCTGGCCCTGTGTACACATAAATCAATAAATAATTGATCATCTTTGTGCATTTGATCCAACTTTCTCCATCAATATAAGTGGCCTGGTAAAAGGCCATCATTTTCAATAGTAAGTCAGCTGTGATTGATCAAATTTATCAGCTGGTATGCTAACAGATTATTTGACTAAATCTTTTTTTTAATCCAAGCTTTATAGACAGGGGTTTTGATTTTTACCTTCTTGCTCAGCAAGAGAAACATGATCAGAAATACATATTTAAAAAGTCAGTACAATAGTGAAGATGTTTGTTTCTTGATCTGAGTGAATGGTAACTTGGATGTATTCACCTTCTAAAAATTCACCCAAATTTAGACCTATGGTGTGTGTGGTTTTATGAATGTGTGTTACATGGAGATTTTTGAAAAACGATAAGGAGTCACTACTCTAAGATATGGTGATGTGATTTTTATCTAGAGGCAATGAAATTGACCACAAGTGACATTTGAATGCTTTTTTAAATCATTATTTTCTTACTCATGCCCAAAGCATAATTTTTCCAACCAAAGGAGTTGCTTGAATACAATTGTTCTCTCATCTGTATAGTTTCATATCCCATAGCCCTTTATAATGATTTTCTTTGGCTTTGTCAGATTAATATAGGAGTTGGTCATTTTGAGCAGTTCGATTATGATTGTATAATTTCCAGTTCAAGAGACAGAAGCATTATTGAAAATAATTGTTTTCCAGGTGAGCACAAAAGAGAGGTAAATGCAATGAAATCTCAATCACAAGTGTGCTAATATTATCCACAGATTTAGCATCACCTTAGGTTGAAAGCATGGCTTATAAATTTTGAAATGTTTGAAACAAATTTGTGATGAACAAAAAATTTCTGCAGAATCCAGTTGATTTTTCTACAAACTCATAAGAGATCCTTGTTTCCCAAAGTTCCTGGATCCCAAGATTTCCTCCCCCAATATGCATGCATTCTTACAGGAGTCTTTCATTGATGTAGCAGAAGTTCTCCACCTTAAAAAACTAGGTAACTCTTGTGTTTTCAGGATGCCTTAAAGGAAACTAACAAGTAGTCTGATGTTTTGTTGAACATAAAGATGAACAAAAGCAACAGTAAACATGACAATATTAAGCTTATCCATCATTACTATCACTGTTGTCACAATGGCAATTTTCATTGATTTATCTGCTAAGTCAAATGTCAGGTGTTTTACCTGTAACACCTAGAATAAAAACGAATTTATTACTATCCATAACACTATTAAATACTAAATTTAATATTTAACCCTTTATCTGATGGGGTTATTGAATTCTCTATTATATTCATTTTATAGGTTAAGAACAAAAAAAATAGAAAGCCTGTGACATTAAGTTTCCAAAATTCAAGATAAAGTGACTTCTTGAGAGAGGGAAAAAGATGGGATTTGGGCAGGGCATGTAAGGAGCTTCACAGACCAAGTTTTTTACTTTCTTGAACTAGATAAGTGAATAGTACATTGAAGAATGAATGCTGTATCACTCTCCTACCTTTTGATTACTTATAAATATTATTTTGTATTTAATCAAAATTTTAACAAGCAAAACTTGAGACACAGAGAGGTGTGGAGGGGCCAGTTACAGTGTCCACTATGCAATACTGCCTCTCACATTCATTTTATAACTATTTTAAGATTTCACTGTATTTCTGCTTTTCAATGTAGCAGACAATTATGTCTCTCTTGTATCTACTTTTTGATTACTCAATAAAATCAGTGTACCTATAGTTGAAAACTTTGCAATTTAGTTATTCAGTGTAGGAGGAGTAGGTGTTGCAAATATGGTGTTTTAACAGTGGGCCCCAATCTCAAAGCACTACAATAATTTTAGTTTAGTGGAAGCTAGGAATCAGAAAAGGAC
Organism: Macaca fascicularis; assembly: GCF_037993035.2. Lineage (NCBI taxonomy): Eukaryota > Metazoa > Chordata > Mammalia > Primates > Cercopithecidae > Macaca > Macaca fascicularis. Next base: position 116,672,949 of record NC_088386.1, read on the forward strand.
ACATGTATTTCTTATTAAACTGAAGTACTGGATTTAAGAAATCTAGGTGATCTAGACCAACCTAAAGGATGCAGTTGGACCGAGGAACACACACACATACACAAAAAAAAAAACAGAAAATTTCCAGATTCTAGAAGAAATAAGTAAGGTAAGATTGGGATGGGAATAGGGACGTTAAAGGGAACTAGCTAAGATGAAATATTTTAACTGAACCTGTGAGTCAAGACATTTAAAACATCTAATAGACCAGAAGGGGACTAAAACAGGGAACCTTCAAATAATACTTTGATTAGCCTCTACCTCCATTCACCTTGGAAAAAAAAATTCGTTGTTGAATAAATAAATAAACATGGCAATCTCTCCTTACTAACTGAAATTTCCAATATTGGTTTGAACGTGTATAGATAACACTGCAAATAATTCAAAAGCATATTAATTAATTAGAGTAAAATTAGATTCCTAGTTGGTGACCTATCTGGTGCATCACTCAAAAGAATTATATTTATCTAAATTTTACCTAAGTTTCCTTAGTGTTAACAATGCAAGAAAATGAGGACATATTCATTTTTAACTTCAGCAAGTGTTCCATTTGGGAATAGTTGAATTAAATGCAAACCTTAGCCTCTATGCTGGGAATAAGCAGAGAGAGAGCCTGGAGATAAATAAAATGCTCTAGTCAGATTTAGCATGATACTAAAAAACAGAAAATGCTTTTGATGAAGCAAGTTCTGAGGCTATATCAAAAAAAAGTATCCTATAATTACAGCTGTGATAAATATCCTCACTACAACATGAATTTGCGTCCAATAAACCCATTCCAAATCCCCTGATTACCTCTTTCTTACCTCTAGTCTCAGTTCAAGATATTTCAGAAATTAACAGACATTTTTCAACTGGTTGCACTGGAGAAATTGTTTTTATTGACTGGACTGGTTTCCAGTAAGTCAGAAAAGTGAGGAAAAATCTGTCAAGGTAGGCTAAACAAATTCAACTGATTCTTACCCAACCTAACTGTAAATAAACCAGCAATAACGATGTGTTCTTCACATAGCATATATAAATGCTGTCTGTGAAAGTTGAAATGGAATCTCTCATAAGTTTTAATGCTCAATATATCAATTAGATTTATGAGAACAGTAATACAGATTGAACATCCCTAATCTGAAAACCTGAAACTTGAAGTGCTCCAAAATCCAAAACTTTTGGGGTGCCACCATAATGCCAGAAACAGATTTCACACATAAGTACTTAACACAAACCTTTGTTTCATGCAGAAAATTATTTTAAAATATTGTATAAAATAAACTTTAGGCTACATGTATAAGATATACATAAAATATAAGTGAATTTAGTGTTTACACTTGAGTCCCATCCCCAAGCTATCTCATTATATATTTGCAAATATTGCAAAATCTGAAAAAAATCAAAATCCAAACCCTTCTTGTTCTAAGTGTTTAGAATAAGGAATACTCAATTTATAGTATATAAACTGTAATCTATGCACCTGAAGTCAAAACTTCCTAATTAAGCTATATCAATACCAATTGAAAATATCCATCTTTTCATTCATATAAAAAGGAATGAATATATTTTGATAAATTAGTGAAGAGGGTAAATATTTAAGTGTACTAAATATCCAAGAGTGACAACACTAAAATGAGACTTAGGAAGTATTAATTTCAGGATTGTTTTGGCTGCCTTAACAAAAACTAAAGGAAAGTGGCTTGAGCAAGGTAGAAGATTTATTTCTCTCTCATGTAAACTCTGAGTTGGTGGGTGGTCTAGGCAGGTGAAGCATCTTTGCTTTGTAAGGTGATCCACGGCCTCAGGCTCCTCCGATTTTACTTGTTTATTCCCATGAGAATGGCCAAAGCTGGCTCGCTCCTACCACACTTCATGTCCACCACACATCTACATTCCAGCAGAGGAAGGGGATAGAGAGTAAGCATCTTTCTTTCTACTACATCTGACTTTCATCAGTTCTACTCATTCACTGTCCAGAACTAAGTCACATGACAGCATGTGCTGCAAGGAAGGCTGGGAAATGTAGTCTCTGGAAGAGCAGTCACATACCTCTGTGAAGACTAGGTTGGTCTTTTCACAAAAGAAAAAGGGGGAAAATGGTTATTAGGGGAAATTATAAGTCTCATCAAATAAGTCATCCAAACTTTGGGAAGAACTTTAGTTTTCTCATCCAGGAATTAATCCTATTATCCAATGATATCATTTTTCTATGACCCAACATCAGCCTTCAGCTTATTTGGAAGTTATTCCTGCTACCCAACATACTTTTGACAATGCAATCATTATTTTGTGGATTTGAAGAAACTCCACCTGCCCCCAAATATTTCTCTACAACTTGACTTTCAGGGCTCCTGAAATTTCCATTTATTCTTTAAAGAAAAGTATAGATTTTAGATTAGATTGACCCAGCTAGTAGGTTTCAAATCTGGGTTGATCTAACCTAAAATCTATGTTTTCTTCTTTATGAAATGGAGTGGTACTAACTTCTTGTATGAGATTTGGGGATAATATATGTAAAACTCCTTTTAGTATAGGAATTATAATATCTTCAGATAATCCTTATTTAAATGTGGAACTATATGTTATTAAATTAAGGTAACAAGTATAAAAAAGACTTAGACAGTGTTACTTTATCAAAAGTACCTTTTAGACATTGAGTTTTATGGGAACAATTTTTCTTAGTTCTCTGTCTTTACTATCACCTCCAAAGGTTTTAAATTTATTTCAAGACTCTTTTGAGAACACAGACTCCTTCCAAACTTTCAAGCTTCCTTTTAACACCCTATGTGTTTACCTTATTTTTTTTTAGTGAGTCACCATGACAGCAGCAAGCTTTTTCCTGCCTCTGTAAAATTATTTTTTATATTTTAGAGAAGTTTCGGTTTGCAGATAAAATTAACTGAAACCACAGAGCTCCTACATATTCCCTCACTGCTCCCTCAATAGTTTCCCCTATAATTAATATCTTGCATTAGTGTATTACATGTGTTACAATTGATAAGTCAATATTGATACATTTTTATTAACTGAAGTCTGTATTTTACATTAGGGTTCACTCTTTACATTATACATTCCGTGGGTTTTGACAAACGTATAGTGGCATGCATCTACCACTACAGGATCAAACAGAATAGTTTCACCAAACCCCAAATCCCCTGCACTCCACTTATTCATCCCTCCTTCCCTCCCCTAGAGTCCCTTTCAAATAGTGATCTTTCTATTGTCTCCATAGTTTTGCCTTTTCCAGAATGTCATAAAACTTGACCTTTTTAGAATGGTGTCTTTTACTTGGCAATATATATTTAAAGTTTCTCCATGTCTTTTTGTAGCTTGATTGCTCATTTCTTATCATTACTGAAGAGAGTTCAATTCTACATATGTAGCACAATTAGTTTATGCATTTGCCTATTGAAAGGCATCTTGGTTCCTTCAAATTTGGGCAATTATGAATAAAGCTGCTATAAACATCTATGTGCAGGTTTTTGTGTGAACAGACGTTTTCAACTTATTTGGATAGATACCAAGAAGTGTAGTTGCTGAATAATATGATTAAGTGTTCATTTAATTTGGTAAGAAACTGCCAAACAGAATTACAAAGTGGTGGTACTATTTAACATTCCTATCACCAATGATGAGATTTTCTTTTTGCTCTGTAAGAGCATTTGTTGTTAATGTTTTGGATTTTAGCCATTCTAAAAATGCATAGTGGTATTTCACTGTTGTTTTAATTTGCAATCCACTAATGACATATGATGCTGAACATCTTTTCATGCACTTATCTGCATCCATATATCTTCTTTGGTGAAATTTCTGTTTAAATCTTTTGCCCATTTTTTAAAATTAGGTTGGTTGTTTCCTTATTGTAGAGTTTTAAGAGTTCTTTGTATACGTTGAATACTAGTCCTTTATAAAATGTGTTCTGCAAAAATTGTCTCCAAATCTGTGGCTTGTCTTTTAATTGTTATAATGTCTTTTGCAGAGCAGAAGTTTTTAATTTTAATGAAGTGCGACTTATTGTTTTTTATTTCTTTCATGAATTGTACTTTTGGTGTGGCATCTAAAAAGTCATCACCAAACCCAAGGTCACCTAGATTTCCTCCCATGCTATCTTCTAGGGATTGTGTGGTTTTGCATTTATTAGCACGCTATTTTTTACCAACCTTTTTATATGCACACACATAATTGATGGCATGTTTTATTGGTGGAAATTTATAGCAGAAATATCTCTGACTAACCTGTAGAAACTACAGTTTAGTTATGGCATGAATTAATCCAAATTTTGTTTTTCTTTTTCAAAATTATTTTGACTAGTCTAGTCTTTTGCATCTTAATATAAATTAGAATCAGTTTGCCAAGTATGACCCAAAAAGCCTGCTGGAATTTTGATTAAAATTGCACTGAACATATACATCAATTAGTGAGAACTGACACCTGTGATTCATGAGCTACCAGGGTAATCCCTCTGTTTGATTAAGTGTTCTTCGATTTCACTCAGAAAGGCTTTGTAGTTTTTACTGTACAGAACTTTGTGTTTTTATGCTGTTGTAAGTGGTATGTTTAAAACTTAATTCTGATTATGTATTGCTAATATACAGTATACAGTAATACAACTGATTTTTGTCTGTTGACCTTGTATCCTACCACCTTACTAAGCTCTCTTATTAGTTCAGTAGCCTTTTCATAGTCTTTGGGATTATAGACAATTATGTCATCTGCATTCAGAGACAATTTTATTTTTTCCTTTCCAATCTGTGGCCTTTTATTTCTTTTCCTTGTCTTATTGCCACTTTCTACAACCTCCTGTTCAATGTTGAAAATGATTGGTGAGAATCATCATTCTTGTCTTATTCCCAATCTTAGTGGGAAAGTATTCAGTCTTGACCTCTTGGGCTAAAGCTATCCTCCCACCCCAGCCTCTAGAGTATCTGGGACTATAGGGACATGCCACCATATCCCCCTAGTTTTTAAATGTTTTGTAGAGTGGGTTTTCGTTCTGTTCTCTAGGCTGGTCTTGAGCTCCTAGGCTCAAGCAATCTTCTCGCCTCCATCTCCCAAAGTGCTGGGATTACAGGCATGAGCTACCACACCTGGCCTGAAATGTAGTTTAATATGGTAAATTGGATGTATTTATTCTCAAATGTTAAACCAGCCTTGAATTCAAGGGATAAACCCCACTAATCATGTTGAATTTAATTTCCCAAATTTTTGTGAATAATTTTTGCATCTATATTTTTGTAGAATATTTAGTCCATACTGTACTATTCTTATAATGTCATTGTCTGGTTTTTATATCAGGTTACTGCTGGTAGAACAGAGAGACAGAGAGCAGGAGAGAGAGAGAGAGAATCCACTAGTAGAATAAGCCATGATCACCACTCAAAAGTTGTAAGTTTACTTCTTTACTAATAGATGTTGGAATCATTAAGTTTGCTCTTTAAGAAAAGGTGTTTTTGTTTTGTTTTGTTTTTTCCGTTGCTACTACTTGATCAGCACCTGGAATTCTGAGGAAAGCCCTATTAGAAATTGCAAATTCAGTAAATAAAGGCGGCAGTGGTGCCTTGTCAAAAATATCAAATCCAAAGCGCTCTGAGGAGGAATATGTACAGTGTGTTCTAGGGACAGAAAATAAGACAAATGTGGCTGGAGTATTGGAAGGGGAAGTGAGTGTTACTAGAGAAGGTCATGAGGTGAGGGGGGCCAGATCATGTGGGTCCATGTAAGCTATGGCAAGGAGTGTGGATTTTATTCCAAGTAAAATGGAAAGTCTTTATGAAGTTTTAAGAATGGCACTGTTATGATTTGTAATATATGAGTTTATGTTTACATCGTGGCCAAATTATTTTATAAAATACTGTAATAATGGTTCAACAGTTTGATTGTGTTGCCTTTAAAATTTCACAAGACTTAAAATTTTCTACACTATTCATATAAGTATTGACCTGAATCTATTTAATAACTCAATGAGTAATGTTAATCAAAAAAATTATTTGTTACTACCCATTGAAATTATATATACACACATATCTGTGTAATATAATATACGTGTCTGTAATATATATATATTTATTTATGAATTATATATGAAAACACTGGCTTTCTTGATTTCATCAGATGTTTTCCTTAAACATTTACCAAGCCATTGGTATTCTAATGCTATAGAAACTTGTGTTAATAACTCTATTATAAAATGTCTATTGATAACCTTTAAATATTCTTATAGAAATAGTCTTCTCAGGGGGCTGGGCATGGTGGCTCGTGCCTGTAATCTCAGCACTTTGGGAAGCCAAGGCAGACGGATCACCTGAGGTCAGGAGTTCGAGACCCACCTAGCCAATGTGGCGAAATCCCACCTTTATTAAAAATACAAAACATAGCCAGTCATGTTGGCAGGCACCTCCAATCCCAGTTACTTGGGAGGCTGAGGCAGAAGAATCACTTGAACCCTAGAGGCAGAGGTTGCAGTGAGCTGAAATGCTGCCATTACACTCCAACCTGGGTGACAAACGGAGACTCAAAAAAAAAAAAAATAGTCCTCTCAATTTTGCTTAAATTATCAAAACAGCCGATCAATATGTATTTGATGTTTCACTTAGATATATAACTTGGAAAAACATTTTAATAGGTCTGTGCTTATCCATATGAAATAAGTAACTGCATATATGTTATGAATAATAAGACCTCAGGATATTTGTCTCCCCAAAATATCCTTAATTTGAAGGAGTCAGGGAAGTAGCATCCACATTAAATGTATTTATGTGAACCATCTAAGTTACTTCAGTTGTTAAGATAGTTGTCTGGTAGCAGAATATAAAAACCTATGATTACAGAGAAATCATATTTTAAAGAGAAAGGTTTTCGAAATCTAAAATTCCAGGTGTGTAGGCATCATGAAAGGAAGGGCAGGTAGGGCATCCTCTGCCCATCTCATAGGTCTGCCAAATTTGGCCTTAGTTTTTACAATATTTATAAACCACCCAATTTTTAGTTACAAGTTACCTTCATAGATTCCATTGCCTTTATGAGGTTCAGTTTCTTCTTAAAAAGGGTATCACCATTACACCACATTTTAATATACATTTTATAGTTATCCATCAGCAATACATGACTTGTTCAAAATTAAAACTATATTTTTATGTGAGTTACATTTGGTGACACTTGAAACTAATTTTGAAGATTCACTGAGTATAATCAAGATCATAACAAATTTCCCCACATGTATTGTAAATAAAAAATGTATTTATAGATATTAGTAAGACTATTTAGGAACACAAAGCTATAAGATTAAACAAAAGGTTATAATCTTTTATTCTTGGGGATCATCTGTTCTTTAATTTCAAACTAGAGTCTAAGATGATGTAGAAAATATGTTAGTTATTTCTTAAAGTGAACTTATTAAAAATGAAGAATTGTAGTATAATTATAAGATTGAAGGGTGATGAAATCTTTTGTTTGTGATCTTTTCCCCTCTTTAAAAATCATATGATTAAGAATCGGTGTGCAGTTGCAAGCAATTAATATTTGTATTATTTTTGAGACTCTTGTACAGTTAGATTTGTGATTAACAAGACAAAATTCCATCAAAGACTGTAGTTTTGCCTTCAATTTCACATAATGTTAAGTATTCTTACTGAAAAGGAGTATGTTGACACTTTCTATGCAATATGGTACAAAAGAAAATTTATTTATTAATTATCTCTCTTCTTGGAGTATCAAACAATATTAACCATTGGTAATGAATGAACATGCTAAATTTTATGAAGGGGAGTTTCCTTCTCTTTTTCCTTTTTTTAGACAATAGAACATCACAAGGTCAAATGGCAGATGGTTTGAGAGTCCCACCATAGATATTTTTCATAGCAACTTCAAATGAAAATTGTATTATTTTTTCTATTGCTTCATGAAGAAATTACTTCAAAGCTTAAGGTTAAAATAAGAAACATTTATTATAACTCACAGTTTCTATGGGTCAGGGAACTGAGAGCTGCTGGTGCTTCTGGCTGGATGGTTTTCTTAGAGTTGCAGTGAAGGTGTCAGCCAGGGCTACAGTCACTTGAAGGGTTGACTAGGGCTGGTTAACTCACGTGACAGTTGTCTATAGGTCTCAATTCCTTGCCACATGGACTTTTCCAGAAGGCTACCTAAGTGTCCTCAAGACACTGCAACTGGCTTCCCCCAATATCTCTCAGAAAAAGCAAGGCAGAAACCACAATGTCTTTCATAACCCTGACTCAGAGGCATCAAACCGTCACTTCCACAATGTTCTATTGGTTACGTAAACCCACCACTGATACAACATGAGAAGGAACTACAGAATGGCATAAATACCAGGAGGCAGAGATCACTGGGTATCATCTTGGATGCTGGACACCACAAAATAAGAGTAAATTTAGTGTGAGGAGGTTAGTTTGACTTTTTTCCCTCCTCCTTCTCCTCTGCCTCTTCCCTCTCCTTCTCTTCTTCCTCCTCTAATTTTTAAGAGACGTGTTGTAATCACCATTAGTCCTGCATTAGCTACAAGTCTAAGGACACTCATGCTCATGTATATAAATGGGCCAATAAACAAATAGACCTATTTACTTGCAATTTAGCATATGAAATTTTTCCACATGCAAAACAATTTAAAATGTTGATTCACAAGCTAAAAAGAATCCATATTCAAGTAGCTATCACTTACTATTTTACTAGAAAAATGCCATGTTGGCAATCTTTATTAAGTTAATAGTGACAGTTTTCAGAGTTTTACTCATTTTTATTTGCTCGATTCACCTAATGGTTTCTGAACATTGCAGACTATCTCGAAATGTATTTTAAGAAAATAAAGATTTCTCATCATTTGAGTAAATATTTTCTACTAATTTGCACATGAGTAGATTAATCATAGGGAATGAATGAATAAATAAATAATTGAAAGAAATTTTACGTAGAAATTTTCATACATGTGTTTTTGAATGATGCATATCAAAATGATCTTTTCAAAATATTTTTCAGTGTGATTCATTAACCAGCAGAATTACTAGCAATGCTTACAAAAAATTGTGGATTCTTAGACCCTGCCCAAAGCCTACTGAAGTTTGAAGCTACTGAGTTTGAAGTCCACATTTCAGCAAGCTGTTAGGTGATCCTTATGCATACTAAAGAGGCCAAGCTATTTATCTTTGCAATATACTTTTCAGATTTAGCAAAACCCTATTTCCCATATTTGCATTAGCCATGCCCTTTGGGTGCTAGGTTTCCTCGTTGTGTTTGAGCTTTATTTTACTACATACCCATAATATCCAATCACAATATAAAAAAGGGTATGTTCCCCACTTGGGCAGAACCTTGCCAGATGGCCCCACTTCATGTGGGTGGAGAAGAATCTGAAAGTTGGGACTTCAATTAAGGGCTAGCAAGTCCATACACACATCAGCACCACTTAATCCTTTAAAATGCTCTATATTTTAAATGTTTTCCATTTTTCTTTAGTGGAAATAATAAAGTGGCTTTAAATAAACAGTTTCTTCTGTTTCAGAAAGTTGTGTGTTTATCTCAGTGTGGCCAATCAACGAATTCCAAAAGGTTTATGGTTTTTTTACTCCTATGGGGCAACCAAAGGCTAAATTCTAAAGGATTTGGAAATGTCCGCTTGTAATACAAACTGGGTTGGCCTCGGGGCCTGAGATCAGAACCATAACTCACCATGTTTACAAATTATATCATTTGGTCTAGTGTATTAACTGTAAACTCACCGACAATTATAGTAGAGAAAGAATTACAGTCAGCCTTTTTCCTTTTTTTTTTTTTTTTTTTGTTGTCTGAACTGTCATGACATATGGATTCTTCATCAGTCCTCAAATCACACAGAGGGCCTCCCTAGAAGCTACTCTGGAAATCAATAGGCAGCTAGGATTTCAGATGAAATACGGCATTGCTATGGACTTTTTCAGAAGGAGAGCAAATGGTTTCACTAAACGAGTCCCGTATGTTATTCCAGGCAGATGTACACACATCTGTGATCTTTAATAGAAAGGATGGAAATATTACATTTCATTAGGTAACTTACACATTTGAAAAGTCAGTTTTTTTCTTCAGGCTATTATTTTTCTGTTTGTTGTTCCTTCTCACCCAGTTCTCTCCAATTGTGCTCAGAAAGGCTTGATTGTGCACCTTTCTGAGGACAGAATGGAGATACTTTACTTCTCTCTCCATATCCTCTTTTCCTTTTTCTTTCTCTACCCCACCTTCTCTTTTCTGTCTGTCCTCTTCTCCTCCCATTAATGTAGCTTTCAAAGACGTATTAACTTTGTATTTGACCTAAACAGTATATGCTCACTTTAAGACTTTGGGCAAGAGAAAGGCAAGTAGTCCGTGGCTCTTCGCAACTGGCTGCTTCCATTGCCAAGTTGTGCAGTCTAGAGAATGCATAAATCCTAAACTGTCAAATATTGCCACTGAGCTTATGCTCAAAGGATTTGGCAACTTCAACAGAGTAAAGAAACACTGGCCAAGCACAGCAGCTCATGCCTGCAATCCCGCGCTTTGGGAGGCCCAGGCGGGTGGATCACCTGAGGTCAGGAGTTCGAGAGCAGTCTGGCCAACATAGTGAAACCCCGTTTCTACTAAAAATACAAAAATTAGTCAGGCGTGGTGGCGTGCCCCTGTAATCCCAGCTACTCGGGAGGCTGAGGTGGGAGAATTGCTTGAACTCAAACCCAGGAGGTGGAGGCTGCTGTGAGCCGAGATCGCACCATTGCACTCCAGCCTGGATGACAGAGTGAAACCCCATCTCAAAAAAAAAAAAAAAAGAAACACTATTTATCCGCTAAAAGCCCATAGCCTGATAGGTAGTACATTTACTTTTAGAACATTGTACAATATTGACTCTGGATTATATTAATATAGATATAAATATAGATATATAGATACCAATACAGATATACCTGAGAAAATGTAACTCCTTTACATTTCACATACTATATAATTATTTCATATTTCATGTGAAATTATGTATTTCACATATAGTATATGAAACATACTAATATATAATGAATATACTAATATATATGAAATTATGTATTTCATATATATTATTTCCATTATATCCATAATATGTATTTCATATATATTCGTATATCCATATTTGGAGGAGCTATAAAGGTGGCAGAAATTAAGGGACAAAGAGGAATAGTGATAAGACAGATGATATATTTATATTTTATTCTAATAAATACATTAGCTGACATATTAAGAAGTACTAGTGCCTGTGGAGAGGGGCATGTGTGTGTGTATGTGTGTCTATATGTGTGTGGTACCATCTGTGAAAATTTGCTTTCCAGCCGAAAGGTGTTGTGAACCATCAGCCATTGTATTTCTTGGCTAGCTGTCATTGATCTATACCTGACATTCTAGGCAAGATCCCATTAGAAATTACAAATTCAGTAAAGATAGAAGCCAGGAAGATGGGTCACAAGAAAGGATAAGCATTTATAGGAAAATGCTATATATTTTAAGGTAGAAATAATGATACTTTGTTAAAAGTGTTTAGAAAATAATATGTTTTAGAAATTATTAGTAGAATAATATTGAGAAAGTGGAGCAACAAGTTATTACAAAAACAAACAAACAAAAAAAACGAGTGTTTTCTGTCTCCAACTTCAAAACCAGACTAGTGCATCAACTGGCAAGACTGGTCAGAACCATCCAGGAAAAGTCAATAGTGAGGGCGCCCTTCACAGAATCTAACCTGTCAGATTTCCTAGAGTTCCTTCAGCCTCCACCCAGCAGCTACAGGAGCTAAGGGCTTTTGTCTGATGGAAACAGAACAGCTCCTTTCAGGTGATTCCTTGGGTCTGAAACTCAAAGTCAGTCCCCAAACCCCCAACATTTGCCAAGGCCAAGCATTGAGCTCTGTTCCCTCCTATCTATGCATACTTTTTATAATCTCTTTTCTTCTTTAGGGACTGACTGAGTGTTCATTATAATTTGATATCATGTCTAAAAACTGTACATTTTCCTTGGACCCAACCACTTTCCAGAAGTATAGTAATCATCCTGTCCTATGTGATCAGTGTAATGGCGGGAGCTTCATCATATTTTATTGTGGCATGTATTTATGTGAAGAGTAATGCTTACATGCATTTTTAACATAATCTGGTTTAAGGTTACCCACTAGTGAATTTTCCTTCTCAGGTCAACACTATTTCTTATTTAATTATCAGCTTGGTTTTTTAAAATACCACAAATCTCTCTAAATTCAATATTGGTCTATTACTTTGGCTTCCTTTTTTCATCTATAAAAATAAAAAATGAGATAGCGATGTTCTATCAGCACCTTTATGAATATTGATATTTCTCAAAAGTATGCTCTTATACTTCAGGCCTATTGTAAAGAAAATATGGAAAGAGCTTCTGGTTTCTTTGAAAAAAAAATCAATGAAAATCTCAAGTCAGGGCATAATGTCAAGTAAGTCCAATAATCAGACCATAGCTAATGACTAAAAAATCATGATGTGGCAAAAATGAAGTTTTATTCCTGTTCAGGTTACTAAACAAAAAATCGACTGATCTTCAACTAAAGCAAAAATAATGGAGAATGCATTGTACACCCCATCAAGCCTTCTGAAAGGTCATCTAATTAACATTTTGCATTAACTCTTACTCTTCAATTTGACCTCAAAACACCAGAAATATACTGTGGCATATTAGAGATTCATAGTGATTATAAACACACATAAACAGAAAGCTAGAAAGTACTGCAAGTAGGGAGGACTCCTCCCTTAGCATCAGAGGTGTCAGAAGAGATAAGGATACTGAGAAGACAGCAGGACATGGAGGTGAGCATAAGATGAACTCTGGATGGTGATCCAAATACCCTGATACAGACAAGGGCAGCTTAGTTCAAGAGTTCTTAAATAGGAGTCATCGGAGACCCACAGCTATGTTGCTCTCCGGACAAAGGCAGTACTGAATCTTGATTATATTAAATCACGTTAGGCCTGTTTGCAGAGTTGGCTGCACAAATAGATTGGAGAGGATGCTTATAATGTAAAATGTAGATACTCAAATAAAATGTTTCCTATTCTGCTTATCATGGTGGTTCAATTTCCACCACTATTGATTACTCTCTGAAATGCTGAGTTGCTGCAAACAGTAAGAGACGGGGAGTATAGAAGAAACAAGACATATAAAAGGTTGATTAAAAAGTCAGTGAAATATTTAATAAGCACCTACTACATCAATATATTTGTATGAAGAAGGAGGAAGGGATATAAGATTGAATTTATTTTTTCAATGAGTAAACTTTTGCAGAATACCCAGGATGATCATGCATTGTATTTGCAGATAGACAGATTGAATGACAACAACCGCAGTCCCAGAGAAGCTTTAACTTTTATAATTCTTTCCCAATTTTCATATTAAAGAGACAAAATTGATAAAGTTTAAATTCTATTAAAAAAATACCATAATAAACCTGTGAATCCCTCCCTGGCAAGCATGGTATCCAGGTTCTCTCATCAGAACTGACTAGAAGGCTGGTGTGATCCACGGAGAAGAAGAACAGTGAGGTGCGGCAGCCTATCTGAGAGTCACATGCGTAGGGTAGCCCCCTCCCCCAAGCCAAGGGAGGCAGTGAGTGAGCATGGTACCCATCCAAGGAAACCATGCGTTTTCCACAGAACTGTGCAACTCATGGATCAGAAGATTCCATTTGCAAACCCACACCACCAGGGTCTAGCATCCCAACCCTGGAGCTATGCAGGTTCTCAACAGCTTCTCAGCTAGAGCCTACTGAACTCCCAGCAGAAGGGGAAACCCACACCAAGGCTGCAGCTGTATACTGTCTAAGCCCTTTGAGCTTCTTGGGGGAGGAGCAGCAGCCAGTACTGGGTCTTGCAACTAACATACTAAGCTCCCTGGGCAGGGGAAGGACAGCATCCATCTCTATAGCTCCAGGCTGCACTTTCCCCTGCTAAAGCCAGGGAGGCTGGACAGCTTGGTCTCAAGATGTGTCCCCTACAGTGCAACACACTGGCTGTGGCAGGCTGCAGCCAGGGCATCTCTTCAGGCCTGACCCTGACCCATCCTTCCTCATTGGTTGGGGCTTCCCTGTAGGAACTCCAATAACTCCAGCCAGTGGCTCAAGGACAGAGCAGAACAGGGCAGGAAAGCAATCCTACAGGCATCAGATTGGTGCCTGTCGAGGTCAGAGATCCCAGGAGAAGGAGCAGGCACCTATCTTTGCTGTTCTGCAGCCTCCTTGCGTGACATCCCCAAGCGCAGGGACGAACCTGAAGTGAACCACTAGAAAACTGCAGCAGCCCTACAGAGAGGGACCTGATCATTGAAAGAAAAACAAACAAACAGAAAGCAATGACAACAGCATCAACAACAACAAAATGTACCCACAGAAAATCCATCCAAGGATCAGCAGCCTCAAAGATCAAAACTAGATAAACTCACAAAGATGAGAAAGAATCAGAAAAAAAAAAAAAAACAAAAAAACGAAACTGAAAACCTGAAAGGCCAGGGTGCCTCTTCTCCTCCAAATGATTGCAGCGTCTCTCCAGTAAGGGCGCAGAACTGGATGGAGGATCAGATGGACGAATTGACAGAAGTAGGCTTCAGAAGATAGCATAAAAAACTAATAAAAAACTATGCTGAGCTGAAGGAGCGTGTTCTAACCCAATGCAAAGAAGCTAAGAACTTTGATAAAAGGTTTGAGGAGCTGCTAAGTAGAATAACCAGTTTAGAGAGGAACATAAATGACCTGATGGAGCTAAAAACCACAGCATGAGAATTTCATGAAGCATACACAAGTATCGATAACGAAATCAACCAAGCAGAAGAAAGGATATCAGAGTTTGAAGACCACCTTGCTGAAATAAGGCATTAAGACAAGACTAGAGAAAAAATAATGAAAAGGAATGAACAAAGCCTCCAAGAAATATGGGACTTCATAAAAAGATTGAACCTATGTTTGATTGGAGTACCTGAAGGGAGAATGGAAACAATCTAGTAAACACTCTTCAGGATATTATCCAGGAGAACTTCCCTAACTTAGCAAGACAAGTCAACATGCAAATTCAGGAAATACAGAAAACAGCACTAGGATACTCCATGAGAAGATCAACCACAAGACACATAATCATCAGATTCTCCAAGGTTGACATGAAGGAAAAAGTGTTAAGGGCAGCCAGAGAGAAAGGCCAGGTCACCTACAAAGGGAAGCCCATCAGACTAACAGCAGACCTCTCAGCAGAAACTTTACAAACCAGAAGAGATTGGGGCCAACAATCAACATTCTTAAAGAGAAGAATTTTCAACCCTGAATTTCATATCAAGCCAAACTAAGCTTCATAAGCAAAGGAGAAATAAAATCCCTTCAGACAAGCAAATGCTAAAGGATTTTATTACCACAAGGCCTGCCTTCCAAGAGCTCCTGAGAGAAACACTAAATATGGAAAGGAAAAACTGGTGCCAGCCACTACAAAAACACACCAAAATGTAAAGACCAATGACACTATGAAGGAACTGCATCAACTAGTAAGCAAAATAAGCAAATAGCATGAAGACAGAATCAAATTCACACATAACAATACTAACCTTAAATGGAAATGGGCTAAATGCCCCAATTAAAAGACACAGACTGGCAAATTAGATAGTTATGGTCACTGGTGTGCTGTATTCAGGAGACCCATCTCATGTGCAAAGACACACATAGGCTCAAAATAAAGGGATGGAGGAAAATTTACCAAGCAAATGAAAAGAAAAAAAAATGCAAGGGTTACAATCCTATCCTAGTCTCTGACAAAACACACTTTTAAACCAACAAAGATCAAAAAAGACAAAGAAGGGCATTACATAATGTTAAACAAAACAATTCAACAAGAAGAACTAACTATTATAAATATATTTGCACTCATACAGGAGCACCCAGATTCATAAGACAAGTTCTTAGAGACCAATAAAGAGACTTAGACTCCCATACAATAATAGTGTGAAACTTTAACACCCCGTTGTCAATATTAGACAGATCAACAAGACAGAAAATTAACAAGGATATTTAGGACTTGAACTCAGCTCTGGATCAAGTGGACCTAATAGGCATCTACAGAACTCTCCACCCCAAACCAACAGAATGTACATTCTTCTCAGTGCCATATGACACTAATTCCAAAATCAACTACATAATTGGAAGTAAAACATTCCTCAGCTAATGCAAAAGAATGGAAATCATAACAGTTTCTCAGACCACAGTGCAATCAAATTAGAACACAAGATTAAGAAACTCACTCAAAAACCACACAATTATGTGGAAATTGAACAACCTGCTTCTGAATGATTCCTGGGTAAATAATGAAATTAAGGCAGAAATCAAGAAGTTCTTTGAAACCAATGAGAACAAAGAGACAACATACCAGAATCTCTGTGACATGGCTAAAGCAGTGTTAAGAGGGAAATTTATGACACTAAATGCCCACATCAGAAAGCTAGAAAGATTTCAAATCAACACCCTAACATCACAATTAAAAGAGCTAAAGAGGCAAGTGCAAAGTAATCCAAAAGCTAGCAGAAGACAAGAAATAACTAATATCAGAGCAGAATCAAGGGAGATAGAGACACAAAAAACCCTCCATAAGAATGAATGAATTCAGGAGCTGATTTTTTTGAAAAAGTTAACAAAATAGATAGACTGCTACCTAGACTAATAAAGAATAAGAGAGAGAAGAATCAAATAGACACAATAAAAATGATAAAAATGACACTGACCCCACAGAAACACAAACTAGTATCAGAGACTACTATAAATACCTCTACCCGAATAAACTAGAAAATCTAGAAGAAATGGATAAATTCCTGGACACATACACCCTCCCAAGACTAAACCAAGAAGAAGTTGAATCCCTGAATAGACCAATAACAAGTTCCAAAATTGAGGCAGTAATTAATAGCCTACCAACCAAAAAAAAAAAAACGAGGACCAGACAGATTCACAGCTAAATTCTACCAGAAGTACAAAGAGGAGCTGGTAATATTCCTTCTGAAACTATTCCAAACAATTGAAAAGGAGGTACTCCCCTATAACTAATTCTATGAAGCCAGCATCATCTTGATAACAAAACCCGGCAGAGAAAAAACAAAAAAAGAAAATTTTAGGCCAATATCCCTGATGAACATCGATGCAAAAATCCTCAATAAAATACTGGAAAATCGAATCCAGCAGCACATCAAAAAGCTTATCCACCACGATCAAGTCAGCTTCATCCCTGGGATGCAAGGTTGGTTCAACATATGCAAATCAATAAATGTAATCTATCACATGAACAGAACCAAAGACAAAAACCACAAGATTATCTCAATAGAAGCAGAAAACGCCTTTGATAAAATTCAACGTCCCTTCATGTTTAAACTCTCAATAAACTAGGTTTTGATGGAACATATCTCAAAATAATAAGAGCTATTTATGACAAACCCATAGCCAATATCATATTGAATGGGCAAAAACTGGAACCATTCCCTTTGAAAACTGGTACAAGACAAGGATGCCCTCTCTCACCACTCTTATTCAACATAGTATTGGAAGTTCTGGCCAGGGCAGTCAGGCAAGAGAAATAAATAAAGTGTATTTAAATAGGAAGAGAGAAAGTCAAATTGTCTCTGTTTGTAGACAACATGATTTTATATTTAGAAAACCCCATCCACCTCAGCCACAGCAGGGCAAACTCAGGAATCTGGTCAATGAGTGTTAGCATGTAGTGCTAGGTATGTCGTTGTTCTCTTCCAAATAATAGAATGCAGGGTTATAAATACAACATAATCAACTTAATATCAAATTTAAAATTACATAAAATAGCAAGCTCCATGCACTATCATCATCCAGGTCAAGGTGACCAAAGTCCAGCCCTCTAGGTGGTAAATTCTGAGTCATTCTTCAATCTCCAGGACAAAAACACTTTGCAATTGCATCTGGGTTAGTTCCGAGTCTTGTGCTAAAGGGCTTTAAACTCAATTATAGTAAAGATTTACCTGAGAAAATGTAACTCCTTTACCTGTTAGCAGAAAGTTACTCTGAGTGTGAATGGAGGATCTGACTGAGAAGGTTAAGAGGAGTGAGAATATGGAAGGAACACACAGAGTCAATGCAGCTTTGCATGATTGAGAGCCTAGAATAGGGAGAGGTGTGGCCCCTGCTTTTGGACATAAGACATAGGACACCTATGTGTAGGGATATATGTGCGGGATTAGCTGGATGCTCCTCATCTTAAGATTAACTAATAACCCAGCGCTGTTGCTCACGACTGTAATCCCAGCACTTTGGGAGGCCGAGGCAGGCGGATCACCTGAGGTCAGGAGTTCAAGACCAGCCTGGCCAACATGGTGAAATCCTGTCTCTACTAAAAATACAAAAAATTAGCCTGGCGTAGTGGCGGGCGCCTGTAGTCCCAGCTGCTCAGGAGGCTGAGGCAAAAGAATCACTTGAACTGGGGAGGCGGAGGTTGCAGTGAGCCGAGATTGTGCCACTGCACTCCAGCCTGAGTGACAGAGTGAGACTGTCTCAAAAAAAAAAAAAAAAAAAACAAAGATGAAGTAATACCCCAACACCCCAACAAACCCATCCTAAGTCAAAAATGCTTGCAGTATCCCTAACCCACAGAACGTCACAGCTTAGCTTAGCCTACCTTAAGTGTGCTCAGAACACTTGCATTAGCCTAGAACTGGGCCAAGTTGCCTAACACAAAGCCTGTTTTATAATAAAGTGTTGAATAGTGCAGGTAATTTATTGAATACTATACTAACAGTGAAAAACAGAATGGTTGTATGGGCACTCAAAGTACAGTTATTACTGAATGTGTATCACTTTGCACCATCCTCAAGTTGAAAATGATAAGTAGAACCATGGTGAGTCAGGGATCTTCCGCACGGGGATTCCGTACAGGGGTTTCTGGAGCCTTACCGATTCAGGAAAATGTTGGGACTTAACAAGTACAAGGGGACATGGAGAACCGGACAATTGGGCGTAAAGGGAATATGCACTTAAGGGATATACGCCTAGAAAAATTGGACGGATGGTATTTTATATTTTCACTGCAATTTTTTTGTAAATGTGAGCAGTCAATGGATGCTTGAGGAAATTAAAATATCTGGTCAATGGCTGTTAGCATTTATATAATATTTTGGTCCCTTAAGTTGTTTTTCTAGAACTTGTTTTTATATTAGTCAATAAGTATGCACAATTTCATGTTTCAAATGTTTTGGCAAATTTCTTCATTGGTTTTATCCCAGCTTTAATTTTTGCATCTGGCAAGAGTTTCTGCAAATTCCCTGTGGTAAAGATGGCAGGCTGCCCTGGAGATCTTCTCTTCCTTGTGGGTTGGCCGTGGCTCGGAAGTGGCGGCTTCCTGGAGGCTGTGTGTTCATTCCCAACTTCCTTGCATCTAGCTAGGTAAGGCCTCATGACTAAATTCTGCTCAATAAAATACAGGCAGAATTGATGTTTACCACTTATATGCCTCAGTCATGTTAAAACAAAACAAAACAAAACAACAAAGCAAAACCACCTGTGCAATCCTGTGGTCTCTTACTTAGTGTCAGCTGGATGTTGTCTCGCAGGATCCCAGGATAACCCCCAGAGTCATGTGTTGAAGATGATGGTTTGGTCAGTCTGGATCCCTCTGTCTCCCACTCCAGCTGTGGATTGAACTTTCTGTGAGCAAGAAATGAATCTCTGTTTACAGTCATTTAGGTCTTGCACGTGATGTGACTTTGTGTCTTTTCTTATATAATCTGGTATCCTTTTGGTGCACAATGAAACCCACTTATTAATTCTTCTTAATGTTGGTGTTTTGGCTCTAAAGAGCTAGCACATTGCATATGTGTCTGCTAAGAAACCTATAAATAACTTGTAGTCAACAGTGTGTATCTGGTCTCAGATTCCTTCATAGAGACAAGCTCCCCTTTGAAAGACGAGCCTCACAAACTTGGCCATCATGTGATAAGGCCTTGTCTGCAACAGAGAATTGGGGGTTCAACTTCAAGAAAATCCTGACTACAGTCATTGTCTCCAAAGGTCATTCACAGAAGGTGGTGGTGGCCATTATACAATTATAATGGGAATCCAAATCAAACACACAAATGAGGCAAGAAGACTTTTATTCTTTGTGTTCTGCCTTTTTTCTTCTGAAGCTTTAGAGAAGTGACGGAACAAGGGCAAAAGTGACTTGTACTTGTTATCCAAATACTCTATTCTGAATGCT
Organism: Macaca fascicularis; assembly: GCF_037993035.2. Lineage (NCBI taxonomy): Eukaryota > Metazoa > Chordata > Mammalia > Primates > Cercopithecidae > Macaca > Macaca fascicularis. The sequence goes on from NC_088386.1 coordinate 116,693,207, forward strand.
ATGGGACACAGGCAGAGCACGGCCAGCCAAGGCTGAAAAGAAAAGGCCGTACTTAAGTATCAGTAGCAAAAAGAAACACAAGCAACAAATAGTTCTGCCATCCATGGCCAGTATTTTGATTATGAATCCTGAGATGTACTTAACCAAAGATATCTAAATGATTAACTTTAAAGAAAGTCAATGACAATGTTCAGTCAAACAGAACAAAGTTAAACTAAGGGATGGAGAAAATGCCCCCATCAAGAAGAAACTGCATTAGGCACTGCTGTGGTTCTATTTTTGCAGGATAATTAAACCAATTTAAGGGGAAGATGGGATTAAAAGACAGAAAGTGAGAGGTCATCTAATCTACCAGTTTTTCAAAAGCCACTTCTCTGATCTATGCTTGTCCGAGATAATGTCTTCCCAGTTAATGGACAAATGAAATAAATTAGGAAAATGAACGAGCTTTTAATAAAGTATGCAACATAAATTATTTTTCTTTATCCTATGAATGTGTGCTTCTTAATTTTTATACCAAATGTTTTTTTCTTTAAAGAAATTTTAGTCATAATAGTGTTTATTGATGGTTTTATTTTTCTTTTTAATATCTTTTACTGAAAAATAAAGTAGTCCTTAGTTCCTTTATTTATTTATTTATTTTTGGAAATTGTACTGGTTTCTGAAATTCTAGAAGCTATTCTAATTTATTCCTTGAATTCAAACAGGACTATAATTCAGACTCTAAAACAGAATCCTACATCATGTTTTTTAGAAAGAGGTAGCATTTTATAAAATCTCTGAATAATATGTCTATGCTAAAGTTATTTCACCATTAGAAATGCTCTATTTTCTCTGATACTAAGGGTTAGATAGGTTAAATTACTTTGCAATTTTTTTCCTGCCCAGCATCATAGAAATGTAGAGCTAGACAGCGCACTTTAAAACATCCAGTTAAATTACTTACTTTTATATAGAGATGCAGGTGGAGACACACAACAGTAAGATCATTGGATCTGTATTCTATGTTTGGGTAATTACACAAATAGGTCCTTTGAACTCTCAGCCATACTGTTTTCTATATACCAGATCGGCGCCTTAATTAAATAGCAAAGCCCCCTTCTCAGGTGAACCTCTTTCAAGTTTTGGCAAGCTTTAGTTTAATCTGATTCTTACCTGAACCACATCTACATTATAAAACTAATAATGCTTAATAGAAATTGCCTGTCATTTGAATGGTAGAGTAATTGTATACTCCTTTACATATCCTGTGTAGGGAAAACCTTCATATGGGGAAGGATTTGCCAACAGGGGGATCATGATGCCAATGGAAGGCTCTATAATTGGGAGAGTTGGGCTTACTTCAAGGATAGAGAAGGAAGGAGAGCCAAAGGAAAACAATTTTTTTTTTCCCTAAAATAGCTTACATTTTGGCAAACATCAATTTTTATTTACAACTGATACACAAATGAAAACAAGATATGGAGAAAACTTGTGTACAGTTTTTAAACAAACTGAACTCTTTTACATCCCATATTATGATAGAATTCCAAACTTTTACAGGAAATGGAGTTCCCCTAAAACATGATCCAACTTGAATCTGTGTCATTGGCAATTTTGAGTCTTCAAAAGATAGCTGTTTGAAGCTAAGGTTTCTAAAATCTATTTCCTTACAACTGTATATGTAAAAAGTGTACTAGTATAGGAATATTAATACAATCCCCATTTACAAATTCTGGAGGGGATATAAGTGGAAAATATGAAGTAGAACATTCAGAATGGTGCAGAAAATGAAACGGGAAATTGCTGCTGCTGTGTTAGCCTTCCTTCTCCCAGAAACCAGAGAAAATAACTCCTCTCCCTCCCCTTAGCTGTGAAAGCAGGGAGGGTGCCTGGGGAGAGGATCAGAGCACACCCCATGTGGGTGTCAACATTGTGCTCTGCCTGGTTGGAAAATGGGTGCGTGGCTTATGGAAGAATCACCCTTTGACACATCTGACATTTATAAAATTCTCCTTAGTGGAGTATCCCACTGGCATGAAGCGAGTATTGCATAAATGAAAACCTTTATGATGCTATCATTTACTTAATGTGTATACAGATGTATAACAAGCATATGTGTGTGTGTGTTTCTGTACAACCATATGTTTAACTGAAGCAGCCTTTGTCTTCTTTCACTATCTTATTCTACCTGCACATTTAGGAGGGGTAGGGATCACTTATAACCCTCACCTATCCACTCCTACCCCCACTCATTTCCACTTCCTTGCTACAAAGGCTCTAACTGTGCTCATCTGGGCTCCCTGGGCCTGTCCCTTCCTCTGGGTACTCACTGCCATAAACAGCGCTTCCTGCTGTGTGAAATTTAACTCATTCCTTCCTGCCTACCTACCAAGTTCAAAACTTCTGGTCCTATCTGTAACTGCCCGCCTTTCCAACTCAATCCCTTATCAGAGTTGACATTTTCCCCCTTTTCCTTAATAATTGCCCCCATTCTTCTGCTCACACCAACTGTTACGTTCTTAGGTTGAGATCTGTCCTTTTTTTTGTTGTTTGGTTTACCCTATCAAGAGTTTATATTAAACAAAAGGGTGCAGTTTAGATAAGTAAGTATGTGTGTATTATTATTCTAGAGAGAATTTTGTTCATAATGGGATATACAATTGATACACATTTCTCTATAAAATGTTTAAGATTTAAATGGGAACTGTAGGCAAGTAAGCTTACGTGGGAACTAGAATAATGACCCTCAGATTTGGTCTGTGGCTTTTGTTTTTGAACTGAATCTACTCTCAGTTGCTTCACTTGATAACCTATGTAAAAATTCTGAATGGTTTTGTTTTAGCCTGTGTGTGGTGTGTGTGTGTGTGTGTGTGTGTGTGTGTGTATAGAAATACATGGAGATAGGGTTAGCACTGTTTTAATTCCTACTTCAATCTCTACATTTCCACTTTATGCCCCGCCAGTCACGCTTAGTAAATAGTGAATTCTAGGAAGTTGGAAATATATGTTTTCCATAGTAAAATTTATTATAACTAAGGTCAAAAATATACCAGTTGCCTAAATTAACTTGAAGTAAATATTATTCAGACACACAGACTGCCACCTAATGTGTAGACTTCAGCATCTGTTGTAATATTTTCATGTTTCTGTTTACAACTGATTACTTGGAAGCCATTATTTCATAGAGTTGGCATCACTGGGCTATTCAGTGAATGTAGAGTAGGAGTGATGGGCATGGTGTGTACATCCTCTGGCATTTGTAACTGTGTTTTAAGAAGTGGATCAGCATGCCTCTTGTCAGTCAATGGGCTAAGGGGATTCCGTTGCTACTCTGTAATATTTCAAATATAGAGAAGAGCTCATGAATTCATGGGTCATTATACTCTTGCTGGCTTTATGTGTGGATAAAGATAGATGACTCCCAAGTGTGATGTGACAGGTTCTACAAAAATCTTTCCCCAACATTTTCTCTCTTCTGTTTGCTTCTTACTCTACTGAAAACAGAAACAACAGGGTACTAGCCTGTGGGGTTAAGGCAGTGCAGCCTAGTGATTACAAGCATGGACTCTGGAGCTGGATTACTGAGTCCAAAGTTCAGTTCCAGTAACTACCAGCTGTGTGGCTTTGATCATCTACCTAACCTCTCTGAGCTTCAATTTCCTCATCTCTATTGATGAAGAAAATAATAGCACCTGATCATTGTTGTGGGATTAAATATGTAGATATGTACAAAGCATTTAGAACAGTGGCTGTCAGCTACATAGGATGTGCCACTGTGGCTATTATGATTGAGCATTTTTCTGGAGATAAAAAACACTGAACTAAAACCAGAAATCAGTAACTCTACTGTGTCTATAGGAAGTCTCCTGGGTAGAGGAACTCTGAAAGAGAGGATATAAAAAATAAACTAATTTGTTTGGAGCTTCACCAAATCGTCATAGTTCTAAATATCATATCCTCTGAAAAGCAGATATTTTTGCATGTTTCCGACCAAACAAAAGTATTCTGAGAAATGCTAGAATGGCAGCCTCTGGCAAATGACTTGGGATCCAAAGCAACTTGCCATCTTAAGGGAGCAGTTTGGGCCTCCAGGTATACGTATCCATGCCTACTGCATTGAGTTAGTCCTGCCCCCAATGTAAAACCAGAGGAGCCAAGTGTTACAGGCCATTCTAGCTTCTTCTGGGCTGGCCCCAGAACAAGTTCCAGGATGGTCACGTCTTCACTGCGGCAATTCTGGAATACTCAATTTCTCTGATGATGAGTTCTTGGGTATGTAAATGACAAAAATGCTCCCTAAGGACAATCGTTAAAAGCAAAGAGCATATGAAGTTGCCATGTGATGTCACTTAACAAGGGGATGTCTTGCCACTCCAAAACATAATGTAGAAATGAAATAATATAAACAATGGAACAGACGCTAAATATAAATTATTCTAGTGGGCATTATTCGCATTGAGTGGCATGTAGCAGTTGCTCAGTAAATGTCGAATAAATGAATGGATTAATTAAAATATGGCCCAGCTTCTGAGGTAAGCTATAAATTTCATTGTGTAAAGCTGGAACATTGCTAGTAATAAAAAATTTACCACCCAATCCAAGATTAATCAACCTCTTTTTTGTGCCATGGATTTCTTTGGCGGTCTGATAAAGGCCATGAACATCTACTTAGGATAAGGTGGTTTGGGTTTTGTTTTTTTTTTTTTTTTTTTGAGACGGAGTTTCACTCTTGTTGCCCAGACTGGAGTGCAATGGCATGATCTCGGCTCACCACAACTTCCGCCTCCTGGGTTCAAGCAATTCTCCTGCCTCAGCCTCCTGAGTAACTGGGATTACATGCATGCACCACAAGGCCTGGCTAATTTTTTGTATTTTTTTTTTTTTTAGTAGAGATGGGGTTTCTCCATGTTGGTCAGGCTGGTCGCCAACTCCCAACCTCAATTTATCCACCCGCTTCAGCCTCACAAAATGCTGGGATTACAGGTATGAGCCACCACACCTGGCCAGATAAGGTCTTTTTAAATGACTTTATTGAGATATAAGTAAAGCACAATAAACTTTACATGTTTATGTTGAACAATATGATGAGATTTTACCTGTACAAATATCCATGAATGCATCACCATAATCAAGATAAAAACATTTAATCACTTTCCAAGGATCCTTCATGCTCATTTGCAACCTATTACTCTCTCTATCCCATCCCCAGGCAATCACTGATCTTTTTTTCTTTTGAGATGGAGTCTCACTCTGTTGCCCAGGCTGGAGTGCAGTGGTGCGATCTCAGCTCAATGCAAGCTCCACCTCCTGGGTTCACACCATTCTCCTGCCTCAGCCTCCTGAGTAGCTGGGACTACAGGCATCCAGCACCATGCCTGGTTAATTTTTGTATTTTTAGTAGACATGGGGTTCACCATGTTGGTCAGGCTGGTCTTGAACTGACCTCAGGTGATCTGCCTGCCTTGGCCTCCCAAAGTGCTGGGATTACAGGTGTGAGCCACTGCACCTGGCTGATTTTCTTTTTATACTTATTTTATATTTTCTAGAATTTTTTATAAGTGGGATCACACAGTATATGCTCTTTTTGTCATTTATAAATATCAGTTCGATCAAGACAGTTAATAATGTTATTCTGATCTGCGTCTTTGCTAATTTTTTTGTTTAGTGTGTTATCAACTGCTGAGAGGTAGTTATAAAAATTTCTGCTCTAACTGTGGACTTGTCTATTTCTGTTTAATTCAGTCGATTGTTGCTTCATGTATCTTGAGGCTCTGCTATTAGGCACTTACACATTTATAATTGTTATTTCTCTTTTATCATTATGAAAAAAATCCTTTGTATAAGTAGTACTACTTTCTGTGTTGAAGTATACTTATCAGGTATCAAAACAGTCAGTCCGGCCTTTTATTGCTTACTCTTTGTGTGGTATATTTTTTTCCCTTTCATTCACTTTCAACTTGTCTGTGTTTTTATATTGTCTCTAATAGGAAACATAAAATAGAGTCTTGCTTGAGTATCCACTCTGTTAATTTATGCTTCTTAATTGTAGTTTTTGAACATTTGACATTTAATGTAATTATTAATATTGTTTGATTTAGTTCTACCATTTTATTGTTTGTTTTCTGTTCTTCTCCTGTGTACTCTGTTTGTTTCCTTTTTTCTTCCTTTCTTTGGAATGCCTGAATATTTTTTAACATTCTAATTTAAGTTTTCACTACTTGGCTATATTGTTTTGGATTTTATTTTTCCTTAGTGGTTGTTCTAGTGATTAAAATATACATATCTAACCTGTTAAGTCTATCTATATTGTACTACCTCATTCAAATATAGACATTTATATTACATTTGTCATTTATGTACTTACACATATGTACATAGTTTGTACATTACTTATATATACATACATATATTACCCCATTCAATAATTTTATTTTTGATTCTATAATTACACATATTTTAAGGAACTTAAAAGGATAATATACTCTATTATATTTACCCATATTTTTACCATTTATGTTGCTATTCCTTTATTTCTGAAGAAACAACTTACCCTTGGATATAATTTTCCTTCAGCCTATACACCCTCCCTTGAATATCTGTAGAGCAAAGCTGATTGTGGGAAATTCTTTTAGTTTCTCTACATCTGAAATGTCTTCATTTCACTTTCATTTCTGAAGAATATTTTCACTACATATTGTACTCTGATTTCACTTTTTTTTCTTTCAGCTATTTAAAGATGTCATTTTACTGTTTTCTCACCTCCATATTAGCTGATAAGAAGTCCATGACCAATTAGGTCATTACTACACTGTCCATAATATGTCATTCTCTCTAGCCACTTTCAAGGTACATATTTATCTTTGGTTTACAACAATTTGATGAAGATGTTTACAAGCATGATTTTCAATGAGTTTATCCTGCTTGAGATTAACTGAACTCCTTGAATCTCTAAATTGATGTCTTTCCCCAAAATTGGGGAGTTTGGAGCCATGATTTCTTCATACTTTCTTCCATTCCAAACTTTTTATTTTACTTCAAACACTCCAGTGATGTGTACATTTGAATTTTTAAATATCATCTTGCAGATTCCTGAAGTTGTTTTCTCCCCCATCACCCATTTCACTTCCCTCTCTTTTCTTCATATTGGACAATTTCCATTGCTCCATCTTCAAATTGACTGAGTTTTTCCTTTTTATCTCGATTTTGTTGATGATCCCATTCAATGACTTTTTTCATGTTACAGGTTCCATTTTGGGGTTGAAATTTATCATTTGGTGCTTTTTTATATGTAGTTTATGTTTCTCTGATGAGAATTCCTCTTTCCATTCATGTCAAGTGTATTCTCTTTAACTTCAAAGGCATGTTATAATAGCTGCTTTAAAGCCTTTATCGAATAATTCTAACACCTTGGTCATTTCAGAGTTGGTATCTGCTAGTTGCCTGGTCCCTTGAAAACTGATCACATTTTCCTGGTTTTCTCATGTTGGGAATTTGGGAGCATATCCCAGAACTTGTGTACATTCTGTTGCTTAGATTCTGATTCCTCTAGAGGATGCTGAGGAGTATGTTTTAGTGGAAAATCAACTCAATGAGGGTCAGACTGCAAAGTCTGCTCATCCATCTTAGGGCTGTGTTCAAATTTCAGTTCACTTTTAAAATATTTGCTGTGGTTCGGGCCTTCTATATGTGTATATAGAACCTGAGATTTCTATGGGTTCAGACACAGAAATAAGAGAACTCTTCTGGATTTCTCCCCACCAAGATTTGCTCTCAGACTCTCTAGCCCACAGTCACCTATTTTACTGGTTCCTCTGGCAAGAAAATGATCTCTCTTGGAGCTTAACTGCTGCTTTGCTGTAACTCGGGCTTTCCCTCAGGCGGAAAAAAAAAAAAAAAAGTGAAACTCACCTACATATGGTTTATTTCTACAAGATGTGAGTCCCCTTAAGAAGCAACCTGTACAGTTGTTTTTTGTTTCTTATCCATGAGTTTCTAGTTGTAATCAATGGGCTATATGGGCTGTTTTGTGCTTAGGCGCCATCATGCTGAAACTGAAACTCCCAGATAAGGATTTTGTTAGTTTTTCAAACCTAAACAGGTGTATTTTATTATACATTTTGAATTAAGGGATTTTACCAGTTCTCTAGTGAGAAGAAATTTTATGTTTAATCAGAATGCCATTATACATCATTTGTGATTTTGTTGTATATTATTGGGCTTCAATTAACTTTATGATAATATGTTTATAATTCTCCTTTTTGAATGTCATTGCCATTCCTTTTGCTGTCTTTGCAAAATGGAGTCCCAAACTGGAGAAATAAGTCATTCAAAATCTGGGTACAACTTTAGAATAAGGTTTTGCATGCTGAAAATAAATACATAAGACAAGGAAAGTTGATTGTGTAATATCCTCATTGGATTGTACATCGTATCTTAATTCTCCCATTAAGCCATGTCATTACAAAATGTTAAATTGGGGAAGTCCTTCCAAGTCACTCAGTTTGCTCTCATTATTATACAAGTGAACTGTTGAAGACAATAAAAATAGTGACATTTCAAAAGTCTAGAGTCAATTAATATCAGAACTCTAACCCAGATCAATTCTATTCTGATCAATTCTATTGGTCTAGGCCAATTCTGATCAATTCTGTTGGTCTACTCCAATTCCATTTCCCCACATTAGAATTAGATATTGAATCCTTTGAACTGAGGCATTATATTTTCAAGACTTGTCATGGAAAGATCATTATACTTATATGTCCATAAACTTTATTAACTGCAGAACATTATAAGTGAGTTTTTTTTTACAGGAATATTGTAAGAGTCATTTTATTTAATCAACAAATAATGCTCTGAACTATGTATCATTTTTAGCTCCATTTTCCAGATGAGGAAACTGTTAAGAAGTTAGAGATATTAAATATCTTGTCCAAGGTTGCAAAGCAAGTATATTGGCCAAAGCTAACTCCAAAATTTATAAATTGACCATTTTGACCCCGAAGTTCATAGTCCTAAATCTATGAAATGGTGTCTCATGATCTGGCAAAAACAAACAAACAAAAGCTTCTGTAAATTTACTCATATGAAAGTACATAACATTATATGTAGTAAGATTTATCCTGGAAAATCTGGGCTGTGATTTATACATAGGCAACCAATAGATAGTTCTAGAATCAATGAATGATACCATCATCTTCATCATCATCACTACTAATAAATGTTTTGTAGCATTTGTTGTGTGTCATGTACTGTTATAAACATGTCATATGCATTGTCTTTCTAAGATCTCAGAACAAGTCTTTCTAATATCACAGACGTGGGAATTGAGACACAAAGAAGTTGAGTAACTTTCCCAAGTTTGTAAAGTTAGTTAGTGGTAAAGCTGGGGCAAAAACCCAGGCAGCTCTGCAAACAGTGCTTTTACCCAATGTAAAACTAAGAGCACATGTCCAGTACTTTTTCAGTGAGGAAATTATCTTTAAATATTGGTTTTATTTAGTAACACATCATTAGGCACCATTTGACATTTGTTATCAAGTCATTATTTACTTTTGCAATTTCAACACCCCATTCCTGCCATCTTTGCTATGGTTCCTCAAATGGAAGCAGTATGTAAGAGTTCAATCTTGCTTTCTGGCTCTCTTTCCTTAATCATGAACATTTTACCCTTTTAAAAAGTTTAAGTAGAAGCAGACCTATTTAGGAAAATAGATTAAATAACCACACAACAGTGTTTTTAAAGACAACTTTTGAAAAATGTGTTAAAGACAAAATAAATACAGTATGATTTTGTGCCCTTACCAGTAGAATCTCCCATTTCCTTTACCTGTTTACCCTCAGTTCCTCCCTGATGGCCATTATGAAGCCTAACTCAGTCAAAGCTTTTGCTTTACTGGATGTGTTCCCTGCATTTTGGTATGTCACCTGTATCTTTAGAATTGGTCTTTTCAGTTGTGTCATTCTAATAAAGTATATTCTCCTTTTTAGAGAGATCAAAGAAAGATTCTTTTAGGCTAGAGGGACCATATGTTATTCCTCTTCATACTCACCATATGTCTAATACTCATTGATAAAGTCTCACTTAATGATTGAATGGGGAGAGTCCCGAGCCAGGTTATCACAAGTGCTGATAAATGTTAAACTGAAACAGAATGAGTGAGAAAAAATGCCCTTCCTCCATTTCCTCACTCTTCCGCAATGATTTCTTTTTTTTCTTGAAGAAAAGAACTCCAACTGTTTTCTTTCTGGTCCTCAACTTCTCTCCTCTCCACTTTATATTTTTCTAACCTGCCTGGGTGGCAAAATGCTTGTCTTTAACCTTTGTTTTCTTCTCTAAATTATCTCTTCCATCTGGCTTTCCATTGCCAAGTATTTTTTCAAAATAATTTTCTTAAAAATACACTTTTCTTTCCCCAAAGTATTTTAAACAAAACTTAAACGTGGCTGTTGAACAGATGTTTACTTCAATGTCATGATATCTAGAGCTAATTTTCGGGAAGCAATGCCTTGGTGAGAAAACTTAAGCCTGAAATATCTTTCAGTAATTGCAATTTTATAAAGAATAATTTTTGGAAAGTGCAAACATAGACTTGTTTATCGTGATGTCTGTGGATGTAAAAATAAAATTAATAGGCAAAATAACATGAATTAATTATCTTGCCTAAAATAAAAGATTATTTCCTTAGCATCAAGTGAAGAAAAACAAAAACAAAAACAAAGATGGGTTCTGAAGGCATCCATGCTCATTATAGCAGAAAAATAAAATATTTTACAAGTTAAGTTAATATTTGTTAATCTACAAGATGCATCCAAGGTTTAGATTCTGTGCTACTCTCCTGGGAACTTGTTCAGTAGCATATGTGTGAGCTAGAGATAGGAAGTGCTTTAAATGAACCCCTCCAGGTTCTCTGAAACAATTTCGGTTCAGCTCTACATCTTCTTATTAAACTCATGTGGGACTTGCGGGTGCTTGGACATGAAAGCTGCAAATTCCTGACATGGTTGTGACTCTCAGTGGTGGACTTTGCAAGACAATGAAAAGGGTGAGTCCCCAGCTGTGTACATGTCAACTAGTGAACCTCAAAAATAGGGTCATTGATGAGAGAGAAAGACTTAATTTTTTATAGGCTAAAAAAAAAAAAAAAAAGCACAAGGCAGAGAGTAGAGAGATGGCAAAATATGGAATAAGAAATAGGCTTACAGATGTGGGGGAGGATGGAAACCTGTACCTTGCTGGCCACTTAAATAGAAAAAGGAGAGAGCAATGAGCAACAGAAGATTCTTAATGATCTGAATATGGCCACATATGCCTGAGGCTGAGCCTATTTCAGGCCAATAATGAGCTTTTGGGCTTATGGAGTCATTTATTTGGCTCCGCAGTGTGGAGCCCAAAGGTGCTGTTCATTAGGAAGCAGGAACTTTACCTAAGGGTTGTTTGTGTTGGTCTTTCTTGCCAGAATGAATTGTTCATTAGTGTCGGAGAGAGATCCACCCTCTCTCTCTACAGATAAATGGTTTAAAATAAAAGCTGTTGATTGGGGTTGAGGTGAGGGAAGGGAAAGAAGTGTTCAGTAGAAACTGCTAAGCCCCTTTGATGATGGTTGAGGGGCAAACAAGCCTGCATAGTGTAAATAAATCCCAAATCACTGCCTGACTAACCTGGTTTTATCATTAAAATGGCAAATTAACTTGTCCCTGTATATGGTCCAGTTATTTGGGTTGACTTAATGATGTAGTTGGATCAACTGAGTGGTAATCCACTTGCTAATGCAAGCTATCAGCTGTAAGTCCCACTGTATAGTTACTGCACCTAACCATCACCATCAACCAGTCCAAGGATTTTCCTGCAGTGTGGAAACACCTAGAGGTGAGTAGGAAATGGAGGGTTCTAGAATTTGGAATGCCAAAGGCTTGGTGAATGTAGCAGCCATGCAGCAACTCCTTGCTTGTCTTACCTCGTGTGATAGTATTGAGACCTCTTGCTTTTTACTGGACAATTTGGATTTAATAGTATTTTACAAGTGATTATTCCCTTTCATTGTAGACCTTTTGTCAGTAATGGCATGGTCATGTTAATATGTTTCTTTGTTTTTCTTTTTACTGAAATTCTCCAGAAAGTATTTCGGAGAGTTGAAAACATATGTAGCCTACAGACTATAGTAGAAAAACTGTAAAAATACAAATACAAATGAATTAACCAAAAATAAACTTTCTTTCCAGATGGAGATTTTGGTAGTCTGGAATGAAATGCACAAGGTTTATGTAACTGATTAGTGACGGGAAGGCTGGAAAACAAATCCTAAGCTACACGAAGGGTGCTGCTGGTGACACTGGTGATGCAGATTTGATAAACATTTTCCCAAAGGGTAGAAGCAACTGACTGCTGCAAATCAGAAAACCAACTTTGTCCTGGAGGTTCCTCTTAATTGAGGTGAATTACTATGTTACCTTAATTACTGTGCTTTTCCCTAGTACTTCTGGCAAATATTCCATTGGCCTTGATTCCGGCACTATCCATGGAAATGTTGTAAAATTACCGATGACTGAAAGAGGGAGCAACACATTACAGACACCCTTAAAGACTGGATTCATTTTTGTGAAGGTCCACTGCTAATGATCTCCCAGCAAACTGAGCTGTGCAATTTAAGCAGAATACATCTTTTTTCACAATAGACTCATAGGATATGGAAGTATACAAATGCTTTCACAGCTCAAAGTGACAAATTAATAACCTGTAAATTAATTATAGGTGTCTTTTGTATCTTTCCCCCGATTGTTTAATGTTCCTTTCCTTTCTTATTCAAAAAGCTCCCTTTCCATCAATTCTGCCAGGACTGGGAATCTCAAAGCTTTCAGCTATTTCTAATCTTCAGTACTTGGAATCACTAAGCAGTGAGGACTGTCAACATAAAAATTCGTTGTACCCACCAGCTGCATTAACATATTTTTTTTTCTTCCAGCAGCATCTCCTGCTGCTGGTTTTCATGTTAATGTATTTCCAGTGTCTTGCTTCAAATGAAAAGTGTCCTGTTTCTCTCTGCCCTAGGTCCATATGAATCTTTTCCAATGAACAACTATTATCACTCTTGGAAAGTGTGAAATTTTGTGAACGTAACAGAGTAAATTATTATTTTTAAAAGTCAATTTAGCTACCCTCTGTCTGTTTCACTTGGCTTAAAAAGAATCAAATTACCAGTGCCAAGCTCAGCAGTTGGAACTGTCTACCTACAGAATCAGATTAAAGAAACGAGAAAATGATATGCATTTTCTCCAAAGCAAATGTTTGCCACTTGCTCTATAACTTCTAATGCCTTATAATTTAATAATATAATGAGCTATGAATCAGCAAAAGTTGCTTTATTATTTAACCTTGTTACTATTTCCAATCACATATTGCCTAGACTATGTCATGCCTTCCTGATATTGGCAGTATATAGCTTTCATTATAAAAGACAGTATTTAGATCATTTGAAGGTAGTGCAGACTGGAGATTCAAATGGATTTCTTTTCACCAGGGGCATTTTCTTGGAACAGTAATTTCTTGACTACTTCTTGTAGTCTCTGGATACTTGCCATTTATCGATTTCATAGCATGTTTCAAAAACTGACAGCTTAGTTGTGAATTACCAAGGAAACTTTATAAGAAATACACAACTGAGCAAACCAGGCTCTTCATCCATATGCATTATTTTAATACTTACCAACATAAAGGATGGAAGGAGGACATAATATATTAACACTTTTAAAAAATGGTAAACACAAATACAAAAAATTATGAGAATAGTATTAAAATTCTCATATACCCAGTAACCAGTGTTTAAAATGATAAAACTGGGCAGGGTGCAGTGTCTCATGCCTGTAATCCCAGCCCTTTGGAAGGCTGAGGCAGGTGGATCACCTGAGGTCAGGAGTTTAGACCAACCTGGCCAACAAGGTGAAACCCTGTCTGTACTAAAAAGTACAAAAAATAAATAAATAAAATAAAATAAAAATTAGCCGGTGTGGTGGCAGGCGCTTGTCGAACCAGCTACTTGGGAGGTTGAGGCAGCAAATTGCTTGAACCCAGGAGGTGGAGGTTGGACTGAGCCGAGATCTCACCACTGCACTCCAGCCTGGACAACAGAGAGAGACTCTGTCTCAAACAAAACAAACAAACAAAATTATAAAACTGTCTTTGTCTTGCTTCTTTGCACTAAACATGCTTCTGAGATTTACATATGGAAACCAGTAGCTCCATCTTGTTCTTAATCACTGTGGTGTGTTCTTTTATTTTCCATAATGTATGTATAGATTTTCTTACTGTTTGATATTTAAGTTGTTTTTATTCCTATAGCCATTGTAAGCAAGGCTTCAAGAGACATTGTTGACAAGTCTCCTGATGTATATGTGCAAAGATTTTCCTGTAATATATATTTGAAATTGCAGCCATGGATCCTAGAGCAAACAGGTTTTTAACTTACTAGGTATTGCCAAGTTGTTCTCCAAAGTTTCTCTCATTTTGGAGGACAATTTTCTTTTGCAGCATCAGTGACTATTCCTTCACAATTCATCAGTTTATGATATTTTGATACTTGAAACAAATCTTGCCAAATGAATAGTTATGCAATAATTTTGTTTTTAAAAAAAGGAATAAATTTTGTTTTCCAGATGCCTGTTAGATTGTGTACACTTTCATGAATGATTTGCCTTTGGACTGACATTTCTGTAAATTGCTTATCTAGATCTTATGTCCACTTTTCTACAAGGTAGCTTGAATATTTCTTATAAGCACATAGGACAATTTTCAAATTTGAGTACTAATCCTTTATTTTACTCATTATGAATATTATCTCCAACTTTTGCTTATTTGACTTTGTTCATTATTCCTTTTATGGGAAGCATGTTTACATTTTAATGCAGCTAGTGTTAATTATCTGTATTTTTTTGAGTTATGTATTCAGCTAGGAAATACATTCCTATCAGAGTTTAAAAAGAAATTTTATTAAACATTTATCTAATAATTATAAAGTTGTTTATTTCCTGTTTTGTTTTTTAATCCCTTAAAATTAATTTGGAGATATAATATGAAGTAGAAATTTAATTTAATTTTTTCTGTAAAGAAAATGAGTTGGGAGGCTGAGGCAGGCTGATCACAAGGTCAGAAGTTCAAGACCAGCCTGGCCAACATGGTGAAACCCCATCTCTACTAAAAATACAAAATTTAGCTGGGCATGGTGGTGCATGCCTGTAGTCCCAGCTACTGTGGAGTCTGAGGCAGCAGAATCACTTGAACCCAGGAGGCGGAGGTTGCAGTGAGCCAAGATCTCACCACTGCACTCCAGCCTGGGCAACAGAGTGAGACTCAGTCTCAAAAAAAAAAAGAAAAGGAAAAAGAAAAAAAGAAACCAGTTGAATGAATCGGCCTAACACCATCCTTCACGGATGTGTGATGCTGTGTTTGTCACATCCCAAATTCCGAGACATGCTTGGTCTTTCTGTGAGCTCTGAATTCTGTTGCATCAAGTCCTTCATCTGTTTTTCCATTAATATACACTGCTTTAAATCTGCAGCTCTTTTAACAGTTTTTATTCTCTGGTAGCGTAAGTCTCCAAACCTTGTTTGTTCTTTTAAACTGTCATGGCTGCTATTGGAACTATATTCTTCAATATGAATTCCAGTAACAGTTTTTTTAGTTCCATCAAAAATGTGTTTGATATTTTTATAAAATATGTAAATATATAGATTAATATGGAGGGAAGGATAGACATGATATTAAATATCTCTATTCATAAATAAGAAATATGTCCCTATTTAATCAAGGGTTCTTTAGGAGCTTTTAATTGTATTTTATACATTCTTCTGTTTTTGTTCATTTATTTATTACTAGGCTGCTTAAAATTTTTGATATTATTTAACTGTATCTTTTAAAAATATTTTAAACGACTTTTTAATGCTTTTATTAATTCCAGCAATCCTAATGAAAACTCTTATACATTTTAATTCTTTGTTTTAGTTTCTTTTGGATTTTCTTTATAGAGAATTGTCTCTTTATCATGTTCATTTCTTTTTCTTTATTATTAGGTAGGAAAGAACTGCTAGTAAAATGTTGAGTAGAGGTGATACTAAGCATCCTTGTCTTATTCCTGACTTAATTAGAACTGCTTTTGAACTCCACCATTAAGTACTGTTTGATGTAGATAAAATTTACTAGGAAAAGAAAGCATATTCAATTAAATATTGAAAGCATATCAATTGAATATTGAATAGAGCAATTGCTTTTGCTATGACAGTTGAGATGATTATATGATTTCTATTTCCTGATGTGTTAATGTGGTGAATTACATTAATATATTGACATGTAATACCATTGTTGTATGTTTTGAATAGTTGAATGTATGCATTATGTATACTTGGATATTTTACCACAACATATTTTTGAACTTGGTTTTCTAATATTTTATTTATATTTTTCCATCTACATTCACAATAAGATTGGGCTGTAATTTTATTTTTGAACTGTCTGTAACAGATTTAAGCATCAAAGATATACTAGATACATATTCTGAGAAGCATGGGTCTCTCTCTTTTTCTCTTCTCTCAGATAGTTCAAATAAGACAGAATTCATGCATTCCTTAAAAGTTCACTGAGATGCCAACACAGTTTGAAACTGGTGTTTTGTGCATTGTGTGTGTAGAAAAAGTATTACTACATGAAAAGTAACCATTTACTATCAATTCAATTCTTCTAATGGTATTATTTGTCTAACCATTTCATGTTTATCTATTCTATAATATAGTTAATGATTTTGTGTAAAATTTTACAGTTACCTCCATTTGCAAATTTATTGGCATACATTTTTTCATAGAATTATCTTATGAGTCTTTCAATTTCTACTATATTTGAAATCATGGCACCTATGATAATCATTGATACTGCTTCTCTGTGCCTTCTCTCTTGCTGTCTATGACTGAAGCCCACCATTAGCCTTGTTGGCTGTCATTTTCGTTATTATGTCATTCTTCAGTGGAATGTCCTTTCCCCTCCATGTGTTGATGTGTCTCTTCTCTTGTCCATTTCAAAATATGAGAAGTCCTGATAGGCACTTATGGCTTATGAGATTTAAAACAATATTTTTTCCCTAGAGATATTTATAGTTCAGATGAAACAGAGAAGGATGGTTTAGAGAAGGATGGTAATAGAAGTTCCAGCCCAGAAAGTAGTGGGAATTTGTGGGTTCAGAAACATCTTCACAACTTCCTTAAATCATGTTATATAAATGATTGCCTCTGACCAAAGGTCACCTCTACCATTAATAACAATCAAACTTAGTAACATGTGTGTCTATTTTGCTGGTATGGTTTGAGAATATTGTTCAGAAGTATGACAAATACATTAAAATAATTATTTGGGAATTTCTTACATTTAGAATCATTCTATCTGCTTCCATTTTTGAGCTTTATATCATAAGCTTAAAATACAGTAAAAAAAAATGTGAGAAGGATTTATTTTAAAACTTCATTGTATATCTTCTAAGCAATCAAGTAAGTAATAAGAATACATATATATGAAATTATTTGATGAGATCATATGCCAGAGAGTCTTACCAGAGAGTTTTCAATTTTGTTGAGTTTCTCACTGCCATGAGAAAATGACAAGAGATTTCAACCATTCTCCCAGAAAAACGTTTGCACAAAATTTGGAGGTACAATGATCCTAAAGCCCAAATTTGAATTCAGGTGATAACCTGTGATTCCGGACCATCCAATTTGTTTTAGCATATGGGTAAAACTAATCCTGAACAATCCCAGAAATAGAACCATTAACATATTTTAATGTGATAATATCTTGTTCTTAACAAGTTTTCTGAAATCAGATGTGTGAGGTCAGTGATATCAGTTTTAATTCAGGACCATTAAGCAAAACAAACAAAAATAGCAGATGCCTTTTTTATGCAAAACATAAAATTTCTGATTTATATTGGAAAGATACTCTTTCTTCCCAGGTTTCCTTACCCTCCTGTCCTCACATACGTTCTTTTGCTACTTACTTGAATTAGATGACATTCACCCCCAAGGATCAGATCTAATATTCTGCAAGATTTTTTTTTCTAAATCTCTTTTGCACTATTAGATTTTTGCAATTTTAGAGTAAAATAAACCTCAGGGACATAAGGCCCCCTGAGAAATAAAATTTAAATCTATTTCTGGTTACTATTTTGTGACTCCCAACTTAAACATATTCTCTTTCTTCATTTTTTGTCTCTCTCTAGCACACAAAAGCCCAAATTGGCATATACTTATTTTTTGAAGTTAATGGGGTGAGGTATATATTAGATTTTTTTTAAGCATTTGGGAAGAGTTTCTGGAAAATTCTTAAGATATTAAGATAGTTCATGAGTGTTGAAAATCACTATTTTTATATGTTATATATTCGTATTAAACCAACTCTTCTGGAACATTGCTTGGGTAAATTAATGTCATTGTGCACTCTTTTAATGCTTTCAGAATTTTATGGCATTTCACAAAATTGGGATAACTCATTTCTATGTAGCAGATAATTTATTTTACCAATTAAAAGGGGTCTATGGGGTCAAAAGTGATGTTCACTATAATCTAAATAAATGATTTGGCTTTTTACAAATAACATTCATTAAAACCTCTATCGGATATGGAAAAACAAAATGTAAAGTTTCCAAACAGAACTTCATCTTACTTAGAAAATAATGGAACATTAACATGATTATTCATGAGACTTATTCTTGAAGGATATTCTAATTAAAGGATATACTAGAGTTCATGAGTTTCAATTTGGAAGGAAAGAAGCTCTACTTTTCATATAAATATCTTGATACTCATTAGGAATAATCATTGAAATGATTTTCTAAAATGAGGGATTATGTTATAGTTAATGAAGCTTGTATTCAACAGTGCATATTAAGAAAAGCCAAATTTCCTCACTTACAAAATTTCCCAGGATGTTGAAAGATGGAGCGTTGCTCTCACTACTGTGCTTGTGTACTGAGAAGGAGAGCCTGGCTTTATCTGTACCCACTGCATAATGTGGAGGATTTATGTAAATGATACTAGTGCAGATGCTAGGAGACTGTGGACAATTCTTTTCAGGGGATCTCAATAAAATGACACTGAGCTAAATCCTTGAATTCGATAAAGCAATCAGCTGGGCAAGGCTGTGGTTCATTCTCTTAGGTACATATAATATACTCTAATAATGCCATAAATCAATTTAGTTTTTCTGTTTTTATGAAATGTGTGTGTGTGTGCGTGTGCATGTGTGTGTCCTCTCTTATAGTTTTTGCACTCATGGCTGACCTTCTCAACTGAAAAATGAAAGCTTGTTGTCTGTTGCAGTGATGCTCACAGGCTGCATAATCAAACTTGTAAGTTCTGCAAACAGTTCTGCTGCTGACTACCTATGTGATATTGGACATGTTTCTCTAAATTCCCAATTTCTTCATATGTACAAAGGTGGCCTACTCTATTTGAGCTACTATAACAAAATAACAGGAAACAGGGCAAAGTGGGTAGCTTTATTTCTCACAGTTCTGGAGGCTGGGAAGTCCAAGATCCAGGCATCAATAGGTTTGGTGTCTGGTGAGGGCCCCCTTTTTGATTCATAGATGCAGCTTCTAACTTCATCTTCACATGGTGGAAAGGGCAAAGCAACCCCCTGAAGCCTCTTTTATAAGGGTACTAATCATATTCATGAGGGCAAAAGGGTAGGGTGACCAACAATCTCAGTTCCTCCGGAATTGAGGGATTTTCCTAAACATACTAACACCAAGAAAATCCCAGGCAAACTGGGAGGACCTGGTCACCCTCACAAAGGGGAAAGTAAAGGTATCTACAACAAGTGGTGTGCCGGAACCAGCTTCTACTAGCTAGGAGACCCAATTGTTAAATAGTCAGGAATTATGTGGGCCAACTTTAATATACTCAGAAATTTTGTGAGCTATTGGTAGCTTTAAATTATCTATGCTAGGAATGTTTACACCATAGCAATAAGCAGATGCTACAAATTAGAGTGTTTTTCTTTTCTCCTCAGAGAGCCAGTTAACTAGCATGTCACTGCCTATCACCCAACAAGGCTGATGAAATTACCATTGAAATAATCCATGTAAAATGCTCAGTGGAGTGCATGATACAAGGTAAGTGTTAATTCAGTGTTGTTGATTAGTAATGTAGTATTATCCCTATTAATTATGCCTTAGCTGTCAGTAAATACCTGTTAAATGGAACTGAACTGTGCCTGAAGTCATTCTCTATAACTTATTTCAATGAATTAAAAAAGTGTTCAGAAGATAGACTAAGTTTATCTTCTAGGTCTCCAAACTGGTGGTTTTCTCCTCCCTCTTCACTTTCTCTACATTTCCTCTCTGTGAACCTAAAAAGGCCCTTGTCCCTCAGTCTGGCTGGGCCAAGTGTCTCTAGCCCCAGGAGTGTGTAAGAATTATGCATTGCTGCTGTGCATGGGTTGAAGCACGTAGGATTATGTTAATTAGGTCTCTTCCAAGAGGACACAGTGAAGGTGGCTCCTCTGTTGTGACTGACACCACCACCACTTGACTTGCCCTTGCCCACTGACCAAATCTTCCCCTGTTTCTCTGACATCCAAAACTGCTAAAAGTTCCTATTTTTAGTCTTTGAATTATAGAGTTTCAGACACGTCTTTCAGTGCATGTCTGTTATGTACTTGGAAAGGTAACATACATATTAGATCATCAACAAAGTGCAAATTAGGTTATCAAGTTAACTCTTGCAAAGATCCTTGCTTTAAAGAAATTGACCCAGGAAGGAGGCCAGATGAAGTCCGGAAACTGGAATGTTACAGGAGAGTGCAGGCCTCAGGGGAAAGGTTATAGACATTCAGTAGGCAGCACTGGAAAACTCAAGTTCTTGGGATGAAGGAGTGGATTAAAGGTGTGGAGGGCAGAGCTGGTGCATGAATAAAGCCAAGATAAATAAAGACACATATGCATCTACAATTCTTGATTTTAGGGAAGTGACCCTCTGAATGTCCAGATTATACAAAGAAGTTGGAGTGAAGAGAGGTAAAATGATTTTAAGCCTCATCATAGCTTTGTCAGGCCAAGCCTAGATCTTAAAGCATAAAAATGTATGACTAAGAGTAAATATGTCTAAGTAATTTAACCTCTGGTTTATTAGGAATCCTAAGTTATGAAAATGAAGACACTGCCTGGACTGATACAAGACAAATGCATCCTAATCCCAATGTATTAATCATCATTTAAAGGCTTTGTCCCCTCTCTGGCTCTGTCCAGCCAAAGTCAGCAGGCATTCCCTCCTAGGGAGGAACAGATCAATCCCTTAGGATGTTGATTTGTGCTGAAGAGCCCTACTGGTCTCCCAGCAAGTTATTTCAAGGAGAAGCAGTGTGTGAGCCAGTCAGTTCCTTCTCAGTGTTGAGGGATTTCCAGCTGATCGCTCTGATTGCTCTCATAGAGATAATGTAGCATCATAAAAGGGGAGTTTCTGTAGCAGCTTACTTGCAATCAATGGCTGCCTGTGGTGTTCCAGCATTCCCTGATGTGAATGCTAGTTTCAGTCTTCTGCACAGTTTAAGAGAGAAAGGGAAGGGATGGCTAAGGGGTACAGGTGAATTTCTGTCCAGACCTAGATCTTCAAAAGTGCTGGCACAGTAAGAGGGACCAACTGGAAATAGCAGCCACCAAGGCATTCCCAATACATGGACATGCATTAGACACCCAGCCCTTGTTTTTTTTTTTTTGTTTTTTTTTTTTAATTCAATCTCTCTATTGAACGATGTGCTCTTTCCTGTATCTGTTTTTATTCTTGCTCGCTCTTCAATGGTCCCTTGGCTTTTAAAACTATTGACTGAAAGCTTTTTTCCTTTCCTCAAGTCAATTCACTTCAGAAAGTATCTACCCCCATGTACCCAGCAACACACTTCATCCACACCATGAAGCAAACAGAAAGAGACCTAAAGCTTGGTCTATGTGCTTCTGCCACTCATGTCCGAGGCGAGTATCCACTGCACATTTTTTAAAGAAGTGAAAGATTGAATAGTTACAACATCATACATGATGTTAGGAAACAGAATTTATTGTGGATAAAGAAGAATCGAAGCAAATGTTCTAGACCTTTTTGGGAATGCTGCTAATTATAAAATAAAAGATAATGCAAAGAAAAGAACAAAATTTTAGTCAAAGAAAACTAGAGCATTGAAAGCACAGGGTTTGGAATAAATAGCATGTGGTGTTGGGGTGTTTGTGTGTGTGTTGTTTGTTCTTTCATGCAACAAATATATCCCGAGCTGCTACGTGTGCTGGCATTGTTCTAGGGAGCTAGGATGCAGCCTTGAAAGGAACAGTCATTGGTCCCCTGCAGTTCATTTTCTAGTAGGGCCAATAAGTAAATGAATGATTTTTTCAAATATTAGAGATTAGTACAAGTAAGACAATAATACAGGATAAAGTGACAGAAAGTGTCTGGGGCGGGGAGGATGCTTGGAGTTAGGATGACTAGGGAAGGCTTTTCTTAGTTGATGGCAATAAAGAGAAAACAAGACATGTGGAGTGGAGGCAGAGCTTCACAGACAGAGGGACCAAGTCAAGGCTTCAAAAAGGCAACATTTTGGCAGGCTAGAGGCAACCCTGATTCTACATTAGAATTACCTGCAGAGTTTCTACAACTATATCCCTAATTGGATCCACTCCCAGAGAAATTGAGTTAATTGTTTTTGAGTGGTGCCCAGAGATGAGTATTTTAAACACCTCCTCAGGAGATTCAGATGTCAAGGAAAGCTGAGAACTGCTGGGGTGGAGCGCAGTGATTCTCAAACTCAGGAATCAAAATCGTTAGGGAGGCTTATCACATCGAGATAGCTTAGCCCCGTCCCTCGAGTTTCTGATTCAGTAAGTCTGGGGTGGGACCCAAGGATTTGTAGTTTCAACAAGTTTCCAGCTGGTCTGGGAACCTCACTTGAAAACCAGTGGGTTGGAGAACAGAAACAGGAGCCAGTATTGAAAGAGGATGTGAGTGATGTGGAGGAAAATAGAAGGAAGTTGGAACTTCTGTCCTGTAAGAGAGAAAATACAGAGCACAGCTAAAATCATAGAAATGATGAGGGCAGGGGCAAAACTGGATCATTCTGGACAACCAAGGAGAAGATATACAAAGCAAAGTCCGACACATATGGCAGGACAGAGCAGAAACCAGAGGAACTGTTCTGGATGAGCTGGGTAAGACATGAATGTGGAAAGGTAGACACACACACAGAGAAGACAAGCACAGAAATGGCTGGGGAAAGAGGAACAACTGGAAGGACTATCTGGAGTTTGAGAGAATGGCCAAAAGTAGAGTCATCAGCACTTATAGATGGAGTTGCAGCAACAGAACTAGATTTGATCCTGTAGGGTGCGTTTAGGTAGGTAAGTGAAGCTAGAAGCAAAGGCAGACTGGAAATGAGAGAAAAGTTGAGGAGGTAGAGGGAAATCAGATACAAATCCTTGAAACCGCTATGGGTCTGCTAACTCATTCAGGGAGCAGGCTGGTAATGGAAGTCAGTGAAGGGGGTCAGTTGTAAGCACCTGGAACAAGCATGCTCGGTCTAAATAGATAGAAGAGACAGTTCCAGGTGATTGTGGTCATTCAGGATTAAAAGTCTTACTGCCCTGCTAAAGGTGCCAACGTATGCAGCTCTTGAAAATGTGCTTCAATTTGTCTTTAAGACTTCATGCATGCCAAATCTGTGTATACCAAATCAGCTGGGTTTGTGGGCTAGTTTGCTACCTTTGAACTACTTAGTATCTATGATCCTTTATATCTCTCAGTTTTCATCATGTGAGTAAAGGATTAGCGAGATGTCACCCAGGTGTATTGTCCAGCATTTAAAAAAAAAAATAGAGACGACAGTTGCCTAAATAGAGAAAGCGAGTTGCCTTACGTAAGCATAATGGGAGTCAAGAATAGTCACTAACAGGCCGCCTTGATCAAAGCATAGAACTAAGCCCAAAGAAGGTCCACTTTATATCACACTCATGGGTCTGTTTTCAGTTTAGAGCATGAACTATAAAACATAGCAAGCTTGACCACTTGTATGTCTTTTCTTTGAAGAAGTGTCTGTTCATGTCTTTTGTCCACTTTTTCATGGAGTTGTTTATTCTTGTCAAATTCCTTACAGATTCTAGATATTAGACCTTTGTCAGATGTATCATTTGCAAATATTTTCTCCCATCCTCTAGAATGTTTATTCTGTTGATAGCTCCTTTTGCTGTGCAGAAGTTATTTAGTTTAATTAGGTTCCACTTGCCAATTTTTGTTTTTGTTGTAATTGCTTTTGAGGACTTAGTTATAAATTCTTTCCCAAGGCTGATAATCCAGAATGATGTTTCCTATGTTAGTAATAATCAGAAAAATGCAAACTGAAACCACAATGAGATACCATTTTACACCAGTCAGAATGGCTATTATTTAAAAAGTCAAATAACAACAGATGCTGGTGAGGTTGTGGAGAAAAAGGAATGCTTATACACTGTTGATGGGAATGTAAATTAGTTCAGCTACTATGGAAAGTAGTTTGGAGATTTCTCAAAGAACTTTAAAAAGAACTACCATTCAACCCAGGAATCTCATTACTGGGTATATATTTAAAAGAAAATGAAACATTTTACCAAAAGACACATGCACTCATATGTTCATTGTAGCAGTTAGCAGAGACATGGAATCAACCTCGGTGCTATCAGTAGTAGACTGGATTAAAAACTGTCATATACACTATGGAATATATGCAGCCATAAAAAAGAACAAAATCATGTTTTTTGCAGCAAACTGGATGCATCTGGAGGCCATTATCTTAAACAAATTGACCCAGGAATAGAAAACCAAATACCACATGTTTTCACTTATAAGTGTGAGCTAAACATTGGGTACTCTTGGATATAATGATGGCAAGAATGACACTGGGGACTACTAGAATGGGAAGGGAGGGAGAGAGCAAGGATGAAAAAACTATTGGGTACTATGCTCACTACCTGGCTGACAGGTTGTTATATCCCAAACCTCAGCATCACACAATATACCTTTGTAACAAACTTGCACATGCACCCCCTTTATTCTAAAGTAAAAGTTAAAATTATATTAAACAAATGATAAGGATACACTAGTGGGCACTCAGAGAAAATTGGCCAGGAATGTGAGGCTCTTCTTTTTCCAAGTCTAAAGAGAAATTGTTGAATTACTTGGCTATCATTCAACAATGAGTCAGTGGAACTGTTTTCACGTTTCGAAAGAATGTCTTTAGAAAGAGGAATTTAATTTATTCCAACCAGCACAAATGGACTTTGTGATAGAATTTCCCCCCATTTAATGTACATCTTTCCATTGTCGGAACCATCTGTGTGGGAGTGAACTGCCTAGGGAGCAGGAGCTTCCCATCTCTGGAAGGAACCACGCACAAAATGTACAACCCCCAGAATCAGTGTTGAAGGGACTCAAACATGCAGTGGAACTTTGTAAGATGACCATTTATGAGCCTGTAATCTGTGTTTTTATTATTCTATGTTTCCTCACAAATGAACAAAGTTTTGAAGAACTTTCGTGAAGTCAACCAAAGTATGTGCCCCAACGATCCTGTAGCTATGGTTTGTCACCATCACTTCCCTGGCTAACTCAGTAAGCCACAAGGCATGAGTGACTGCAATTTTGGGCCATGTTCAATCTGAACACACTCCCGAATTCTTTAACACGTTAGAAACATCAAAGGATAGGAAGCAGGAGAGGCAATCAGATGCAATGCTTGGGAATCAAGTTGCAATCCTTTTACTACTTCTAAGGAGCATTTATTAAACCCCTGCTAGGTACCGTTTCTATGCTAAGCTTTTCCTTAATTTATTTCATTTTGTCTTTTTAACACCCCTATGTGGTTGCTACACTCTCAGTACCTATTTAACACTTGAGGGAAGTTAGGGCCCCAAGTCAGAGCCAGCCAATGAACCCAGGTCTCTCTAAGATCCATACAACCTTGGACAAGTCATTTAGTCCCTGGAAAAATTCATTTTGACATTTTTTAAATGAAGATACTCTTTTTAGCTTGGAAGTCTGTAGTTTCAAGTGAGCTCCTCCATGTGAACTTTCCGTAAATTTTAACATGCAGATATGACTAAAAATATGTGAATCCATGAAAGAGAACCTCAGTGTGTTTTTCTATTGCTACATAGGTAGAAGAGGTAGAAGATGATGTCTTGTGATTATAGGCTTTTTGAGTTAGGAGTGATTTAAAACCTTTTATAATTCGATGCTATGACCTGGAAGTAATGAAGAAAAGAATTAAAAAGACAAACTGCTACGTAGGCAGATCTCAGTATTTAAAAATCAAGCCAATAATGGGATAAGCAATTGTCTCTATGTGAGACCTGGCAATTTAAATGCTAAAAGTAGAAAAGCTGGAAAATAATATTTACATTTTAATGCAATATTCAACTAAATGGCTCCTAATCTTTAAAATATTTGAGAAGCCTGATTTTCTAAAATATAAAAATACAAATTATATTGTTTTTCTTTGAACAGGAGTGGTTGTGTACTAGTAGTGACAGTGCACTAGGTACAATTCATCTTAATTAAAATCAGCCAATTCTTCCTTGATCTTTATTGAGTGTGTGTGTTTCATTTAAATGAAGTCATAATCTCTTCTCCAGATGCACATACCCTTTCACCAAGCTCCTTGGAAAATGAGCTCCCATGTTATTGTATTTATGTATAAACAGAACAGTTATTCAGAAAAAGTATTTGAGAGTCCACCTATCTAGCTGACAATGGTAAGTTCAATTTGTGGGTTTTTATTAATTTTCTTGTACTTATGCTTTGAAAAATATCTTCATGATTAGAAACCATTTGTGTATATATTATTAACATATTTGACACTACATTAGGTAGACTATGTTTGTATCACATTTCTTTTTTTTTTTTTTTTGAGACAGAGTCTCGCTCTGTCGCCCAGGCTGGAGTGCAGTGGCGCGATCTCGGCTCACTGCAAGCTCCGCCTCCCGGGTTCACGCCATTCTCCTGCCTCAGCCTCCCGAGTAGCTGGGACTACAGGCGCCCACAACCGCGGCCGGCTTATTTTTTGTATTTTTAGTAGAGACGGGGTTTCACCGTGGTCTCGATCTCCTGACCTTGTGATCCGCCCGCCTCGGCCTCCCAAAGTGCTGGGATTACAGGAGTGAGCCACCGCGCCCGGCTTGTATCACATTTCCTTCTGAGAATTCTTTCTTCTGAGAAGAGTAGCTGGTTCCTTTTGCTGCTTAGTAAAGACAAAGGTTATTTTTCTCCATCTTAAATGTTTGCCTTCTATCAGGCCTATCCTTGGGTTAGTTCTGGCCCTATTCCCTCCTTAAAGCCTGAATCGAATATTGGAGTTTGGTTTCTTTCCTATCTCTACAGTAATTACTGTCGACAGTACCTGCTAAAACACTTACAAGACAGCAGGGCTCAATTGTTTTTCCCCTCAGCAGAATACATTAGTGAAAGAGAATCCTTAAATGGATGCCTAATATGTAAAATAGGGAAGAGCTTAGCAGGGCCTTTCTGTTGGAATCCATTAGGCCTGAGTTAGGAACCTCTAGTGAATTCTTATAATTTTATGTTGCCTTGACATCTATTTATTTATTTTCCTTCCTTCTTTCTTCCTTCCTTCCTTCCTTCCTTCCTTCCTTCCTTCCTTCCTTCCTTCCTTCCTTCCTTCCTTCCTTCCTCTCTCCTTCTTTTTTTTTTTTTGTTTTTTTTTTGTTTTTTGAGATGGAGTCTCACTCTGTCTCCCAGACTGGAGTGCAGTGGCATGATCTCTGCTCACTGCAACATCCACCTCCCAGGTTCAAGCGATTCTCCTACCTAAGCCTCCAGAGTAGCTGGGATTACAGACACCCAGCTAATTTTTCTATTTTTTGTAGAGATGGGGTTTCACTACCTTGGCCAGGCTGGTCTTGAACTCCTGACCTCGTGATCCACCCACCTCAGCCTCCCAAAGTGCTGGGACATCTATTTTCAATACAAGTTTAGTTTTTTCATGCCATAAGCAGGGCTCAGTCACCCTTCACAGTTTCCAGTTCTACACTACACCCAGATGGCTCAAGTCTATGGTCAGAGATAAAAACTTAGAGGCATCTCTTTCATCTTGCTTCCCAGAAACTTCCTTTAAAGGGACCATTCAGGTGTTTATTTTTAAATTGGTGCAAAAAAAAAAAAAAAGAAAAAAAAGAAAAATAACACAATTACTTTTGCACCAACCTAATCTTTGCCCATGAACTTAAAGTGATATGCATCCTATTCCTTATATACACTGCTTGTTGCCTCAATCTGTGCACTCTCTCTCT
The DNA here is from genome assembly GCF_037993035.2 of Macaca fascicularis. Taxonomy (NCBI): domain Eukaryota; kingdom Metazoa; phylum Chordata; class Mammalia; order Primates; family Cercopithecidae; genus Macaca; species Macaca fascicularis. The sequence goes on from NC_088386.1 coordinate 116,721,535, forward strand.
CTCTGACTCTTCATTCCTGCATCACGTGACTGGGACTGTCCTTATTGCCAGAGCAATGGTCAGGCAATTGCACACGGGTCACACAAGAGCTACAAGGGCATCTTCCAGTATAAACAAGTTTCCCTTGTGAGGGACCCCCTTCCATGGGTTGAAAAATGAGGCATTAGGCTGTCCATTAGGTCCAAAAGTATTCTGTGAAAGGCATACTTCCGCACTCATGTCCAGGTCCCTTGCTTTTCTGTTAGGGGAGGGTTGCTGGCCACCTCCGTTTAGCTGGGGGCTCTCAAAACAGAACCCCTTCTGTATCTGACCAGCTGAGGCCCTCATCAGAACTCCTAAGATTCCACAGAGAATAATTTGAAAACCACTAGAAAAAAAGTGACAAATTCCAGTTTCTACAGAGGCAAGGCAGATAATATAAAGGAAGGAAATGTACTGGCGGGATCTGGGCTACACGAGGGGTGCATGCTCAGTCTAAAGGGACTGCTACATCTCACACTAATGTCAAGTAGAAACTAAAGGCCCAGTCTTTCTAGATCATTCTTCAAGCGAAGACAGATTTCCAGATTGCCTTTAATATGATTTTCTCAACTTATGAATATTGGCAATACATTTATTTTTATTTTTATAAAATTATGGATAGGCAAAGTACAACACATCTGCTGGCCAAATCTAGCCTGAAAACTCCCAGATAATGACCTCTGAATCTTTAAATGTAGACCTGAGTAAAGTAAAGGTCATGCTTGTTATATTTGTTACTTTATCTTCAGTGCCAAGTATAATCCCTGGTGCAGAGCAGGTGTCCAAATTTGTTGAATGAAAGAAAAAGTGATGAATGGTTAGATTGTCTCGACCACTGTCATAATGTTTCCAGTAATTTCATTGTTTTCTGACTTAAGTAAAGGCAATGTGGTATGATAGAAGGAGCACCTGGTAAGAAGAGAGAAGATGTGGTTCACAGTATAAATCTGTCTACTCTTATTTTACTTGAGTCTTAGTTTGCTTATCTACAAAATGAAGCTGAGATTAGATGACTGTATTGTTTTTTTCAACCAATACTTCAAGGAGCTTTTAAAACTTTGGTAAGAGATGACTCAAGTGGCTTCTGAAGGGATGAGATGAATGCCTGATAGGGAGAGAGTCTTTGGGATTTACGGATTTAGACGGTTACATTTGCTTTTTGGTAAATGATAGCAGTATAAACATAATTATTTTTCTACTTCTTTCCAGAACCTTGCAGAAATGACAAGACAGGTTTGATTTTTTGACTTTGTAATATAAGGCATAAGAGAACAGACCAAGAGACAGGCCAAGAGAACGACGAACAATACAAGAGCAAAAAGAAATGAGAAACTGGGGACTTAGCAAACTCAAGAAGATTTGATTCTAAGTCAGCCTGCTGCTTTTTACACCAAGTCAAGTCTTGTAGGACTCTTTGATCCTTTGGACTATGTTCATGTATAACCTTTTAAAATGTATTTTAAAAGGATACATTTGAGCAGAAAGTTCTAATGCTAAGAATATTGTAAACCACTTGAATAGAAAGTCCTCCAGGATTTACTATTCTATGATTATATCCAGCACAGTAGGCTGCATTGTACGGAATCGTGGATTTTGTACATTCCTCTAAGTCCTAACACAACACATGTTAGGTGGGCATACAGCTTGAGGTTCATAAAAGCTTCTTGTCAAGACTACGTTTTTCTGGCATCTTTACTCACAAAACTCAGAAGGAGAGGCCAGGCGCGGTAGCTCACACCTGTAATCCCAGCACTTTGGGAGGCCAAGGTGGGCAGATCACGAGGTCTAGAGACGGAGACCATCCTGGCCAAAATGGTGAAACCCCATCTCTACTAAAAATACAAAAATTATCTGGGTGTGGTGGCACCTGCCTGCAGTCCCAGCTACTTGGGAAGCTGAGGCAGGAGAATCGCTTGAACCCGGGAGGTGGAGGTTGCAGTGAGCCGAGATCACGCCATTGCACTCCAGTCCGACAGAGCAAGACTCTGTCTCAAAAAAAAATCAGAAGGAGAGTCGGAGGAAGGACACATGGCACCCTCTCTGGTAATGAATTCTGTGAAATTCCATGCTTTTAAAGTTCATTGTCACATCTGTCATTTATGAAACCTCTGTAAAAATCCAGGATCCAAGTCACTTGTTTTAGAAATTCATTAATTGGCCTTTCAGAGCCAAGACAACAAGTATGGCCAAAGAATCATTTCTGATGAGATCAGCAATAGCAAAACTGAAGCAATCTCATTTTAGAAAATATCTAAATGGGTTTCACTCATCAGTGTGTTTCAGATTCTTTCATGGCTTCAAATATAATGGACAGAGCTGGGTTTCCTTGAGATAGCATTTCAGTGAAACACTTTTTAATTCATTTTACACAGCTCTTATTAGATTTGTAAGAGGATACACACTGAATAAGCACTCCATGGTCACTTGAGAGGAGAGTAGTTACGTGACTCATTTAACAGGCAATTACCTGTTTAAAAAGAGACAAATATCCTATGTCTGACAGAGGCTATGACTGCATGACATGAACCAAATGTTTGAGACTATTGAAAACTCCTACAATGAAGCAGATTCTGTGCTCCTATACAGAATTCATTGGCCTTCAACTAATAAAATATAGATGTTTGATGGAACTGTTAAGAATCTCACCATCTTAATCATGGTAATGGTTACACAGAGCTACACATGTGTGATAAAAATGCATAAAAATACACACACATGAGAATGCATGTAAAACTAGTAAAATCTGAATAAGGTTGGTGAATTGTGTCAATGTCAGTGTTCTGGTTGTGATATTATACTGCAATGTTAAAAGAGTTTACCATTAGCGGAAAGTGGATGAGGAGTATACAGTATCTCTCTATATTATATCTTACACTGCATGTGAATCTACAATTATCTCAAGATAAAAATTCACAAAACCCAGCAGTTTTTGATGGCATCTATTGATGTGGTATCATCCACTCTACCAGATGGCTTACTGTCATCATCCCACTTATATGTACTGTGAGATAAGGGTGTGGCTCTTACTTCTGGGCAGGTGGGCTTCACATGAAGAGCGACTTCTAAAAGTTCTCTTGTGTTTCAGAATATCATTGCTGATGCTAGAATTGAGGTTAAGGTGTAATTCTTTTTTCTCCCTCTTCTCATGCATGCTTTGGAATTTGGGATCAAGAGAGTTGGCACCCTGTCTTTGTTTTCTATACTATATATGCTGATGGTTTTGTTTAGCTCCGGATCAGTTTGATAGAGATATTGGAGATGGTCACCTGACAGACAGGTTATTGGATTCTTCTGAGAGCCTATTTGTGAATTGCATTAATGGTTTCTTTCTGTGCCCTTTGCCATGTAACTTTGTAGATATCCATCTATGAATAGGGCTTTAGTTTTACCCCTTGACTCTGGGCTTGGCCTTGTGCTTGTTTGGGGCAATGTTAGCAGACGTGAGCAAGCAGAGACTTGAAAATCATTTGTGCGGTTGAGCTTTCCCTTTTGGACTTAGAACATCACCAGGACAAGAACGTGCCTGGACTAGCCCATCCTTTAGCAGGAGGACGATGAAAGAAATGTGGAGCAGAGCTGCCCAATTAAACTGCACCAGCAAAATTCAGGCTGAAGCACAGTCCCTGTGCTTGCTGAGGGGACCCACAGACCTATAATAAGCCCAGTCCAGAGTAGCTGCCCCACGGACACATGAATTCTAATTGCTGATTGTTGTTTGAAACCATAGGGTTTTGAGGTGATTTTACATGCAGCAGTAGTTGGTAATCGTAATTCTGAAGGATGGCCTTTTGGATTTCAGGTAGGTGACAGGGATCTGAAAGATTGAAATAGAAGGGCAGTGTGTGTGGTGCGGGGCATCTGTTAATTCTTCACACATGTAGGAACTAGAATACCAAATGGCAACTGAGTTACAGAAAATGGGCAGCTACCCATTATTACAGTGTAGGAGATAAGGGTCTCTTTAGGTCATGAAGTTAAACTGATGCTCAGATACCTGAGCTTTTTAATTAAGTTCATTTGAATAAAGACCAAGTGGGGTTGAACCAGCAACAGTGAATTAAGTGACTTTAGCTATTAGGTCTACAGAAAAAGAAATCAAGCAGTAGGTTGAGGTTAGGTCTAGATCAGGAGGTGGAATTTTTTCTGTGAAGGTCCAGATAGCAAATATTTTACACTTTGTGGGCTCTACGCTCTCTATCACAACTTTTCAATATGCCTATTGTTGCACAAAAGCAGCCATTGCTAACATGCAAATAAATGTGAGTGACTGCCTTCAATAAAATTTTATTTACAAAAACAGAGGGTCTGGAATTGGCCCACAGGTTATAGTTTACTCACTTCTCATCTAGATTCTTGTAATAATATTATGTCTGGAATTGGTGGGTTCTTGGTCTCACTGACTTCAGGAATGAAGCCGCGGACCCTCGTGGTGAGTGTTACAGTTCTTAAAGACGGTGTGTCCTGAATTTTTTCCTTCTGGTGGGTTCGTGGTCTCACTGGCCTCAGTAGTGAAGCTGCAGACCTTCACAGTGAGTGTTACAGCTCTTAAAGGCAGCGCGTCTGGAGTTGTTCATTCTTCCTGGTGGGTTCGTGGTCTCACTGGCTTCAGAAGTGAAGCTGCAGACCTTCATGGTGAATGTTGCAGCTCATAAAGGCGGCACATCTGGAGTTGTTCATTCTTCCCGGTGGGTTTGTGGTCTCGCTGGCTCCAGGAGTGATGCTGCAGAGCTTTGCATTGAGTGTTACAGCTCACAAAGGCAGCGTGGACCTGAAGAGTGAGCAGCAGCAAGATTTATTGCAAAGAGCAAAAGAACAAACCCTCCAGGCTGTGGAAGGTGACCGAAGCTGGTTGCCACTGCTGGCTTGGGCAGCCTGCTTTTATTCCCTTATCTGACCCCTCCCACATCCTGTTGATTGGTCCATTTTACAGAGAGCTGATTGGTCCATTTTGACAGAGTGCTGACTGGTGCGTTTCTAATCCTTGAGCTAGACACAGAGTGCCAGACAGAAAAGTTCTCCAAGTCCCCACTAGGTTAACTTGATACAAAGTACCAATTGGTGTATTTACAAACCTTGAGCTAGACACAGAGTACTGATTGGTATATTTACAAACCCTGAGCTAGACACAGAGTGCTGATTGGTGTATTTACAATCGGGGAGGTAGGGGAGGCGGGGGCTCCGACATAGCGGGCTGCAGGTCCTGAGCCCTGTCCTGCGGGGAGGCGGCTGAGGCCTGGCAAGAATTTGAGAGCAGTGCATGCGGGCCGGCAGTGCTGGGGGACCCTGCGCAACCTCCGCAGCTGCTGGCCCAGGTGCTAAGCCTGTCACTGCCCCGGGCGGGGGTGGGGAGTTTGGGGGGACCCAGCTGGTGCCAGGGCAGGCACCCACTGGAACTCATGCCGGCGTAGCCCCAGTTCCCACCCATGCCTCTCCCTCTACACCTCCCCAGCAAGCAGAGAGAGCTGGCTCTGGCAGCAGCCAGCCCAGAGAGGGGCTCCCACAGTGCAGTGGCAGGCCAAAGGGCTCCTCAAGCACCGCCAGAGTGGATGCCAAGGCCAAGGAGGCACCGAGAGTGAGGGCCGCTAGCACATTGTCACCCCTCAATATTGTTATTGAATAAAACATTTAAAACTAATTATTTGTGAGAAATTTAAGGTAAAAATTGCAAATGTGTGGCATGTATACTCAAAGTTCTCCCTTTGAGATAATAATAGACATCACAATCTTTCCTGGAATTCTTTCTCCCAGTTTGGAAATATCCTCTGAATTGTTCATATCGCAGCAATCCAGACAGTGATTACCAATTTGTCATTGCTTGTAAGCTACATAAAGGAAAATAATAATATCCACAACTCAAAGGCTTCTCTTTTACTAGCCATAGAAAAATGTTCCAACTTTGCAAAATGACTGCAAATTTAACTTAAACCCTCTGACAACAAATGGAGGTAAGTGTAATAGAATAATAATAAAAACATTGAATTTATAAGAATTTATTAATGTTATTTTATGTTGAATCATTTGCTTTTGATGTATACATATTTGCTTTTGAAGCTGTGAAACTTGGATTGAAGATACAGTAGGGAACATGAAGATCCATACTAGGGATCATCTGGTTAAGGTGGAGTGTGGAGTTGTAAAAAGTAGGTGCATTGGCGGTGGAATGAGGAAAGAATAGTTTGTAAAATTAGATAGGTTCCTTGGTGCGATGCTCCATGAATGTAGCTACACCATGTGTCTGTGGACAGTGAGATATGATGATGAGACAGATTGGATAAGAATCTTGGTGACTCATTCCCTCAGCTCCATGGAGGTGAATGTCATCTTTGCCACAGAGCTGTGATGGCTGCAGATGGAAGAAGGTTTGAAGAAAAACTGTGAACACTGCAAGCTATTTTGAGGAAATCTGTCAAAATGGAAAAGTATTTTCTCCTCAGTGGTCCAACATAAATCCAATATGGATTATTGATCATGGTTTTTGGCAATTTCACTTGAACTGAGCCTAAATAATCAGGCACGTGCTGTGCTGAGTACTGCCAAGGTTGTTTAATTGCAAAATCAATTCCAAGGCAGTGTATCTCCTAGCCAAGGCTTCTTTGCTAATCAGGCCTGAATGTGTTGGATGGGGGTAGCCAATAAGATGCAACACTGGCCTTCTGTTATAACAATGACATTTCCTTTTTACAGTTCTTTATGGCACCCTCATCCCTTGGTAATGGCTTGTGAACAGCTTGAACTCCCCAGGCAATTCTTGAATAATCTTTTCCCCACACAGCCAGAAAGAAGGCCAGCCTGGAAACTTGTATCACATGATTTGATCAGTCTGCTGACAGGGCTGGAGAGTTCTCTTGATATGACACTTGTGAAGTGGTAGTAAAGCTGGGTCTGATCCACAGTAGCAGGTGGCTTAGGCATCAGCAATGCAGTCATTTAATGAGATAAGCTTGAAAACACCAAGCAAAAGTTTAGAGGACTGAATATTTAGTGAGAAAGTTCAATCAGTATAGTTATTCTTTGGAGAGGGTCCCCCCAAAGCCTTGGAAGAAGTAAAAATTGTAGGGCTATGACTTTTGAGTAAGCCCATAAAACTTTCTAATTCTTGGCAAAACAGAAAGGATTTTAAAACATCGAGTTGGATGAGGTTCCTCTTGAAGCAGGACTTGCAGTTGCCCTAGAGTCACAGGGGACTGGGCTGAGGAAATCTTTGACTTAATTTGCATTTTCCCAATCATATTAGTCTGTTCTCACATTGCTGTAAAGATACTACCTGAGATTGGGTAATTTACAAACAAAAGACATTTAATTTACTCACAGTTCTGCATGGCAGAGAGGCCTCAGGAAACCTACAATCATGGCAGAAGGTGAAGGGGAAGCAAGGCATGTCTTACATGGTGGTAGGAGAGAGAGATGTGGGGGAAACTGCCACTTTTAAACCATCAAATCTCATGAGAACTCCCTCAGTATCACGAGAACAGCATGGGGGAAACCACTCTCATGATCCAATCACCTCCCTCCCACCAGGTTCCTCCCTCAACACATGGGAATTACAATTTGAGATGAGATTTGAGGGGGAACACAGACCCAAACCATGTCACCCACATATGCCCTGCTGAAAGACAGGTATTCTGAGATCAAGTGACACTAATCATCCTGAGCTGAGATTTCCTGGCATTCCTCTCTACCTCCACTCTTTCTTTGACACCTCTCTGACCACTCCTCAACTGCCAACCCCCATGCACATCTTCAATCATGAGAAGAAAAAAGGACCTCTCCTCTTTATCTTGTTTTTGTGTTCCAAACTCAGAATCTCTTGTCCAAAATGGTTGGTCAGACAACTTATGAGTGAAGCTGAATTTAATAGTGTCAAGTGTCTATAAATTGTTACACTCTTGGGGGATCACAAGGTCAAGAGATCCAGACCAACCTCACCAACATGGTAAAACTCCATCTCTACTAAAAATACAAAAATTAGCTGGGTATGTTGGTGCGTGTCTGCAGTCCCAGCTACTTGGGAGGCTGAGGCAGGAGAATCTCTTGAACCTGGGAGGCAGAGGTTGCAGTGAGCTAACACCACTACACTTCAGCCTGGGCGATAGAGCAAGACTCCGTCTCAAAAAAAAAAAAATTGTTATGCTCTCTTGTCCAGTAAATCTCAGGTAGAAAATATCTGTTAAAAGTATAGATACCCTCAGTATGTCAAAACATGAAGTTTCTAGACACAAACTCCATTGACCCAATTCCTAAAATTCTTCCAGAATTCTTCTCTTCACTCAATCTCCTGAGGGGGGATAAAGATGAGAGGGGTGTTCAAGGCTATGGGACCAAGAGGTAGGGAAGGGATAAAAAATGTTGTAAGACCATGAATGTGTGAGGCTTCTGAAGGAGTCTTTGCAAGATAAGAGCTGGTTTTTATTTGCCCTAAAGGATTTCAGTAATGCTGCTCCTCATATGACTCATGCACTTGTAGACTGGCCAGCTAAGAAAACATCTGTTTATAGAAAAGTCATGAAATATGGAAAGTACCACTGCTAATTGTATTTCTATTTTATCCCTTACATTTTCTTTCCAGACTAGAAGGTCAGGAGCTTTCTTCAGTCTTTTATTAAGAACAAAATGACCAGCAGGAGAATGATGTGAAATTCACTGAGACCTAAATGAAATGTGAGCAAATATTATTACGAAATGGTCTACCTAATTAATAATGCTGCTGAATTGAACTTCAGTGTCTGGTTGACAGCTGACTTAATATAACCTAAATAGGAAGACAATAAAGCTCATCTAGGGAAACTCATTTTAAAGTTTATTAATGCTGTTTTCCTCAGTCCATACGCCTCCTGGAAAATCATTTTATTTTCAGTGATGGAGTCCTACAGAACCCCATTATAGGCCGTATAACCTATATGACGGTCTTTCTGTGTTAGAGTGGGAGTGACGTACAGTCCATCCCCATCTGGAAATATCATTTAATGCATGCTATGACTGATTAGAGGGAACAACCTCTTTCTACATAATGAAGTTTACTAGAAAAATGTACAGGGAAAATATTCAGTAAACACTAAAATACCAAATATTCGCATCTCTATCAATGATCATCTGGTCTCGCTCCCTAAAATCCTGTAACTGTACATTTTAACATAGCTGTAAACACAGTGTGTGCATATGGTCTGGTGTTTTTGCTTTCTTCACCTAACATATCGCATGCATATTTCCATAATGGAATACACAATACAATTTTAAAGCCCACAGACGGTTTAACATATTGATGTATTTAGTGAATATTTTAATACCACTTCTCTGTGCTGAAGCTAATATCCTAACATCTGCCAATTGGAAGTAATTTTTAACTAAATTAAATATGTATGTACTTGTTTCCTAGGACACACAAGCCTGAAAGATGAAAGATACAGTGTTTATGCTTCTCCCTAGGAAGAGCCATAGGCCTTGGGTCCCACCAAGGTAATTCTGGACCCTAGCCCCAGGTCCCTTTCTTGTGATGATAGAATTCTTTTGAGGCTTTGCACATGTTCTTGGAGAGCCATTATCATTTTCCTCTTTGCCCCCATATGACTCTCCAGCTGCTACATATTGAGCATGCTTAGTGTCTTTCTATCACCCCTTGACTGCCTTTCTGAATGCTGGTATTTCTTTCCTCGGTGTGGTTCTAGTTGCACTAACCCTCAGGAAGTTGCCGTTCTGACTGGGGGAGGAATCTCTTTCCATCGTGGATAAAATCATGCTGTTGCTTCTCAGCTTTTATCCATGCACTCATTCATTCATCGGATAGCAATGAGCACTTTGTAAGGCTTTGATCCAATGCATGACACTGGGGATATAGTGGTAGACATGCAGATACAGTCTCTCCCTGTGAAGATTACAGTCTTGAAGTTGTCTTCCATTACTCCACATTAGTGTTATTATTTCTACTTGCTTTTTAAATGTAGTGTTCCCTCACTACCACCAACCTCTGCGAACATAGTGAATTTAGACTACACTCTCACCACTGATATCCGATCAGTATTCCCAGGGCATTATAATATACTGTCACCCCTAACAAGCATAATTTTTACTCCTCTAACTTATTCATTGAGAGGTTGTTTGTCCCCTGTACTTCCTCTCAGCCTCATTTTTTAAATATGAATGCATCTCATCCATCTGCTGCTTCACTCTCAGACTCTAACAATGAGTGCCTTTGGAGACACACAGAATAAGACCATTTGGAACTGTCTCTCTCTGTCACCCAGGCTGGAGTATAGTGGCGTCACCTCGGCTCACTGCAACCTCTGCCTCCCAGGTTCAAGTGATTCTCCTGCCTAAGCCTCCCTAGTAGCTGGGACTACAGGTGCATGCCACCATGTGTGACTAATTTTTGTATTTTTAGTAGAGATGAGGTCTCACTGTATAAGCCGGGATGGTCTTGATCTCTTGACCTTGTGATCCACCCGCCTCAGCCTCCCAAACTGCTGGGATTACAGGCATGAACCACTATGCCTGGCCACCTATATATAACCTATATATAAAGTTTTATGCCTAACAATATATGTAAGGTACACTACTTTGAATTAAGTAATGTAGACTCATGTTTCATATGTTGATATAACACAACATGCTAAAATGGCTAAAAATGAGTGCTATAGAAATAAACTTGCTGTTCATATTCAGGATTTCTGAGGCTGCTGACAGTATCCTAGCAACCACCACCTGTTACTTGAAGCCACCTAAGTTAGATGTTGATTGTAGAATGAGGAGATGAAGGGAGTTAGAAAGGAAGGTGAAGTGGAAAATCAACCATTGAAAACCCCCAGGGAGGAAAGCCTTCTATTTTTTATTATCTTAAAATATCTGAAGTGTAATATGGGAGAGGACTTGGTGAAGTTCCTTCAACATTTTATATAATATCCTGGGGGTAAAGAGGAAAGCTTGACTTCCTCCTCTCCTTCAAAGAGTTCTTAATTCCCTTATGTTTTTACTCGCTATCCCCAGTGTGCTAGCTACTGCAGGGACACGAAGACAAATAGGACATCTGGGATGAGCCAGATGGAGCTTAATTTTGGCTTTGACATGGGCAGATGACCTTTCTTAATTTTAGATTCTTCAAGTCACAAGAGATAAAATTATGACCTTTCAGATTGTTGAGAACATATTTAAAAGTCTCCTGCACCTTGTATTGGCATATGGTTAACCAGTCGCTTACTTCCTTCCTGTTTATTTTCTTCATTTTACCTATTTCTACCCTTTTTTCCCTATGAGCCTTTATTTCTCCCTTTCATTATTAAAAAAATAAGCTCCTTTCTAAGGTCAAATTAATTTTAATGATAAACATTTATATCCCAATATCAAATATATATATATGCATATATATGTATACTTGTTAGATTAGAATAGGAATGCCACAGAACTTCATAAAGGGTTATAAAAAATACATGTACTGAAATATGTAACAACATGTAACTGTAACAAAAGACATGAAGGCTCTGATATGGTTTGGCTGTGTCCCCACCCAAATCTCATCTTGAATTGTAGTTCCCATAATTCCCACATGTTGTGGGAGGGACCTGGTGGGAGATCATTGAATAATGGGAGTGGTTTCCCCCATACTGTTATTGTGATAGTGAATAAGTCTCACGAGAGCTGATGGTTTTATAAGGAGTTTCCACTTTCACTTGGCTCTCACTCTCTTGCCAGATGCCATGTGAGATGTGCCTTTTGCCTTCCACCATGATTGTGAGGCCTCCCCAGCCGTGTGGAATTGTGAGTCCATTAAATCTCTTTTTCTTTATAAATTACCCAATCTTGGGTATATCTTTATCAGCAATGTGAAAATGGACTAATACAGGCTCCATTTGACTACAGTTGTTATGCAAATGTACGTGTATCTCATGTCAGGTGTGATGTAAGGGAAGGTGGTGACAAAAAGTATACATGTATTTTGGAGGGGACACATTGAAACCACAGCAGAAGGCATGGAGGTAGAGTTGGGGAGTGGGTTGGTATGGTTTGGCTGTGTCCCCACCCAAAATCTCATCTTGAATTTTAATCCCTGCATGTCAAGGGTGGAAGCAGGTGGAGTTAATTGGATCATGGGGGCAATTTCTCCCATGCTGTTCTGGTGATAGTGAGTGAGTCTCATGAGATCTGATGGTTTTATAAGCATCTGGCATTTCCCCTGCATGTACTCACTCTGCCCTGCCACCCTGTGAAGAAGGTGCCTGCTTCTCCTTTGCCTTCCACCATGATTGTACTTTTCCTAAGGCCTCCCCAACAATGTGGAACTGTGAGTTAATTAAACATCCTCCCTGTATAAATTACCCAGTTTCGGGCAGTTCTTCATAGAAAGATGTATTCATAATTTCATAAAACATTACAACCCATCAGAATCTGATTGAGAAAATCAAAGTGATATTCATGATAAAAACAACACAATATTTATGATAGTAACAATAAAAGCACAAGAACATTTATTAGGGATTTATGCATAGATGATCTCTTCTGACTCTCACTATAATCCTGGGACACAGGTTTTATTGTCACCTTCAAAAAGACTAAAAAAGTTTCAGGTATGAGATCCCTGTGAAATCATGGAGGTGGAATTTGAACCCAACTCTTATGATTCTAAATCCTAGATTCTTTCTTCTACACTATGCTGCTCATATTTTCAAATAATTATATAGATAAGAAGCCCTCCCTTATAGAAGTATAAAAGTTTATATCAAAGATTAGGTGAGAAAACTGTAGTTTTTCTCACCACCTTTCCTTACCCATATCACAGCTGACACAGAGACACACACACATTTGCATACACAGTTGTAACCAAATGGAGCCTTCATGGTTTTTGCTAGATACATGTTGTTACATATTTTAGTACATTTTTAAATAACACTTTATGAAGCTCTGTAACATTCCTATTCTAGCCTAGCAGGTTTTTCTCAAATGATGACTTCTCAAAGAATAGATTTTTAAATGAATTTAATCTTTCAGTTTGAACAAATGATTTGATCTTGAACAATATTTATTTAGTACTTATTGAATAGACATGCTTGGAATTTTATGTCATTAGCCAATATACATTAATCCCTTTGGCTCTTAACTTATTTCACAAAACTTTAAGAATGGCACCAATTCTTTTGTTAAATCTCAACTTGCCTTCTATCAGCAAGGAACTCTGCTACTGACTATGGTAACATATCCATACATGAGTGTGCGATGTGGGTTGTGATAATGGCAGAGAGAAAGGAAATGCATTACCTAAAGCAAAAGGGCAAGAGAAAAAAGAATTTTTTGTGTCCACTGGAGATCTAAGTTAAATAGTTTGAATTCTGGCTCAAGAGTTTTGTGCTCTTTTAACTCATTCCCCATCTCTACCACCATACCTTCTGCTATGGTTTGAATATGTCCCTTCCAAAATACATGTGTTAAAACTTAGTGGCCAATATAATAGTATTAAGAAGTAGGACCTTTAAGAGGTGATTAGGTCTTGAGGACTCCTCCTCTTATTAATGGGATTAAGGCCTTTATGAAAGAGGCTTTGCACAGAACTGGGCTGGCTTACCCTTCTGCCTTTCACTTTGTGAGGATACAGCATTCCTTCCCTCTGAAGGATGCAAGAACAAGGTGCCATCTTGAAAGCAGAGAGCAGTTCTCACCAGATAACCTACTAGTACCTTGATCTTGAACTTCCCAGTCTCTACAACTGTGAGAAAATAAATCTCTGTTTTTCATAAATCACCCATTCTTAGGTATTTTGTTATAGCAGCACAAACAGACTAAAACATCTGCCTCTGCATGTTCGATAGGTTTGAACAAGCGGTGGGAATTAGCAATGGAAAAAGAATAGGACCTCAGCTATTGGCAGTTGCATAAGTGACCATGGTACTGGTTGGAGGAGAGAGATGACCCTGTGACAGAATGAGCAATACTCCATTTAACAGGAAATTCAGCCAAGTCATGAGCAAGAGATGGGCTGCTGCAATCTTGTGGGAACCCCTGTATCAGCAGCTTTAGAAATAACTCTTCTTGGCTAGCACTCGGCTATGGAGTGGAATGGGTCTCAGAGTAGAGCCAGGGTTCCGGAGACTACAGCCCAGCAGTCCTCAAGGACAAGACTGATGTCATTCTGAGCCACACATATCACATTACTGAAAAGATTAAACCTTAATTAGATTGTAGTGAATAAAACTTACTCAAATGGTATATCCCTCCAGCTACCCAATCACCTACAAACACACAGTGATAATATGAATGAACACAAGGCTTTATTTTAGATTTACTCTGTAGGTCCAAAGGCATCTATTTTGAACTGTGATGCAAGTACAACACACCATTAAAAAGAATATTCTTCAGAGATGGTGAAAATGAGTTCAATTTGTATGAAATGATAGAAAATGAAACCATCCAAATATCAGTACTCTCATTCTTCTCTGAGGCACAAAATGCCACAGCTTAATAGGAAAGTTACAAATTTGCTACAAGGGAGAAAAGAAGAAAATCTTCAGACAGAGAGAGAGAGCCTTTTCTTTATTGTTACCTTGATAAAACTATAATTTTTCAAGAAAAATTACCATCTTCACGAACTCTGATCATTCATATTACAACCAGTGATGAGAAAGTAATGGTTAAGGACAAAGTTAAAAGATTTGCATCAAATTATTACCACCACCACTGCATTTTGATATACAAATATGAAATAACAATTACTCATCAACCATTTATAAATTCTAAATTATACCAAATAGTACATGTTCTTAGGTACAATGAAGAAACATGAAGGAATTCTATTAGCTAGTAAGTGCCTCTATCCATACGCCAGCCTAAATCTCTGCTTGCCCATTATGTTGTAATGAATTCAGAAAATCTCCATGGTAATTTCTAGATACGTATCTATCCAAATAACTGAGTATTTTCCATTTGTCTCACATATTTTACTTTACACATGGACTTGCATTGTCACCTGACTGTATTTATGTGAAAATTATATACACACATACAAACACATGTGTATATACATATACCCACCCAAATTTCTAAAAAATAATTTCAAAGAACTCAGGAAAAACTGATACAGTTAGCACAGAGCAGTTAAAGACATTTTATTGAGATTGTTAGAAGGAGAAAGATAATTGTACTAGGAAAATGAGATAAGATAATTTAAATATTCTGCTAGTCCAGTAGTCTGGGTAGAAAGAAAAATGCATTTCTTCCTTATATAGTTGTCATTTGAAAAAAAAGAAGTAGAAGACAAACTCATCCTCATCCTTAATTGAAATAGGAATTAATTGAGTTGTAGCTTACATAAAAGACATTCATATTGTGATTTTAAAAACACTCCTGCCAAACTGAGGAAAGCATCTAAACACAAGCTGTATAGAAACCTATGTCAGTTTCATTTACAGTTGACAAAGCCCAAGGGATGGAGTTGACACCATATAAGTCTTGAATACCTTTATGGAGGTAACATGCCTGGATCTGCTCTGACAGGACAACCAAAGGGTACCTAGGTACCTAGTGAACTAGGTGAGATTGTTCTGTTTCCATACTCTTTCATCTAATTTCCCCCACTGCCACCCAGTCACATTCTGCTCACTCCTACACATTGAAGCCTATTGCTAGGGAGGATCTGATAGTTCCTTAATTAAGTCTTTTTATTTTAGGAATCTTCAGTGTTTGAATTTTAAGATTTGCCTCCAATATGAAATGAGAGGACTTTGACTTCACTACTCAGCTTGGAGAAAGAGGAAGAAATTTATTTGGAGTGGAGAATGCAAAGCCATCCCAGTGACTGCCTCTTCCTCGAATTGTCTTTCTGTTCCAAGGTAATGACCTCAGTGTTGTCAACTAGGAGGCACCTAAACTAGTAAGGAGAAACCAAGCAAGAGAGAGATTCGCCTCATCCCCACTGATTAAATATTTTGCTTATAAAAAATTTCGGAAATATATTTATTAAGGATAACTGTGTGAAACAGTTTCTAAAATGTCATTTGGGATGTTGCATGAGTGATCAATGTTAGGCAATGTTAGGATGGCATGAAAATCCTGAACTGTATCTAGCAGGCTTTAGCAGCTGAAGGCATTTGGCTTAATACTGTAAATACAGTATCAGAGTTTAACTGCATTGACAGTTATTTTACTGACTGCTGACCCATGGACCACAGGGTGGTTAAAAGCAAGGGCGTTTGAGGCAGGCAGCCTGAAGGTTTATGTCCCTGCTGCATCATTTACAATCTCCGTGATCATGGGCAAGTTACTTAACTTCTGTAAGCGTTAGTTTTCTCCCCATAGGTTAAAATAAAGCTTTACCTTCCTTATGAGTTTGTTAAGACAAATACCTTAGATAATGCATGTAAAGTAATTAACACCATGCCTTGAATGCAGTAATTGCTCCAAAAATATTAATTATTGCCACTACTATTCTACTATTATAACAATTGTTGTTTTGTCATATATTTGCTCAAAAATACAGTGGAAATGTAAGCATGTAAACGTTATTGTGTTCAGTATAATATACAAACATTAGCATAAGTATTTCCTTTCTCATGAGCTTTATGCAGAGATGACCTGCTAATGAATGTGGAAAAATAGAAATAAATTTAGAACATTTCTGTAGAATCGAAATTATTTTCAGGTTCTCTAACACTTGGAAACAATAAAAGCATTAAAAAAAATTTATCTCCGAGAACTCCCTTAAATCAAATTCTTTGAAATATTTTATTTAAAGAAATGCTAATTTGGAGATCTTAAAAAAGAATGAGATCTAAAAGATATCATATGGCAGACCAAAAGAAAACTGGGCATAATTTTCCAAAAAAATATTTTATACTCTGTCCTTCGTTTTCATTTATTTTGGGGTAAGTTTCCATGGAGTTCTATCCTTGTGGAGTAATTGAACTAGGCTGATGTCTAAAAAGCAAGAAAATATTCTAGAAAATTAAGCCTGAAAGCTAACATAACTTTCCCCCTTGAAGCATTTTAGAAGATGGGATTTCTTAAACCAGTAATCAAAGATTACCTGGGTCAGAGTCACCTGAGGGTATTTTTTTAACAGGCAGATTCCTAAACCCCAGGTCACACTAAATCAGAGTATTGTCCCAATAATACACATCTTAAAAAAGAGTCTCTTTACATTGTTTAAAAGTCATTTTGATAAATGCTGGGTGAATAAATACCTTCTTTGGATATTTTAAAGGAAAGCACTTCTTTTGCTAGTATTTATTTTAAATGAAAGATCATCATGGCCAGGTTTTTAAAAAATTATTATCGTTATTCATTTTTGGCTTTACAAGGCTGGCGAATATGATTCTCATTTCTGGCAACAGCCAAGCATTAGAAATGGGTCATCATAGTGTTAATGAGGGAGTGCACTGAACTAAAGGTGTGAGGTAGGGGTGTTTCCTGTGCAGTGCCTGTGCGGTTGCTTGCCTGTTCAATCGTGTGTTCATTTACACCTCTAAGACATTTCTTAATTGAAATGGGTCTATTTAACCCAGTTCAGCTTTATATACATATATATGGGATCTCAGATAACAGGCAGAATGTGAGGGAGAACATTAGCTGTCTGTATGCAAAAATTTTTAAATGAATTATTAAATGAAACATTAAAACCAGTCTTCAAAGGACAGCATTTTTTACATGATTCCCATAGTCTGTATCTTTTTTGCAATAGAACTATTCGTGTAAATTGGGAGCCATATTCTGTCAGATCTGTGAGTAGCATTTCCATGTGTGGTGTTAGAAGAATCATTGTAAGAAAGAGGTATTAGATTTCAGAAAGATGAAAGAAAAAAAACATTGAAATGGCCTAATAAAATTTAAATTTGCAAAATATGATTTTATACATTTTCATCTGGGCATAAATTTAATAGATCACCACCTAGATGTATTTGGGGTTTCTGCCAAATCTCTTTAATTTCTTTGCAACGGAAATTATAAAAGCAGAGAAGGGTCTGTGTGTGTGTGTGTGTGTGTGTGTGTGTGTGTGTGTGTGTGTGTAAAACAGTCAAATGTTATAAATTGTCTTTTATTGTAACTTAAGTCTCCTTGAAATTCTTTTCTTTTTTTGTTTTTTGAGATGGAGTCTCGCTCCTTCACCCAGGCTGGAGTGCAGTGGCACAATCTCGGCTCACTGCAACCTCCGCCTCCCAGGTTCAAGTGCCTCTCCTGTCTCAGCCTCCCAAATAGCTGGGACTACATGCATGTGCCATGACACCTGGCTAATTTTTGTATTTTTAGTAGAGACAGGTTTCACCATGTTGGCCAGGCTGGTCTTGAACTCCTGACCTCAGGTGATCCGCCTGTCTCGGGCTCCCAAAGTGCTAGGATTATAGGCGTGAGTCAGTGCGCCCGACCTGCTTGAAATTCTTTAGTATGATTTTTAAAACACGAAAGAAGGCTTGAACACTAAAAGATTTCCTAGAAAATGGGGTAAGTTTGTGCCTGCCAGTATTTTTGAGTCCTACCATTAAAAAAGTACTCAGAATTCTCTGAATAATGTTTTAAATAGCTATAGCACAGTAAAATAAAACTAACCAAAAACCCTATACACACACACACAGACACACACACACACACACTCCTTACTACTAAGGAATATCTATCTTCAGAAAAAAAAAAAAAACGAATTTCAGGGGATTGGAGACAGCTTAGTCACATTTCGTGTTCCTCTAAATGCTAAAAGTTTCTTTGCCTAATATTCCTTTATTTTTTCTCTTCCCTAATACTGCTTTCTGGTATGGACAGACATCTGGGTGGCAACCAATCAGCAAGTTATCAATCGGGGGAGTTTGAAAATTACTGGAAACCACAGAGTTACTCCTTGTAGCTGCAAGGTGAAAATGCTTATATTATGCCTGCAGTGGCATTCATCATCTATCCCACCCTTGATTCTTGAGGAATTTATTTTCTAGGCCCCAGAACTGGATTTATGGTTTTCTTAATGAATCCAAAGCCATGTGACCAACATGGTGATTGTCACGATCTTTGTTTTATTTCCAGCACCTTAGAAATTCGTGGCCAGTGATGACCATTTTCTGATTTCCATCCCCAATCTTTTGGCATGTTAGATTGATGTCTATTTTGGATTGGGTTCATTTGTGAAACCCATGATAATTAACTTCTGTCTTAATCCATCATGGCTTTCTAGTAAAAGAAACTTTACTCCTGTAAAGTTTCTGAGATGGGGCCTTTCATCCATCCAGTGCATTCCCTAATTTTATGCCAGGATGTGTTCTGAGCCTTCTGATCCTTTCTAAGTCCCTGCTTTCTTAGAGAATCCCGTCTTTAGGTCAACACTGGCTTTCCTTTGTAGATTTCACTATTTCTTGCAATCAGTCCTAAGATCTTTTCCATCATCTTGGAGCTAAGATGGTCTGGTTGATGTTTCATCCTCAGTGTTTGAAAGAAGATCTCCATTTCTCCTGGGCTCTGCCCTTGGCTGATTTCTACACAACCCTATTCATGTTGCTAATGCCCAAACAACCCCCAGACTTGGAATCAATAAACCAACCCATTCATCTATTGCTGCATGTGTTGAAGGGGCAGCATGTCTGAGTTCTCTCTTGGTACAACATCTCCAGGATCTTCAGGTTATCTTTCAGCACGACAGCACAGTTTTTGGAAGTTCATGCACACATCCAACCTCTTCCTACCTTCCCTCAGTGTCACCTTTAAATTACTGAACTGATTGTAGGAAGGTGAGACTCTACCTCAGGGATTCTCTAGGAGTTCATGGAGTTATGAAGAGAATGTGAGAGAATCCATGGGGGGATCACTTTAAGGAAAACCAAATGCAATGGTTTTTAGGTGGTGTATTAGGCTGTTCTTGCATTGCTATAAAGAAATACCTGAAACTAGGTAATTTGTAGAGAAAGGAGGTTTAATGGGCTCACAGTTCTGCAGGCTATACAGGAAGCATAATGGCATCTGCTTCTGGGGAGGCTTCAAGAGGTTTAAAATAATGGTAGAAGGTGAAGTGGGAGTAGGCATACCATGAGCAAGAGTGAGTGAGCCAGGTACCACACACTTTTTTTTTTTTTTTTTTTTTTTTTTTTTTTTTTTTTTGAGACAGAGTCTCACTCTGTCACCCAGGCTGGAGTGCAGTGGCACCATCTTGGCTCACTGCAGCCTCGGCCTCCCGGGTTCAAGTGATTCTCCTGCCTCAGCCTTCCCGATAGCTGGGACTACAGGCACATGACACCATGCCCGGCTAATTTTTTGTATTTTTAGTAGAGATAGGGTTTCACCGTGTTAGCCAGGATAGTCTCAATATCCTGACCTCGTGATCCCCCGACCTGGACCTCCCAAAGTGTTGGGATTACAGGCATGAGCCACTATGCCTGGCCGGTTCCACACACTTTTAAACAGCCAGATCTCGTGAGAACTCACTATCATGAGGAGAGCACCATGTGGATAGTGAAATTTACTTATGAGATACCCACCACCATGATCCAGTCGCCTCCCACCAGGCCCTACCTCTGATATTAGGGATTACAATTCAATATGAGATTTGAGCGGGACAAATATCCAAACTATATCAGCTGGTGACCACAGATGATGATGTCTCATTAGCAAAATGTTAATCTTCTCTTGACACTCAGGGTGCCCAGGGTGTCTTTCTTATTATCACCACCTCCATCATCACACTATAGCCATGTATTTGGGTAGTACATTTTTTTTAACTTTCAAAAGTGCTATCACCCCTCTTGTTCACTTAACCTCACAGCCACTCATTAGCTCTGACATTTACTAGAGTGCATTCATTACTTAAATGAGATTAAATCTAAAATCAGCACATCAGGCAAAAATTGTGTAGAATTAAAATTACCCTTCAAAAATCTCTTTAAAAGCTCATAAAATGTAGCACAACTGATTTTGTGTTTACTTCGTCTTCCTTATGAGGGCAATCTAACCAGTTTTCCTACTGCATTGAAAAAGATTACTTTTTTTCTTTTTTTTGTGGTTGAGTACCAGAAGTAGTAGTTTATATGCATTTGGGGCTTTGTGGTAGGAAAACTATCACTGCTGTTGTTATTTGCTGAATATGTGTAGTCGAATTTGCAAAGTCAAATGCTCACATAACATAATGCTACTGAAGTCTCTCCATGTAAAGATCAGGAGGGATACAGGCAAAGTGAAGTTAAGTAATTTGCCTAAAGTCACAGCTAGCTACTGAAAGAAATGAGT
The DNA here is from genome assembly GCF_037993035.2 of Macaca fascicularis. Lineage (NCBI taxonomy): Eukaryota > Metazoa > Chordata > Mammalia > Primates > Cercopithecidae > Macaca > Macaca fascicularis. The sequence continues at coordinate 116,742,721 of NC_088386.1, forward strand.
TTGATACTCCAGTCCTAACTTAGGGTTTCCTCCTATTAGATGGAAATTGGCTAATTACATCTACCTCTGGAAACGGATTGATTGCTAATGTTTGACTGGTTTCCTGAATTGATTAGGGTTCTGAGGCCCAGTCTAGGCTCAGCAAAGAAGAGCACAAAAGTCATCAGCCTGGCCAGGTGTGGTGGCCTGTAATCCCAGCACTTTGGGAGGCCCAGGCGGGCAGATCACTTGAAGTTCAGGAGTTCTAGACCAGACTGGCCAATATGGTGAAACCTTGTCTCTACTAAAAATATAAAAAAAAAAATTAACTGGGTATGGTGGTGCACCCCTGTTATCCTAGCCACTAGGGAGGCTGCGGAAGGTGAATTGCTTGAACCCAGTAGGTGAAGGCTGCAGTGAGCAGAGATCGTGCCCCACTGCACGCCAGCCTGGGTGACAGAGTAAGGCTCCATCTCAAAAAAAAAAAAAAAAAAAAAAATCATCAGCTTGCCATGGGGCAGAGGTGAACTGCTTATCTCAAATTTGCAATTTCCCCACTAGACCACACTCCTTGAAAACTTGAAAATGGGAATATGGAGCAAAAACAGGGGAAAAATCAGAGATACTTTTTTCCTTTCTCAACCTGTCTATATAATCACATGAAAATTTTAAATTCAAGAATTAATCATATATTTCCAGTATAGTTTCAGTTAAATGAGAAGGTATAAGAAACATGAAAAAACATGAAGAGAAGAGATAATTGATTAACTTTTAAGTGTATCTTTATGATGGACAAGTTCTCAGAGTATTCATTAACTAATGGAATTATGGCAGTGTGTGATCGCTGTCTCTACAGAACAGGAGGTTAAAAAGTGCAAGAGCATAATAGCCCCTCGTCTCTCCAAGAGCTGGGAAATGGCCCCAGCACACTCACCGACGCCGAGAAGGATCACGGATCTTATTGATATTCATGGTTATAGTCGTCTAAGCCTCAGTAGATGCTTCCACTTACGGACAGTCCTAGAGGATTAGGGGAAAAGAGAAAAGGAAAACCTGACCCTACATGCGGGAAACAGCCATTTAGAGATGGTGTGGCATTGGGTTCATGATTGCAGGGGAATTCATCTTGACAAAACATTTTACCCAACCTCCCTCAAGGCTGCTGGAAACCAAGCCCTGTTAGTTGTTCAAGCATGTATGGTGTCTGCCCCAAGTAGTGGTCCCTGGTTAGGCATGAGGACAGGACAGCATGGGAACAATTGTATAGACCTGCCCCCTAGAAGTCTCCTTTCACAGAACCAGCAGGGTTGGGTTTCTTTCACTCTGACATAAAGGGTCACCTTCTAGCTCAATGGGAAAGGAAGGCTCATCTGTGTCTACTGCAGAATGGCCAAGAGAACAGCCTGCTTCCTGCTGTTACTGGATATCGTTTGTCTTCAATACCTTTAACTGCATGGGTGGACCACCCATCCTCCTTCAGGCTTTAGGAAAAACTCTAACTGCCCAGGGTCTTTGTAGGTGGCAAATTTTTACTCAAACTTTGAGTGTTCATAATGGTGTCAGGGTACAGCGAGAAGACTTTCTGATACTTCAGAATTGGAGACAACTTAGTCTTGAATAATAGACATTAACTCTTCTAACGTGTTCTTTGGTTATTGTGGCCATCTGGATTCTCTCTCTGCCCATTTCCCCCGTTAGTGGTCACTGCCTCCCTCACAGCCTCCTCCTGCCCTCTCCCTTCCTTGCCTCGGTTGTGTCTAGCATAACTCTTCTAGGTTACTCTGGAGGAGTCCTCACCCTAGACTTCTTGGTTGCCATCTGGAGCTCCTAAATTCCTGAAGTCCATTATTTTACTATGTCTTTGAGTTTCACATATCACTCTAATTTGGAACTGAGGCACATTTTTGTTTGTTTTGCTAATTAGTTAATTGTTTCAAAGAGAAAGCGAGAACTAAAATGTACTGAGTCTCTGCTAAATGCTAGGTATGATACTTGGAATATTTAAATGGTTTTATCATTTAAAAAATAAACTACCTCTATTTCTCACAGTGTTTTGGTACCTGAGTGCTGAAGTTAGACAGACCAGGTTCTAATTCCAGCCCCAACCCTCTCATAAGCTCTTAGGCAAGGTTATTTAGGTTATTTAACATTTCAGTTTGTTAATCTGTAAAGCAGGCGTAACAACCCCTGAAACATAGGCTTCATGTGAAAATTAAGACACTGTGAAATAAATGCACATAGAACCTCAATTAACCACATACTGTTACAATTATTAGTAATAATATTATGAAATTATTAACTGTTTCTGAACAGTTCAGTTGGAGAGACAAAATACATGCTTACTTCCATTTCTATGACATGATCACCCCCCGGGAGATCAAAGCCAAAGTGGTCCAAAGATAATTCCTGCCAAAGCACCCTCATAGTGTCAGAGGCATTTGAACCAGAGCAACTCCATCTTGAACAGACGCTGGGTAAAAAAGGCTGATACCTACTAGGCTGTAGTCCCAGATAGTTAGGCATTCTAAGTCACAGGATGAGATAGAAGGTTGGTACAAGATACAGGTCATAAAGACCTTGCTGATAAAACAGATTGGAGTAAAGAAACAGCTAAAACCCGCCAAAATCAAAATGGTGATGGGAGTGACCTCTGGTCATCCTCACTGCTACACTCCCATCAGCACCAGGACAGTTTACAAATGTCATGGCCACGTCTGGAAATTACCCCATATGATCTAAAAAGTTTAGGAACCCTCAGTTCTGGAATTACCCATGTTTTCTCCAGGAAATTCATGAACAATCCACCCCTTGTTTAGCATATAATCAAGAAATAACCATAAAAAGGGGCAGAGGCCCATGCTTCTGCTCTGCCTATGGATTATTTCTTTACTTTCTTAATAAACTTGCTTTCATTTTATTCTATGGATTAGCCTCAAATTCCTTCTTGCTTGAGATCCACAAACACTCTTTTGGGGTCTGGATTGGGACCCCTTTCCAGTCACAACAGCATACTGTGTTTGTAGAGTGTTGGGTTTACTGAGGACCCGTCAAGAAGGGGATCATGCCCATCACCACAGGTCTCAAGGGTCATACAGCAGCCTATCCATGCTTGTTTTCAGACACTGATAGTCACAGAAAATCCATTTCCATATTTCACAGCTTCAGATATACTTATATTACATATTAGTGCTTTCTCATTACTAATATAGTATAAGAAAAGAATGGTGAACATTAAGAAAACAAACAAAAAAGCAATGTGAATCTCTTACCTTGTGCCCTGAATGCTCCTTGACTGCTGCTCTCTACCTGTCCAGCCACTGTTGCACTCTGGCCCTGCTTGTTTTTCTCCAGCTAGGCTCTTCCAGCAATAGAACAGAATGCCATTTTACAAACAAGTATAGAAACCAAGAGTTTTCCTCCCCCACTTAACTCTTTCTGTGCCAGCCATGCTCAGAGCGATAGAGCAGAACACTGTTTCATGTGAAACACAAAAAATGAGAGCTTTCCTAAAGACTGGTAATAACTACCTATCATTTTATAATGGACACAAAGATTTCATTTATTATCTCAATAGAAACTATTACCATATGTAGGAGTAAAATTAATCCTGAAAAATAAGTGATATCTATATGAAGGACAAACAAGAAATTTTGGTGAAAGTCTTAAACAGCAGGGATATGATACCCGATATTCATGGAACATGGGGAGCTTTTGATTTATCTTAAAATAATGTATTATAAGTTAATGCTTCATCTATCTATGTGGCTAGATAAAACTTAAGCTGGCAAAGACTGTCTAAACCTCACAGTCGGTTCTCTCATCCACTAACACCCCTCCTCCTAATTTCTTCATATTAATGATCCCCAAATTGCCCATATTATTAAATCTTAACCTCACCTTTAATGCTCCCTTCTTCATACAACTAATCTGTTTCCATGTCTTATTGAACACATACACTATACCAGGAGCTGCTTGATAAAAACTTACAAAGCTGACATTTCCTAACACTGATATACTATTCCCTAGTGTATCACAATATACTCCTAAGTCTCCCTGCTTCCCACTCCTGTGGTCACTAACCTAGTCCTGGTGGAACAATGGCAATCTTCTTGCTGATCTTGTTATCCACGCTCAGTATTCATCCTTATCTTATACAGTCATTGCAGTCATCTCCCAGTGTAGCTCTGAACTTGTTACTTCCCTGATTACAAAGTCTCAATTGCTTTCCATTTTATACCCTCAAAAGTCTCAAATTTAGAACTGTCAGGAAAGCCCTCCACAGTGTACTTCTTACAGTCTTACGGCCTTCTCTTGATTATTTTAAATTTTAATTTTACTGTGAAATATGTGCAACCTTCAAAAAGTATAGGAGGCTCATGCACTGCTAAGCCTAAACAAAATTAAACAATACAATTGTTAAAAGAAATAGTTCTTCCCTATATCTTTTGTTTCTTTTCATGCAAGGGACGCCCAGTTGGCATAAGGCACTAATGTATCTTGGGAGATAGAGTAATTAGCAGATTGGAAAACCCTGGAATGTGGAGTGCAGTTTCTTCTGCCTTTCTCTGGGGGATGAATCTGACTGCAGAAAGCTCAAGTTTGTATGTGCAACTCCTTGCTAGGATTACCTGTGACAAGGTGGTTGAATTTGCCTAAACCTAAAATCCATTTAGCAGATCTGAGCTACATTTTTGAGTTTTGTCTTTTTTGATAATAAACAGGTATTTTGCTGTATAAATGGAGTCATGACTATATAACATTTGAGTATGGCTTTTGTTCATTCAGCCTAACTCCTTTGATCTATGATAGACAGAATAATGCTTCCCCACCTCAAAAGATGCCAACGTTTTTATTCTCTGAAACTATGAATATAAAAAATACAGCAAGAGAGACACCATTGCTGTGATTAAGGACTTTGAGATGAGAAGAGCATCCTGGCTATCCAGGTGGACTTAGAATAATCCCAACGGCCTTTTTAAGAGGGAGATAAGGTGAGGCCCGGCGCAGTGGCTTCCATCTGTAATCCCAGCACTTCGGGAGGCCGAGGTAGGCAGATCACGAGGTCAGGAGATAGAGGCCATCCTGACCAACATGGTGAAACCCTATCTCTACTAAAATACAAAAAGTTAGCCGGGTGTGACGGCGATTGCCTGTAGTCCCAGCTGAGATTGCACCACTGCACTCCAGCCTGGTGACAAAGCATGACTCCGTCTCCAAAAAAAAAAAAAAGGTTAAAGAAAAGAAGGAGATGTGATAATGGAAGCAAGAGATTAGAGTGATATAAGGACAGGATCATGAGCCAATGATTGCAGGCAGCTTCTAGAAGCTGAAAAGGGGGAAGGAAACAGCTTCTTCCCTGAAGCCTCTGGAAGGGAGTCAGCCTAGCCAACATCTTGGTTTTATAATCTCAACCTCCAGAACTGTCAGAGAAGAAATTTGTGCTGTTTTAAGCCGCTGTATTTGTGGTCATTTGTTACAGAAGCAATAGGAAGCTAATACAAAATCAATCTATTCCTGCATGTGTCAATAGTTTGTCTCTTTTAATTGCTGAGGAGTATTCCATGGTGTGGAGGTACCACAGGGTTTGTTGAATTGTTCTTCTGTTGAAGGATATTTGGGTCATTTCTAGTTTTGAGCTGTTATACCCGCTATGTACATTTTCATACAGGTTTTTGAATGAACATGTATTTTCACTTCCCTGGCATTAGCGCTGTAGAGTATAATGGCTAAGTCATACGGTAAACACATGTTCAACTTTGTAAGGGACTGCCACATTTCCCCCCTGCTATTTTTTTTGAGATAACTAAATTGAAAGATGCTGTAAGACCGGCATAAAAAATATCTCTGACCATTTGAGCTCTAATACAATTCTTGAGTCCCCAAAGTTATATAAGCAGGAAGCAGGATCCAGTTTCTACATAGCCCCCAAGGATTATACACTTCCTAACCCATTTCGGATATTGTAGAAAGAATGATGCGCAAAAGGAATCTCTAGGGGTGCTGAGGACAAGATAGTTCCTCCCAAAGAGCAGAATTGAGATCTAACCAAGGAATGATTCCAATGTCAGGCAGAGGGAACTCATATACTCACCCAACAGAATTAGATCGCTCTTTTCCTGGTATGTGCTCCCATTGTCACTTTTGTGAATGGATATGTTGATTGGAGTTATACTATCCATGATGATAGTGGAGGTGGGGATTGGGAGGAGTATATGATTTTTCTTTTGATTCATAAATCACTGGATGACAAAAAGCCCCATTCAGACCTAATGCAGAGGAATGCATGTCACCTGAACCATAACTTTGAACTGAATTTCCCACAAGGTAGGACTTTGGATGTTTCTCGGAGCAAGAGTGGATATGCTTTATGAATGATGTTTCAATGAACAATTTAATTTAAGAGTTTAATTTAATATGTTTTAATGAAATAGGTATTTGGTAACTATAAAATAAAGCCTCAATCAGTAACTGCTAGATGAATAGCAAACTCATTTTCTCTTCTTTCTGGTCTAAATTTCAGTCTACCTTTCCAAATAGTCTAAATTTCTCAAACTCTTTTAGTTAGGTGTGGCAGTGTTACCTGTTGACCAGAAACAACTTTGCTGGTTGTGTTAAAATGCTGATAACGTGAGATTTATCTACTAACAGCAAGCATTGCCCCTAGCTAATACACTGTCTTATTCCATAAATAATTCTAATATTTTACAAAAAGTATGTTTTCTAAAGTTTGTATAGCTATTGTTCTTTAGGTTAAAGAAGTTTCTTTCTATTTCTGATTTTCTAAGAATTCTTAATATAAATGCATGTTGAACTTTATCAAAAGGTTTTTCTTTCTGTAGCAGTTAATGTAGTTGCATATGCAGACTTTCCAGGGTTAAACTACCCCCATATTTCTCAAATAAACCCTATTTGTTTTACATATAATGCTGAATTTGGTTTTTATTTGTGATTTTTATATCTATATTCATAATACTGTCCTTTACTATAATTTTACTTTCTTTTCCTATTCTTGTCTGATGTTTGTGTAAATGCCATGTTAACTCATAAAATGAGTTATCTTTCAATGAAGTTAGTCTGCCATATATGTCAAGTCACATGTAGATTTAGAGAGAACCTCATGCATAAGCAACAGATTTTCATTCTGAACAGATGCCATTTCTGAATTCCTTGATCCCTTTTTCTCAGGCTGCCCATGGACTCTTCTTAAGGAGTCCAAATATATCTCTTAAAAGAGTGGCATGCAAGGCTTGGCTTGGCTTATTTCTTGGATAAGAGAGATAGAAGGAAATCTATTTGGACACTTTCTCTGACTTACTGAGCTTACTTTGCTAAATTTTATGTTCAGCTTTATGTGTTTATCTCTCTTTTGGCTTCAAATAAGAGATAGTCCTACATCTAGCCTCAACACCAAAAAAGTGACAACTTTGGAGCAAATGGGACGGACTAACATTGCAATCAAACAAGATTACCTGATGTTTGCCTAATCCTTGGCAAACTGTCACCTCTGTAGCTTTGCACACATTGTTCCATCTATCTAGAATGGGCTTCTTTCTCATCCCTGCATTACTAAATCCTGTTATGTTTCAAGGCTTCGCTCAAATGCTATGTCTTCCATGAAACCTTTCCTCATAACCCCTATAACACTTTGGATTTTTCTTAGTGTGTTTTTTCTTTACTATTTAATTATTACTGCAAAACATTACTCCAAACCTTCCCAGTTTAAATGACAAAAACATTTATCATCTCACGGTTTCTATCAGTCAGGAATTCAGGAGTGGCTTTGTCCTCCTGTTTCAGGGTCTCTCCTGGAGTTTCAGTCAAGAAGTAGGCTTGACTGGATCTGGAATATTGGCTTCCACACTGGCTCCTTGCATGGCTGGCAGGCTGATGCTGGCTACTGATGGCAGGCCTCAGTTTCTCTCTACACAACCCATGGCTGCTTGGATGTCTTCACATGCAACTGGCTTCCTCCAGAGCAGGTGATTCAAGAAACAGCAAGGCAAAACCTAGAATATTCTTTATGACTAAATCTCAGAAGTCACTCCCTGTCATTTTGTTGGTATTTTATTGGTAACACAGGTAGCCACAATTCAGCACGGGAGGGGACTACACAAAGGTATAAAAACCAGGAGGCAATTGTTGAGGGTCATCTAGAAAGCTGAGTATTGCACTTATTCTTTTGTATTATGATTAGTTTTTTTAAATGTCAGACCATCCTGAGAGGGAAAATTCATTTTGGGGTTATCTTTTTCATCTTTTTATCTTCTACATAATCAGCATGTGGTAAATACATGATGCATGTTTCATGAGAGAACAAATAAACAATGGTAAGAAATTCAGGTGGCATTGTAGAGACTATCAGTCCTCCCATTCAATGATACCATCCAGACAAATCTTAGTCATAGTTCTTGGAATAGGAACAGAAGTGGCTCTCTGGAAACTACTGTAACTGCAAAACAAAAAAACAAACAAACAAACAAAAAAAAGTGACCTACGTTTGCCATTTGCTTTTGCCTTAATATATATTATATACATCATTCAAAAATATGTGTATTTAGGAGAAGGGGCTCAGTCTTTAATACATGGCACACATAGAAATGTTTCAATCATATGGTGGTATCTGCCATCACAGAAGAAAATATTTTATGGAAAAGATTGATGTTACTTTAGTTTACGGTGTCACACTTTTATTTTGCACTCATTTTAGGCCATTTTATGTTTGGTAAAAAATGAGACAAAACAAAAAAACAAAAACACAAAACTAACTCTAAAACATTAAGTCATTCTTCTTGCTGTAAAGAAATTCACAATACATGGCAGCACTTATAACATGAAACTGATGCAGAATTTATAGAGTTAAGTTACAGAAGGAAGGCACTGAGGTTTTCATACATTCAATTATCTAGAAAAGCAAATCAATTTTGTTTTTGTTAATAGCAATGAAATATGCATGCCACTCTTTTAATTAAAGCCGTTGAGAACACATGTGTTCATTTTATGCCTACAGATTTCCTCTGGGAACAAGTCAAGCTCTATGATAAAGCATAGTGAAAATAATTTATATGTAAAACAATAAACTCAATTCACTAAACTAGAATGTTTCAAATGAGGTGTTTTCAGATTGCCCATCTCAGGATCTCTCTGGGAAAGAGCGTGGTATTAGCTAAATTGTTGATTACTAGGATTCACCTGAAATCTACAAATAAATTGTCCTGGGGGAGGCCAGGAAATTTTTAATAAATGACTCAGGCAATCTATATACACACTAATTTTGGAAATCAGTTATCTAACAGCAAAAGCCAGTGTACAATAAATGGTAAAGGACAAACTTCAGAAATGTAATCCTGAACCCAAAAGAAAGGAAAAAGGCAGCTCTCTGCACTTCTCTCTGTGACCTGCCAAGTGTCTGGAGATTGTGAACAACTTCCAGTACACTTCCTGTTACACACTGATATCACAATTCTTATCAGAATTCTTTCTATGTCTAGCAGTCCTGACCTGAGACGAGAATAATAATGCATATAGCCACAAAATGAGTCAGTACATTTCTGTTTAGCCTGGGACAAAAAAGAAAAAAAAAAAGAGGAGTTTTCCTGATTTATTTATTTATTTTTATTTTATTTTAATTTTTGAGATGGAGTCTCACTCTGTGGCCAGGCTGGAGTGCAGTGGCGCAGTCTCGGCTCACTGCAACCTCTACTTCCTGGGTTCGAGTGATTCTCCTGCCTCAGCCTTCTGAGTAGCTGAGACCACAGGTGCGTGCCACCACACCCAGCTAATTTTTGTATTTTTAGTAGAGGCGGGATTTCACCATGTTGGCCAGGATGCTCTTGATTTCTTGACCTTATGGTCCGCCTACCTTGGCCTGACTTTATTTTTTGTTTTTGTGATTTTGCAAAATTAACTGTTGCAACAAGTGTGAGTTTGGTTCTGAGGCCAATAGTTTCCTCTGTTGAGGAAATCTCTCTCATTCTCATTCTCTTCAAACATCTAGAGGGGAGAAGAGGTACAGAAAATATTAAAAGCCGAAAAAATGAAAGGAAGCAAAAAACACAGAGAGTAGTGCAATGAAGCAATTTGTACATACTCCCTATACAAACAATATTGAAGGCAACCAAATTCATCCAGGTCTCTTTTCCATACCTCACATGTTTTATTCTATTAGGTTGGTGCAAAACTCGTTGTGGTTTTTGCCACTGTCATTGAAAATAATTGCAAAAACCGCGATTGCTTTTGTACCAACCTAATATTCTGAGACATGGCAGAGGAGAACTAAAGGGACTGTAGTGAAAATGTTTGAGAATGATGTGATCATGAAAGTCATCTCATATTGAAACAAACATGTTCAACCAAAATGACTTTAATCTCAGTTATTAGAGTCATTAATATTGCAGAAATTAGTTTTGGTATGGAGTTAGGTTACCACAGAAACACTATGATCTGATGGAAAAAAATTCTCAATGGGGCACATGAAGATTCATGCCCTATTCCTGCTTTTTGTGGTTAAGCAGTTTTACGACTTTAGATAACTCAGGTAACCTTTGTGTCTCAAATTCTTCATAAATAAGATTGATATTTTTATAGTTTTTGTATTTAAAGCATAAGGTTATAACATAATGGGTGTGTAAAGGTCTCTTGAAAAATAAAATTAAAATTACCATAAATAATCAAGATATTCTTGATCCCCATGATAAACAATTCATAGAACATGCCATCAATATTCAAAGTAATAAAAATCTGACATTTAGTCTGGGCCTTCAGTGCTGATGAAATATTCCATTAGGATTTTTTGCAATAAATCCCATCAAGACTAGAATTACTTCCTGAATAAATAAAAATGTAATATTTGAAGATCAAGCCTTTCAAAAAATTAGACTGATGTAAACTAGACCAAATTTTAAATATCTCTTTTAAACATACATATGCATGACTTATAATAAGGGCCTTGTTATGACTGGCTGCTTGGGCGTTCATTTAAGAACTCATCACAATAATTAAGATGATCACTTTTAATTCTGGATGGTGTCATTTTGTAAACCATTGTAAGTTTCCATTAATTATAATTGTTGACCTCTTGACCAATCAGAACATTTTCAATCAGTTTAATTATTCCTCAAGAATCCCAATTACTTTGTCAATAATCAAAATAAATGCCATGAGTCATAAACTTTTTACGTGCCATTTAGTGAAAGCTACATTCATTTGAAAGTTAAACTGCCTTTCCCACGTTTCCTTTAGATTTGATTCTCATGATGCTCAACGGCATGACAAGAGCTAAGAGGACCTCGGGGACCAAAAGTACGAGGAAGCAGGGAGTCATCTAAACAGACCCTAAAAAGGTTTCCACATCTTCAGATTTCTCTGCAGAATCCAATGCACTGAGAAGAATTAGGCCTTGCCTTCCTATTTTAACACAACACTTTATTCAATGTGTCTTTAATGAGTATTTAATATATACCAAGCACTGCAGTCATCCTTGAAATTTCAGAGAAAAGGTAAGGTAGACAATATCTCTGACTACAAAGAAACTATAGTTTTTGTTTTTGTTTTAAATTAAGGCAAAATATACATAGTACAATGCTCAGAAATTAAATGGACAATTGCATGAATATTGATGAGTGTATTCACCTGTGTCACTGTGACACAATAAAACATATATCTTCGGTCTTTTATCTCAGTTCCTGACACAGAATTTCTAAAACCCTTGTAATTTCCTGAATGATGGAGAAATGGGAGTGACTTACGAAGAGCTCCTAAATCCTTTGGAACTTTTGGGTGGAAGAAGCAGCCTTTGTTCTAATTTGGTGACTCTAGTTGGACTCCTGGATAGTCTGGTCACCAGGAAGGCCAAGCCATGATTGAAGGTTTGGAGTTTTTAGCCTCATCCTCATCCTCCAGAAAGGAAGAGGGGCTGGAGATTGATTTGAGTTAATAATGTAACATGCCTACATGATGAAGCTTCCATAAAAAATCCATAAAGTTTAGAGTTCAGAGAATTTCTGAGTTGGTGAACGTGTCCACATGACAGCAGAATGGCACATTCCAGCTCCATGGGGACAGACCCTCCTGTGCCCCAGACCCTTCCAGAACACACCCTATGTACTTCTTCCTCTGCCTATTTATATGTATCCTTTATAATATCCTTTATAATAAACCACTAAATGTAAGTAAAATGTTTGAGTTTTGTAAGCAATTACAGTAAATTATTGAAACTGAGGAGAGGGTTGTGGGAACCACTGATTTGTAGACAAGTTGGACAGAAATGTGGGCACCCTGGAGTCTACTACTGGCAATCAGCACCAGAAATGGGAGGCAATCTTGTGAGACTGAGGGTTTTGTTGTTGTTGTTGTTTGTGGTTTTTTTTTTTTTTTTTTGAGACAGGCTGTCGCCAGGCTGGAGTGCAGATGCACAATCTCGGCTCACTGCAACCTCTGCCTTCCAGGTTCAGGCAATTCTCCTGCCTCAGCTTCCTGAGTAGCTGGGACTACAGGCACCTGCCACCAGCCCAGCTAATTTTTATATTTTTAGTAGAGACGGGGTTTCACCATCTTGGCCAGGATGCTCTCGAACATATAAATATGTTACTATAGTATCTGTTTCTGAAAATTTGTGTTATTGCCTGTTTTGGCTATAATTTATAAAGCTGCTATAAATATTCAATAGTGGACTTTTTCTGAATATGTTTTTATTTCCCTTGGGTATATATCTAGAAGGGAATAGCTGAATTGTATGGTAAGTGCATGTATAACTTTAAAGGAAATTGCCAGTTTTCCAACATGATTGTAACATTTTACACTTTAACCAGAAATGTATTTTTTGTTTGTTTGTTTGATTTGAGACAGGGTCTCACTATGTCACCCAGGCTGGAGTACAGTGGGGTGATCTCAGCTCACCACAGCCTCAACCTTCCAGGCTAAAGCAATCCTCCCAACTCAGCCTCCCAAGTAGCTGAGACTACAGGCATGCACCACCATGCCCGGCTGATTTTTGTATTTTCTGTAGAGACAGTGTCTCACCATGTTATCCAGGCTGGTCTCAAACTTTTGGGCTCAAGCGATCTGCTCACCTAGACCTCCCGAAGTGCTGGGATTGCAGATGTAATCAGAAATGTTTGATCCTTCCAATTGTTCCATGTCATCATCAACATTTGCTGTTGTCAGTGAAGTTTCCCTTTTCATGTGCTTACTAGACATTTCTACATCTTCTTTCGTAAAGCTTCTGTTCAAGTTGTACAATTTTTAAATGAGTTGTGTTATCACTAAGTTTTAAGAGTTTCTAAAAATATATTTTGAATATAAATCTTCTGTTAAATATATGTATTTCAAATATTTCTCTCAGTTTGGGGCTTGTCTTTTATATTTTCTTAATATTATGTTTTTGATGAGAAAAGTCATTTAATTTTAGTGAAGTCTACTTTATAACTTCTATTTTTTATAGTTAGTGATTTTTGCATTTTCCCATAAATTTATTTCTTACTATAAGATAGTAAATATATTTTCAAAAAGCTTTATAGTGTTAGTTTTTATATGTAGGTCTATGATACACTTCAAATAAATTTTGTGTGTGATGTGAGGTAGGGATCAATGTTCATAATTTTCTATTCATTTATCTAGTTGATCCAGTGCCATTTGTAGGTGGGAAAAAAAAAAAACTTTCTCCATTAAATTGCCTTGAATCCTTACTTAAAATCAATTGACTTGATATTTGAGAATTTATTTCTGGACTCTATTTTCTTTCATTGATCTATTTGTCTATCCATGTGCCAGTACCACTGTTGTAACTTAAGGTAAGCAGTGAAATCAAGTGGTATACAGCCTCCATTTCCTCCCTTATTTTTCAAGACTGTTTTGGCTTTTTCTAGGTCTTTTTTATTTCCGTATTAAGTTTTAAAATTGACTTGCCCATATCAGTAAAAACAGCTGCTTTGGTTGCAATTGGGATTTCATTAAATCTATACATCAATTTGGTGAGAATTGTTATCGTAACTGTTAACAATATTGAGTCTTCCAATCCACAAACACACTGGTTGGACGAGACCTCCCTCATCTTCCAGTTCAATGCAAAATCATCCACCACTGTGAAGCTCTCAGACTTGTAGCAAGTGGTGCCACCTTCTCCTTGGCTTTCTGAGTTCTCTCCCTATGAAGGCACAGCTCAACCTTCAGTCCAGAACCTACTGGAAACTCTTATGCAGACTTTTCCTGAGCTCCTTTCTCCTTGGCTCTACTATTTCCATCCCCTCCAGCAACACCATATTTAAATCTCAGCCTTCTTGGCTCAGCAAGTCACCTTACTCTGCCTGAGATGCACCTCTGTGTGCACTGGTTTAGAATGTACTTCCAGGAAGAAAGCCAGGGTAAGCAAACATGACACTAAATTATGTTTATTCCCTTTTCTCAAAGATCACAATCTTATGTAGACTTTTTTTTTTAAATGTACAGAAACATTTGCCTCATAATTTCTCAAATTTTATGTTTTTTTATGGTGAGAGGGTAGTCTGGATCAGTTACATCATCATGGCAAGCAGCAGAATTATTGCAATTATGGTTTTAAAGATTTGGACAAACATTTAACATGTGATTTCTAAATTTCAAAACAAATACTGTACTGTTTATGAATATGTGTGTGTGTGTGTGTGTGTGTGTGTGTGTGTGTGTGTGTAAGAGAGAAGCAGCCATAGCTTAGAGGTTCAAAAACAGCCTCTTGGAGCAATTGATGTTAAGTATACACCTGAAAGTTTAAGTGGAATCAGGCAGATGAAGAGAGTGGGAGAGAGTTAAAGTACTCTGTTTTTAAATTACGAAGCATGAAGACTATGATCAGATGCTATTGCAAGGAATCAGTGGCTAAGTCTCAAGCATGTGTGAAAACATCATTATATTCCTCAAATGTCCTTCTCTCTAGGGGCCTGTTATATTGCCACTTGCTTCCAGAAGAAGGGCAAGCCTCATACTGCTAGGACTCCCAGTAACTGAAGTTTAAATAGTATTTCTATGATGGGTACTTTCTGTCTCCAAAAGGTTACATGCCAAATTATCTAGATAATTCAGAATTCATTTTTATAATATCATTTTTCTAGATAAAGGAATAAAAAACAATTTTAGACTAGGATTAGCAAAATGGTCTTTTATGTTCAAATTTTATCATGAAAATTTCCATATTAAATTTGTTTGAGGAACATAGGAATCTCATCTCTACTAAAAAAGAGAAACCTTAAAATATATCCATAAATTAAACTGCACTAATTACCTACTTCAAAAAAAATACAATATTCTATTATCTAAATGACAAATGAACTGACTTACGATCTCTGTCTTGGACTGTGCCCTGGAACCTGCTCCAAAAGGAGCCAAGGAAAAGCCCTTCTCTGCCATCTTGGTTTTGATTTTGGTATTGTTGTAACTCTCTATGGATACAAAAGACTTGTACATAATATAACTGGGGTTTACCTTTTTCTTATTTTAGTAACACTAAAAATTAGTGAAATTTTTCTGATATACTCATTTATGTATTGAGAATTTAAATTACATTAGGAATTCCCATTTTCAATTAAATTTTATTCCCTATGTCTTTCAAATATCAGGAGGGAAAGTATCAAGCAAAAGGAAAAGTTATTAGCCAAGGACGTAATTTCAATGTGTCTTGTTATCCCACAGTTTTTAGTGTCTTTCTCTTCTTCTGTACCTTGGAGACTGTAGTCAAGCTACATTCATATTTGCAATCTTATTGTCTATTTTAGATTTGTAGCTAGACCAGCTTTCAAAAAAAATTCTGTTCACTCTACAGTCATATATATTTATAGTCCTCTGGAGGATAACTCCTCTTCGAGGCATTAAACTTATAGACTCAGGTCATATTCCAGCCCATGTTGTCTGAGGTTCAGAAAGTACAATAACATTTGACCATTTTGGTTTGTTTTTGAACATCTGTTCTTCTGTTGAAATGTCAGAAAACCCATTCTCAAGTCAAAAGATAAAAAATGGGATTGATTCTCTCTTTATGTGAACACAGGTAGGCATTCATGCAAAATACTAATGAAACTCCCAGTAGGGGTGAGGGAGGTGAGATTTGACAAGAAGCAAGTTTAATTATTTAGACAATGTTAACATTATTGTACAACTAAATAAGGACCTTTTAATTTTTTAAAATAAACCTAATATTTTAGAATCTATTTAGATTTACAGAAAAGTTGCAAAGGCAGTACAGAGATTTCCTGTATACCTCACACCCAGTTTCCCTTATTATCAGCAGTTTTATTAGCATGGTATATTTATCACAATTAACAAACTAATATTTATATATTATTATTCACTACAGACCATATTTTATTCAGCCACTTTAAGATTTTACTAATGTCCCTTTCTCTGAGCCTGCAGAGGATAACACACTACATTTAGTCATCATTGCTTCTTAGGTTCCTCTTGCAGGGACAGTGTCTCAGACTTTCCTTCTTTTAGATGACTTTGATAGGAATCTTGTAGGTTTTTCTCTCAGTTGAATTTGTCTGATTTTTTCATAATTTTCATAATTAGGCTATGATTTTAGATTTTGGGGAAAAAAACCCCCACAGAATTAAAAGGCCATTCTCAGCTGGGCATGGTGGCTCATCCCTGTAATCCCAGCATTTTGGGAGATTGAGGTGGGCGGATCACTTGAGGCCAGGAGTTTGAGACCAGGCTAGCCAACATAGTGAGACCCCGTCTCTACAAAAAATACAAAAATTAGCTGGGCGTGGTGGCACACACTTGTAGTCCCAGTTACTTGGGAGGCTATGGCAGGAGAATCACTTGAGCGCAGGAGGCAAAGGTTGCAGTGAGCCAAGATTGCACCATTGCACTCCACTCTGGCTGATGGAAGTGAAATCCTGTCTCAAAAAGTAAAAATAAATAAATAAATAAATAAATAAATAGCCATTCTCATTATATCTCACCAAGGGTATATATGATCAATATGAGTGATCTCTGTTGATGTTAATCTTGATCACTTGACTGAGGTAGTGTTCGTCAGGTTTCTCTCCCTTAACATGACCTTTTTCTCCTTCCTTTTCCACCCTACCCTCTTTGGAAGGGTATCATTATTATAGCCCACACTTTAGGAGTGAGATGTTATTCTCCACCTCCTTGAGGGCAAGAGTATCTACATAAATCATTTGAAATTCTTCTGCATCGGAATTTGTCTATTCATCCTCATTTGTTTCTTCAATGGTTTCTTTATATCCTTGTGGACTCATGAATATTTATTTATAATCAGCTTCTAATCCAATACTACTTCACTTATTTTGTTGCTCAACTTGGTCCATTTTTAACCATTGAGAGATCCTTCAATTGGCTCCTGTGTGCCCTTGACATAAACAATGTGATCTTGTTGTTGATCATCTTTTTGTTGAAATGCAATGAAGAAAAAATATGGTAGGACAAAATTTGTAATGCATATATATGTTGGGAAAATATACAAATGGATAAAATTTGTTGTTTGGAGCTGGAAATTTCATCATGGACCCAAGACTAGGTTGTCTCTGCAATCGTTCCAACAGCACCAAAAATGTGTATGAAATTTCTAGAAAATGCAAGTTTTTAAAAAATTGGTTTTGATTTTAATTTTTCTGTGAAATGTTTAAAACAATAGAGTAAAAGCACAATTTACTGCCTAGGTTAGAGAAATAAATGAAATGTACTTCTTTTAATTTTTTTGTTTTCTTTTGGCGGCAATACCACCAATGCCAGTGCCTGAGCCTTTGAGTTGCTTTTAACTCCTGCTTTTATCATCCTTTGTGATTCCTTTCCGTTGTTGTTGTTGTTGTTATTGTTTTCCTCTTAATCTTGTTTCAAGTACCACCTTCTTCTCCCTGATCCCCTTCCTCATCTGTCCCTCCTGGCAAATCTCTGCTACTTGGTTATCATCAGATAACAATTTATTGATACAAACTAGACCTCGTATAAGATCCTCTTCCTCCTGGGCTTGAATTCTTTCATGTGAAAATACAATGTTTGGACTAGATGTCCCAAATTCCATGTATTATCTAAAATTTCATGATTCTGGCAACCTATGTTTTGCCAAGTATTAAGAGATAATGCCACAGAACCCGCTGCCTAGCTGCAAATTGAGAAAACAAGTTGCACAGAGTAAGTGACAGAGCCAGGAATAGCTCCAAGTCTATGACCATCAAGAACCGCCTTGGGCCAGGCACAGTGGCTCACGCCTGTAATCCCAGCATATTGGGAGGCCGAGGCAGGGGGATCATGAGGTCAGGATATCGAGAACATCCTGGCTAACACGGTGAAATCCCGTCTCTACTAAAAATACAAAAAATTAGCTGGACGTGGTGGCCGGCGCCTGTGGTCCCAGCTCCTCGGGAGAATGGCGTGAACCCGGGAGGCGGAGCTTGCAGTGAGCTGAGATCACGCCACTGTACTCCAGCCTGGGCGACAGATGGAGACTCTGTCCCCAAAACAAAACAAACAAACAAAAAAGAATTGCCTCCTCGAGTCTCTCCACTCTACTGCTTTATGCATGGTATGTGTATGTATCCTTCCTTCCTTCCTTCCTTCCTTCCTTCCTTCCTTCCTTCCTTCCTTCCTTCCTTTTCTTCCTTCCTTCCTCCCTCCCTCCCTCCCTTCCTTCCCCCCTCCCTCTTTCCTTTCCCTTGCTTTCCCTTTCTTTCTTCCTTTGTTCCTTCCTGCCTCCCTTTCCTTTCCTTCCTCCCTTTCCTTTCCTTCCTCCCTTCCCTTTCCTTCCTCCCTTCCCTTTCCCTCTTTTCTTTCTTCTTTCTTTCTTCTCCCATTTCCTTCCTTCCTCCTTCCCTTCCTTCCTTCTTCCCTCTTCTTCCTTCCTTCCTCCCCTTCCTTCCTTTCTCCTTCCTTCCTTGCTTCCTTCTTTCCTCCTTCCTTCTTCCCCTTCCTTCCTTCCTTCCTTTCCTTCCTCCCTCCCTCCCTCCCTCTTTCCTTTCCCTTGCTTTCCCTTTCTTTCTTCCTTTCTTTGTTCCTTCCTTCCTCCCTTTCCTTCCTCCCTTTCCTTCCTCCCTTTCCTTTCCTTCCTCCCTTTCCTTTCCTTCCTCCCTTCCCTTTCCCTCTCTCTCTTTTCTTTTCTTTCTTTCTTTCTTTCTTTCTTTCTTTCTTTCTTTCTTTCTTTCTTTCTTTCTTTCTTTCTTTCTTTTTCTTTCTCTTTCTTTCTTCTTTCTTCTCCCATTTCCTTCCTTCCTCCTTCCCTTCCTTCCTTCTTCCCTCTTATTCCTTCCTTCCTCCCCTTCCTTCCTTTCTCTTTCCTTCCTTGCTTCCTTCCTTCCTCCTTCCTTCTTCCCCTTTCTTCTTTCCTTCCTTCCTATCTCCCTCCCCCCCTCCCCTTCTTTCCTTCCTTCCTCCCTCTCCTTCCTTCCGTCCTCCCTCCCTCTGCTTCTTTCCTTCCTTCCTCTCTCCCCTCCCCTCCCTCCCTCCCTCCCTCCCTCCCTTCCTTCCTTCCTTCCCTCCTTCCCTCCCTCCCCTTTCTCTCTTTCTCTCTCTCTTTTCTTTTTTTTTTTCTCCAGGCTCTGAATTCACAATACCTTGAAGCCTTTATTCTATGCTATTTGATCAGCACCAATAGCTTACGAAGAGGAATTAATCTTCATGATCATTAGTGTATTACACTGTGAGAAGAGCCTCTACTCTTCTCCAAGCAGATTGAAATGCATAATTTTTCAACTGAATGCAAAAGAGGAACAACAAGAATTATTTAATACAGTGACTAATTCCTTTTCTCTCTCCAATTAGTCTGGGTTTAAAGAAGTGAAAAAAAAAAAAAATGCAAGGATTTCCAAAGAATTAGCTCTGTTTCAAGTGCTTTAAGAGATAGGAAAGGAATATAAAATATGTTGCAGGTATGAAATTAACAGTCTGCCATTGGAAGGGCAGTATTAGTATACTTGAAATAATCAGTTTACAATACAAGATTGTGTAATTAATGGCTAAGTTGTGTGGGACTGCCTCCCTGCCTACCATCATACCTAATTAATTCTGGATATCCTTTCAAATATGCTTTTGATTCAGAATAACAAAGTTATAACAGGTTGAAAATAACACAAAAGTACTTTCTTTGCCTGAGAATAAGTGGCTGGCTTCCGAATCATTATTTATATTTTAGCTTTAGTGCTGCCATTGTAAATATGAACTGCATACTGTATGGGGTACTTCTTGACATGTTTTCTAAATAGGGGCTTCAGGCCAGGTGATGTTCCTGAATAGTTGTAATAAAAGTGACAACTAAGGAAAAAGATTATGGCATCTGATACCATGTGGCTATTTGGTAGCAGCTCAATAAATATATATCAATTGCTTTCCTTCCAGGTGTGATGAAAGATCACGTGGTTCCCTTAGACTTACAGAAGAAAAGAAGTAGTCGGGATTCATCAGAACATGCTGTGCCAGCTTCTCAGATGAGTGTACCCTCGAATACCCAGTATCCAGAACTGCTCTCTGCATCCCTTTGACTTTTACCCAGTGAGGTTCTTTTCCCTTTACTGAGGATGAGCATGCCAACCTTTTTCCATTTTTTTCCAAGTCTTACTAGTAAGCTTTTGTGGAACCCACCAGCTAACTCTTCTGAGAAGAGAGAAACTAGAGCTGCCTATTGCAACTCTCTCATCTTTCTACTCTGGTATATAAAGGTTTCTGCAATCCTACTCAACATTTCTTTTCTCAGTACCTTTTCTCAGTGGAGAACATTTCTGCCTTCAATCTAAGATTAACTTCTCTGCCTATGTCCCTGGGCTTCTGTGATGAGTATTCTCTCTCCCTTAAACTCCCTTTTCTCACTGCCCGTGTAACGGAACTCAACTCCAGTCTTGCCTCCTCTACGGAAGATGTCGTCTCTTTTTCTGGGCACCATGACACACTCAGGAACCTCAAAGGAATGCAAACCCATGGCAGCTATTTCATCTCCCCTAGCATGTTAGGTGGGTGTCCTCATTAGAACTGTTAGGCTCTCAAGTAAAGAAGCTTATCTTGTTTGATGGATGGATATTTGTCTGAAATTTTCTGTATTTGTTTTAATACTTCTTATTAAAAGTATAATAAATCTTTATCGAGAAAAGTTTAGAAAACAGAAACACATAAGAACATACAATTACTGCTATTCCACTTCAGAAATGGTTACTCTTCAGTTGTGTAAATTTCCTTTGTAATTTTCTTTACCAAATATATAGAAATAACATTCCATTTTACATTTGTAAAATATTTATAATTTATATCTTTCTTTCCTGGTTCAACAGTATAGTATAAGCAGTACTCCACAGCATTAAAAGGCCTTAAAATATATAATATTTATCTCTATAACTTATTTAACCTTTCCAGAAATGTTTTTTGTTGCTGTTGCAAATTTTTACATATATATAAAGTTATGGTAAAAAAATTGTATACATAAACACTGTCCACATCTATTAAGATTTTTCCCTTAAATCAGCATTATTGGCTCAAAGGTACATCCCTCATAAATATTATTTAAAATGTTTAATATTCGTAACTATACTTGGCAAATTGTTTCCTGGAAGTTAGCACTAACTCATATTTTCATGTGTATCATATGAAAATGCCAGTGTCAGTGTCCACTCATTAGTATTAATGATTATTTTTGAAATCTGCTAGTTTGATTGGAAAAAGTTAGTATCTGACTTTTACACTGACATTTCCTTGATAATACATTGAAAATTTGGCATTTCCTTGATAATAAGTTGAAAATTTATCATTTACAGGTATTAGTTGTTTGTATTCTGCCTTTGTGAACTGTCTACATTAGTATTTTTGGAGGAGGTTATTTTTTTCTGCTGGTGTCTTGGCAATGAACTCTTTAGGTATTAAAGAAATAAATATTTATTATTTGTATTTTCTAAAATTTATGAAATTTTAAATGCAATTTTTAAAAGCTCAAAAGTTCAAATTTATCTTTTTGGTGTATAATAATTCATTGTCCTTTCATATTTATCAAATACTTCTTCATCTATGTAAATATATAATTATATGTGAGATTTTTATGGTTTAATTATTTGCATGGTACTAGAATGTTCTTTAGAGTATAGTGTTGGATAGAATTCTAAACAAAGTTTTTATTTCCTTATAACCTAATTTTCTATAGCATGTTTAAGTAGCCCATTTTTCACCAATGTTTAATATTCTTCTATTACATATTTACCAAGTTTATTAACTGTTTATGTAAAATGCCTTATGTATTTATATATTATGGTTATTATATATACTTATAATATCATATATAAAACTTATATTTATATACACATTTATATACATTATGCCTGTAAATATTGCTGTATACATTAAAGGTATATATAACAGATACCTAGTACATACTAATATGTTCTGACTATATATTTTTATATGACTATTGTGTGTGAGTATGTGTGTGTGTGTTTCCTGGGCTAATTGACTTCATGGATCTACAGATCTATTTATGCAATAGTAAGACTATTTTAATTCTTGCAGTTTAAAAATACCCGGTAAGAAGGCCCCACCCTTTATTCTTCTTTTTCAATTTTATAACAATCACCTAACATTTTATGTAATATAAATATTATATAAATAAAACTTGAGAATAGCTGTTGTTATCATATGAATTTTTCTGTCTTCCCAAAATTCATATGTTGAAATCCTGGTCCCAAAGATGATGGGATTAGTAGGTGTGGCCTTTGGGAGGTGATTAGGTCTGAGGGTCTCATGAATGGGATTAGTGGCCTCATAAGAGGCCCAAAGGAGCTCAGTTGCCCTTCTACACTGCTAGGACATGATGAGAAGGTGCCATCTATGAACTAGAAGGTAGGCCCTAGACAGACATCACATCTGCCAACATCTTCTTCTTGGACTTTTTCCAGACTTTAGAAGTGTGAGAAATAAACTGTCTCTGGTTTACAAACCACTCAGTTTACAGTATTCTGCTAGAGCAGACTGAATGGATTAATAGTTCACTATGCCATCTCTGCTCCTTCCTTACTGTCCACCATCAAAATCCTTAAAATTCATTTGAAATTTTATGGATTTTATGAATTCTATGTATTATCTTGAAATTCTATGCATTATCTTGAAAACAATTAGAATTTTTATAATATTCACGTTTTGTCTTTGGAAATATGACATGTCTCTCTAAATCTTCAAATCTTCTTTGACATTGTGTTTAAGTTTTATAGTTTTGTTCATATAGGCTAATTTGGGGCTGTTGCTGGATTTTTATCCATTTTCTGATTGGTTATTTATGATCTACAGAAAACGGTTTGTATATTTATCTTATAACAATCTGATTTCTATATTTTTTTAACTCAGAACATTTTTGGGTTAGTTTTTCTTTATTATAAAAAACCAGATATACGGGAAGTTTTATATGATAATATAATAAATATCCTCTGTAAGGGATTTTATATCTATATTTATACATGAATTTATATTTTCATTTCATTAATTCATTAATTATCTCTTTTTAAAGTGTTATGCATATATTTTTATGGTTTTCAGATTATGTTTAATACCTTCTTAATATTTCAGAAGCAGTAATATTTTGAAAATAGCTAAACAAAATCTTTGGCACGTGTTATTAAAGAGTTAAAAATATGAGAACAAGCTGTGAAATTGAGGCAGTAATTAATAGCCTACCAACCAAAAAACCCAGGACCAGATGGATTCACAACCAAATTTTACCAGGGGTACAAAGAGGAGCTGGTACCATTCCTTCTGAAACTATTCCACACAATAGAAAAAGAGGGACTTCTCCCTAACTCATTTTATGAGTCCAGCATCATCCTGATACCAAAACTTGGCAGAAACACAACAAAAAAAGAAAATTTTGGGCCCATACCCCTGATGAACATCAATGGGAAAATCCTCAATAAAAGTCTGGCAAAGCAAATCCAGCAGCACATTAAAAAGCTTATCCACCATGATCAAGCCGGCTTCATCCCTGGGATGCAAGACTGGTTCAACATACACAAATCAATAAACGTAATCCTTCACATAAACAGAACCAATGACAAAAACCACATGACTATCTCAACAGATGCAGAAAAGACCTTTGACAAAATTCAACACCTCTTCAAGCTAAAAACTCTCAATAAACTAGGCATTGATAAAACGTATCTCAAAATAATAAGAGCTATTTATGACAAAACTCACAGCCAATATCATATTGAATGGGCAAAATCTGGAAGCATTCGCTTTGAAAACCGGCACAAGACAAGGATGCCCTCTCTCACCACTCCTATTCAACATAGTATTGGAAGTTCTGGCAAGGGCAATCAGGCAAGAGAAAGAAATAAAGGATATTCAAATAGGAAGAGAGGAAGTTAAATTTTCTCTGTTTGCAGATGACATGATTGTATATTTAGAAAACCCCATCGTCCCAGTCCAAAATCTCCTTAAGCTGATAAGCAACTTCAGCAAAGTCTAAGGATACAAAATCAATGTGCAAAAATCACAAGCATTCCTATCCACCAATAATAGACAGAGAGCCAAATCATGAGTGATCTCCCATTCACAATTGCTACAAAGAGAATAAAATACCTAACAATACAACTTACAAGGGATGTGAAGGACCTCTTCAAGGAGAACGACAAACCACTGCTCAACGAAATAAGAGAGGACACAAACAAATGGAAAAACATTCCATGCTTATGCATAGGAAGAAGCAATATCGTCAAAATGGCCATACTGCCCAAAGTAATTTATAGATTCAATGCTATCCCCATCAAGCTACCACTGACTTTCTTCACAGAATTAGAAAAAACTACTTTAAATTTCATATGGAACCAAAAAAGAGCCCATATAGCCAAGACAATCCTAAGCAAAAAGAGCAAAGTTGGAGGCATCACACTACCTGACTTCAAGCTATACTACAAGGCTACAGTAACCAAAACAGCATGGTACTGGTACCAAAACAGATATATAGACCAATGGAACAGAATAGAAGCCTTAGAAATAATGCCTCAACAAACATCTGATCTTTGACAAACCTGATGAAAACAAGCAAATGGGGAAAGGATTCCCCATTTAATAAATGGTGTTGGAAAAACTGGCTAGCCATATGCAGTAAACTGAAGCTGGGCCCCTTCTTTACACCTTATACAAAAATTAACTCAGGATGGATTAAAGACTTAAATGGTAAGACCTAAAACCATAAAAACCCTGGAAGAAAACCTAGGCAATATCATTCAGGCATAGGCATGGGTAAATATTTCATGACTAAAACACAAAAGCAATGGCAACAAAAGCCAAAATTGGCAAATGGGTTCTAATTAAACTAAACAGCTTCTGCACAGAAAAAGAAACTATCATCAGAGTGAACAGGCAACCTACAGAATGGGAGAAAAGTTTTGCAATCTATCCACTTGACAAAGGACTAATCTCCAGACTCTACAAGGAACTTGAACAAATTTACAAGAAAAAAACAACCCCATCAAAAAGTGGGTGAAGGATATGAACAGACACTGTTCAAAAGAAGACGTTTATGCAGCCAACAAACATATGAAGAAAAGCTCATCATCACTTGTCATTAGAGAAATGCAAATCAAAACCATAATGAGATACCATCTCACGCCAGTTAGAATGGCAAACATTAAAAAGTCAGGAAACAACAGATGCTGGAGAGAATGTGGAGCAATGGGAACACTTTTACACTGTTGGTGGGAGTGTAAATTAGTTCAACTGTTGTGGAAGACAGTGTGGCAATTCCTCAAGGATCTAGAAGTAGAAATGCAATGTGACCCAGCAATCCCATTACTGGGTATATACCCAAAGGATTATAAATCATTCTGCTATAAAGACACATGAACATATATGTTTATTGCAGCACTATTCACAATAGCAAAGACTTGGAACCAACCCAAATGCCTATCAGTGATAGACTGGATAAAGAAAATGTGGCACATATACACCATGGAATACTATGCAGTCATAAAAAAGGATGACTTCATGTCCTTTTCAGGGACATGGATGAAGCTGGAAACCATCATTCTCAGCAAACTAACACAGGAACAGAAAACCAAACACTGCATGTTCTCACTCATAAGTGGGAGTTGAAAAATGAGAACACATGGACACAGGGAGGGGAACATCACACACCAGGGCCTATGGGGGAGAGATAGCACTAGGAGAAATACCTAATGTAGGTGACAGGTTGATGGGTACAGCAAACCACCATGGCACATGTATACCTATGTAACAAACCTGCATGTTCTGCACATGTATCCCAGAACTTAAAGTAAAATAAAACCCAGTAAATAAATAAGAGTTAAAAATAGGTTTAAACTTTTTATTGAATTATTGCTGAGATATATATTGATAGGGTATTGGAAAGACACTCTGTGATGAAAAAATAGGTTTTATCTTTTGTGTCAGCTGCATGTGGCTGTTAGTGGCTGCCTGAAGCATTCTCTTGAAAAGGATAGTAAGTCAAAGACTATAAACTCAATGAAAAGGAATGGTACACTTGATTACTAATGCCTGACATGCATGCAGAAGAAAGAAATAATGACACCTGCAGTAAAACTTGACATATATGGGCCAAATCCTCACTAGATGAAGCAAAAGTCTTAAGTCATATTTAAACAAAACTAACATTTAATTTTTTGGGTTTTTTTTCTGTTACGTATAACTTCATGCTAATAAAAATTAACATTATCAAACTTTAGTTTATGAATAGTTAATCACACATTTCAAAGTTTGAAAGGTACACAAAGTGTAAAGTTAAAAACTCTGCTTCCTATTACAAAAAAAAAAAAAAAAAAAAAAAAAAAAAACACTGTTCAGAGTAGTTTCAGGTTCACAGCAAAACTGAGAGGAAAGTACAGAAACTTCCTATTTCCTCCCTGCTCCCACCCATGCCTGGCTTCCATTATCAACAACCTCCTGCAGGTTTGCTACAATTGGTGAAGCTACTTTGATACATCATTGTTACCCAGAGTCCATAGTTTACATTAGGGCTCACTCTTTGGTGTTGTACACACTATGGTTTTTTTTTTAGAGCAGTGATTTCCAGACTTCGTATTTTTGAAGATCTCTTAATGATAGAACTATCATGGACTTCACTGTAGTATTGTAAGACCACATATTTTCTCAAGCAATGGATATTTAAAGTCCAACTATTACATGCCCAATTAACATGTTTAAATTAATTTGTGGCTGGGCACTGTGGCTCACGCCTATAATCCCAGCACTCTGGGAGGCCGAGGTGGGCAGATCACGAAGTCAGGAGTTCGAGACCAGCCTGGCCAATATGGTGAAACCTTATCTCTACTGAAAGTACAAAAAAATTGGTCAGGGGTGGTGGCGTGTGCCTGTGATCCCAGCTACTCGGGAGGCTGAGACAGGAGGATTGCTTGATCCCGGGAAGTGGAGGTTGCAGTGAGCCAAGATCGCGCCACTGCACTCCATCCTGGGCCACAAAGGAAGACTCCATCTCAAAATAAATAAATAAATAAATAAATAAATAAATAAATAAATAAATTTGTTATTTTGTTAATTACAATTGCATCCACATGCACTTGAAAAAATTATTTATGAAATATATGGTTTAATTTATTCAGTGTATTGACAGTACTTGAAAGACATATAGACTCTCAACTTCCTTTGCAGTTCAGTGGTAAAATGACCAAAACCACAATGAAAATGAACAATACTTAACCATTTCCCAACCCAAACAATTCAGAGAAACCAAATCTGTAATAGTAAGATAATAGAAAATTTTAAATCATGATGATTTATAGGGTTTCTATTTATGGAGTGTTTGCTGTCTGTCAAGGATTAAACTAAATACTTTTCATTCCTCCCTTTTTTAAGTTATCATGACCATGCTATGACCACATATTAAATTTGCACGGTGGATAAGTTGTGCACCTAGGCTTTAAGGATAGATTTCGCTGGCTCTAATCCTTGTGTTGGTGCCACACATCTCCTGCCCATCTAAGCATCAAGTTAGTCTAAGGCGCTCTGCTTTGGGGTTTAGAATACATTATATATTGTAAATTTAATTTCAGGTTTATCTTTTAATTATCATTGTCTTAGTTGAAGATTAAGATAAATCTATGTTTCGAATGAGCGTTACCTGAGGACCACTTGGGATAATCCAGAATAAAATATGTGGTAAGAAAAATTTAGATGGGTATTAGATTACTATAATGGGTGACTGGAAACTGGGATGCTCTATATCCAAGAACACACTTATGGTTCTTGAAATACGCATTTCATTTAACCCTATATAAAGGGAGATAAGAAGAATCAATAAAGCTCAAATGGCTTACATTTGATAAACTGAAGAAATAATGTTTAGATGATATAGAAGTAGAGAAAAAAAGAGGCACCTTAGAATAAAAGAAGACTCACTTTTTTTTTTTTTTTTTTTTTTTTTTGTCTTTTTTTGAGACAGAGTCTCGCTCTGTCGCCCAGACTGGAGTGCAGTAGTGCAATCTCGGTTCACTGCAAGCTCCACCTCCCTGGTTCACACCATTCTGCTGCCTCAGCCTCCCGAATAGCTGAGACTACAGGTGCCCTTCACTACACCCAGCTAATTTTTTGTATTTTCAGTAGAGACGGGGTTTCACTGTGTTAGCCAGGATGGTCTCCATCTCCCGGCCTCGTGATTTGCCCACCTTGGCCTCCCAAAGTGCTGGGATTACAGAAAGACTCACTTTTAATTTTACTTTTACAATTTGACCAGTCTTGGCTACATCACATAGGTAATTTAAACACACACACACACACACACACACACACACACACACACAAATTATTTTAATGTTTGAACAAAATTTGAAACTGTTAAGTTTCAGTTTCCCTTACAATCAGCCCTGTTTTCCAGTCCCCTGGATAATATTGTAGGTCCTTATGTGAACTGCTTTATTTATTTTTTTTCACTTGGCTCACGTACATGCATTCTATTGGCCTTTGTATCTATAAAAGGGATCTCTTTCATAAACACTTTTCATTGCCAGTACTGTAGGAAATGCAAATGTACCACATGGCATCTGTTTTGCAATTAATTGGTGATAAAAAGAGACAGCAGCTTTATTATTATTTATCAAATGGTTATTTCCCAAGACAAGATATGCTTCTTTACTTTCCATTATCAGAATAATTCTTTATTGAGTGCCCTGTGACTAGAAGAACTAAAAACATCAACATTTAAATTCACCTTCTCCCCCCTAGCTGGAGAATTGAAATCACGACATCACAAATATTCCATCACTTCTCTAGGCTATGAATCAGGACACAAGGTGAAATATTACAGAATGACCTCTAGCATTAATTATTGTGACATGGCATGAATCCTTATATAAATATATTTTTGGCAGTAGCCATTATTGTTATAAAAAGCATTAAATACATACTATTGATCCATTGTCCTCTGTGGGTTGACTCATACTAATAAACATTAAAAGTGATTCAGATTTATATTTGAGATCATTTTAGTCTTTTATAATTGGTGAAAATTGAGAAATATCAAAAGGTTTACTTTATGTGTTAGTCCATTGAGATTATATCACATGATCCCCCTAGGTTGGTGGGAATAAAGAAGTCAATAATTGATGGCCGGGCATGGTGGCTCACACCTGTAATCCCAGCATTTTGGGAGGCCGAAGGCGGGTGGATCACCTGAGGTCAGGAGTTCAAGACCAGCCTGGCCAACACGGTGAAACCCTGTCTCTACTAAAAATACAAAAAGTAGCTGGGCATGGTGGCACATGCCTGTAATCCCAGCTACTTGGGAGGCTGAGGCAGGAGAATCGCTTGAGCCTGGGTGGCAGAGGTTGCAGTGAGCCGAGATTACACCATTGCACTCCAGCCTGGGCAACAGGGCGAGACTCCGTCTCAAAAAAAAAAAAAAAAAAAAATGAGGTCACTAATTGAACTAAAAATATGTGGGAAGCATGAAAGTGGGAGTCAAAGTGTTTGGCCCTTTAGCACTTTGTAAACATAAACACAGTGGTGTCTATACAAATGTGTTTGCTGTTTACTAAGCAAATATTCTCTCTTTGCCAAAAATTCAAGTGCCATAACTTTGTTTCCTTTTGTGTAAGATCAGTTAAGAGTTTATGTAAAGTACGTGCTTTTACCTAAATAGCATGTTTAATATTACACTGAAGACAATTCGAAATACAGACATGAAAGCTACTATTTTTTTGTTTCTTATACTTTCATTTATTTTGGTTGGCAAACAGTCTAGTCGTGTTCCTTAATGTGGCACTTTTGGTCAATTCATCATATTCAACAACTTTACGTTGACTCAGCAGGAGAACTTGAAGAAACTTGTTGCAAGTTATGAATGGAAAGAGAATGTCAAAACCACTAATGCAAGAACTTGTTTTAAATGTTGTGTTCCAGTCTGTCACATCTCTACTTTTTCTCAGGTTTTCCATTTTGTGTTAAAAAATAAATTATACTGTGGTCTGAAAGTTGACGTTCAGTTTACCAGGCTGTAATAATTTTTAAGACAACAGTTTAAATAGTCTGTTAGGCAATAGGAGTTTTATTCTTTAGTCAAATGTCATTGGTAATTTTAGAATGATGCATTTCCCTTCAGCACTATAGAAGTTGAAGATTATATGCTCTGGCAGCCACATTCTCTGATAAATCTGAGTAAATTTACATAACATTTCATCAATTCCTAGTGGGGGAAGGGCATTTACAAAGGAATTACAGGTCCTTAGAAAGACGGCACTACACAGTGTAAATAATCACATAAATTAGGTTTTTGTAATAATCAAATTTGTGAAAAATTTCATTGAATTCTGGGGAAAGGGGTCAGCAAAGGAATGCAGAGACTGTGGGATTTAACATTTCATTGGTGCTCAACTCAGACGCAAAATTTAAATCTCGAAAGGAAACTAAGACACGGTGGACATTTTTATATTCTCTGTCCTCTATAAGATTTCAGAGGACATATGGAGATATCCAATTTACTACAAAGAGTAAGAGGAATTGTACAGGTCTACAGAACTGACACTAGACATTAGTGATGCCATTACCTGTATCAAAAATTCAAAATCATGAAAGTCACGATGACTCACGACAGAGCAGGACATGGTGACTTGGCTCATCTGGTACTGTAAGTATTCTGGGATCCTTTTTCCCAGACCTCCACTATACCCATGACTTCAGCCACATCCCTGCAATTGACCTCACCCCCGACCCTCCCCCCTCATATTCACTATAGCCCAAACTCCTACCTTTTCATTGCTCTTTTATTGTCACCTTCTCCTTTATTCTTACGCCCCCAGAAATAAGCTCCTTTCCTGAGCTGCATCCTACAGTTGAGAGAAGCAGCTCTCAGTGATAGACAGGGTCAGGTTCAGAGACAGGGTGAATGATCCATCTTACTTGATAAAGAAAAAAGAATAATAACATCAAAATGGCAGTGGTTGGGCCAGGTGCAGTGGGTCACACCTGTAATCCCAGCACTTTGGGAGGCCAAGGCGGGCGGATCACGAGGTCAGGAGATCGAGACCATCCTGGCCAACATGGTGAAACCCCGTCACTACTAAAAATACAAAAATTAGCCAGGCATGGTGGTGTGTGCCTATAGTCCCAGTTACTCAGGACGCTGAGGGAGGAGAATTGCTTGAACCTGGGAGGTGGAGGCTGCAGTAAGCCAAGATTGCACCACTATGCTCCAGCATGGGCAGCAGAGTGGGCAACAGAGACTCCATCTCAAAACAACAACAAAAACAGTCAATAGGCAACAGAGACTCCATCTCAAAAAAAAAAAAAAAAAAAAAAAAAGGCAATGGTTGTTGTTGTAAGCCTTAACATAAACTGGATGTGAGAATCAAACGTTCCTCCTATTAAAGTATGTGGTGTCCAAATGCCACACACCCTCTGTTGCCATATTGTCTGGGGCAGTGGCTTGGCCCTAAGAGGCAAGTAAAAAAATGTCCTGTGGATTCTGATAGGTTGCAGTCAAATCAATCCTACTCGACATGCAGGGAGTTGGATGGAGACTCATGCTATTGTCACTGCTTGTTTGACTCTGAAGAGACTGAGATCCAAATTTATCAGGCATTCCTCTGCTCAAATGTGGAATATATAGTTTATCCATATGACTTGTATGAAGGCAGCATTGTTGTAAGATAAAGGAGACAATTATTTTGGAAAGGATTGTACCTTTTCCTTAGGATTTTAATGTTGATGGTGTGGGATCATATGTTTCATAAGCTGAAAGAAACTTAACATGACTATTTGCTTGATTGATGTTTGTGTTTCAGATAGGAATGCCTGAGGTTGAATGGCACATAGAGGCAGACAGCTCCTGATGCTATTTAAGTCTCTTGGTGCTGAATGGCTGGTGGACTTGTCAAGGTTGAGAATGTTGAGGAGTTGTAACTGGGTGACAGAGTTAACATGGATGCAGCTGGAAACCATCATTCTTAGCAAACTATCACAAGAACAGAAAACCAAACACCGCATGTTCTCACTCATAGGTGGGAACTGAACAATAAGATCACTTGGACTCAGGAAGGGGAACATCACACACAGGGGCCTATCATGGGGAGGGGGGAGGGGGGAGGGATTGCATTGGGAGTTATACCTGATGTAAATGATGAGTTGATGGGTGCAGCACACCAACATGGCACAAGTATACATATGTAACAAACCTGCACGTTATGCACATGTACCCTACAACTTAAAGTATAATAATAATAAATAAATTAAAAAAAAAAAAAGAAAGAAAAAGTGACAAAGCAAGAGCTGGGTTTTTTTGAACTCATATTCTCCTCTTTTTCTTCTCTGAAAAGATGGTCACTCTACGAATTTCTTGTTAACTAACTGTGTTGGGAGACAACAGGTCCTGAAGTAATGTCTCACCTCATATTTTGAATTGGAAACAAAATTCCTCATAAATCTCTAAACAGTCTGTCTGGTTTGGAAATTAAAGGGGAGAGGGGGAAGTAGAGAAGGGGTGAAGGAGAGAAGTAGGCAGAGAGGGGAAGCAAGGGGACAAAGATGAAGGGACAGTGTCTGAGCTACAACACAGAGCAACGCCTCTGTCATGGTGGCAGCACCTTTCCCAAGTGGGACTGAGCTCTCCAAGGTGCTCCCTTCCTCCTCTCTGCCCTGGGAATTTTTAGCATCAGTTACTTGCAAAAGACCTCTGGATCCCTAACCATGTTGTTGATTTCTCGAGCCCTTCTGTAGGATACTGGCTTAGTCACCAGACACACAGCATGAAGTCAACGGTGAAAAGTATTCAGGGGAGCTCTAGAGAGATACTGGGCTGTCTCTAGGACAGCCATGCAGCAGGCCCCCCTCCAAACCTTCCTGCTCTAAATAACCAGGCTTCTTAGAATAAACAGTTCCCTAAAAGATTCACTGAAGTGGTATAACGTGTCATGGTCACAAATCTAAACTCACATATAAATACATGAATAATGATGTTTCTTCCTGAACCAGAATGTTTTCTTTTGGTAGGCAAAAGTACTACTGGGTTTTCACAAGTATTATTATTAGTGAACAAAAATGAGTGCAGAAGACAGAATGCAGTTTTCCTGGGGAAATATAGTGGTGATTTCTCAACAATAGTTTATCTCATTCCTATATGTAACTTTATGATAAAAATTACGTTCTAAATAATCTATATAGGAAGCTTTTAAAACATTGAAGATTAAATCATTAAAATAAAATACTGATGTATTTAATAATAGGAATGTAAAACATTTTGTAGAGAAACATACCATGAATAAAATTTAAAAAGACAAAAACTGAAAAGAATTTGCAACACACGTGATTGGAAAAATTAATAACCCTACTGTATAAAAGGTTCTTATATATCACAAGAAAATATTGCTATAGATAATTGAAAATAAATACAAATGGCTCAAATATGAATGCTTAATTTTACTAGGAATCAAATGATTGCAAATTGAAATATGTATATACTTATAAATCTCAAATTAGACCAGTTTATATTTATAGAGCTATTGTTAAGAAATGAAGGGTAAGAAAACTCTAAAATGCTTGTGGGAAATAAATTATTTTACAAACTTTTGGGAATTACAAAGCTGACATTATTTAGTGATTCTGCTTCTAGAAATTTTTCCCATGAAATTTGCTGTTCACAATACTGTTGTAAAAAGTAATGCTCATTGCAGATTTTATAATATTGAAAATTATCAAAACCTACTTTTAACAAAAGAGTATTAGAGACATTCTAGGGTATTTATATGATGGATATATTAGGAATCATGCTCTCATAAATATTAATAAATTATAAATATTAACGTAAAAATTAACAAATATTAATGCATTACTACATGTAAGTTTAAAAGAACTTCAAGTATGCAATGTATGCAAATAATTGTTAATGGAAATATACATTTATATAATTCTTTTAAAACTCTATGCCTATATGTATGTGCATATATATGCATATATATAGTCGCTATCTCTCTATATGCATATACATGCACCTCTCAGTGTTAATGATAATTAATTCTAGGTGTCATAAATGCATAAAAATATTGTTTGCTTTTATATTTAAACAAAAATATTTGCATAAATAAATCTTTCTCCTCCCTGTCCCTCATCTCTCTCACTTACCTATACTGACTTCCCTGACCCTATTCGGTGCCCCAGATACCAACAGAAGGCAGTGTTGGTGTTGGGAAAAAGGAATAGAATAAGGTGAATATTTAGTTCACCTTGCTTTTGGAGATGACCTGCCACTTTCTTTAGGTCTCTAAGGAATGAACAGGCACAGACCCTTCTAGACCTGCTACTGGTATTTTGCTAGCACCTTCTGTGCTCTGACATCCCCTGCACATGCTTCGGATAGCTACGTCCAGGAAAAAAACTATTCCTTCACAATCCTCAATTTTTATCTAAAATGCACACTGGTCTTTTTATCTAGCTATAATTCTCATAACAGCTTTTAGAAAATACTTTCGTCAGGAGAAAAACAACTTCAAGTCATCCTTCAAGACCAGGTGCTTCATAGTTAGTATTCACTCCTTGAAAATACACAACATTTCATGAGAAGGAGGGTAAATGAGGAAGAGAAAGGAGAAAGAAGAAGAAGGATACAGTCTTCCCTTAGTCTACATAAATGTGGCTTTGGGGAATTTCAAAATACTGATGTGATCAAGGCAAAGTAATTCACCCTAAATAATTTAAAATCTTAAATAAGATTTCCAAGCTGGATCAATTAGATGAATGATTCTACCGATCATAGGGAAGCTAAGCTCTCTTAGACACTGTAACAGAGAATGCCTTCTGAAAAATAAGAAAGGAAGACAAAATGCTCCTAGTTACAGTGAAAAAAAAAATCACGGGAGACATTCTTACAGTCCAGAGACAGCAGTGAGTCTGTCAGTATCAGTAGAGAGAAAGATTCCTGAGAGGCAAAATGCCACAAAGGACAAAGAGGGACTTGCTGAATATATCTGAAAATGTAAGCCAGAATAACAGTTCTAGTGCTAAACAATCACCACCATGACTGAACATATTTCTGCTACACCTAAATTCTCCACTTACTGTAATTTTTATTTCTTTTCTCTTTGGAACAAGTAAAAAACAGTTCTCAATTTTAGGAACCAATGAAAAACGTAATTCATTCTACAGCTGACTTGGCTTGGCCATTCCTATCGTAAGATGGGAAAGAAGAGCTGGAAAGTGTTATTAAGAGACTAGTTTTTCAATAATAGAATAATCAAAGAAGTAAAAATGCAGTTAGGCATGAAAGCAATCGTTTGAACATAAGGTGAACTTTAACAGTTAGTGCAAAACAGTATAAAATTGTAAAGAAAGCATTCGTTCAAGTTTACGTTTAAACTTCCAGAAGAAAAATAATCTTAAAATAGTCCCAAACATTTGGAGCACTTTTGAATTAGGATTCTTTGAAGCATGAAGATAAATTGATTCCAGGATGATTCCACAAAGGCACCAAAAGAAGTCATAAAGCTGGTGAGTGCATACAACTGTTGAATGTTTAGTCTATGAGCTCAGCACATTTTCTAGGCCAGGGAAGATGGAAATTTTATTGCAGATGGGCAAGATGGTTTAAGTTGGGGTAAGGCTATCATTTTGATATACCTGTGAGGCTTAATGTCTCTAACCCTTAAAAAGTCCTTAAAATGCAATGTCAACCACACCTAATTGCTTCTGAAGTTTTAGCTCATTTTAAAGGATTTACAAAGAGTCAATGTTTCCTACCTAGCATCCTACATTAACTGTGTTAGTTGTGTATGAACATATGTGAAACTTCCTAGTGCCATATAATTTTATTAAACAACTTGAAAACTTTACAGACATAATGTATTAGGGAACATGGTAATTCATTAACGCATTGTGTGGTTTTTAATTTTTATTTTTCTTACTTTGAGAATTTGGTTGGCTGAGGGAAAGAGGATAGTACAATAAACTATTAATGGTTACCTGGAATCAGTACTTCAAATAGTTTAAATAGTCAGAATGTTAATGTGGAGTCATTTAATCAAGATACTGATTAGGTGCTATAATTTATATCCAGAAAGATAATATGAACCAGGCATTCTACTATTTAGAATCTTGGTCCACGTGTCAGTTCCAATGGAGCTGTTCATGTTTAATTGCATTCTGGGACCACATGTGTGTTCCTGCTTATTTACAAGTCTTCTCTCCCCACCTCCTGGGATTCCTTTATCAATCTTTCATTTATCCTTTTAATCTTCACAGGGCTCAGTGCATTCCTTCCTACAGAGAAAACAGAACAGCTTGTGTACCTCCCACAATTCTTTACAAGATCTCATTTCTTGATGGTTGCATGGTAGCCCATTAAGCTGCTCTCATGGAGGGCATAAGATGCTAAAGAAGAGGGGAGGTGGCTGAATGAAAAAGAAAACCAAATATGCACGGGTCCTACAGGCATGTGGGCTTCAGCTATATTAGGGAGAAAGGGGGAAAATCCTGTTTTTCTCCATGTGGATTCCATTATCTTCTTCTCAGAAGGACAAGCTTGCTAGGTCTGCTTTGACGGTACAGTGTTTAAAAAAGAAAATACCAGGCTTGGAGCCAGATAGTACTGAACTGCAATTCAAATCTTAGTTCTGCTGCATTTTGTCTCCATGGCATTGAATGAGTTGCTTGAATTCTTTAAGCTACAGTTTCCTTAACTACAAAATGTCAATAAAAGTTCCTAATTTAGCACATTATTTTGAATATGAAACAATATAAATAATTTTAATTGCATGTTTCACAGAATTCAATAAATGGCAGCAATTGCTATTATTAATCCTACTAAATGGTTCAGAAAATAGTCCAGCTTCCTGTACACCTACACACTCAGGGCTTATGTAGCCCTAAGCCCAAGAAGAGCCTTGGTTACCTTGCAAGATGACTTAATTTAATTGGTTTAAGTCTAGAACCTGAGAATCTATCTCCTCCCTGGGTCTGAATAATCTGGTCCTTTCCAGTTCAAAAATGCTGGCTACTAGGTATCAAAATGTTTTATGGGAAAAATAAAAAATGTAACCACCACAATGGAAAAGAAAGAGCAAAGAACTGTAACTCTCCCTTACATTTTTTTGGTTTTGGATTTTTGATTTCAAAATATCCATAGGCTGGGTGTGGTGACTCACACCTGTAATCCCAGCACTTTGGGAGGCCGAGACGGGTGGATCACGTGGTCAGGAGATCGAGACCAGCCTGGCTAACATGAAACCCCGTCTTTACTAAAAATACAAAA
Source organism: Macaca fascicularis (assembly GCF_037993035.2). Classification (NCBI taxonomy): domain Eukaryota; kingdom Metazoa; phylum Chordata; class Mammalia; order Primates; family Cercopithecidae; genus Macaca; species Macaca fascicularis. The sequence continues at coordinate 116,780,372 of NC_088386.1, forward strand.
AATTAGCCGGGTGTAGTGGCACGCGCCTGTAGTCCCAGCTACACGGCATGCTGAGGCAGCAGAATCACTTGAACCTGGGAGATGGAGGTTGCAGTTTGCCGAGATCGCACCACTGCACTCCAGTTTGAGTGACAGAGCAAGACTCCATCTCAAAATAAATAAATAAACCACTAAATATTTGACCAATGTTAACTCTTTGCCAGAGTATGTATGCATATATTTAAATATGTATACACATATATGTGGGTGTGTATTTATATATAGGCATAAAATGCATTGAAATATTCTGAAAGTTTCACAATCTATTATTAACCAGTAACCATGGGGAAGTGAGTGGGATTCAATGGGTAGTGAATGGGAATTTTTAAGATTTTTAATTCTACATCTGTATTATAATTATTACAAAATCATATTTCATCTATTATTTTTCATTTTTGTTTTTAAAGAGCAGTATTCATTTACCTTTAACAATTCTTCATCTTCTCCTGACTTACTAGTTATTGCAACCCAATTTCTGTCCCCACCACTTCATAAAAACAGCACTTGCAAATCTCATCAGTGACTTACTAACTGTTAAACTCAGCAATTCCACTTGAGTTTTGATGTGCTTGACTTCCTGTAGCATTTGCCACCATTATGCTTGTGGCTTTTCTTTGAAATTCTCACCTTCTATGACATCACACTCTGTTGCTTCCTCTCCTACTTCTGTAATTATTCTTCACTGTATTTAATTTTATTCTGTTCCTTATTAATTCCTTAATTGAAGGCATCTATACAAATGTTCTCTTGGGCTGTCTTCTTAAGCATACTATTTTCCTGAGCAGTTTTAACAATACTCAGAGATACAACTTTCACATTTCTAAGCAGAAGAGTCACCAATATTCATCCCAGTCTTTCTCATAATTTTCTGCACTCAATTTTTAGTTTATAAGCTAGAGAGCTACACATCAATGTTTCATGTAACTTAAACTCTGTATGTAAAATACTGATCACGTAACTCTTACCTCTACAATTTTCTCCCCGTCCTTGGTTTCATATCTCACTTACATCATCTGCCAGAGAATGAACTCATCTCATCTGTGCATATAGGGTGGAAAGGTAAGTCCCCAAATTTAAGAGTTATGTCTTTGGGGAAACTGTTAAAACTACCAGAACATTAGATTTATCACCAAAGAGGTAAATGTTAGTAATTACAATGTTCCCTAATGGTTGATGAGATTTTTATATATATAAATAACTCAGTAAGATGTGAAAAGTTTTTAAATAATATCACTAGACACTGAGACTAGAAACCTTTGTGTAAGTTTATTTCTTTCTATTCTTATAATTGCTCTCCCCCACAACATGCGTTTATTAATAAAAGAGTATTAGAACGTACCAATTCTTCTGCTGAATCATCTCTTATTTCAGTTTCTTTTTCAAGAACCTCATCTTTTCTAAATTGGATGATGACAATAGCCCTCACTAGTCTCCCTGCCCTCCATCTCAATAGCATTTGTTCGTTCCCATTGCCATCCTAATAATTTCTAAATTCATGAATTCATTAACACTCAAGTCCAGGACTTCTACAATCAGGATCCCATCTCTTCTTCCAGCCTTATTCCTTACCACCAACTCTATGCTCTAATCAATTCAAACAATATACTTTTTCTCTCTCTTTCTTTCTTGCTTGCTTGCTTGCTTGCTCTGTCACCCAGGCTGGAGTGCAGTGGCATGGTCTCCACTCACTGAAACCTTTGCCACCCAGGTTCAAGAGGTTCAAGTGCTTGCTTGCTCTGTCACCCAGGCTGGAGTGCAGTGGCATGATCTCTGCTCACTGAAACCTTTGCCACCCAGGTTCAAGTGATTTTCGTGCCTCAGCCTCCTGAGTAGCTGGAATTATAGGTGTGCACCACCACACTCAGCTATTTTTTTTCTGTATTTTTAATAAAGATGGGGTTTTGCCATGTTGACCAGGCTGGTCTCGAATTCCTGACCTCAAGTGATCCGCCTGCCTTGGCCTTCCAATGTGCTGGGATTACAGGCGTGAGCCACCATGCCCAGCCTCTTCTGTACCTTTACTCATGTCTGTCCCTTTGTCTAAACACCTCTTGCTTCTTCCTTCTTGATATATTGAAACACTTTAAAGTTCATCTCAAAAGCTTCTGCCACCATTAGAGATTTTCTGGTGACCTGCCATCCCATAAAGAATTCATTGTATCCTAATTTTCTCTTCTACAACCATTGACTTTTATTTCTACGCCACCATTGTATCATGACTTCTTGTATCCATTCACTTATTCATTCATTCAGCAAAGACTTTCAGAGTGGATCTACTTGTCAGGTCCTATGAATTACCCCAGTGGCCCAAAGAGAAGCAACCTGTGTCATTTTCTCTCTTACACTATTTAAGTTCCTGCAAGACATTTCTAAGGCATTTCATCTGTCCTTCTTTCTACAGTTCAGCTCATTGTTTGCATAGATGGTTATCAGATGCTCATTGACTGAATCAGGTCAGCATTTACAACTCTCTCTGCACAGTCCATCTCTAGAAATAAAGTGTTAGGTCAATGATACTGTCTTCAGAAGATTAGCTCGCTTATTTGTAATCAAATTCTCTCTGAATATCTGAGGTATAAACTAGGTTTCCTTTTTCCAGCAAGTCCAAACTTTCTCTTTTTAAGTCTGTTTCTGCCATATTTATGAGAAAATATTGACTGAAAGAAAGCCTAAGGTCAGGCATCTCCATAGAATTATTTCTTATCCGACTTGGAATTTTCAAAGTATTCCAACCAATATTCACCTTGGGTATATACTGATTGAGCTTCTTTGGAAATAGTGAAATTATATTAGGCTTTCCAGGGATGGTGATAGCTCCAAATCCCCAGTCCTAGCTGAAGTTAGCTGTCACCTTTGAAATCTGGATGGCCAATAGTCTTGTCTTAAACACTGCGAAATCTTTTTAGTAATACGAGCAAAGGGAATGGGAGAGAGGTGCTAGTGAAGTCAGAGAATGAGGGCATAGAGGAGGCAGAGTCCAAGCACAGAGCTTAGAATCCTTGTTCTAACTCAGCAGACCCCGAAGAGAAAGGAGGCTTAGTGGCAATTTGTGTTTCACAGCCTGTAAATCATGTCTGCGCTCTACCAGGTCAAGATGTTTTTCGAGATTTCTTTTAGTTTCATATTGCACATCGCACTCACCTTTCCCATGCAAAATGTTAGAAGTTTGATTATCTTTCTGTTAGTGAACATCTGCATATGTAAAAAGTCCATAAGTTTTTTTAAAAATAAGCTTCCTGTATAGAAACTTTAAAAATACTCTATATTAAATCCCTATTCTGTTTCTGAATCCATCAAATATGTAATTCCATATACTAAAATAATATATGACCTTGTAACTTTATAAGGAGACAATGAGAAAATGCTTTCAAAAATAATGATAGCCTTTCTTTTTCCAATCCAGGTGCTTGTTTCTTTTTAGTGGCAGTTAAAATTATTTAAATAACTGGATAGTTTGTTCTTTGTGAATCTACTAATTGATTTGTGTGACTTTTAAATAGTTACTATTCTTTTACAAATAAAAGGGTTTATTTTTAATTAACATCAGAGAAATAATTATGACTTTATCATCTACAGAGGAAGGAAACAATTGTATAGCTGCATAACAAATGCATTCATTGAAAGTATTTTGTGGAGGGGGGAGTTTTAACCTTGGAATAAGATTACCAGTTTTCAAATCTGATGCAATTAATATGACTTTTTACTTTTTTTAAGCAAAATTTTTATTTGTAAACCAGATTAATTTTTGTCAATTGCATGTGGTTATGAACATCTACAATTAATCACTTCAAGTTTATTAAGATGAACACATTGGAATTATCTTTAACAAGTTTAATGATTTTTGTGAAAATATCCTGTTCAGATAACCTAAAACCAAAGTACCAGCATAGGTAAAAAAGAAGAAACAATGGAAGGAAGGAAGGAAGGAAGGAAGGAAGGAAGGAAGGAAGGAAGGAAGGAAGGAAGGAAGGAAGGGAGGGAGGGAGGGAGGGAGGGAGGGAGGGAGGGAGGGAAAGAGGGTGAGAGGGGAGGGAAGAGAGGGAGGGAGGGAAGGAGGGGGACAGAGGGCTGCTATTTTAAGAATTTAGGAGTAATAAGAGGAATCCAAAGTAAAACTTTGTAACAGCTCCTTGGACAATATGTTTTCCTGAATATAGATCTAAGGTTTGAACTGTAAATTACAGAGTATTTGAACTGAGTGATATAAAGTCTGCTAAAAGGTACCAGATTCCCAAATATCTAGGCATCTGATACTAAAATTAGTCTCTTAAAATATTTGCATAAAATAATGACAGTAGCTAATATTTATTAAGCACTTGTCATAGGGCAAGCATTGTTTTAAGTTCTTTATATGCATCATCTTCTTTCAATCACTTAAGCACCCTATGAGATGGTTAATATTATTACCTCCATTTCACAGATAAGAAAACTGAGGAAAATTAAGTAATTTGCACACATTTTGTACAGTTAGGAAATGGTAACTGATTCCCAAACTCACATCATTAACCATTATTTTAGTCCATATGAAAGTGCACATTTTATTCAGAAATGATCATTGTTAACTTTTTTTAATCTTAGAAGACCAAAGTTATATGCCTCTCCTGCCGCAGTGAGTCAAGGGATGCTTGGAATAGACATAGCCATCTTCCCAAATAAATACGGTCTTATTTTTCCACCACTTTCTCTAAAATTATTTCTCTAAATAGTCATCTTAATAAACTCCATGTCAGCATATGGCCTGGCCAGTAGTTATTAAAGTCTAATTTTGGACAAAAGCTTTGAGCTCAGGAAGATAAAACATTCCTGCTGTTACTTCTCCACTCTCCTACCCAACCAGCTACATTTCTGAAGTTCAGGTACATCCTTACCAATGTATTCATTTAAGTTTCAAATATTTAATCATTTACTCCAGGAAGACAAAACACAGGGGACCCTGAAGAGCTGTGTTTTAGAAGCCTTGGTATTGCCTATGGTCTAAGTGAAATGACTTTGGCTTCCAAAAGTTACTGCGCTCAGTATAAAACGACATGCAGATCCAAACGCTTCTTTGATATTTTTGATGTAAAAAGAAGCTCTCAGCATTGCTCCCCCTTTATGTTCACTCTTAATGCTGAAAACATTTTGCAGATTTTATGGAATTCCCACCGAGAGAGATGAAATGCTCCCTTTAGACAGCCCATGTATTAATGATTGAATAGACACTCAGCACATTGTAGTTGCTCAATAAAGGCTTGTTGAAAGGAATTAAGTTTTATCAATGGCTTGATTCCAAGAAAAGCATCTGTTAGGATGATGCAAGTTCAAATTTGGATGCTCTTTGTGTGGCTTATTTAGGCCAGGTGTTCAGTAAAGAGACTTTGAACTGAAATGTTAAAATAAAGAAAGGTGGAAGCATTTTAAAGGTAAATCAAGCATAGTGATACCTTACCTTTTTATCACAGTTGCCAGTTTTTTATCATCCTATGAGGCAGGCAGAAAAGATTGTCTCCATTTGGCAGGTTAGACAATTGAGACTAGGAGTGGCAGGAGTTGCATCTGCAAGATTAGTTGGTGCATGATAACACTGAGACCAGAGTGGAGAAGATTTAACTCCAGACGACCATGCCACACTGCCACTCAAAAGAAAGCTCTCCTGAAACCAGACAGTATTGTTTCTGTGCCAGATCTATTTACTCTACCTCCACCCCAACTTTCCTTCCCACAAGACTTAATTACTCATTGCTAGTACCACGCACATTCAAAAGTCATGTGTGTGGTATTCATTAAGACAGAAAAATAACATAAAATAGCTCAGCTATGTATCTGCTTCCCCCAGGAGAGTGAAATGACTCCCACAGACAGTGGTGGAGCCTTAGGGTGCAGATGATGGAGAGGAATGAGAAGGGAAGAGGAGGCAGGAAGGCCAATCTCAGTGGGTGGGGTGGATATTTACATGAGCTACTCGCCTCACTCCATCAACTTTATGACTCACCAGTGCACAGCAATTACTCCTCCTTCTCTAATATTTCCCTTGGACAAGCTGTCTCATTGTGCTGCTGATGTTCATAAGCTTTGGGGGGAGATGAGTGTCCCTGAAGGTTAGATACATTTTTGTTAGAAAGGAATCCATCTTCCATAATTCTTACAGTGCAAATTAAACATAACTTTGAATATCATAGCTGATGCTTTTATTGCTGTGTGGTGGCCGAACTGCTGTTAGAAACACTGAATTTAACATTGTTCTGAGCCATGCAGTTGCTCTGCAGTGTGTGAATAAATGCCTGAGTCGTTTGTGGTTCAGCAACGAAATAACCTCAGGCTCTGACCCAAAATAGACACAAACCTGAATTCTTTATTTTCCAAATTTTGTTTAGCTTCCATTTAGGAGATGAGGAGGGGAGGTATTAAAATGTGGGAATTTGGCTGCATGTGAAAATAAGGAACATTGGAAATGAAGTTAAGCATCTTTTGAAACTCTCAAACCTGTTTTGGATATCCAAATAAATGCAGCAAAAATAATTTATTGATTTAGAGAATTCTGGAAGACTCCAGGTTGATGGAGCACATATGTTAATTATTAGATCTTTGTCTTCATAAGACTTTATTGGTAACAGAACATCTCAGACCAGTTTCCTCACTGCCACTGGAAAAGACCCAAATTCTAGGAACTGGGCCTTATCCTCCAGAACTTAAAGAAAGATATCAGTGCTAAAGAGCCATGCTGAGTCTAGGAACACTTTAGTCATTAACTTATTTGTGGCTCCCCTCTGTGTAATGGCAACAACACTTTTTTAAAGGGATAAACAGAGTTTTGTAGGTGAAATAACTATGTACTGAAAGTATTAAAATCGTAAGCCCCACATATCTGGGCTCTGAGTAAGTCTATTAGCCCGTTTTCACGCTGCTGATAAAGACATACCTGAGACTAGGCAATTTACAAAAAAAAGAGGTTTAACTGGACTCACAGTTCCATGTGGCTGGGGAGGCCTCACAATCACGGCGGAAGGCAAAGAGGAGAACCTCACATCTTAGATGGATGGCAGCTCACAAAGAGAGTTTGTACACTAAAACTCCCCTCATAATAACCACCAGATCTCGTGAGACTTACTATCACGAGAACAGCATGGGAAAGACCTGCCCCCATGATTCAATTACCTCCCACCAGGCCCCTCCCACAACACGTGGTAATTCAAGGTGAGATTTGGGTGAGGACGCAGACAAACCATATCAGTAAGCAAGTAAAACAGCATAGAATACTAAAAGGTAGTTAAGGTCAATGACTGGAGCCTAAAGTGAACGCCCACATTAGGCCAGCTTTGAATATGTTTTCAAAGAATAAGCGTCCGGAGGTGCTGTTTATCTGACCATGAAATTAGCCTAGATCACTCTGGCAACTGGTAAGAAAGAAAAAAAATCACAGTGCAGCTACAGGGCTAGAGGGTGGAGGGGAGCTGGGGGAAAACAACCTGGCCAGACTGGAGAAAATAATACTGATTCATTTTTTTTTTAGGAGTAAATACATATTGAGCACCTATTAATACAAGGTGTAAGCCCAGGCACTTCAGCACTTTGACTTAGACGTGTATATTACCTTCACTGGATATAATATGCACCTATAATACTCTTAATGAATGGCAGAAAGTAATACATTTCATAAAGGAGTGATAACAAATAAGCTGTGTCAGCTCAAAGGAGTCTAAAATCACTCCAGAGGTGAGGAGCACGGTGAGGCTTTTAAGCCAGAATTAAAGAGATGAGGGGCATGGGGAGGTGTCGGCTCTTTCAGACAAGGGGAATATTATTTTAATAAATGTATAATAACACAAACAATATTAACAAAAACGCAGAATTGAGAAGTATAAAATTGGTGTATGAAATGACTTAGCTGGCTAAAAGGATAGAGTGAGGATTCAGGGTGAAAATTATGTAAGAATAAGTTGTTTTGGGTTCTTTACATAACTGTTGAAGGCTTTATGTGTCTACTGATCAAACAAGTTATACAGGGGCTGTATTTAGGATTAATATGACAGTTGTGTATATGTACGGTACATTGATAAGGAGACCTGTAGAAAGAACGTTGCTGTAGTTTAAATAAGAAGTAACAGGGCAAAGGCTTGCTAGTCCCAGGCACAGCAGAGAGACAATGACACCAGGAATTTGGGGTGAGTTCCCAGAGAGACTAGAACATTAACAGAATTGGGAAATCGGAAAAAGGGGAAGCTTTGCAATGGAAAATGAATGAGCTCAGCTCCAGATAATGCCTTAGAGATCACAATTCAGATAATCTAACTCCAAGAGGAGTTAGAAATCCAATCTTGAAACCCAGGAGAGAGACCAAGATGGTAATATAGATTCGAGAGTCATCCGCTGCCTAGATGCAATCACTGAAGCTGACAGATTAGATGAGAGTGTTAAGGGAATGATTGCAAAGAGAAAGAGGAAAGTCAAGGACAAAGACCCTAATGTCTTTCTTTTGGGAGTGAAAATCTTGGGCTTCTAGTCACTGCTTCACCAAGTGCATTTCTTTTCTTCCAAAATATTGTAGGACTGTTTGCAATATTCTTAAGACAGAAGTTGCCAATATATTACTTAGCAGTAGTTAACAAATTTCTCTAGAGAGTTGAGTTTCTAATGCACCTCAGGTGTGTTGTGTGTAACATTGGTGAGAAGAATAATGACAGTAGTTGTCCATCTGTGTGTGGTGGGGGGAGGTATAGCCAGATTTTCTTTATCATAAAAGAGCTAAATATTTCCACCATAATATTAGCAGTATTACTAAAGCTATTAATAGTTAAGTACTATACATGCCATTTACCCTTGCAACAATTATTTGAGGTGGGCACTATTATCATCCACATTTGCTACACAAGGAAGTGAGTCTCAGTATAGTTCAACATCTCTCTCAGCATCACAAAACTGTTAAGCAGCTGAAAAAGATGCCAGTTACTGACTCTAAATCTGAGATATTAATCACTGTATTTTTCTGCTTTGAGGTTATTTATGAATCAATGATAAATCACAGTCTGCTAACCTATGCTATTATCATTATTTATTTATCCATTTATACTTTGCTTGATTTAATTTAATTTTTGAATTTATATGCAGTAAAATGGTCTTTTTTGGTATACAGTTCTATGATTTTTAACACAGGTATAAACTTCTGTAACATTCACCGCAATCAGAATACACAACACTTCCATCACCTCAAAAGCTCTCTGGTGCCATCTCTTTGTAGTCAAACCCTCCCCTTTCCATAGTCCCTGGAAACTGCTGATCTATTCTCCATCACTGTGTCTTTCTCTCCAAGAGTGTCTAATCTAAATGCAATCATGCCATACGTAATCTTTTGAGACAGGCTTCTTTATCTCAGTACAATGTCTTTGAGATTCATCCAAGTTTTTGCATTTATCATTAGTTTTTTGAGTAGTTTTTCATTTTATGGATGTAATCCCTTCGGCTTATCCATTCACCAGTGGGTGAACATTTGTTTTTTGGTTTTTTTTTTTTTCCAGTTTTTAGCAATTATTAATAGAACTGCTATAAACATTCTCATCACACTTATTCTGTAAACATAAATTTTCATTTCTCTAGGATAAATACCCAGAAATGGAATTGAGTCATGTAGCAAATGTACTTACATCATTTTTTGAAAAAGCCATTTGAGGTAAGAGAAACCTATGGTAAGTAATACCTACAGGAAGCCATCTTGGCTATCTGTGAAAACATACTTTGAAAAATATGTTGTTGACCAGGCACGGTGGCTCACGCCTGTAATCCTAGAACTTTGGGAGGCCAAAGCAGGTGGATCCCGAGTTCAGGAGTTCAAGACCAGCCTGACCAATATGGTGAAATCCCGTCTCTACTAAAAATACAAAAACTAGCTGGGTGTGGTGGTGCATGCCTGTAATTCCAACCACTTAGGAGGCTGAGGCAGGAGAATTGCTTGAACCCGGGAGGTGGAGGTTGCAGTGAGCTGAGATTGTGCCACTGCCCTCCAGCCTGGGTGACAGAGTGAGACTCCGTCTCAGGAAAAAAAAAAAAAAAAAAGATGCTGCCAGTAAAGCAGAGTGGTTTACTAATGTCAGGCTAGGACACACATAATCCAGGAAGGCGTCAGCAGAATCTCCAGACTTCTGTAGAAATCATGTAGAGCTTTCTTAATGGTCTACAGGAAAGCAATTGAGGCCTCAATATACTGTGGCTTATCACGATAGGAGTTTTTACATGGCTGAGGCCAAACTAGGATCCTTAACTCCCAAACCGTGGGAAAGAACTGTTCTGGAAAGGCAAATGAACTCTTCTCCCCGGAGAAGCCACAACCATAGCGGGAGTAGGGCTAACAATTACATGTTTTGAAGACAAAGAAATATATGCCCTGTTTTAGACTTTAAGTATTTTTTTAATGGTGTACACGAGTATGCTTATAAAAAATTTCTCTATTTCAATGTTCTGAAGTTATAAACATGAATTTTAAGTTTTCTGTAAATATTTAAACATGAATGATACTCTTTTGTAAATATAACATCATATCAAGCAGTTGTGAAGAGTTGGTTTTATTCTGGGCATTTTGAGGTCATCTGATGTAAAACAAATGATTAATGCTAACCAAATATCCCACTATGTAAATGACTATACCTCAAGTTATACTAAACAACATGAGGTATAATAGCTTATGAAGTCTATATGTTTAAGAGCAATGTTCATTTGCTATAAATAGCGTAATTATTATAACTTATGTTTTCCCATTAGTTGAATTCCTCATGAAATACTTCAAGGTCTGCTGAGTTTGGCAGATTATAAAATAATAAAAATTCTAGTATTTTCCAACTGAAAAGGAGAAGCATAATGGAATTCAGTGGTCAAGAAGGGCATATTTAAAAATAACATTAATTCCTACCTCAAATGTAATGTCTGTGAGGAGGACTGCTATCCAAGGAAGTGTGAATTTAGTGGAGGGGGCAATAGTAGAAAAGGGTAAAAATGATGAGATCACTGTCCATCTGATGTAAAGATTATTGATAGAATTACGCAGAAATCATGTGTGGCTAAGAAGACCACCATGGTTTTGTGGTGGTCTGAGAATCTGCTGTGTATTTTTGGCATGGATGAATGTCCAACTCTGTCTGTGTAGCTAGTGAGGATGCAGAAGCCAGTTCAGCTCCAGAGTAGTGACAGATGATGTTCTACATAGATCGTTTACTTCCTTTATAATCACTAAAAAATAGTTTGCCCTTTTTTAAATGAAGAAAATGCTGAAAAGCACCAAGTTAGAGAAAAAAAAATAGAGAAGTGATACTGGGTAAAAAATAGAGACTGCCAACATAGAGGAGAGGAAAAGGTGGTACTCACAGCACCAGATGGCACCCTGGAGAGCCTGGTCTCCATCATTTCTCTGATGACAACTGTCAATCTTGATGTTTCTTAAGGGACTGGCTTTTTTTTTTTTTTTGCAGGATTATTGATATTCATGTGCAATCTGTTGACTTAATGTTTAATGCTGTTTTACGGCAAATGGTACATGTTTTCAGTGGCTGGAGGGACACCTCAGTGATTTCTTATCCACTTTGTAAATCCCAGTGTCTTATTCAGGTCCCTTTAGTCCACTGAAGACAATGTCCTGGACACTCTGATCACCCAGGAACCATCTTCCTGGTGACCACTGTCCATAACGTACGTGGACAGAGAGGAAATGGAGAGACTCCTTTATTAATCTGTAATGGGATATTAGCAGAATGAGACTAGGAGATGATAATACAGAGGAAGAAACAATTCAGGGAAAGGAAATAGAGGGGAAGCAAATTCAGAGTAAGGGTGGATGAGGTCAGGGCTGGAGATGAAGTTCGAGAGTGCTGGAGGTCTGGGTTCGTACTCCAGTGGTGCCATGCAAAAGCCAGTGGCTTCCCCAGTATTATCCCCCATGGTGGGTGTTGGAAAACTCTTCTCATATTGCATAGAGGCCAGGCTGTAATTGCAAAGTAGAGGCTGGAGTGAGTAGGGAGTCAGGGAACAGAGTGTGAAGACCAACAGTCTTGGCCAACAGTGGAGACGTGAAGAAGTGCTGTACACCCAAAGACAAATCTGAAGAGATCAGAGCAAAAATTAAATTTGGGATACCAGAGCAAGCACTCATTAATTTATATGTTAATAGCAAGTATTAGTATCAATACTGCAGTTAGTAATTATAATAGACTGATTGACTATCTGTGACTTCTTTTCCTAGCTTGCCTTAATGATAACATTCTCTTTAAGCCAGGTGTTCTGGGACTGAATGCCTGGTTTTAATTCACTAGTTAACGTTTGTTAATGTCACTGGGTCAAGATACTATATATGGGCTGGGAGAGCTAGGAGAAAGAAACTGTTGTGGAACAAATCACTGTCTACTCTCTGGAGACACTTGTGTCACAGAGCTCTAGGTGAAAGTATAGGTGCTTTTTGATTACCAAGCATTCAGACCAGGCATGCTAACTGGTTAACTATCTGTCATGTGAACCCCAACCCCGGACTCTTCTCAAGGGTCTTATTTCTCATTGCTGGAGAGAGTTTACTTGCCTTAAGAGATACACTGCTTCATTCACAGTTGCAAACACATGAAAACAATTGAAATGCCACATACAAATACGCATCACCATCCATTTATCCTGCAGACACATACCATTGTGAGTAGGGTAAGTACAAGTGTACTTACAACAAGATGTAACCTTTATGAGTGCTGTTTCATTTGAGGTAATGATGTTGTTCATCTTTGGAATTAAGCTGAATAAGAAAAGAGAGTTTTTAATCTATTACCCCTGAATTTCTCCTGATCCCTTTATATGAAGAAGCTGGACTCAAACTCCAACATTTCTGGAAGTCATTATTTAATTAAACAAATTATGATATACCAATCATATTAAAGAAAATCCTGACAAAATCTCAGTATTCCTTAATTCCTGAAATACTACATATTCATTATTTCATAATATTTCCTCATTATTATCCAAGGAAATGCATATTTTCCTAGTTACATTTCATATATTCTGCTTCTTCTCCACAGTGGATCATAATTTTTTCTTACTTTTTCTATATAGCTTTCAGATTTATAATTTTAATAACTAATAATTCTTATCTTAAGGCTGACAATGTCTTCTATCTAAAGACAAAGAGTCTTGGCTATTTATGTATATAGTTAGAAAAGAAATACAACTATAATATAGCTATGGATATTCATTGCTAAGACAGCATTGAAATAATAGAGATTCTTGATTATATTACTATAACCAAGGCTAAGTCCTGAATTTGGCAGCTCAAGTACTTTAAAATGGCTTTTGTTTTTGTTGTGCTAAATATTAAATTTAGACACAACTTTCTGGTGGATAGTAATCACGTTAGATATATCTAGGATATAAGTAACTATCCATATTGTTAAATATAAGAAGGGAAAACATGCCTAAACATGTTTGTGGTTCACCCATCACTAATCTCCTTAACACTGAGTCCTGAGACTCCAGTGAGTGCCTTGAGGAATGTTTTGAGAATCAGTAGGGCTTTGTACTTGACTCTTCAGCTAACTCTCTGGGTCGATGACAGCTGCTCTTGCAATTAGCCCTTCCCCTGACCTCATGGTCAACCACAATAGCCTTGGAGATTTCAGGAAGGGAAACTATTGCTTTTTAGGTATCTGGACAAGACCTGCATGTGTGCAAATTAATAGGGGAACTGTTTTCTCTGCTTTATTCTCCTTCTTCTCTCTTGGTTACAAATTGTCCCCATCCATATGTGACAGGCACATCTGGTTACCTACTCTAATGGGTGCAGAAATGGGTCTAACAGGAAGGGGAAGCCATATAATACTCCCCAGGAATGTTTAAAAGAGGATTCTTCAGGCTTTCATGGAAAACAGAAGTCTTAAGGGGACATCCTAGGTAAGTTATTATATAAAAAGGAGAATTTGCTTGCATGACTTGTCTCTCTTATTTCTCTCTTAGAAGGTAGAAATATGTAGAATAAGATGATACTAGGATGTGTCAAGAGTATAAAAACACAACATATGGAGCAGTTAAAATCTTTAACCAGTTGCCATGATAGGCTTATAATGAGCTAAATTCCTTTCCTTTTCCTTATCATCATTGAATCTTCCCATTTTATGAAAGGGTTGTAGGCTTTGAATGTCCACTCTCTTCAAGCCTGTGTCTGCTGAGTCCAGAAGGCAGACTGCAGCTCAGAATTTAGGTTGGAGTCATTTGGGGGTGGGGTAAGTGACCCCATGTCAACAAGCCCAGCTCCCTTTCCCCTTCACGCTGTCCTTTCATTTCAAGCAGGTAGAGTTGTCTGTAATTTGTGACAAATAGAGCTGAACTGGAGAATATCAGTCAAATAGCATGTCCACAGAAACTTGTTACATAAGAAACCTAAGAATCAAGAGAAGAATTGGAACAATGAGAAAATAACTGCCAAGAAAGGAGGTGCTAACAGCGGAGTAGACTGAGATATGGTTCTGGGAGTAGTAGGAGAAAGTGAAAGGGGAGATTGAAAGTGGAGCTGCAGAATAAGCCAGTGGTGAGCCCTTAGTGGAAATGATGGAAACAGTCAAAAGGGTGAACAGGTACTAAGGCACAATTCCATAGTAAGGCATTTTTTTCTAAGCCTTTTCAAGCGATGGTGAATGTAAAAACTTGTCCAAACACATCAAAGAGAAGAGGAAGGACAAAACTAACTCTAGTCACACTATCCTTTAATCTCAAAGGAAGTAAAAAAAGGAACGACTATTTTCCAGAATGCCTATGGAAACAACATTCCAGAAATGCTGTTCACTTTCTTCTTGATCAGACTACCAGAGTCTTCCATGATTAAGAGGGTTACACGGCTAACTTCCCCAATTATATTTTGCATATTATGACAATCCTGCCTAAGTTGCTTTTGAGGAAAAAATAGAAATGTAATAAACATCAGGAAAATTGTATTGATAAAATAACGACATTTTTATAGCACAGCCCAAATAACCCAATAATGTATTATGATAAAAAAGATCATGGCAAAAGCGTTCTTTAGAATAATAGTTTTAATCTGCCCATTGAAGTTGTCCCATTCTATATGAGAACTCCGAAAAATTAGACATGTTTTCATATTTTCTCATTGAGCTGTTTTAGTTGTCAAGACACAGCAAGAAATCTATGCCAGGAAGAATATGACTTCATTTTATTATCTTTTATTGGTGTGACAATGGGAGCTACCACATTACATAGAAAATGTTTCATAAATGTTTGTGAAATGAACTAAGTAAAAAAAATCAAAGGAGTTGCAAAAATAAAGGAAGTTGTTGTTATTTAAATATCACAAACGACTTTCAAATAAAAGAAAATTTTAACAATAGTTCTAAGAGAGGGGAAATGTCCCCACTGTGAGGTATTTAACAAGGAGATCCAAGTATAGGCTAGGAACAAGTCATTAAGGACAGTAGTCATTCCAGGAATTCCTGATGAAATTAGCATTTTAAGATATTTCCAGTAGAATTAAAATTTAAATTCTCCTGTGAAACATCATTTGGCAATAGGCTGAGAGGTTTTACCCATGGAGGTCAGGGGGCATTCCCAGAAGACAGGAAGAGCCGATAACTCTTTTATCTTGAGTCTCTCACACACACTGCCAAACTTTTGGCAGCTGCCTCTATTTAAGCTGCATCAGATCAGTGCCTGAGAGATTTTGGATTATTCTGAAGTTGCTGCTTTGACCGTATTAGTGATATTAAACCAGTAAGACCATGGATTATTCAAATTGGTGTCCTTGAATGATCTCAAGACCTTTTTAGCAGGTAACTTCTAAGTGCCAAGAAATTTGAGTTAATTAATGCTAACGGCATTGATCTTTAGTAAAAATATTCCTGTTACAAAAGTGATTGCTAATTTCTTTAAAATAGAGATGAAAGGTGTACACCAGTGGGACTTGCTGAAAGTCAGTTTTTTTCCCATGACCCCAGGGGACATGTGCCAGTGTCTGGAGACATTTTTGGTGTTACACCTGGGCAGGAAGGGTGCTATGGGCATCTAATAAGTAGAGGCCAGGGATGCTGTTAAACATCCTATAATGCTTACAACAGCCCACTATCCACCAACAACGAATGATCAGTCCAAAATGTCTATAGTGCTACTATTAAAAAACTGTGATATAGAAGTATAAAGATAAATTATCATGCAATTTGAGGGAGCACTGGAATAAAGATACTTGCAGATTTTGATTTATAGTCATGAAAACTTCTTACATAGTACATTTCCCCTGTGTCTCAACTACTCCCTAATAATAAATTAGGCCTCTTATGACGTTGCATTAACTGTTTAAAACCACTAGGGAGCTATTCAGTGTGTTACTACTGTGGTGTATTAAATACAGCCTTCGGATATTTAGAAAGTTATCGAGATTTTCAAAGGTACCTAATTTACAAGTGAGCATTAAGAAAACCAACACATGTGAAAGGGACATAAATGCACTTAAAAAGGAAGACATAAACAAGCTCAAATGTTCAGAGGACACAATCTTAGTTAGGTGTGTGTATGTGTGTTAAAGGGAAGGGGGTCATTAGTTAGGAATGGCTGGAGGTGAGTTTTGGTCTGGGTTTTCAAGAAAAAGAAAATTATAGATTAGTTAGGAGGATATTCTAGCAATTCAGTAGCCTTTGTTAATGTAAAACAGAAAGTGTTTAAATGCTAATTCAATTTCCTAAGGGCTTTCGACAAATAGGAGTTGAAGAGAGATCAGTATCTACTGAGCAAAAACTATTTAAAATTAATATATCTTTTGATACATTTTACATAGATTTTTTAACATTAATAAAATGTTCTGGATACCTAGAGTATGATTGATGACTTTAAGGCATCTATCTATCTATCTATCTATCTATCTATCTATCTATCTATATAAAATAACATTTTACAATGTCACAAATTTAGTTCAATAATTGCATGGCAGAAGAAGTTGACTTAAATCTATGTTAGTATTTTTATTAAAAAGAATTGACAAGTTTAAAAGGGGGGTCTTCAACCATGAATTTAAAGTACAGTGGGAATAATTTTTATTTTTACTTTTGAGAGGTACTTCTGGAGAAAAGAAGAAATTATAGCTCTTGTTGCTGGACCCTGTTTGTTCCCTGACCCTCTAGAAGGGTACTTTCTGCACATGCCAACCGAGATGGGAGGAAGACTTAGTCAAGTTTGTAATAGCTCAGGAGAAATAGTAAAATAATATAGTTAAGAGCAGATATTTTATTTTCTAAATATATTTTGTACATTAACTTTGGTAGATATAATATTTCATTGTCAATCTAAATAACAAAGAGAGGGTCTCTAAAAGAAAATGATGTTTACTGGGGAATAGTGCATTGAAGTGAATACACATGCCATAGTAAACTGTGTGTGTATTCAGGTAGGTGAAGAAAGACAAAGGGGCTTGGCGTGGTGGCTCACACCTATAATCCCAACACGTTGGGAAGCCAAGCGGTTGGATCACCTGAGGTCAGCAGTTTGAGACCAGCCTTACCACTATGGTAAAATTTCCATCTCTACTAAAAATACAAAAAATAGCAGGGAATGGTGGCATGCACCTGTAGTTCCAGCTACTTGGGAGGCTGAGACAGGAGAATTGCTTGAACCCAGGAGGCAGAGGTTGCAGTGAGCTGAGATTGCACCACTGCACTCCAGCCTGGGCAACAGAGCAAGACTCCGTCTCAAAAGAAAAAAAAAGAAAAAAAAAAAAGAAAGAAGGAAAGAAAGAAAGACAAGCAAATAAAGAGGAATGCATACTTGTTTGGAAATAATTATCCTTGGCTACAAAGATCAACAGCAAGGGTGATGCCAGTCTGAGGTTGGACAGGCAGCTGTTAGGCAGATGTCTTGCAGAAGGCTTTTCTGTGTAAGGCTGTGATGGCCTTAGCACAAGGTTGTGTTTTTTGCAGTCTTTTGTGATAGTTTTTGTTGACAGGTATACATGCATGAGAACTCTCCATTGCCTTCCTCAGCTCTAGCTGTCAGGAATTTTTCTAACATTAGTGACTTCATTTTGATTCTGACAACTTTCACATTATCTTTTGGGAGATCTTGAGGGGTGAAAACAATTTGGTAACAGAATGGTTTTTAGAGAAACTTAAGAATTTTGGAATATTATGTCCTCTGCCCAAGCCCAGTTAACCTTTGACCTCCATAGTGGCTAGAACTCCAAAGACAATGTGACGGTTAATAGAGTTTCAACTTGATTGGATTGAATCATGAGCGGTATTGTTCCTGGGTGTGTCTATGAAGGTGTTGCCAAAGGAGATTAATATTTGAGTCAGTGGACTGGGAGAGGCAGACCCACCCTCAATCAGGGTGGGCACCATCTAATTGGCTGCCAGAATGGCTAGAATAAAGTGGCAGAAGAAGGTGGAAAGAGCAGACTTGCTGAGTCTTCTGGCCGTCCATCTTTCTCCCGTGCTGGGTGCTTCCAGCCCTCAGACTCCAAGTTCTTCAGATTTTGGACTCTTGAATTTATGTCAGTGGTTTACCAGGTGCTCTCAGTCCTTTGGTCACAGACTAAAGGCTGCAATTTCAGCTTCCCTACTTTTGAGGATCTGGGACTCAAGATTGGCTTCCTTGCCCCTCAGCTTGCAGCTGGCCTGTTGTAGGACTTCACCTTGTAATCATGTGTGTCAATTCGCCTTAGTAAACTCCCTTTCATATATACATCTATTCTATTAGTTCCATCCCTTTAGAGAACCCTGACTAATACAGATAATATCATTGCCAAAACAAGATTTCAACAGACCTTTGATGGTTAATTTTACATGTCAACTTGACTATGCTGGGGTACCCAGATACTTGGCCAGACATTATTTTTGGTGTTTCTGTGAAAGTATTTTTTAGATGAGATTAATGGTTAAATGAGTAGACATTGAGCAAAGCATATTACCCTCCATAATATGGGTTGATCTTATCTAATGAGTTGAAGTCCTTAATGAAGCAAGGACTGATGTTCTTGGAGGAAAAGAGACTTTTGCACCAGACTGCCTCTATACTCAAGGTGCAACTCTTTCTGGGCCTCCAGCCTGCCAGCCTACCTTACAGATTTTGGACTTGTTTGCCTCCTCGATCCTGTGAGACAACTCTTTAAACTCTCTTTCTCTCCCACTCTCTCTCTCTTTTGCTGATGCCCTACTTACAATGGTTCGACTTAACAATTTTTTGACTTTATGATGGTACACATACAACCATTCTGGCTTTTGCTTTTAATATAATATTCAATAAATTAAAGAAGATATTCAACACTTTATTATAAAGTAGGCTTAATGTTGGATAATTTTGCCCAACTGTAGGCTAATGTAAGTGTTCTGAGCACATTTAAGGTAAGTTAGGCTAAGCTAGGATGTTTGGTAAGTTAGGTATGTTAAATGCATTTTTGACTCACAATATTTTCAACTTATAATGGGTTTATTGGGGTATAATTCTATAAGTCAAGGAACATCTGTGTACACACACACACACACACACACACACACACCCTACTGCTTCTGTTTCTCTGAATAACCCTAATATTGAACCAAAGACCACAGATCTAAACTACAGGGAATCTATATACTACCTTTCTTCACACTCTCTTTCCTTCCACAGATATTTAGTAGATGTTATTATGTAGAGTTACTGCAGTATTGGCTGATATATGACGCTGAGCAAGATCAGACATTATACATGCTGATACAGAGCTACAGAATCTACACTAATCTAGCTAAAAATAGACTAAGGCAAGGAGAAATACTAGAGGTAAGGGGAGATATTTCATAATGACTAGAGTTAAAAACAGACATTTGGAATATGTCATAAATGTAATTTGCATAATCCCAATACCAAAGCTTCAAAATATGTAACTGAAACTGATAGAATAAAAAAAGATCAACAGATAAACCTACAAACACAGTAAAAGACTTTAACACACCATTCTCACCAGTTAACAGGGCAGGCAGACATGAAATGAGCCAGGATTTGGAAGATCTAAATAATTTACAAAGATCTGAAAATTAATAAAATTGGCTGGATTCTTGTAAATATGATTGCACTTATATTCTTTTCACGAGCATATAGAACACTTACAATTCAATTGACGAGGCATGCCCAAGATGGCCAAATAGGAACAGCTCCAGCCTCCAGCTCCCAGCATGAGCAACACAGAAGACGGGTGATTTCTCCACTTTCAACTGAGGTACCGGGTTCATCTTACTGGGGCGTGTCAGACAGTTGGTGCTGGTCCGTGGGTGCAGCCCAACCAGCGAGAGCTGAAGCAGAGCGAGGCATCACCTCACCTGAGAAGCGCAAGGGTAAAGGGAATTCTTTTTCCTAGCCAAAGGAAATTGAGACACACAACACCTGGAAATTCGGGTCACTCCCACACTAATACTATGCTTTACCAAGGGTCTTAGCAAATGGCACACCAGGAGATTATATCCCAAACCTGGCCCAGAGGGTCCCACACCCACGGAGTCTCCCTTATTGCTAGCACAGCAGTCTGAGATCTAACTGCAAGGCAGCAGCGAGGCTGGGTGAGGGGCGCCTGCCATTACTGAGTCATAAGTAGGTAAACAAGCCACCAAGAAGCTCAAATTGGGTGGAGCCAACCACAGCTCAAGGAGGCCAGCCTGCCTCTGTAGACTCCTCCTCTGGGGACAGGGCATAGCTAAACAAAAAGCAGCAGAAACCTCGGCAGAGGTAAATGCCCCTGTCTGACAGCTTTGAAGAGAGCAGTGGATCTCCCAGCACGGAGGTTGAGATCTCAGAATAGACAGATTGCCTGCTCAAGTGGGTCCCTGACCCCTGAGTAGCCTGACTGGGAGACATCCCCCACTAGGTGCAGACTGACACCTCACACCTCACACGGCAGGGTACACCCCTGAGACGAAGCTTCTAGAGAAAGAATCAGACAGCAACACTCACTGTTCAGCAATATTCTATCTTCTGCAGCCTCTGCTGCTGATACCCAGGCAAACAGGGTCTGGAATGGACCTCAAGCAAACTCCAACAGACCTACAGCTGAGGGTCCTGACTGTTAGAAGGAAAACTAACAAACAGGAAGGACACCTACACCAAAACCCCATCAGTACATCACCATCAAAGACCAAAGGCAGATAAAACCATAAAGATGGGGAAAAAGCAGGGCAGAAAAGCTAGAAATTCAAAAAATAAGAGCGCATCTCCCCCTCCAAAGGAACGCAGCTCATCGCCAGCAACAGAAGAAAGCTGGATGGAGAATGACTTTGACGAGTTGAGAGAAGGCGGCTTCGGTCATCAAACTTCTCAGAGCTAAAGGAGGAACTACGTAACCAGCACAAAGAAACTGAAAACCTTGAAAAAAGAATGGATGAATGGATAACTAGAATAATCAATGCAGAGAAGACCTTAAAAGAACTGATAGAGATGAAAACCATAACACAAGAACTACGTGACAAATGCACAAGCTTTAGTAACTGACTCCATCAACGGGAAGAAAGAGTATCAGTGATTGAAGATCAAATGAATGAAATGAAGCGAGAAGAGAAGTGTAGAGAAAAAAGAGTAAAAAGAAATGAACAAAGCCTTCAAGAAATATGGGATTATGTGAAAAGACCAAATCTATGTCTGATTGGTGTGCCTGAAAGTGACGGGGAAAATGGAACCAAGTTGGAAAACAGTCTGCAGGATATCATCCAGGAGAACTTCCCCAACCTAGTAAGGCAGGCTGCCATTCAAATTCAGAAAATACAGAGAATGCCACAAAGATACTCATCGAGAAGAGCAACTCCAAGACACATAATTGTCAGATTCACAAAAGTTGAAATGAAGGAAAAAATGTTAAGGGCAGCCAGAGAGAAAGGCCGGGTTACAAACAAAGGGAAGCCCATAAGACTAACAGCAGATCTCTTGGCAGAAACTCTCCAAGCCAGAAGAGAGTGGGGGCCAATATTCAACATTCTTAAAGAAAAGAATTTTCAACCCAGAATTTCATATCCAGCCATACTAAGTTTCATAAGTGAAGGAGAAGTAAAATCCTTTATAGACAAGCAAATGCTTAGAGATTTTGTCACCACCTGGCCTGCCCTACAAGAGATCCTGAAGGAAGCACTAAACATGGAAAGGAACAACAGGTACCAGCCATTGCAAAAACATGCCAAAATGTAAAGTCCATAGATGCTAGGAAGAAACTGCATCAACTAGTGAGCAAAAGAACTCAATCGAATTTACAAAAAAAAAAAAAAAAAAAAAAAAAAAAAAAAAAAAACCATCAAAAAGTGGGCAAAGGATATGAACAGACATTTCTCAAAAGAAGACATTCATACAGCCAACAGACACATGAAAAAATGCTCATCATCACTTGCCATCAGAGAAATGCAAACCAAAAGCACAATGAGATACCATCTCACACCAGTTAGAATGGCAATCATTAAAATATCTGGAAACAACAGGTGCTGGAGAGGATGTGGAGAAATAGGAACACTTTTACATTGTTGGTGGGGCTGTAAGCTAGTTCGACCATTGTGGAAAACAGTGTGGCAATTCCTCAAGGATCTAGAACTAGAAATACCATTTGACCCAGCCATCCCATTACTGGGGATATACCCAAAGGATTATAAGTCATGCTGCTATAAAGACATTTGCACACGTATGTTTATTGTGGCACTATTCACAATAGCAAAGACTTGGAATCAACCCAAATGTCCATCAGTGACAGACTGGATTAAGAAAATGTGGCACACATACACCATGGACTACTATGCAGCCATAAAAAAGGATGAGTTTGTGTCCTTTGTAGGGACATGGATCCAGCTGGAAACCATCATTCTCAGCAAACTATTGCAAGAACAGAAAACCAAATACCACATGTTTTCACTCATAGGTGGGAATTAAACAAGGAGATCACTTGGACACAGGAAGAGAATCATCACACACCGGGTCCTATTGTGGGGAGGGGAAAGTGAGGAGAGATAGCATTAGGAGATATACCTAATGTAAATGACGAGTTAATGGGTGCAGTACACCAACATGGCACAAATATACATATGTAACAAACCTGCATGTTGTGCACATGTACCCTAGAACTTAAAGTATAAAAAAAAAGAACATTTACAAAAAGCAATCATATAGTTATAAATTAAGCCTCAATCGCTTTTTAAAATTTGGGATAGTTCAGGGTATATTCTCTGATGATATTGGCAGTAAGCTGGAACTAAACAATTGGAAATCCCAAATTGCCTAAACAGTAAATAAAACATTAAACAATACATTTCATCTTCATACATGAGTTAAAGAGGAAAACAAAATAAAAATTGGAAAGTATTTTAAAGCGAGTGGTACATCATTTCAAAAATGCAGCCAAAGGGCCAGGTGCGATGTCACACCTGTAATCCCAGCAGTTTGGGAGGCCAAGGCAGGTGGATCATGAGCTTAAGAGATAAGAGACCATCCTGGCCAACATGGTGAAACCCGTCTCTACTAAAAAGACAAAAATTGGCTGGGCATGGTCATGTGAACCTGTAGTCCCAGCTACAATGCTGAGGCAGGAGAATCGCTTGAACCTGGGAGGTGGCCACTGCACTCCAGCCTGGTGACAGAGCACAACTCTGTCTAAAAAAAAAAGAAAAAATGCAGCCAAAGGATTACTTAGAAAAAAGCAAACTTGAAATGTACATGTTACACAAGAAGACTAAAATACTTAAGCCTCCATTTCAACCCACAACAACAAAAATAGCAAATTAAGTAAGGGGAGAAAGTAAATTACAAAGAGTAAAAAGAGAAATGAATTTAAAAATATAGAAAAAATATACCATAGAAAATTCAACAAAGCAATAGTCTGTTTAAAAGATAACAAAAGGGTAGCTCTCAATGAAGATAGATTAAAATATAGAGAGATTTTCGATATCTGGAATAAAAAAGACTCTCATTACAGACACTGTAGACATCAAAATCTTATTAAGAATAAGAGTAGCAGTAATATGACAATTTGGATTAAGTTTTTAAAATTCTTTTTAAAAAGGACTTACCAAAACTCACAAAAAAAAGTTTTTGTAAGAAATTGAAACTTATTAAAAACATCCTCACATAAATAATTCTGGGCTTATTTAGCTTCACTGATTCTTCCAAACACAGTGGTAGAAATAACACTGCTTTGTGCACATTCATCCAAGAAATGAACAAGTATTTAAGATATTCACATTGCAAACTCAAAACATTATTGAGAGAAATTTTTGAAGGCTTAAATAGAGAATATTATTATGTTCATGGATTAGAAAACTCAATATTGTAAAGATTTTTATTCTCCACAAATTTAACCTATGGATTTGATATCATACTATTAGAAAATGGTAAAGTATTCTTAAAATGCATATGGTGACGAAAAGTGCTGAAAATAACCAAGGCAATCTTAAATGTCAAAGTTGGGAGAGTAACAGTAAGGGATGGTAAGACTGAATCAGGTTGTAATTATAGCACTTTTATACTGGTGCAAGGAAAGACAAACATACTAATGTTACTGAATGGAGTCCACAAATCAATACACACGTGCAAACACATGATTTACACCAAAACAACACTACAGTGCAATAGAAAAGATGGCCTTTTCAATGAGCAACGCTGGGTCAATTTGTTATCCACATGAATTGATAACGTGTGTCTTGGCTGCTATTTTATATCATATACAAAATGCAACTCCAGATGGATTGCAGATCTAAGTGTGGAAGAAGAAACAGTAAAGCTTTTGGAGAAAAACATAGAAGGACATTCTTGTGACCTTGGCACTGGCAATGATTTCATAAATAGGACACAAAAGGACCTAACTGTAAACAAACAAACAAAAAAAGACAGATCAAAGACAAATTTATTTTAACATCAAGAACTTGTGTTCATCAAAAGACATCACTGAGTAAAAATACAGCCCCAAAAATAGTTGAAGTTATTCTCAATATGTGTATCTGGCAATAAGTCACATCCAGAATAAACAATCCCAACAAATTAATAATAATAAAAGAGACTGTAGAATAAAAAAAAGTCAAAAGAGACTTGAATAGACCCTTAAAAACAGAAGATATTCAATGTCAAGCATATGATAAGGTGGGAAATACCCATGAAAACCATAATGTAATAAAACTGAATATCCATCATAATAACCAAAATGAAAAAGACATTTAATGCCAAGTGTTGACAAGGATGTGGAACAACTGGAACTCTCATATACTACTCATGGGGGTGTAAGTGGTTTATCCTTTTTGTATCTTCTGTAGATAAACACATAGATCCTATTAGGATCCTATTATGTATGCAGCAGCTCCACTCCTAAGTGCATATGCAGAAGAAAGGAGTCCAGTCCCAAACCAGAAACTGCTCAAATGCCCATCAATTGTAATATGGATGAGGAAATGGCCATATATTCATACAATGGAATTATACAATAAGAATGGATAGGCCAAGTGTGACGGTGGAAGCCTGTAATCCCAGCACTTTAAGAAGCCAAGGCTGGAGGATTGCTTGAGCCCAGGAGTTTAAGACCAGCCTTGGACAAGATGGCAAAACTCTGTCTGTACAAAAAAATAAAATAAAATAAAAATTAGCTGGGCCTGTTGGCACATTCCTGTAGTCCCAGCTACTCAGGAGGTTGAGGTAGGAGGATTGCTTGAGCCCAGGAGGTTGAGGCTACAGTGAGCCATGATCATGCCACTGCACTCCAGTCTGTGCAACAGGGTGAGACCCTATCTCAAAAAAAAAAAAAAAAAAAGAAAAGAAAGAACAATATGCACCCACATAAAAAATATCAATGAATCTCACCAATAAAATACTGAATTTGAAAAAGTCAAACACAAAAGAGCACATGCTGTAATGCTTCCAATTATTTACAAAGTACAAAACAGGCAAAGATAATCTGTGCTGGTAGAAGTCATGATAGTGGTTTAGCTGGTTTAGGATCGTGTTTCAGGAGGGAAGAGGAGGCACTAAAAGGAAAGCAGCAGGAATACTTCTGGGGTGTTGATAATGTTATGTTTCTTGAACTGAGTGCTGGCTACTAATGTGGGTTCTGTGTGTAAAAATTTACCAAGCTGTATACTTGTAATGTATTCATTTTTGTGTATGTATATAATTCTTTTTAAGCATTAGGACAAATACCTAAGGCATGCAGGGCTTAAAACCTAGATGATGGGTTGACAGTACGGGAAACCACCATGGCACATGTATACCTATGTAACAAACCTGCACATTCTGCACATGTATCCCAGAACTTAGAGTAAAATAATAATAATAAAAAAGCCATAAGCTTAAAAATCAGAACAAACAAACAAAAACAAAACAAAACCAATAAACCTTGGCTCTGGAGGTCAGAGTACTTGGGTCTACGTCCCACACTTACTAGCTAAGTAATGTTGGGCAGGTTATTTACCTGTACCATGCCTGACTCTATATGGAAGATGGCCATAGAAGAGTACTTACTTTCCAAGCTGTGAGGATCACCTAATGATGCATTTAAAACACGCAAAACACTTCTCAAAAGAAAGTGACCACTCAAATATTGGTTGTCAAAGAATGGCTCATAGGCAATTTAGCTAGAACTCAGCTGAAGTTTATTCACCTGAGAGGGAGTTCAATCATATATAGATTGTCTCTCCGAAAGGAAGAATTTTAAAAGGCAAAATCTACAGATGGACTATGAAACAGAAAATCTTATTTTATTTTCTCCTAGGGTAAAATGATTGACTAAAGATACCAAGGAGGGCAATTTTCCCTTGAGCAGACTGGAAGAGTTACTGAGAGAAGAGGAGGTGTTTGAACATTTTCCAGAACCTTCTGCCTTCTAGGTAGAAGAGTGATGGGTCCTTAAATGAGTGCCTCCTCCTTAAGCTAAGGCTACAGCTTCTCTGTCATTGTGATTCTCATTTTCCTTTTCTGGTCAACCTCAGCTTGCAGAGGAAGTAAGGTGACCATGAGGACTTCTGTCTTAGAAATGGTGTAATCTACTGCATGTCAGCTCAGGATAATGGCTGTGTAGCATCTTAAAGTACCTGCGAATCAATAGTGGAGAAAGCCAAGAAATATGAATAACATTATAAGAAACATTTAGGACTTATTTGGTTTCAGTTTTTTGACTCACCTAGGCATAACCAGAAGAATAGTTCTGGCCAGGCATGGTGGCTCCCAGTGCTTATGGAGGCCAAGGCAGGAGTATTGCTTGAGCCTAGGAGTTTGAAGTTACAGTGAGCTGTGATCACACCACTGCACTTCGGCCTGGGAGACAGAGCAAAACTCTGTCTCTAAGAATCATTGTGGCTGACTTTAGGTAATCAGATGACTGTTCATCTTAATTAATTGTTTTACTTACTTCCTAAATTGCTTTCCCAGATGAAATAAGATATTTTAGTAATTACATAGGCTCCACCTTTGATGGCCAGTCTCTATGGTTGTGGGCAACTTTTATTGCTTCAAACTACTTTAATTGGTTAATACATACTGCTGTATTAGGCCTCTAAAAGTTGTCCTGTTTCATTTTCCATCTGGACCAGAGTCAGGGATAAATTACAGAACACATTGTTTACTTGGGGAGATGCTAGGCAAGGTAGAATTTCTTTCAAACCAGTGAATTCCAGTATCTTAGACTTCTTCTAAGAAATGAACGTAGGCTGGGCACGGTGGCTCATGCCTGTAATCCCAGCACTTTGGGAGGCCGAGGTGGGCAGATCACTTGAGGTCAGGAATTCAAGAGCAGCCTGGCCAACATGGTGAAATCCTGTCTTTACTACAAATACAAAAATTAGCTGGGCATGGTGGTGGGTGCCTGTAATCCCAGCTACTTGGGAGGCTGAGGCAGGAAAATCACTTGAACCCGAGAGATGGAGGTTGTAGTGAGCCGAGATGGAACCACTCCACTCCAGCCTGGGTGGCAGAGCAAGATACCATCTCAAAAAAAAAAAAAAAAAAAAAAAAGAAAGAAAGAAAAGAAAAGAAGAAGAAAGAAAAAAAAAGAGAAATGAATGTAGCTTTATCTGAATGAAATTCCAGCAACCTGTTCTGGGCTGATGAACACATCCCTGTGCCGGGAAGATGGCAGGCTCCACCTGCACGGGGACAGAAGCTTCTGTGCTCGGGATCCTTCCTGACTTCATGCTGTATGTACATCTTCATCTGGCCATTCATCTGTATCCTTTATAATATTCTTTATAATAAATTGGCAAAATGTTTCCCTGAATTCTGTGAGGGGTCCTAGCAAGTTATCAAACCCAAGGAGGGACAGCCATGGGAACCATCTATAGCCAGTCAGAAACACAGGTCACAACTGCCACTGTGTCATCTGAAGTGGTGAGCAGTCTTGAAGGATGGAGCCTTTAACCTGTAGGATCCAATGCTATCTTCAGACAGAGAGTGTCAGAATTGGATTGACTTATAGGACATCTAGTTGGTGTCCACTGGAGAACTGCTGCTTGGTAGGGAGAAACCCCAAACATCTGGTCACGTAAGTGTCCTGTGCTCCGTTGAATGTGAGAGAAGGAAAAATAGTTCGTTTTTTCTATCTCATACACAGCCAGAGGGAAAAAATAATAAAACATAAGAAAGAAAATAAGAAAACATAAGATATTATTATTCTGATCATGGATTTTGATTCAATGGTCTTAGAAAGATGTCTACAACGGATATAGTCTTGATCCTCAGATCCTTAATATAACCGTCTACTACTGGATCTTTCTGAGGCATTTTAATGAGCATCAGAGCTAGATCTCTAGGTGAAATGAGTGTCCAGATTGTAAGGTCTGCAGCATATTTATATTGGGAATGCTGGATCCATGGAAGATATGCTGTAGAGTTGAAGAACTGGTTAAGGTAATTGAAATGTTTCTTTCTAATGTGATGCCAAGGCTGACTTCAACTTGTGTGTTTTCAATATAGCCAGTCTCCAGGTTGTGTATCAGATGGGGATGTCTCTGGTTGTATCACTTTTGGAAGGGCAGCTTATCCTTCTTGGGCATGAGGCAATGTACATAACAGTCATTTTTTGTAATACCTAACAAAATCAGAATAAAACACGGTAGACTCTGACAATTTCTTAAGTTTCCACTGCTGATAGAAAAAGCCAGTTTACTAAAAATAGTCCTTAATGCTTCAAGAATACTTGCCAGTGGTGCTTATGGCTACAGCATTTACTCTGAGATAACTTTGCTCTGATGGATCTCATTTTTATTATTCTGGCATTGCTCTAATATATCGACTTCAGAAACAACAGACATCATTCTATTTATTCTGTGCTTAGTAGTGGTTTTCCATTTACAAAATATAGTAAATCTCAATAACTGAAAATGTCAAATCCTAGAAAATATAGCATTCCTTTGGGGCATGGTGGCTCACACCTATAATCCCAGCACTTGGGAGGCTGAGGTGAGTGGATTGCTTGAGCCCAGGAGTTTGAGACCAGCCTGGACAACATAACAAGCCCCCATCTCCTAAAGTAAATTAATTAATTAAATGTAAAAAAAGAAAACTGTGGCATTTCTATATTATTACCTAATGTTAGCATCATTCTCAAAAAGTTGTTGGTCAAAGATTCATTTGATAAGTTTGAATTTTCTGAAACAGATGATTCTGATGCTTTAGACAATTCTGATGTCAGTTCTGTTTAGAAATAACTCCAAGAACAGTTTTTATATTTTATTTTCAGATTGAAAATCAGATTTGCTTCAGCCTTATATTTTTCCATTCTCACACTACTATGAGGAAGTACGCAAGACTGGGTAATTTATAAAGAAAAGAGGTTTAATTGACACACAATTCAGCACGGCTGGGGAGACCTCAGGAAACTTACAATCATGGCAGAAGGGGAAAAAAAACATGTCCTTCTTCAAAAGGCAGCAGGAGAGAGAAGGGCTGAGCAAAGAGGGGGTGGGAAGCCCCTTATCAAACCATCAGATCTCATGAGAACTCACTATCACGAGAACAGCATGGAGGTGACTGCCCCCATGATTAAATTACTATCTATCAGGTGCCTCCCACCAAACATGGGGATTACGGGAACTACAATTCATGATGAGATTTAGGTGGGGAAACAGCCAAGCCATATCAAGCCTCAAAGAGCACGTTTATGTAAAATTACATTTAATTTTAGTCCTGTCAGTGAGATGCACTTTTTATTTGTTCGTTTGTTTTTGAGACAGGGTCTTGCTCTGTCACCTAGGCTGGAGTGCAGTGGCACGATCTCAGCTCACTGCAACCTCCGCCTCCGGGGTTCAAGCAATTCTCCTGCCTCAGCTTCCCGAGTAGCTGAGACTACAGGTGAACACCGCCATGCCTGGCTAATTTGTTTGTATTTTAGTAGAGACGGGGTTTCACTGTGTTGCCCAGGCTGGTCTCGAACTCCTGAGCACTTTTTTTTTTTTTTTACTAAACAGGAAAAAGATTAAATTCCCTTTTCTCATTTTCATATGGGAGCCAAAAGTCATTTTTCCAAAGATTGCCTTCAGTATTGCCTTCGGACAACCAAGGCAATAATTTAAATAGGTGTTTCACAACCACATGTCATGTATATCCCAATCCTTGAATAGATGAATTTTTAGTGTCTTCAGTTTTCTAGACCAGAGAACCCGTTCCAGATCTCTTCCATTTCCTCCATGTCTTGCTTTGGTGCCTGCTGTCCACTGCCAGTCCCAACCTCTCCACCAATAAGGGCTTTGATTGCAAACAACTAACTCTGATTAATTTAATCAGAAAAGGACTATATAGGGAAAGTATTGGGTAGTTTACAGAATCAACAGGAAACCAGGAGAACACGATTTTAAAATTTAGCAGAAACCAAGGGCAGCCAGGAAGACTGACAAGATCCCATAACAAAAATAACCTGATTAAAAATGCCCTGGCCATGGTCCCATGATGGCAACCACACTGCAACTAATACTATCACTACTGCTGCTGCCACCGTTGCTGGATAATGTTCACCAATGCCAGCACCACTGCCACAGAACCACTGGGTGAATATGAGTGGTCTTCTGTCCCTGCATCTGCGCATCACTCCATTTAAACTCAAAGTTCCAGGTGGGAGCATTGGAGTGTCTGAACTTTGATTTTGCATTTGAGCTCTACATGCCAGCAATTTGGGAAAGTTGAAGGCACAAAATAATACTTTACAAATATTAGAGGAAGTTTCAGATACTAGCATGAAAAAAATGACAAATTTCCCCTATATAACCTGCAACAAGATTTTATGATAGCAGATTTTATGCTAGATAGAAAAATACATACATAGATACATAGAATTATGCATGAATATATACACACATACATAAAGGAGAAAGATCTTCAGGTTTTGGGAGAAGAGCCATAGAAAAGATGTATTCTCTTATTTATCTGGCTTAAATTCATCTATACCTCTCATCTCTTTTATATGTTTACTACAACATACACTCCTGACAATATGCAAGCTTCATAAGAGAATATATCTTATAAATCTAGCATCCTCTTTAACTCCAAACAGACGATGCTGTACAGAATATGTCCCTGATAAGTAACTATTGATTTATTGATCCTTTATGTCAATAGCTCCTTGAGCACCAATTGATTCACGAGTAAAAAGAAAGGCCTAGATGTTAGAAGTAACCCACAACTGTGAAGAAAACTATGGATATCAAGGGATGGGCAAGTTCAGAGAGTGAGGCACTGAAACTAGTAGGTATGAAAAAGACTCATGGATTTCTTTCTTTGAAATCTAAGGTAAAAATAAATGAAAATCATAACCATTAAGGACTGAAAATCGAACCTAGCTGTTTCATTTCTTTAAAAGCATACTCAGTGCAACTATAATATCTACTTAAAATAATACCATACTTGACTATCTTAATAACATGCACTGTTTTCCCCCAGGAACATAAGGAAAGAGATGCTATTTTATTCAAAGCTGAAACCAGACCCACCTGCTGTTCAATATATATACATATATATACACACATATATGTATCAGTTTAACTTGTAGATCTAGACGTCTAAAGTAACTAAAGGATTCTCGTAAAGTACTTGTCTTGGCATACTTCATGGCCTCCATTCTGTGCTTGCAATTTTGTACTAATTAGTATTGGCCAGCAAAATTATACATATTACATTGACCCCAAATGATAAGCTTTGCTCACACAACTAAGGCAAAACAATGGCAAATTTTTTCAGTAATAGGCCCAATGGTAGTTTTGCAAGAAAATTCTGAAAGGGCAAATTCTTACAAGGAAATATATTGAACTCTTAAAAGTCCAAGAACATTTCTTAATTAAAATGTCATTGCTTGAAAAATTCAATTATGCTTTAATGTTTACTCAGCTGGCTCTGACATATAGAGATGTACTTCACCATGATGGCAATGTTGAATAGTCTAGAATTTTAATATGCAGAACTTATTCGTGATTATGGAAACCAAGAGGCAGATCAGCAAGGGTCTAAATGACCTAGGTCATAAGTAAACGTTTTAAGAGAGAAAATGCAAAGATAAAATAACCTGGATTCCTTATAGTATTTATTATTAAAAGGGAAAAAAAGCACTTGACAGGAAGGCATAAAAGAAAGCATGCTAATATTCTCAGATATGAAAGTCAATTCACATATGTTTACAAAGATGTTTGAAAGCCAAACCTGGTGTATGCAGGTAAGGTGTACATTGGGAGAGAAGAGTAAGACTGGTAACAATGGCAAACTTGTGTCTTCAGAAAAAGCATGGCTGGGTTACCCACAAAGGAAGCATGCCATGGAGACTCGAGATGGGAATGGTATCCTGGTTAGTTTTGATGAAGATGGTCAGAACCAGATATTCATATGCTGTTTCTCTTCACCATACTAGATTCCAGGAGGGTAGATACACAGAGGCGCCTCCAAAGACATGGGACACAATCTATTACTAGATAGAATTTTGTGTTCAAATCACCATAGGATACTGTACACTTGAGAAGGTGAAATGAGCTTAATAAGCCCCCAAGGCTCTCTTTACGTTTTTACTGCAAGTTCAGAAACAGGTTACTGGTTCACTGGTTCAGAAACAGGTTTAACTGGCCTCTGTCATTGTTGCTTTTACCCAGGCCAGCCCTGGAAATTAGCCTTCTGCCTTTCTTTCTTTCTTCCGTTTTTTTTTTTTTCTTTTTCCTTTTTTTTTTTTTTTTTGAGACAGAGTCTCGCTCTGTCGCCCAGGCTGGAGTGCAATGGCACCATCTCGGCTCACTTCAAGCTCCGTCTCCTGGGTTCACGCCATTCTCCTGCCTCAGCCTCCGGAGTAGCTAGGACTACAGGCACCCACCACCAAGCGCAGCTAATTTTTGTATTTTTAGTAGAGACGGGGTTTTGCCACGTTGACCAGGCTGGTTTTGAGCTCCTGACCTCAGGTGATCCGCCCCTCTCGGCCTCCCAAAGTGCTGGGATTACAGGCGTGAGCCACTGCGCCCTGCCGGCCCTCTGCATTTCTGCAGTGAGAAGATGCGTGCAAAAGGAAAAAACAGAGCACTGCAATTCAGACTTGAAACAGATGTGGCCCTCTCCACACACCTTTTCCCATGGACCTGCCTGTGATTCCTACATGGCCATCCTAGAATTGGTGATGCCGGATAATCTAGGCCACTGGTTCTCAAATTTAGCTGTATATTGCATCACCTGGGTAGATTTAAAAACTACTGATCCCTGGGCCCCACTTCCAGAGATTCTGATTTCATTGGTCTGAGTAATTGCCTGGGCATCATCAGTTAAAGGGTCTCCAGGTGATTCTAATAGGTAGCCAAGGGTGAGGACAATTGACCTAGGCCAGAGGCAACATAGCAGTTGCAAGCAATGGAGGGACTTGTAAGAGCACCTGCAATGTGGAAAGACGGTCAAGAGAAAGATATGAATAATAATGGGGCAAATGACAGCAAACCATGTAAAGGAGCTTATTTATTTCTTTGCTGCACCGTGGAGGACCACTCAATACTAATTCTGACTGCCTAATCTATTTTTTTTTTAACCCAGACGCGCTGTGGTGAATAGTAACTTCCACCGCAATCAGACTTCTTTAGATGTTTGAATGTTTGGTTGTTATTGGCCTTTTCACTTTTATTCAAAAATATAGCCTCTTAACTTAATATACTGTCATCATACTCTGTAAGAAAATTGGGATCTGGTCAAAATAAATGAAAGGAGAAAAACCTATCCCTTGAAAGAGTAATCTTTAGCAAGTACTGTAGGCAGTCAGGATTCATCAGGACAATTTTTTAAATAAACTTTTTTCTAGTGTTATCAAACAGGAGCTGGATTTTATGATTAAAAAAAACAGCTATGTACTCAGGAAACATCATGAGAAGAAGAAACTATATATAATATGCTTTGAGTGGCAGGAAATAAAACTCAAATTGGTCTAAATAATAAAGGAGATTGTATTGGTTCATTTTTACATTGCTATAAAGAAATGCCCAAGACTTGGTAACTTATAAAGGAAAGAGTTTTAATTAACTCACAGTGCTGCATGGCTGGGGAGGCCTCAGAAAACTTACAATCATGGCAGAAGGAGAGGCAGCCGCCTTCTTATGGTGGGAGGAGAGAGAGAGAGCGTGTGAAGGAGGAACTGTCAAACACCTAACACTTATAAAACCGTCAGATCTCATGAGAACTTACTATCACAAGACCAGCATGGGGGAAACTGTCCCCATGATCCAATCACCTCCCACTAGGTTCCTTCTTGAACAGATAGGGATAATGGGGATGGATTATAATTCGATATGAGATTTGGGTGGGGACATAGAGCCAAACCATATTCAAGATGTATTGGCTTGTATGTAATGGAAAAATCTAGAGGCGTTAAGAGGTTTCAGCTGCAGTGTGGTCAGGATTTCAACTCGATTTCTCTATTATTTTCAGTTCTGTCATCTCCTTTGTATTGGATTTGTCCTCAGGCTAGCTATCCTTATGGCGGCAAAATGGCAGACAAGCTACAGGGGATCTCCTTGGTTGGTGTTTTTCATTTGCAAGCAATTGTATCTTTTGGCTGTGCTCTTGAAGGCGTTAGAAAAGTTATTATATTTTCATTTAAGTCCCCAGAAAATAGCTTCTAAAATCTTATTGTCCCAAATTGGACCACATATCCATCCCTGAATCCATTACCATAGCTAGTAGAATGGAATGGCTTGAGCAAGACAGGGCCCACTCCTGAATTTGGGGGTGACATCAGGCTTTGTAGAATTATATGAGACCCCAGATGTAATTTTTTTAAAAAAAAGGAAATGAGAAGAAACGGGGCTGGGCAGACAGCAAGCATATGTATAAAATAACTTCTAATAGGGAACCAAGGTAGCTGGGTTCCCATTTGAATTCTACTAGTTTTGTGTCTTTGGTAAACAAGTCACTTTTATTGTTAAAATGAGCATATTTGACAAGGTGGTCTGCTTTCTAAGGTCTTGTTAAAACCTACAATCTTAACTTTATATCTCTAAAATATCATTTGCCTGAGATACTGGCTTTCAGTTCTATTTTGGGGGACACATTTAAAGAAATAGATTTGATTTATGGTCTGGGGCAAAATAGTAAAAGGAAATTGGAAGAATGTTTCCACTTCCCTTTGGTAACACAGGCACCTCTGGTCTTTTTAGCGACTACTGATGGAGTCAACTACTGACTTCTTTTTTACTGTTTTTCTGAGTGACTGATAAATGAGAGCAATTTCTCTGACTTGTATAAGAAAGGATTTTCTTATATTTGTTTTAAGACTTCCTAGAATGATTCACTTTGCTACCACCATTCTGTTGCACTTGCGAAATGTTATGTGACACTGCTAAGGTAAATTTATTGAGGCTCTCAATTTTAATTAGTTTTTTTCTCATATTTTCTCTGAAAAGTTAATCCCCTTTTAATGAAATTGTAAAATATAAGCAAATCTTACATGACACTTTTATCACCTCCTCATTTGAGATCAAAAGTCTAACTGTATTGCCCTCTAAAATTCTACCAAATTTTAAGTGCATATTAAAATGGTAATTTTTATCTCAGATCAATGGCTGAGCTTTAATTTATTTGAGCAAAATAAAACAATACAGATAATGGTTTATTGTTGTATTTCAACATGTTTTATAGTACTAAGATATTATTGTAGTGATTTTTATCACTGTTTGAAGTAAAGTAGGAAGCAGATTCTTAACTTGAAAACTTAATGGGTCTAAATTTTCCATCAGAAAATAATCTACCAAATAACATCTTCATAATGAAAAAGGGATTTGCTCTCATCTCTCTCCCAAGTTTTATGATGTAAAATGGTACCCACTGTTACATGTGAGTGATTGTAAAAATCTAGCACATGTGAGAGTTGGCTGGAATAATAGTATTATTACTTTAGCTTAGTGCTAAAGAAAATATTTGTACTGAAATCTCTCTTCTGAATTTACCAACTATCTCTTACATTGAAGACCTGAAATGGCATTTTTGGCTCCATGAACAGTGCAATGATATCCTCCATTTAATTTGGGCAACCAGTTTATATTGTTTTAGCTTTCTTCTTTATTTATGATCAAAGTATAGGTTCACTTTGTAGCCTTATGTTGACAATTTACAACCAGCTCATAAATGCCCCATCTTGTGATTTATGGTGGGCCTCCTCCTTGCTGTCCATGACCTCTTTCTCCCAGGTCCCCACTCATTGCTCATCTCAGGCAACCAGTTGAAATTCATTAGCTTAGGTACCTGTTGGAAAAGGAAAGCCAGCGTTTAAACAATGTCTACATTATCTCCAAGCTCTTGAAGCCAGTAAGTCAAAGGAGTGAAATATAATGAGTTGTAATGATTGGGTCTGCCAACCGCTCAGAGTAAGACTCAACTTTGTTGATAAGTGTAGTTAACACTTATCAGAGGAAAAATAAAAGGCAACACTAGTGTTAGTAATGAAATTAATTGAGAAAAAGCTAGTTAACTGTCAAACTAGAAGAACCTTGAGAAGAAAGGCAGCTTCTAAAGGTCAATACTCAGCGTGCTGTAATCTTTACCATCTGTGTTCAGGCTGGTAAGATTCTGAGACTGTCATATGTAGCCCTTTTTCTGAAAATAACAGACAAGGGAAAAAAGACTTGCCCCACAGGGAGCCTGGATGTACTTAGCTGGGTAGAAAATGAAAACACTATATGGTATAAACTTAGGATGACCCTTGATTTTTCTTCCCCTTGACCTACATGGGTCCACAGATAGTTTCAGAAAAGCAGTGCCATGGCAAATTGAAATAATTCCATCACCAATGAAATGTAATGTTATATTTACAAGGTGGAACACTAGGCAGCTTGAGTCAATATGAACACCCTCTATCGTCTGACTCTATCTGACGAAGGCTAACAAGGCCATCACCATGTTTTCCTAGTAGGAAAGCTTTTTACATAAGTGGAAAAATGAACTTGGTTTCTCTTTACTTGAAGATTTGACAAATATATTAGAAATCTAGAATGTTGTGATTCTATATATAGTGACATAGCTTACTCTTGTTAGAACAATATTTAGAGGTTTGGTGTTATATAGTCTTTTTAGAAGACTTATACCAAATATACCAGATGTTTATTACTACAAGGGATAATTTCATGCACTCTCATTTCTTAAATCAGTAGTGTTTTCACATAATGGAAAATGATCAAGGAATAAATAAAAATATGTAATATTCATATACATATAAATGTATATGATTATATATATGCATATATGTGTATGTAAAATTATATATTATTATTTATTAGATAAATTATGTATAAACTGTAATGATTCTTTGGAAATTTTGTATATTCTAATTAAGGTATAAAATACTATTGTTTTACCTCCCTCTATTATATACAAAGTACAGTGTTTTCAATATTATTCATAGAATACCAATTTCTATTTTTTTCTAAAAATCCAATCCTTCAGATATTTTCAGCTCTAACTTTTCCTGTTGTACTACCTCCATCTCTAGATGACCTCATCTATACAGCTCATTTTTTATGCATACGACTTCATTTTATACTCACAACATGCCGAGAATTCATGAATACACATGTGACTTCAAAGATCCATGATACCGTCTTATAATAAAACATTTCCCTGGATTCATTGGTGCTATTTTAACCATGATAGGGGTGGCAAGTTTTACAAAGTGTGCTGACATCTAAACTTCATAAATAAAACTGCAGGTTAACTGATTTGTTTTTCTCTTCTGTGATTTCCTTGATTTGTTTTAGAAACACAAAAAAGGAATTTCTCGTCTCTGCAACATTTGTCACTGCTTCCGTAGCCTCCCAGGAAAATAGGATCCATAAAATCTTAGACATAAAATATAATAACACTCTCCAAATGCTGGTTAATAAAATGCTCCGCCTCTTTAGGAGAAAGAGATATTTTATTTGTATTCATTAGGGTGACCTAACCACTCACTAGTACACTTTATTATACCTCTCCTGTGTGATGTAATAGCTTGAACACATGAAAATAAAGCATGCAGATTGCATTGCTTTCTCTCTTCATGTACTTAAAACACAGGTACCCCTAGTCTCTCCCTTTTCCTATCCTCCCTTTTCATTTCCTCCTCTTACTCGTCTTCTCTTTGTTTCCTTCTCTTTCTCCTCCATGATCTGCACACCAAGACTCCCCTAACAAGCCATTCATTTTTATATTCTGAAGGCAATCTTGTCAGTTAAAGCCCCTGTGAGATTTCTTGAGTGGGTTAGGTTTATTTTCTTGTTGTTGCTTTGATATCGTGGGTTACATATTACTCATTTCAACTGGTTTATGTTGACCTAAAGGCCTTTTCTTTTTGGAAGAATGCATTGTTTTATAACTAATTAGTAAAGAAAAAATTATTGTAATTAGTGAATATAGAACTAAGAATGAAAAGCTGTTCTAGAAAAACAGAAATAGAGAAAGAAAGAAACTTTTTACACAAAGGCTGCTAAATAAATGACTCCCTTAGTTTTAGGAAAAGGAATGTCACCATTAACAAATGATACTACTCTGAGCCTATTATGTTGAATATTGTGTCACTGTCAATCACTTGGCAATCCACAGGGCAATACTTCTCCATAATAACTGCCAACTTCAGTCAATATATTTGCATCATTTTACTTTAGAGGCTTATGAAATGCAAATAAACATTCTACTAATAGTGCTTCTTATTTAATTAGTTCTGCCTGGTGGATATTCTTTTTCCTCACCAAGGCCTTAAAAGTAAGAATTTCAATTCCAAGCCTGATTTGGCCATTTGACAATTCTTTGCATTGCTGACCCATTGTTTTGAGGTTGTTGACCAAGGAGATAGGAATTACAACATGAGAAATAAGACCCTTTTTTGAAAGAAGGTACACAATGCAGGCATCTGTCGTTCAGCATATTATTTAAAAACTCAGAGAAAAGAATCATACCCACATTGTTTTTTAAACTGGTTTTAAAAAAACATCTTTGGGAAATGGATACTGTGTTTCTGTCTGAAGTGAAAGTCATCCACTACAAATATTTTGCTCTGTTATTCTACTACATGTATGCGCATGTTAACCCAGCATCATTCATTTTGAGAAAATACTGCCTACTTAAATACTTTATTAGCATAATTTTTATTTGCATTTCTCCTTCACCCCATAGTAATTCTGCTTATATAGAAAGTAGACAAGTGACACAGGCCTGGCAAATCAGAATAACCCATGACCCTAAACAATTAAGAATAGAAGCTGCCCAGCTAGTTGTTTGCAGAGCCTAGGACCATTATTTAAGATCTATTCTGCCCTCTGGAAGGGGTACCCTATTTCAGAAACCTTGACAGCCAGCTTGGATTGACCAAGTGCTTTGTTGGATGAAGTGAAACAGGTACTCATCAGCTTTCTATCCTCTTTTCACAATTTTTGGCTACATGGAACATGACCTCAACTCAGCATTGACAAGGAAGCAAGGCAGTTTGATTGCACTTCAGGAACTTAGGTTTAAACCACGAGGATGATGCATTCACAGACAATTGGGACCAATGTGAATTACACATTTATAGTAAGAGCCTTTTAGAAGATATTCCAGCCTATCTGTATCACTGATGTGACACAGTCTTAAGAGAATTTATTTATTTGGATTGAGGTGGTGGCATTCTTTCTTTTTTTTCTTTTATAACCCCATTTTAAACTACAAATCTCACATGAATCCAGAAATATACTTTGGAAAGAAGTTAAGCTACTCTTGTAGAGCAAACAAGAACTTTTTATTATTTATTTTTTATTTTATTTTATTTTTTTTGAGACAGAGTCTCGCTCTGTCACCCAGGCTGGAGTGCTTTGGCATGATCTCGGCTCACTGCAAGCTCCGCCTCCCGGGTTCACGCCATTCTCCTGCCTCAGCGTCCTAGTATCTGGGACTACAGGCGCCCGCCACGCGCCCAGCTAATTTTTTTTGTATTTTTAGTAGAGATGGGGTTTCACCATGTTGGTCAGGATGGTCTCGATCTACTGACCTGGTGATCCGTCCACCTCAGCCTCCCGAAGTGCAGGGATCAGAGGCGTGAGCCACTGCGCCCCACTGAACATTTTATTTTTTGAGAACTCCTTTTCCAACCTCTTGCACTCCACGTGGATCCCAAAATTCTTGTATGGAAACATAAGCCTCTGCAAAAATAAATGTTTGAAAAAAATTAAGACATTGAATTATTAAATGTATAAGAATCATCTCTTCAGGTTCAATCATTCCTGTGGTATATTCCTATGTCACTAACACTCTAGAGGTTACTCATTTTAATTAGTAAGAATATATAGAAATGGGTGAGTGAGCAGATAGATGGGTGGATGACTGAAAGCAGGTATGTATTGACGAAGGAGAGAATGGGAATAGGTAAGTCTGGAGCAATGGGTAGAGGACATGGTAATGCCCCAGTTGAGGGGAACACTGACATGCCAGCAACATTTTAGTGCGTCCTTAAAGAAAAGAGGTTGGTTTAAGAGAAAATTAAGGATAACAGACATGGAGTCAGTATATTTCATCTACTTCCTAACTTTGATGAGGGTTGAGTCTGTCATAACCAATTTCTTCCTTGACTTAGTATTATATAGATACAGTCATGGCTGATAATAAGGGTGGACCCAGGTGGGGCATTAAGACACTGCCACCCACACCCATATGTGTTAATTCGCTTCCTGCCAAAACATGTCTTTTGAATCATGTAGGCTTATGCTAAGGGAAAAAGGCAGCATATTCAATGGAATGTAGAAAAAATATTCATGAAATTGTGGGTCTGTGACTTCCCACAGGAAGTTTTGGTTTCTGCTTTCAAATTAACCTGTCCAAGCACTGCTCAGAGGCTTATAGATTATGGAGATCAATTCAGAAAACCTACAGCAATTGCTTATGTAGTTAAGATTCTTACTTTGTATTAGAAAATTCCTAAGTTGTTAGTAGAACAATAGGCAATTAAAACAGTGTTTAAACCATTTACAGGACACAGGAGTCTAGATAGGTTGCTCCAGTGTCAGGGTGGGACAAACAAAACAAAAACCAAAGCTGTAGATCACATTTAAACCCTCAGGGTAAATATGAACAAAAGGTAGACTATATATTTTTAAGGCATCTGGGTGTAAACCTTTTTTTCCCCTCTTTGCCAGAAACCATAGTGTTTATAGGCATGTTTTACTGGAAATCTGCTGCTTCTCACAATGTTTCCTGCACAACTGTCTTAGTAAAACTACATCTGGAAATGACAAGCACACAGTTGTAAATCTGGAAGTCAGTGTGTTGTTGTAATAGCTTGCAGCTACAGTACGGCTGTCTTGCTGAACACCAAAGAGTTATAAAGACAGAGGCCAGCTGTAGCTACTGAAATGAATGCTATTTTTCTGAGGGGATAGAATGAGGTTTAAGAGGGTTATAATGTCTCCTATTAAACTAAGAAATGGAGCATTGAACTGATTGTCTCTTGGACAAATCAATTATTTCAGAAACCTTGATGACCAGCCTGG
Source organism: Macaca fascicularis (assembly GCF_037993035.2). Classification (NCBI taxonomy): domain Eukaryota; kingdom Metazoa; phylum Chordata; class Mammalia; order Primates; family Cercopithecidae; genus Macaca; species Macaca fascicularis. The sequence continues at coordinate 116,822,281 of NC_088386.1, forward strand.
ATAGACCAAAGCCTGCTTTGTTGGATGAAGCAAAAACAGGGAGAGATCAATTGACTTGTAGACTTCTAGAGTTAGTTGGGTCATAGCAACCACCTAAATCAAATGTCTCCCTAAATAATGAACTTCCCTTCTCAAGAGCCACAAAATGTCATCCTCAAATAGTAGCTTGAACATTTCAACAGTTCTCAGTCCTAAATGACTGATGAGATCCATATATAGGTCCCAAACAAAACAACCTATATGCTTAGCCTGAAGTTCTCCCTATGCTTTGGTTTGAATGAGTCTTCTCCAAAGTTCATGTGCTGAAATTGAATGGCCAATGTGATAGAATTAAGGCATGGAGACTTTAAGAAGTAATTACATCATGAGAGCTCCTTTCTTATGAATGGTATTGAGTCCTTATTAAAGAGGCTCCACATAGCATTCAGTTCTTTCCCTTTTCTACTCCTTTGGCCTTGTAAAGACACAGCATTCCTGCCTTTCAGAGAATGCATCTAGGAAGGTGAGGCTGGGCCCCTCATCAGACACTAAAACTACCATTAACTTGATTCTGGACTTCCCAGCCTTCATAACTGTGAGAAATAAATTTCTGTTCTTCATAAATTACCCATTTGTAGGATTTTGTTATAGCAGCACAAACAGAATAAGACACCCTATGTGTGTATCTTCGGATCATTTTCAAATTAACCTGGGGAATCGAAGAATGATTCGTCACTATGGGAGGTTCGTCAAACCACATGTTGATATCAAAGCCACCAGTAAGAATTGTAGTGATGAGTTAAGCAATGATTAGTCAATAATAAACAGAAGTAAAATATCAACCAAATTTTAATTTATTATTCAAATAATAATTAAACATTGATATGTTTAGACACTATGGGCTTTGGATGTAACATATACATATGCGAGCACTGTTTATCTTTAAAAATGGCTTATACTTTCAGTAATGTCTCTAAGCCTGTGTATATCAACAGGTGGATATTTAAAATAACTACAGTGTCTTACCTCTTCTTTGCTCTGCTTCCAGCATGTTCTTTCTTCCTTCTTTTCTGTGTCAGAGGAAGAACAGCTCATCTTCCCCACAGGGCCAAACTACCTTTTTATATTTCTTTCATTTCATCTAATTCTCAATTTCAAAGAGATCACGGTATTTTATTATTTATTTTTTCTTTTGTGTCTTCAATGTTTGAATTCCCCTTCTAAGCCTCTTTTCCTTGCTCTCAATCATACACAAATCTCTCCTACATGAAAACAGTTTGAAATGAATTATATGGTCCACTGAATTTACCAGAATTGAAGAAGAAAAGTCTCATCTTGTCAAAGAATAGCTTTTATAAGATCCATGAGGGTAGGGCAGTGTCTGATTCATTGGTGTTCCCATTTTCTAAAAGATGCCCAGCCCCAGTAGATGCTCAACAAGTATGTGTCAAATAAATGAATGAAAACAGTAAATGAGTGAATAAATAGTAATGCATATAGACTAGCTTAACTTTTACCTTTACTCCTTCACAATTTACTGGCTGTTTTGTTTCCCCACATCAGATTATTCAAAAGCATCCTGATCTGCTAGACATCAAGTTATTATTTCAATAGCTTGTCCCAAGTCATCATTTTTCTATCTTTGCTATATATTTAACACTGTGAGCTCCCCATTACCAGCATTGCCCCCAAAACACACACACACACACACACACATACACACACACACACACACACACACACACCCCAATAGAGTTTTGTAACTTCCATGAGAAACCAGCATATGTTTCATCCCATCTCTTGCTCTATGCATCTTGGTCTCCATCACTGTTTTTGACTTTTCGAAGAGACACTTCTCCCTTGGTTCCAACTCCCGTAGGTGCTGAACTTGAAGTTGTCTCAGCTCACTTCTTGATGATCTAACGGCTTCTCTTTCCTTAGAGAGAGGAAAAGAGTGGGGAGAAAGGAGAAAGAGAAGAATGGAAAAGTTTAAGTAGGATTTGTAGTTGAAGAAAATCTTTCTAAACAAGACTAATACTTCTGCTTCTCCTGTTACCTCCTTCCTCTGGTTCTCAAATTGTGGCCTCAGTACAACCTATGTCAGAATTGATACAAATATTGATGTCAGGCTCTACCTTAGTCTATTAGTCCTTCTAAAGTAGAATTCCAAGGATGGGAACTCCAAAATCTACATTCAAAAATAAAACGAAAATCATTTTTTTCTAGTTTGCAGAGAGGTTTGGGGACCACTGAACCATATAACACTGCATAGAGGTAAATAAATAATGAAAAAATAGATATGAAAAATTATCCATTCAAAGGCTATGGCACCTGGATCATTCATCATAACCTACAAAATCCTCCTCCTCTCCCAGTTTTACAAGAGTCCTGTACTGAACTTAGCTGTCTCCAGTATGCTGAAGACTGTTTATTACCTCACCTTTACTATGCACAGGTAACTCATCCTATAGGAGATGACTCTAGCAAATAATTTGCTGTGAAGTTGGTAAATTGTTATGGCTTTTCAGAGGAGTTTTCTCAAATAAGCAGAGATCCAACCAAACTATATGATTTGCTGAGATTCTACTACTTCTATTTCATTACAAGTCCTACAAATTTCTACTTCTATTTTCATCTTCACCTTTTTAAATCTTTACTACCTGTACTAAATTTTTACATTTCAAACGAATCAATTTCAATAACTCTACTTTTTGAAATCAAAATATTCCATTTATGGTATTATGTATATTAGCAACAGATGTAAAATTACTCCTAAAATTTTAAGGGCAGGGATAACTACAAATACTTGGTGTAAAACATGTTTTACTTACATATAATAATGGGACTAGTTTGTAGTCACACCCAACATGAGTGACATTTCTTTGTAACTACATGTGTATAGTAGAAAGAGAGAGAAGGGAAAGAGAAAGACTGATTAAAAACCAATGGACTGACTGGGCACGGTGGCTCACACCTGCAATCCCAGCACTTTGGGAGGCCAAGGCCAGTGGATCACCTGAGGCTGGGAGTTCAAGACCCCTGGTCAATGTGGTGAAACCCCATCTCTACTAATAAAACTACACAAATTAGCAGAGCCTGGTGGCTCATGTCTGTTATCCTAGCTAGTCAGGAGGCTGAGGCAGGAGAATCGCTTGAACCCTAGAGGAGAGACAGAGGTTGCAGTGAGCCAAGATTGCACCACTGCACTGCGGCCTGGGTGACAGAGTGAGACTTTGTCTCAAAAAAAAAAAATTAATTTTAAAAAATGGGCTCTTTAATATTTGTTTTATTGACACACACATATTAATTTCACTCTGTCTACATTCCTATATCTTCCCAATTTTTTTTTTTTTTACTCTGTGACACCCCTAAAGAACAATTGGTTCCTGTCCTGTCCCACTTCCTGGCTATGTTCCTCTTCAGTATTTAGCAGTGACTGTTCTCCTAGGAGCCATACTGTGGCATATCCCCTATGCAGGAGCAGAGAAAATCCTGCCACCAAATGTGTGTAAAGAAATGCCTTCAGAACTACAACTTGGTCAAGACCCTACAGCTCTTTTATCAGGCCCTGAAATTAGATTGAGAAACATACAGAGTTTTACAAATAATGGTACCAATAACTCCTGGCACTTTTAGTTCCTCAATTTGCTTTCTTTGTTTTTTCTCATTTCAAGCCACTGTTATTCAAGAAGGACCTCACTGATACCTGACATGACACATCAGAAAATAAGTGTGAAGTCTGGCTGTGCTATAACCCTGAGAGTTCACATTTGTGGTTCAATCGTGGCTACATGTGAGCTGTTTACACTCTAGTTACCTCTTGAAATTTGGCAGTCGTTACTTATCTAGGAACAATTTGGCTTCTTTCTTCCCACTGGGGAAAAACTATTCCTCGTTACCATCTTTACATCTTTTCTCCATCTTCTGTTTAAAATTTGTTTGTTGATGTTTCTCTTTCTAATTATAACATTTGGGAAATACAGAAAATTCTACTGGACATAAAAACTCATAATGACACTCACAATATCATCATCCAAAGGTATCCACTGTTAACATTTTTAGTACTTCCAGTCAACCCTTTTTCTTTCCTGCCTTTTGACAGGTAAAAAATCACACCATGCATTTTTAAATTTTTTTTCTTTACTTTTCTCAGTATTTTATTATAAGCATTTCCCATTTAATACAAAACTTCATAAATATTATTGATTTCATGATTCCCTGCTAAAGGACAATAATATAATTTATTTGAACAGTTTCCTAACTGGGGATATTCAGACTATTTCCAAGGGTGTGAAGAGCATACATTTGAGAAATGATCATGAAAGAGCATTTTATTTATGCACCTAACCAATTTGTTTTCCTAGAAGTACAGAGACAGACTCAATGAATCAGAGTGAGTATTTTTGTGGCTCTCATTACATATAATTTCTGCTTGTTTTCAAACCTGATTTTAAGTTTTACCTAGTTCCAGACAGCTGTGACTACATGTAGTTAATGTTCATTTATGAGAATTGTTGACTAAATATAACAGAGGGTAATTGAAGGGAAATGTAATGAAAAGGGGATAATTTTCTTGGAATTTCTATTTTGAAGAGTTATTTTGTCCTTGATCAAGTTATATGTCAACTTTAGTGTGACTTTTCTGACTAGAGAGAACATGCCAGACTTTTCAGCTTTCCTTTAGAAGTGGTCTTCAGGTTTTTCTTGTTTGCATTTTCATTCTAATTCTTAAGTGAATTTAGGCTCTCTCTTCATTTTTCTGATGCAAACATCTATGTGGTCTGGACAAAGGAGATGCATTCTTCTTTTTTCCTTCCCTGCTATTGAGTTCACTTTAATCTGTAACACAAAACAAGTTATCCCTCTATTTTCTAAACATTTTTGTGCTCTGTTTTATTCTACCCAGTTTCTTGTTTAGCTGCCTAAATTCTCCCAGCTCATTCACTCACAGCCACTTCTGGATGATACTTGTTGCTTCAGGTTAATAGCTCCGGTATTAGTCCATTTTCATGCTGCTGATAAAGACATACTCGAGACTGGGCAATTTACAAAAGAAAGAGGTTTAATGGACTCACAGCTCCACATGGCTGGGGAGGCCTCACAATCATGGTGGAAGGTGAAAGGTATATCTCACATGATGGCAGACAAGAGAAGAGAGTTTGTGCAGGACGAGAGAAGAGAGTTTGTGCAGGGAAACTCCCCTTTATAAAACCATCAGATCTTGTGAGAATTATTCACTATCAACAGAACAGCATGGGAAAGACCTGTCCCCATGATTCAATTACTTCCCACCAGATCCCTCCCACAACACTTGGGAATTATGGGAACTATAATTCAACATGAGATTTGGGTGGGGACACAGCCAAACTATATCAGCCTTATCCAACTGTGGCCTGAGAGCTACATACTCAGAAGGGTTTCCAATGCCACAATTCCACAATCTTACAGTAAAATTTCATCAAAAATTCCTGTTAAAATGTTGTTCACTTTGTTCTCACTCTGACATAATTCTCTGTCTTTCTTTTCTCTCTTCGTGAAAGAGAGCTGAACCCTTCCACTGAGTCCTATCTTGTAAGCAGATCATTCCTTCTCTACGCAGAGCTGTCAAAGTCACAGAAAGCCCTAACATTCCAATGGTGATTTTCTTTAAGAAACAGCATTTTAAACAGTGAATGGGGAGATGAGTAGCTATGGCTTCTCTAACTTTCATTTTGTGTGTATTTGTGTATGAGCAGCAGAAGGCAGTGAAATGGGCAGAGGAGTAGAAATAACCAGTCCTTTTATTTTTGGATTGAAAAAAAATATTTTGCTAATGCATTTCTGCATTTAACAATTTTTCTTAGGTAAGTTAGACATTTAATAGTACAAGTCACTGGTGTTGTACGGAAGGACTTCACCAGTCTTCTCTATAAATGACAAACTGCTGGAATGTAAAACATTTGGTTTTTTACAAATGCCTTTACTCGAGTTGGAAGTCGTGATCTATGTTTCAGGTCAAAGGCAAGAACATGCTTTCCCCTATCTGTTTCCTGTCTCCAAGCGATCAATCATTTATTTCCCCAGGGAATTGTAGTTCTTGGGCATGTGGCCTGTTTTCCATTGGCTTCTATTATCTTTTGCTAATTAGATTACAACCTAGTATTTACCTTACTATGTGGCTTTGAGACTTTCCCCTGCAGTGCTTTTCTGTTCACTTTATGAAGGCTGCACATCATGAGTTCTCTTGGCCTGCTTTGTTAAACCAGGCAAAGTGAGGAGCTCTACATTCACATTTGAGGAGAAGGGAGTAAAAAAATAAATGAAAATTAATTAATCTTACTTTATGTTCAGATCTAATTCACCTTTGAGAATATGCCCTCAGGAAATTTTAGAGCTGTTGCTATCTCTAGACTACTTTACATTTTATAATATAACTCTCACCTTGAATTTATGTTTTGCTTATACTTGATAAAAATTTATTATCTGACACCAGATAGTATTGCATCCCAATGTGATGATTAATTTTGTGTGTCAATTTGGTTAGGTTATGATGACCAGTTGTTTGGTCAAACACAGGTCTAGATATTACTGTGAAGGTATTTTTTAGATGTGATTAACATTTAAATTAGTAGAATTTGAGTAAAGCAGGTTACCCTATATAATATAGGTGGGCTTTAGTAAATCAGACAGAGGCCTTAAAAGACAAGGACCCATAAAGAGAAAGGAAGTTTTGCCTCCAGACTGCACGGTAGAAATTATTGAGTTTCTAGCCTTTTCATTCAAGACTGTGACATCAATTCTTACCAGAATTTCTAGCCTGCCCTGCAGATTTTCAACTTGTGAGTCCCCACAAGCGCATAAGCCAATTACTTGAAACTTTTCTCTCTCTCTCTCACTGTATGTGTGGTAGGGTGTGTGTGTGTATGTGTTTGCATATATATGTATCCTCTGGGTTCTGTTTCTCTGAAGAACCCTGACTAATACCCCTACTTTGCCCCATTCACCCTTAATCTTTTCTGATTTTTTTTCCAAAGATTCTATTTATGAAGAAACTTTCTTTGAAAACTCTGTATTAATCTAAGCACCCATATCCTTCAGTTTCTATTAATATTCTCATCTTGTAAGGATAGATATATTGGTTTCTAGTCAATTAAAAGGTCTTAGGGCCTTAGGTACGTAGGTATCACAGGGAATATAAGGTAGTCTAGCTGGAAGGGTGAGAAGCCTTTCTCTATAGCATAGAAGAGACATTTATCACAATGGAACTATTGACTGTAAAATGTCTAAAGAACATTTTCAATTTGGATGGAATCTGGTTTACCATAAACATTATATATTAGAGATATCATTTTGGAAGTTGGCTACAGAGGTTCTCTGCAGGGATAGGGGAGTTGTGTGGGGCATATATCAAATCTCTTGTGAAGCTTTTGAGAAATTTCTCCTCCATTCTGAGAAGATACCTTGTCCAGTGCTTCTCTGCCCATGCTGCGTCCATAAGCTTCCCAGCACACACTCACAGCCGCCCTCTCCAGCCCCTCCTCCTCACTGTCTTCCATCACCATTTCACTATCACTGGACTGTTGGGAAGAACAGAACAGGCAGAGAAGAGGAGGCTTTGTGACTCAGAGTTAGAGAAAATTTTCACCTGAAGGCATAAAGTTTATTTTAGAACTTCCAAAATATTCTAGACCCCCCCCACCACCACCAACAAAGACTGGTGTCAGATGATTGGTTGCAAATTTCTTTCTTGGAGTCCTGGCAGGACTGCCTATTTCTACCTTACCTCCTAACCTCCCAAACTCTTTCTATCACAATCTAAAATAAAAGATAGGAAGAACTGCGGATCAGACAAATGGAACACATATTAAAGAACTCATTAATTTTGTCAACCTAAAATAACCCAAAAGGTCAGAATCTAGTTTAAAGAGAGTTTATTCAAGTGCAAATGTTGAGAGCTGCATCCTAGCCTGGGGTATACTTCCAAGTTGCCCTGGGGAATGCCCTGGAGACCAAAAGAGAGGCTCGAGTTTTTAAGGAAAAAAATGGATGAATCAGGAGAAGGGCAATTATGAAAGTTGTTCATTGGGAATTCTCATTGGTTTACAGAAATAACATTGGTTAATGATTGGCTGTACATTGTTGAACTATAGGGTGTATAGCGTTTTATAGATACCTGGAATCAGTTAGTCTAGAGCCTGCATAGCAAGTGGTTTCAAGACTTAATTATTTAGCTCAAGGGGGAGTGAGACGTGACTGTTGGTACATTTTAAATGACTTTCTGAGCCTGATAATTTCAAAGGGCTTGCATTCCTCCAATGAATTTTTTTTTCTTTCTCAATTATTTGGGGATTTTTGGGGGTGGGGGCACAGGGGAACAGCATCTCACTCTGTTGCCCAGGCTGGAGTGCAATGGTGCAATCATAGCTCGCTACAGCTTCAACCTGGGCTCAAGCGATCCTCCCACCTCAACTTAGCTTGGGAGGCCTACAGACACGTGCCATCAAGCATGGCTTGTTTTTTGTTTGTTTTTACATTTTTTTTTTTTTTGTAGAGAAGGGGTCTCCCTATGTTGCCCAGGCTAGTCTCAAACTTCTGGTCTCAAGAGCTCCTCCCTCCTTGGCCACCCAAAATGCTTGGATTATAGGCATGAGTCATGGTGCCCAGCCAATTCTTTGGTTCTTATTGAGCATTTCATTTAAGGAGTACATTGGTAGAATGTGTGTTTGGTAAATGCAAGGCATAATCTTCAATATATGGCTAGCTGAACATTTCTCATGGTTGAAAACTTTAAGTGACATTAGAAAATGAAAATGTGGTACATTTCCTGCCTTCACCAAGGTTCCAATTCAATTGAGAAGAGAAGGCAGATACCCCCAAAACATGTGATGGGACTGAAGAAATTCTGAGGGAAGAGCTTTCAATGTTAAAACTAGAAGAGCCTCAGGTAATCAAGGATGAGTTTGTCACTGTTGAGTATCAGGGAAGGGTGAAAGCCAAGAGTGGCGGAAAATAAAGAGAAGCCATATAGATGAAGCAGAATTGTGAGGGAAATTCTCCTGGATTAAGTGGAACTCTAGGAATTTAAGATTAGGGAGGAAATGCCGAGGCAGGAGGAAGGAGGCATTCCAAGAAGAAAGCTCTGGAGGAACAAGGAAATGAGGCTAGATTAAGCCTAATGTATCTGGAAGACAGCACAGAGATAAGAAAGGAAAGGCTAGTTGGATCAAACCCATGCATTTAAATTTTATTCTGTTAACAATAGGAACCAATAGATTTTGAGCAGGGTCCTGTCACGATCTAAAGAATATTTTCATTTTAGGTCATAAAAAAGTTGGATAGGAGATAGAGCAGACGAGAGTCTGAGAGATCAGATATTTTCCTAATTAACGTTTGAGGAAATTAAAAAATATAAATTCATTTGATTGCATTAGAAATACAAAAGTCAGAACACATATGAGAAGCATGTAAAGGAAAAAGCTGGCAGAAAACTGTAACTGATTCAGAATAGGAGTGGATAAAGAACATGGAATCAATGATGTCGTCAGACCTTCTGGAGTCAGAATCACCATGATCCTGGCATCCTGGGAGCTCATTCCCTACCAGGAAAAGCTGATGCCTTTGATTCTTAGGATGATATCATTCTTGAGGCATGTAAAGGGATTTAGCCTCCTATTGCTAATGCCTTAGATCATCTGCTAGCTGGTGTTGGGTATATGTTTGTTTTGGATCTGTATCACGGATCCACAAACTAAAAATATACATATAAATCTATTTCAACTTAATTTCTATTTTGAGCTTGCTTGAGCCAGGGTAGCAACATTTTCTACACAGGTTTTTGAGCCACAATAGTTTACTAAAATCATACCTAAATTTTGAGTGTTTAAGGTGTGACCAGAAGCATGGGGGAGAGGTAGCCACAATCTGGGCTTCAAGTCATCTTTCCAGGTGGCCTCTGAGATACCAGTCATGTTCTGGGGTCCTACAAAGGTGGCTGCTGAAATAACCCTCATTCTCTCCCAACTGACTGTTGCATGGTCATTTTCTCCTTCAGCGATGTCTCTGCTTTGTTTGTGGGCTTGTGTCTGCAGTGTGCCTGGCTGGCTGGATCATAGAAATCTCTGCCAGTTGGCTAGCGTTCCAACCATCCCAATCCACTGTGCAGCTGCCCCTTTTCTGGGGTTTGTTTGCCTCTATGATGTTCTGTCCCTTAAAAAGGAGGCAGCCAAGCCCCATTAGGTGGGGCTCACTGATATTCCTACATTCTTTATGTGATCACCAGCTAATCCAGGGCCCCTCAAGCTGATGAAAAATCAGTCCTCTACTCGTTTTTCTTTTTCTCTTTCCATCCTCTCTTTTTCTTTCTCTTTCTTTCTTCCTTTCTTTCTTTCTTTTTCTTTCTTTCTGTTCTTTCTTTCCTTTCTTTTTCTTTCTTTCTGTTCTTTCTTTCCTTTCTTTCTATTCTTTCTTTTCTTTCTTTCTTTCTTTCTTTCTTTCTTTCTTTCTTTCTTTCTTTCTTTCTTTCTTTCTTTCTTTCCTTTCTTTTCCTCTTTCTTCTTTTTCTCTTTCTTTCTTTCTTTCTTCTTTTTTTCTCTCTTTCTTTGCTTTTCCTTCCTTCCTTTCTTTCTTGCTGTCTCCTTTCCCTTCCCTTCCCTTCCCTTCCTTCCTTTCTCTCTTTCTTTCTTCTTCTTTTTTTTTTTTTTTTTTTTTTTTTTTTTTTTTCCAGAGTCTTATTCTATTGCTGGGGCTGGAGTGCAGTGTTGCTATCACAGCTCACTGCAGCCTCAACCTCTGGGGCTCAAGCTATCTTATCTTACCCTCCCAAGGAGCTGGGGCTACAGGCATACACCACCATGCCCAGCTAATTTTTTTTCTTATTTTTCTGTAGAGATGGGGTCATCTTATGTTGCCTAGGCTGGTCTTGAACTCCTGGGGAAAGTGATCCTCCTGCCTGAGCCTCCCAAAGTGTTAGGATTACAGATATGAGCCATTATGCCCAACCAGTCCCCAATTCTTGACTTTGCCATGGATGGGCTGATACTTTTATAAATAAAAAAGGTAATAAAAGTAAAATATAAAAAGGACAAGCTTATTTTTTTATATCTGGATCATTAGACATAAAATTACCAGGTCCAATTTTGATAAACATTCATAAATGCTTCCTCCTAATATCCGTACTCCGTCAATTACCTACTAGTCATACACATGGGTCCTCTTCCATGATCCACACCTTAACCGGCATAAATCTACCTCTTTGTTTTGGGCCCAGAAGTACCTTTTCTGATTGGGGATACAGTTGAAAAGAAATCACATAAATTATTAAGAGAAAAATAATACCTCAAGATTTTTTTGCCACGTATTTAGCATTAAAGTTAAGATTCTCTGACCACTGTACTCTACCCCAAACCGCACCTATCCCCACCACACACACACACACACAGACACACACACACACATACACACTCTCTCTCTCTTTTAAAATTATAAACTGGGCAAATTACTGAGACTCTGGGAAACATCATCTGTAAAATATGATTGGACATCACATCTATGAAAGTTCATAAGTACATGAGGATTTCATAAGAAAATGTCCATAAAGTGTCTGACTTTTCACAGGTGATTGGGAATGGAGGCTGTAGCTATTACCATAAAGATACAGGCTCAAGGAAAAATGAAGTTAGGGGTGAAGGGCTCTGAAATCCATTTCAGGAAATAGGTTTTCAAAGCAAGAAAGATGAGACCTGCTTGGTATGTCTTTGGGTCTTTATCACAGAGCTCTAAGTTCTTGCTAAGTGTAATCGAATTAATCTTGCTCATACTTACAGAGGTGTCTTGTGCTAAGCATAATGTGAGCTATTAGACCATTAACTACCAGCAGCCTCCCACTCTGTGACTCAGATAACTATCTGCTAGACTTCTTTACCACTTGAGAGTTAAACAAGTCCCTGGTATTTATGGTTTTTAAAGCACTTTTGGATGCTGGAGGATTAAACGCACTGTAAGAATGTCTAGCTTGCAATAATAATATCATAGCTTATTCTTGCAATGTTAAATACTCCAACCTACAGGATTTTCAGTATAATCTAGGCAAACAAATCTTTAAACTATCTTTCTTGTTAACTAAAAAATGACACAAATTTAAATTAATAACTGATATAGCAATAAAACTGCTAAAAGATAGGATTCATTGTGCATTAAGCTCTAGATTCTTTATTTAGGCTAGGAATGATTATGTGATAATAGGATAAATGCTTTGCTAAAAAAACTAAAATACTCTGTATATCACAGAGGCATATTACATTTGTAGGGCATTAATTTACCTCATTATGCAATAAAATTTTTCTTTTTAAGTGAAATCTCAAGAAGAAATCAATTTGCTGAATGGAACTCAAGATATGTTAACCTTGGATAAGAATCAGCATTTGGCATAAGTTCCATGTCATCCAAATAGCTTTCTCTTGACCTTTAAAAAGAGGAAATGATTCTAGAGAAATCCTAGCACATCTTGGCAAAAATTCAAGCATACTATTCTACTCACTCAAGATGTTTTCCTTGAAAGAATCATGGCCTATCCCTAACACCTAAGGGCAATGAATAGTTTCAACAGAGTTGTGCTGCTCTAAGTCAAAACAGTTTATCGCTATGTCAAGAAAATATATTAAATTTTTATAATTTAGTAATGACTCTACAAAGTTACTGATTTAAAAACCAAACAAAATTTCATTTACATATTCTTTGACTACTAAGAAGACTACCTCTGGTTCCATTGTAGTAGCCTGTCGAGATGGCCATGGAAGTAACTTTAGTACAATCTACTTAGTTGTCCAAGTCAAAAGCCAAGAGTTAGCTCATCCTTCTGTTTCTTTCCTTCATCCTCTCCACATCCAATCTATCACTCCATCCTGCCAGTTTATCTGCCCAATTATATCTCAAACCCATATATTTTTGTCTATCTTTATCAAAATCTCAGTCTCAGCCCTCATCATCTTTTTCCTGCCTGGAAGGTGCAATTGCTTCCTAATTGGGCTCCCAGCTTTCTGTCTTACCCTGTTATGGTCTATTCTTCATATAGCCTAGAAGGATATTTTTAAAATGTACATCAGATCGTATTGCTCCACTGATAAAGCTTCAGGTGACATTCTACCACATTAGAATAAAAATCTATGTCATTCTCTGGGTCAGGTCTACTTCTGCTTTTTATTTCATACCACTCTCCTCCCTTTTCACCATGATCTATCCAGGTGGGCCTGTTGCTTTTACTTCAGATACTCAAAAGTTGTTTCCGATTTATTTCCCACTGTTATTCACATTGATGGAATACATTTCCCCCCAATTTTTGCAAGGATGGCTCCTTCTTATCAAGCAGGTCTTACCTCCAATGTTTTCTTCTCAGGAATGTCTCTGACCATCCTATATGTTGTGATCATTTCCAGTTACTTTCTATTCCATTATTTTCTTTGCATGACTTAACACTAGAAAATACCTTATAGCCCAGTTGGTTGGTTTGTGGTTTATTTCCCTGGACCAGAGGCTTCATGAGAATCGTGATTGGATCTGCCTTGTCACTCTGAATCTCTAGAGCCAGCACTGTGCCTGGCACTCAGGAGACCCTCAATAGATATTTGTTGAATGTCCTCCTTGACTAAAGCATGTAGATTCTGATAGGCAAAGTGCTGGCTGATGAAAGGGCTTTCTGACCTGTCCAAAATAGAAATATGAAAGGACAAATATTCAGCCTATTTGCATCATCTTAATAAGCCGTCATCAAAGACCTCTTTTAAACAAGCGAATTCATTTAGAAATGATTGGTTTGTTAAGCCCTTTGAACTACCTCTAGAGGCTTATGATTGACTGATGACATTTCACGCACCTTTAGAGAGATGTTCTTAATGTTACTACATTCTCTTGTGGACTATTTCAGCAATATGTTACTATTTGCCATTTTTTATTTTCACCCCATAAAGTACATAAATCAAAAAGAATGTTGCTATCATGGATGATAGACATTTTATCAATTTTTGCTCCCAGGATTAAAAATAATGTTTGGACCGTTCCCCCAAGAGATATTTAATTCTCTTGATAAATTAATGGCTGGCCCCTGACAGAATAAATGAAACTCTTCTTAATCTATGCAATTAAGGAAATTGGCTCATATATATGCTTGCTTCAGGATGCTAAAAACATAGGCAGTACATGGCCAGAAACATAGATTACAATCAGGAAGGCAACCTGGAATACTGGCAGCCAAATTCACTCCATTTGCCTTAAAATGTTTAAATACAGCTGATGTAAAATGGAAACTTCATATAGAGAAGGTGGTAGGAGAAACATGTCACCCCAAGGTAGATGACATGAAGAAAATGAAACAGCAAAAATGCATTTCAATTTAAGATCTTCAAGTGGATTAAGTAGACTAGAACATATTTTGGATATACACATTTCATTTATTCTTAATTAGAAATCCCTTTGAGATACTGTTTCATCTAGGCCTCCATCAGCATTTTCTCCTGTCCCTTTCTTTATTTTTCTATGACTTCATCTGGGACATTCCTCCAAAGGTCAACCTCCTCACCAGAATGATCCACAAAATTTTTAAATGTCAGGGATCAATGATGGTGGGTGGGAGGGGAGGTGGCGGGAGGAGGTAGGGAAAGTGTGTAGATGCACCTGGGACTTGTCAGCTCAACAGGGGTGTGGGAGGAATGGAAAGGCAGGCTCAAAGAGGTGGAGAGAAGAGCAAAGGGCAGAATCTACAGTTGGTGACTTCTGGGGCCAGAGGAAGCTGCAGCCTGACGTAGAGCTATGTGGAGCATACCCTTTACGCCTCCTTTCCAAGGGAGGCTGGCGAGATGCAGGTCTCACTAATGAGAAAGACAGTGCCAGAGTACATGGCAGGGGACGCAGCGGACACAGAAGGATGGAACAGACACGGGGATTTTCTAGCAAGGCACATTTGGAGTGTGCTTACCTCAGGGCACACTCTGAGCCTTCATGCAATTAGCGTGATGAAAAGAAAATTAGGAAGCAGCCTAAAGGAAGTTTTATCTAATTGCCACTCCTGTCTTATCCCCTGTTCTTTGTAATACATAGAATTTGTTTGGTTGTCCTCCAGAATCTCTATTTTCAAGAATCCTGTAAGTATCTTTGTGCTATCAATGTCCATCTGATGTATTTATCCTCCTACTTCAGTTCCCACTGTCCCTCTGGCCTCTCCTTCCAAACTACTCTCCATTCATACTGTTGTTGGATGAATGACTGATACGTTCGCATTACCTCTTTCAGGAGTCTGTGTATTAACTACCATTAGATCCTTAAGTTAAAAAAATGTGGGAAAGTGAAAATGTAATGGGACATAATGGAACATAAGTAATACAGTCTACTTACTGTTGTTTACAAACACAGTGGTCATTTTCAAACGATTCATGTTTATCCGGCATGAACCTAAAGTCTATTTAAAAAAAAAAAAGGCATTGCAAGAAATGTCCATTTATTTTATTTAAATCAAACTGAATAGTATGAAGCCTCCATCCCTGTTGAAAAATGAGATAGTCACTCTTAGACATTGCTACTCCTGTCCCCATTCTCTGACCTGACTCCTGATCAAGTCAGACCAAATACTTGAAATGTATGTGATGCCCAGAAAGCAGAGTCATGGCCGTGAGATGCAGGTGTCTTCCCTGTCCAGACTGGCTGCAGGCACATCTGCTGCTTCTTAGCCACACATGTGGCTGGGAAACTTTGCTGAGTCCCAACCATGCTCCTACTCCTCCTCGGGACATAGCAAGGGAGCAATGCAGGGAGAGACCCATGAGTGCAGTGTCAGGCTTCCCATCTGAAACATGCTGGTCATGGAGACCTCACCAGAGGGTATCTTTTCAGCAAAGACTGAAGGAAGTGAAGGGGAATCACATAGCGTGGTGGACTAAGAGCCTGCAAGCATGGCCGAGTGCGGTGGATCACACCTGTAATCCCACCACTTTGGGAGGACGAGGCGGGCAGATCATGAGGTCAGGAGTTTGAGACCAGCCTGGCCAACATAGTGAAACCCCGTTTCTACTAACAATAAAATAAAATAAAAAATTAGCAGGGTGTGGTGGCGGGCGCCTGTAATCCCGCCTACTTGAGAGGCTGAGGCAAGAAGAATCACTGGAACCCAGGAGATGGAGGTTGCAGTGAGCCGAGATTGCACCACTGCACTCCAGCCCAGGTGACAGCGTGAGACCCCACCTCCAAAAAATAATAATAATAATTAAAAATAAATAAATAAGTAAAGCGCTAAAAGCCATAGGCTCTCAACCAAAGGGGAGAGATTCCTCCTCCCAGGGACCATTTTCAACTGTGTAGGTGTGTGTTTGGTTGTCACAATAACTGGTAAGGGGTGAGGGACAACAGAGGCACTCTTGTTGGTAAATAGGTGACAGAAGCAAGGAACCTCAAAATCCTGGGATGCACAGGACAGCCACAAACAATGAAAAACTCAAGAAGAATCCAACAAAAAATGCCAGTAACATCCTTGTTGAGAAACGGGAAGCAGAAAGCACAAGTGAAGAGCCATGAGGCTGGAGTACTCCCATGCAGCCCCATGCACATTTTTTGCTAACCTAAAGCAGGACTCTTGTGGTCTCCTCCCCCTCACACCTTCTCCAACCGCGCTGCAGCTCAGCAGCTCAGACCCCGTTTGCACTGTGTGTCTGCCCCTTGGTTATGTGTGCATTTTATCCCAGCACTTGGAGTGCAACAGGGCTCAGGAGCTCCATGATGAGAGCACACGTGCTTATCCTTCAGACTTGTGGGTCAGTTTGTTGGTGGTGATTGATTTACATAAAGTAGGAAAATCACTGGGATTTCCTACAGTGTGAGACCAAAGGTCCTGGGTACTTTGCTCACATGCAAAAATCGCTCTTTATCTGGAGAGTTATTTTGTAATGAAAATAAAATAAAATATAAAATAAAATAAAATAGGGGAAGTTCTGCAATAGGCAATACTCCCCAAGGATTTCATCCACTTTGCTGGGAATGCTAGAGGAAAACAGCTAACACTTTTCATAGGTAACTTAGACTCTCATTGATCAATTTATGGACTATATTTGTGAAGAAATGAAACATTTTGCATTTTCCATTTCCATATATATATATTCATATTTTTTTTGACAGGGTCTTGCTCTGTCTCCCAGGCTGGAGTGCGGTGGCACGATCTCAGCTCACTGTAACCTCTGCCTCCTGGGTTCAAGTGATTCTCCTGCCTCACCCTTCTGAGTAGCTGGGATTACAGGCACGTGCCTCCACATCCAGCTAGTTTTTGTATTCTTTAGTAGAGAAGGGGTTTCAATGTATTGCCCAGTAGACTGGAACTCCTGGCCTCTAGTGAACTGCCCAGCTCGGCCTCCCAAAGTGCTTGGATTACAGGCATGAGATACCATGCTGGACCCATAATTTCTTTGACAATGAAATCATCTGGCATAGTTGTTTTACAGTTCAGATCCTCGCTATAATTTTTTTTCTTTCTCATTTTAGTATAAGCTTCTAAAATCGTAGGGTAAAAATATTAGGCTATACTTTAATAAATTTAACTTTTTTAAACAATTTCCTCGTGGCTTTAAAAATCCATTTAATAGAATCCTCCTGTGTGTTTGAGCTACTTTTTCTCCATACAATGAAATTGTACATGCTTATTAATAAATCTGTTGTTTTGCCACCTTTGAAGAAAAACATTAAGCATTACATTTTTATCCCACATTTTTATTTTATTTTATTGAATAGGATTCCAGAAGAGGCATCAAAAAATATTTGCTTCCAATTATGGTCAGAGTGCATTGCCTCACAAGGCCCACTAGCTAGCAAGCCATGCTATAACCTAACTCCTGCAACAGATTGCGATAAATAGAGCTACCCTGGTTGACTGGATCATTGCTCCCTTAACAAGATTACTTTGTTGTAAATAAGGGAGCAAGGCCAGAATGAAGGCGTGAGTTGAAGTAGGACTCTCATACCTTATCTCTGACCATTTCCTCACTCAAAGATATTTTCTGTCCTTTGGTAATTCTTTAGTAACTCTTGCAGAACTGGTTGAACAGAACTACACTTCACCAAATTTCTTTTCTAGCCCTGAAGGACATAACAATACATCTTCTCTAGCATGGAAGAAGGGCCAGACCTGCCTTTACTCTTTGCATAGTTAACCTAAGCTGAATTTATAATCAGTTCCTAGGATGGAATATTTAATGCTCACTGATATCCTAGGCAACAACTGTTCAAGGCACTTTTCAGCAGACTCTGAGAGACACCTGTAAATGCTTCCATGAATGATTTGGGTCACTCTGGACCTGGAAATCTAAACTATGTCCTAATGTTTCCTATTCATATTGATTATAGCCACGTGGACACCATCAGAGAAGCTACATTCTTTCAAAAATTTAAATGTTCCTATAAGAGGGAATAGAAAAATGGATGTTTTATTTATTGTGTAACCCACTTCTTTTACCTGCGGGTTTTCATTTCATCCCTGGAGTAAGTTGTCAATGGTTTGCAGTGGAATGAGGAAATACGTAGTATTCTTTCCGCAGCATCTGTGCATCGTTCAACCTGTGGCATGTTTTGAGATTTGACATGATATCCAATATTGCCAAAGAGAAACCGCTAAGATATGACTGTGTCATTATCCTAAACATTGAGGGAAAACAGTTTCAATTAGGTCAGAAGTTCTTCAATAACACCCCCTAATTATCTCCACTTTTGAAGTTTCATTGCAATTAACTCAAACACTTATTATGGTGTTCATTCTCGTTTCTTTCTTATACCTGTACTGTTTAATTTTATGCTTGATCTTCTGAACTGGATTAAAACTCCTTTGAGGATTTTATCATTTCTGTTTTTCCACACCACCTGCAGTAGGAGGAAACTACTGCACATGCCCATGAAACGTGGATTAAATAAATAAAATCAAAATTAGCCATGAACCTACCCAGTATTGTTACTATTTCAAGAATTGTGAAGGATGATCATTACTAATAATTGAAGGTAGAAGACTTGCACGTAGAATAGCCTGCTTTGGTAATATAAACTTTGTTGAGTTGCTCAGCTTCTAAATAAAATGCAACACACACTATTTTCATGAGCAAGAAGACTTTTTCCCCCAAAATGCTCACAAAAATCCATAAACATTATCCATTATCAAAATAAATGTTCCCTAGCTAGAATGTGGATCTCATTAGGGCACATATCATTCTTCCTCTAGATAGAAATTAAATGTATCTATAATGTTTATATGTCAGTGCTTTACACGTGGTAAGTACGCAATAAATGTTTAATTTATTTTCCAGAAATTTCTCATATTATGGCAATAAATTAAATGAATAATTTAATTTTTTTCTCTCTTACTAGAATAAATGCAGACTTTAGGGCTCAATGTATGGCCTTTTATAGCGATAATAAACTGGATTATCCAAGTGTAGCATGCCACCTGTGTGGAGAAAAAACAACCAATGACTTGGGACCTTGATGAAATCTTGCTTCTTCCCCAATCCCAGGATCTGAGTGGTGTGACCTATGCAAATTACCATAAGAACAGCTGGAGCATCATGGAAAACTGGCAATAAGTCCATGAGTATGGCAAACCCAGGGCTCAGAGAACTAGCCTTGGAGAGGAGATGAGTCCCAAATAGAAGACATGTTGACCCTAATTACTCTGTCTATGATCTGAGATCTGACCTGACTAAGTAGGTTTCATCTGACCACATTGGCAAGGACCCCAGCTTTAGGAGTCTCTGGACACCAAAGACAATTCTGTTGCAATTACAGAGATTGTCATGGGTCCATTTGAGCTAAAATAGGGCCCTAGTCTGGGGTCTAGAGTAAGGGGTATGGGGTTCACCGTGCCATACACTGATTCTAGTAGCAGCTAACACCACCCAAGGTTATTTGGCATTCAAAATAGTGCACAAGCACAGTTGAGTATGTGGCCTCAGCCCCAAAGGTGAAGGTTAGTAGGTGATGCTACTGTTCAGTGACATCAAGTTATTGGGATATGACTTAATAATATCACATGGTAGCCTGTGATCAAGGACTGGGCTAAGCTGAGCAGGCAGTGCTTAAGTATAGGTAGTCTCAGTGCTTAAGTATAGGAAAAGCCAGCCCACTCAATCCTAGGTCTCTAAACCTGATCATATCTCAATACCTAGTGTTTCCTCTCAGCATTGCTCTTCCATCCTTAAACAATCCTTGAATGACCATCAGTATGTTATTTCTAAATCACCCTGCCTATGTGAAATGATTTCTCTCAGTGGCTAGCTTCTCAGCTTACCCCTAAAGTTTCCTAAAGGGTCTTAGCCACTAAATACCAGTAAGTCAACCTTGTCATAGATACGGTCATTTTCATGGCATATGTGAGAAATTGACACACAGAGATGATATGTGGCTTGTCACAGAAAAATTAGTTCCAGGACTAGCAATACAGTAAGGCCTCTAACGTGCTCTATCATGCAATGTTGCATTTTTTTTCCATTTCCAAAATGATTTTTTGCTTTGTCTATTTAAAAACCTCTTATTCTAAACTAGGTTCTCTCACTGTTTGTTGATTCTTAATAAACTCTATCTGTAGCCAGCTTCAGGCTAAGTTTTCCCTGTAAAGGAGCAAAAGAAGTAATCACAATATTGGGATTTTTTAATGAGAGAATCACCAAGCCAACCTAATTAAAGAAGGTCAATTAAACATAGCACTAAACCATCTGAAGTACAAAGAGCAATTTTCTGTTTAGAAACTCAGGATACAGCAATTACCTGGTTAATTTGACATGTAACCAGGATACAGATTCCCAAAGCACAATCCTGTTTCTTAGACTTTCAAGTAGTGTGGTTACTTTACACTCATTTTAACAAGCATTCGTTTGTGGGTTAAAATTTCTTTTGTAGGTTGCTTTGGAAACCACGTAGTTGAGTGAGATTCAAAAATCAGTTTAATGTAGTCTGCCTCCATCCTGTTGTTATCCTACCAAACCCATCTCTTGGTTAATTCTTGATTTAGCATCCAACTGGGAAGACGGTTAAAACTAATGTCCTTCAGAAGAAAGCAGTCAAGTAAAATCATTCTCAATTAATCCAGAAAAGCTTCAGTTTCTCATTAAGTGGTTCTCAGAATTTAGGGTTAAAATACTACCTGGAGATGTGAAAATTATATTAATTAGCAGGCTTTCCAGAAATTCAGTTGGTAAAAGGTGAGGTCCAAGAATCTGCATTTTAGTAAGAAGACACTAGTGATTTCTAGGTGCTGCACAGACTATATCTGGAAATATTCATCCTTTATAAAATGATGTATTAAACACCCTCCAAAGCCTCTTTGTGCACCTACTTGTCCCAATACAATATTAACTTAAATTTGATAGTCTTCTGTAATAGAGAACCCAAGGATCAAAAGGCTGTTCAGTTCTACCTACTGCTTTGTGATTTATCTTACAGAGCTAAATAGAAGGACGACATCTTGAAACTACATCACCTTAAGTTTATTCCTCCCTACCCAGACCAAAGTCCAGAGCCTGTATATTTGAAACCGAATCTCCTTAATCATGTGCGTCTCTTGACTTAAGGTTTTTATTTACTACTTTTCTATGTCCCTACAGAATTGATTACTGGGTGAACCATTTCTGGCTCTCTCCAAACATTGATTTCTGTGTGTTGTATAGAGTTAGACAGACCCGTCAGGAGTTTCAAGGATATTATACAGGTGGCTGCGTAACAGTTAGAGTTAACAGAGATGTGAGAGTATGTCCCACAGGGAACAGAGGTTTTCTGTTTTCAAAAACAGAGGATTGATGTAAACAGAACATTAGCGAAGCTTCTATTCTTCAGCAGGGTTTCATTTAAAAAAAAGAGAGAGAGAGTGCACACATTTTTAGGTTGAGGCCTTCTGCCTCTTGATCGTGCAACAGAGATATATGAAAAATAAACCGATTCATTTTCAGAGCCTAACAATAGTCAATATGATGAATTGAATAAATGCTACCCCAAGGACTGCTTTTTAGCCTGCTGCTCTTTTTTCATTCTAGCAAAAAAAATGCCTGCCCTCAAAGCAGAGCCCAGGTCAACCTTCACAAACTGGCATGAACTCCAAGCCCATCCCCTGAGCACAGAGAGTCCTGACTTAGTGCATTTGAAATGCAGGCCCATTGTGATGCTCATCTAACCCCTGAAACTGGGTCACTGATAGCTCTGCTAATACCCAAACAGCATTCAGTTCTGGGGTATCTCAGTGCTTAATGTTAGTGGTCTGGAACTCTCCAAGGCAGAGTTTCATAACTCCAAGCAAATTATTTTCCTACTGTGTCTGTAAATCTCTGAAACAAGCCACAAATTCAAAGAGCCCCTGGAATCACCCTTTGTTCTGGAATCCCTGAATTCCTAGGCCTTCTGAGTAACCACTACAGATTCTTCTTGAGCCCAAAGTGGTGTCTTAGAATGGCAAAGACACCAAGATTTTCACCGCCATATGAATATGCTCCTAACCAAAACAGGCCAGTCATACCTGTTCATATGACATTTAACTACCCATCACCCCAAATCATAGACCTATGAGGTCTCAGATGACATTAAACCCAAGAATAATCTATTGCTATTTAAATTGGATCATACGTCGCTCAAGGATTACCTGGTAATTGTACCAGGGAGGTACCTAAGCCCATAAGATTTAAGTGAGGCACAATTTTCTGCAACACAAAATTTGCTTTAAAAAGTATGAAAGAGTGGCTGTGCACAGTGGCTGATGCCTGTAATCCCAGCATTTCGAGAGGCTGAGGCTGGCAGATCACGAGGTCAGGAGATCAAGACCATCCTGGCTAACACGGTGAAACCCCATCTCTACTAAAAATATAAAAAATTAGCCAGGGGCGGTGGCAGGCACCTGTAGTCCCAGCTCCTTGGGAGGCTGAGGCAGGAGAGTTGCTTGAACCCGGGATTTGGAGGTTGCAGTGAGCCCCGAGATCGCACCACTGCACTCCAGCCTGGGCAACAGAGTGAGACTACATCTCAAAAAAAAAAAAAAAAAAAGTAGGAAAGAGGCCACGTGTGGTGATTCACGCCTGTAATCCCAGCACTCTGGGAGGCCGAGGCAGGTGGATCATCTGAGGTCGGGAGTCTGAGACCAGCCTGGCCAACATGGTGAAACTCTGTCTCTACCAAAAATATAAAAAATTAGCTGGGCGTGGTGGTGTGTGCCTTTAATCCTAGCTACTCTGGAGGCTGAGGCAGGAGAGTTGCTTTAACCCGGGAGGTGGAGGTTGCAGTCTGCCGAGATCACGCCACTGCACTCCAGCCTGGGCAACAGGGTGAGACTCCATCTCAAAATAAATAAATAAATAAAAGTAAAAAGTACAGAAGAAAAGTACATTTTTATATTTATATTTAAATATTATGGAGTAGGGCACACAATTTGGCTGGACTTTGTAACACAAAAATAAGATTCCAAAGAAAATTTTTGCTTGCATTGGTCTCTCAGGGCACTACCTCTTAAATACCTTAGGGAATATGTTCATTCTCTTCTGTCATTGAGGCATGTGTTTGGAAAAGTTGGGAACCACTATGCCAATATCCTCATTTCACAGAATAGAGAAAGTGAAGCCATGATTTGTTCGAAGTCAACAATCAACTGGTATCAGAACTAGCTATGTTTCCTTTGCATAGACTTCACTTGTATTATTTCTTGCTCAGTCTCCCTTGTTACATCATAAATCCTAGGAAGGTCTTTTTTTTTTAGATTCTGTTAAAGTTTACATGCAAATAATTCCAATAAAGATATAAGACTGACATATTTTTAAAAGTCATGTATAATTAATATGTCTAATTATTTTCTTGAGTATTTTCACAGGAAAAGGGAGAGACAGAATTTAATAGTGGTCTGGGAGTGAACATACCTTTCTTAAGAATGTGTGTATGTGTGTGTGTGCTGTGCACGTGTGTAAGTGTAAATGTAAGTGAGTCTAGATTTCTGAGTTTTGCAGTAGAAATGCATTAGAGTAAGAGAAATATAGCATAAAATAAGGGGAAGCCAAAGCACCGAATACGCATTTCCCTATTCGCAATTGTGCACAATATTACAGCAGTTGTTATAACCCAAATATTGCGTACCTAACCTCGGCCTTTTCCTTGGAAAAATCATACCGTCTTGAGTGTTTCCATCACTCATGTGAAAATACAGCTAAACATCTTTCCACTTGCAGCTGCTCGAAGTAATGGATTATGCCTTTGAACTTGCCAGTAAACTTCACGGTCCTGGTATAAATATCAAACTTGTCAAACTTGCTTTCCATGGAAGCCCTATAATGAAAGGCTTATCTGTTTGGGGGGTAAGTTAATGCCTCAATGTTGCCTCAAAGCAAGAGCCTGAGAAAATTTAGGTTGTAGAGAAGTTCCTGCCAGCTATCAGGGTCATCTCTGGCCAGCCCCAGAGGCTGGTTTCACTAAAGTTTGGATCCTGCCACTCTTCTGGCTTCCACAAAGCCTGGCGCTTTCCCCGTGAACTCTATGCCTTCCTCTCCTCTCCCCTTCCCTTTGAATCAGCACATCAGAGGATCAAAGGGGTCCACATGCAAGAGCTACCATAGAAAAAAGTTAGGAGGGTATCATGGGATTTCACCAGGGACCTAAGGGGTGCTTAATGCTGCCAGGCGAATAGTTGAACAAATACGGCTCAGCCAGCTCATTACCAGGCCTCAGGTGGCAGTCTGTGAGGGCCAAGGGCAATTTCTCTGAATCTGGGTTGTAAGGGAATAGCTAACAGTTTTCTTCTTTCTGGGAAATATAGATTAAAAAAAGAGAGAGAAAAAACCCTGAAACAAAATATCTGCAATCTGATAATGACAAAACCACATTTCAGTGTCAAATTGCAGAGGGTGAAAGAGTGTTTTTTAAAAAGAGGAGTTAGAACAGAAATAATATTATTAAAAGTAATAAGAGTGGCTTTGGAGCAATTGCCTTACTGAGCTATTCCTTGCAAACGCTTAAGTCTAAATCATGTTTTCATCATGAAAAGCTGGCCTCCCGCGTGGATGGGCTGTTGATTTCTTGGCCATCCCTACTAGGTGCTGACCATCTGAGCAGCATCAAGAGTCTTATTGTATAGGAAGACCAGGGGTCTTTTGTTTTCTCCTTTAGGGTAGTGGAGAAATGATTTTCTAATGAGAACCTTCTGGTCTTCTTTAGACAAGAAACTTTGTGATCTCAAGTTTCCACACTACACCCTAGAAAAGGGCTGTGGGTTTTAATATGCTCTGTGGTACAGAACCCAAGGAAAAACTCAACGAACAATTGCTGGTCATCAGACAAAGCCCTCTGAACAAACGTTTCTACCTGGCCCCACTAATAAAGATGCCCAGACCTGTTGTTTCTTTTTCTTTTTTCTTTCTTTGTTTCCCCCCCACTTCTAGATCTGTAGCCAGCTGTATTGCAGTTAAATTTCAAAATACTCATTTGGCAGCTTTGTATAGTGGTACTATAATGTTTATAAAGCCCACGGTGCTAGTTTGAAAGTGACATGCACAGATACGCACTTTAAAGGGGGCATAAAATGAACAATATGCATTACCAAATGCAATACCCAGTATTAACCACATTCATATGAGTTTTGTATTTACTCCAATAAACCAGTAGTGCCAGATGTAAAATTAGCCTGTAAAACTTTCCCTCTACTTTACCATCCACTATTACTACAAAAGGTGGCATCTTTCTTTAAAACAAGACGTTTAAGAAAAAGCTGTATAATACATACCACATGCAGCACACATATATTCATTATATACCACACATAGTAATATATATAAAAAATACACAACATATTTTACTATTTATGATGTGTATATGTATGTATGTGTACACAACATATGTAAAATAGTTACAATAATTTTAATTATTGAGAAAATTGAATGAGGCTCTCTCGTTTCCAATTTGACTTGCTCATGCCATATATTAAAGGGATTTAAAAAGCCCTGTGTCCTTGAAAATTGTTCCCCTGATGTGTATCAATATTCTATTTTTGAAAGAGAACAATGTTTTTAAAGGACATTGGTGGTGTTTGCCCAGCCAGTGCACATTACCCATCCTTGAGATAAAACCATTGGAATTTTCCTTGAGGAACCCACTTGCAGTTTAAGTCAGTTAACCCATCCCCTCCTCTGTAATCTGGGGCAGCAATGGGCTCAGAAGCCAGGCATGGATAAGCAGGTCACTTGGTCATCACTGTCAGCAGTTATTTGGTCTTGGATGGACATGTGAACCACACCAGGGTCATGAGCTGTGGTACAGACTTTCATTAGAACCTTTGGGAAGAGAAATCACTTGCATCATTAGACTCAAAGCTATGAAGATGCCTGCCTATTGCATGCATCTGGGACTGCAGAGGAGGCCACCCAAGAATGGAGCTTACCCATTGGAAAGCCTGGCTAAAGAATGGAGAGAAACCAGTCCCTGCGTTTATAAGTTGAGAGTTGGCTCCAAGTGTGCCGAAGGCCAGTTCTTCCATGGACTTTTCGGGTAAGTGAGTTGATAAATCCCTTTTGTTGGCTAAGCCATGTTAAGTAAGTTTCTCTCTCTTGCAACTAAAAGTATATTGACTAATACATCTTTATTTCATAAGTTCCAGTTAATTTTCTCAGAATAATCTGCAAGTTAAATATATTATCTTCATTTAACAAATTAAATATCCAAGACTCAGAGGAGAAAACTAAGTTAACTCACTAGTCCAAAACAATTAGTCACAGGAGAGAGACCTGCCTAACTCCAGAACCTAGGTTTTTAATATACATGAATCTAGGGTTTTAAGTGTATCTTTAAATGTGAATATATTTGAAAGGAGAAATAATTTAAGCAAGTTATAAATAATTTAAATCTTAATTAAATGAAAGATCTAAGTGTACTTTTAGTTCAAAAAACGAACTTCAAAGGAAGGGGAATCTGAAAGAAGGCCAGATGTGTGACTGTTCTGATGAGAAACACTTGGAGAAAGCAATCAGTAAGAGGTGACATTCACTGAGGGCACATAAATGAACTGATGTAATCCTCCCCCAAAGCCCATCAGATAGATGCTATTATTATCCCCATTGTGTAGATGGGGAAACCAAGGCACACACAGGTATAATAACATGTTCAAAGTTATGCAGCTTCTAGGTGCAAGCAGCCCTCCACATCTGAATCTTATTTTAATGTACATGGAGAAACAGAAGATGCATTCTTAAATAGAATTTATTACCTGTGCTAGCAAATGCTTGTAAATTACTTTGACAGAAATATTCCTCTAGAAATCTGCAGTCTCTAGAATATGGTTTGATAAACCACCTGATCAAACAAATGATTTTGCCTTTAAGACTTCATCTTAAGAAAAACTTGCTAGAAGGAGGATATTAAATGTTTCCAACACACACACACACACAAATGACAATTGTGTGAGGTAATGAATGTGCTAATTACCCTAATCTGATCACTCACTATACATTGTATGAATGGAAACATCATGATCTGTCCCATGAATATGTATAATTATTATTTGTCAATTAAGAAAGTTAAATTAATTATTTTAAAAAGAAAACCACTGTTCTATGGAAATGTATTATAAACCATTATTTTCCACCAACATATCTAGATGGATGGAAATTATAATGACAATAGCTGTCATCACTGAGAAGTTTATTTAGCAGATTCTGAAGTCCTAAGGTCTTTATATTTTAGAAAAAAATAAAAAGTGGGAGAAGTATCAAAGACTTTTCTTGCAGCCTAACTGCCAGAGATGTTACTGGAAGTTATTTGATAACTACAGACACAGTGCTGACTCTGGGGTAATCAATATGATTTTCAATAACTATTTAACCTGACTCTTGAGAATTTAGGTAAGTTCTGAAAATATAAGAGCAAAAACTGTGTATGAAAAGGTGTAGTCGTAGGTGACATATCTGCACTAGTGATCTCCAAAACCTTCAGAGGGTTCATTGATAAGGAAGGGGTAAAGGTCACCTAAAATACTTCTCTTTAAGCAACATGGATTTGAGTGGTCCTGTTCTCTGTCCATTTTCAATGGTCTATGGCTTTTAGACAGCTATGAAAAGAGCTTTGTCTAAAGCAGATCTTTAGATGGTCCTATATGACCTCACCCTAATTTCCCAGAGACATTGGGTGACTTTTCCTTTGTGGGGAAGATCAGGCTGAGAATATCTTAAAAGAGGATAAAAAACATGCTGAAGAAATGAAGGGAATGTAATTCTTTCAAAACCTTGCCATAAAGCTACCTCCATGTGCTAAGAATAATTGCGCATTATAGATGCCTGCTACTTTCGGGTCTTTTATGTAAAAATAGTAACTTTCAAGGAGTGTATATAATGGTCATTTTAACCAGCTGGAGCAGGGTTCTTCATATTAAGCCCCGGCTGCCTGACCATGACTTCCTGGGACATAACTGAAAAACAGACTGGTCCAATCCATTGGCTCATGAAAATGCCTATAAATGCATTTTTTATAGACCTTGCTGCTTATGGGAGTGTGTAGGGAGGACATGGCTGAGACTTTACAAAATACCCCATTTAATTACTTGGTAATAGGGTAGAGTCAGTCTCACAAAAGAGGAATCATTACTTTACAAATGAAAATAGAATTTTCTAGAACTCTCTTCTAAATATTTGGAATAACAACCCAGAGCCCCATATTGCTGTTTTTGCCCTGAAAGATTTTCCAAATATAAGGGAACACACTTCAAAATTCACAATTTTTTAATTTAATTTTTTTTTTTTTTTTTTTTTTTTACAGAGATGACAGTTTCAGTATATTGCTAAGGCTGGTTTAAACTCCTGGACTCAAGCGATCCTCCTGCTCCAGCCTCCCAGAGTTCTGGGATTACAGATATGAGCCACCACACCCAGCCCAAAGTTGATAACTTATTTCTCCATTTCATTATGAATGGCCATGTTAAAAACCAGAGTAAAAAAAGAGAGAGAGAAAAAGCAAAGCAGTGCATAATGGAATACAAACGTAGTGTGCTACAAAACAGTTCATTTACATAGACCCTAAATACATCTAAATTGTAATTTTCTTCTTACAAATACAATTTTTATGTTACCTATCAGTATAATAACTTACTATGTAAAGTAGAATTCAAATGTTACTTGATAAGTCAAATTTTTATTGCTATTTTTACTCCCCCCAACTGGAAGTACTCATTGCCTATATGAAAAAAAACTATCTTTTTGCTATCAGATCTTAGTGTTTGGGTGATATGCATTAATACTAACACTATACTTCACAAACTATAATACAGAATGAAATTCAGAAACAATAAGAGAAAAAAATGGCCATAACTACTCTATGCTATACCTGTATAAGCTTTCGTGTTATCCATATTTTGGTTCTCCTTCATTTGTGTGGGTAATGAAGAACTGATTGTAATTGCATTCAGTTCATTGATGCTGAATTCAATCTTAGGTCTTAGGTCATTACCTGACTATTACACATTGGCATATGTAATGCTCTCTAGTGCTGCAATGGGTAGTCTCAGGTCTGCTGGAAGTCCGAATTTTTTAAATTTGAGTTTAAGAATTTCCCTAATGTCTTTATGAAATAAAGATTAA
This sequence comes from Macaca fascicularis, assembly GCF_037993035.2. Lineage (NCBI taxonomy): Eukaryota > Metazoa > Chordata > Mammalia > Primates > Cercopithecidae > Macaca > Macaca fascicularis. Next base: position 116,851,824 of record NC_088386.1, read on the forward strand.
TAAAACTCTGCCCTACATAAGATAAATCAAGCAAAGATAATTATATTCATTTAAATAATTTTTCATTAGAATAGCCTTTCATAGAAGAAATCAAAAGTACTTAGATTTGGTTACTAATAGGTATATCTAATATATGACAGATAATAAAAGATAATTTATATAAAAAAATAAATGTGTTAACATTGATTGCGAAACAATTCTGGAGTATCAAAGCAAACAATATGACAGAAGAGCAATATCCTTGAAATAATTTCTTGCTACCTATATTTTGGTTAGGATGTTTTCTTTTTCCTTTTAAGATTTCTTCACTCATGCTGGAATTTGTTTTCAACTCTAAAATGAACCATTACTTTAATAACAGGATTTTTCTCAAAAAAAGAAACCTTAAAGTATCCACTTTTGAATGTACTAATCATAAAATAAATATGTATCCCTATAATTATACAACCTATTTTCTTCTGTGTTGCAAAGTTTGAGTCTAATTATTTTTACAATCAAAAGATTAATATTTGTTGAATCATTTTGATGTTTGTCATTATATAGGGCTTCAAAGTAACTTTTCTTCCCTAAACCCACGTTCTCCACCTTTGTGTCTTTAGTACTTTTAAGATTGATGGTATTTCAGGATATACCAAAAATACTAAGATATATAATCTGCATTTCTATTTGGTAAACTGTATTACAATATTACATTTTTTATTCTCCATCATTACCTACTTTTAGAAGTTCTACAAGGTCCCTCAAATGTCAGTCAGAAGATATTGACAGATGTTCATCTCCCTTAAGCTTTCAGAATTCAAGAACAGATTATATTAAGTTCTCTTACCTTTGAACATTTGATGATGAGTTCCAAGAGTTTTAGCAATTTCTATTGTTTTTAGTAGCAGGTAACCTGCTCCATAGAGAATGCATTTTCATTTTGACTCCACATTCTATTATAATGTTAAAAATAAATTTTAGTTGAAAAATTGAATGTTAATCTTTAGCGAAAATTCACCTGCATGCGGAGCCACCATTGCCAGAAATGTAATTAAGGTGACAAGAAAAGGAAAGTCACCTCTACACACAGCTGATCTCACATATGTGCAGTCAAAGATCACTGCTTCACAATTACTCCCTGCCTGGTACTGATAGTAATATGCGACTGAATACCACTAATATTAAATTAAACAAAACAAAACTGTACCTTAGACTAAGGTATTTCTGCTTTCTGAAATTCCCTTAACGTCCCCCACATTTCTTTTTCAGATTCTGAAATTTTCAAGGCCTTTGTATTCTTTGGCAAAGGAATCGTTCTCTCCTACAACCTCCTCTAATGCATTTTATTTCATGGTTATTTATGCATCTGTCTTATTTATTCGAGTAGATTGTAACTGTTGAAGCATGCATGGAGGACTGTGTTTCTCCAGCCGCTTTTAGTCTGGCTTTCTGTGCCAACATATTCCCGCATAGCTCTGAGAGTTTCACCAAAATTCATTCACTGCAAAGGTATAGGTACTACCATTAGCTATACTTTGTTAAACTGGCCATCTTACAGAGCTAGCAAACACAGAGATTAGTGAGAGTTCTAATCATGAGTCCCTTCTGCTGTATGTCCGAGGAAATCCGTTTTTCTTTCTTCCAGAATAATTATAGTGAGAATGTTCTGCATGCCAAAAATGTTCATTCTTAGATATAAAGACAGGTTATGAAGAAGAGGCAGGATTCATATTCCTCCTTACAGTAGCACACAGCAAATGCTGTTGAATGAGCGATTTAGTATCTGTTGAATGAGCGATCATATAAATTACAGTCTCTGTGTATTCATGATCTATCGCTGCGTAACAAATTATCCCAAAACTTAGCAGCTCAAAAAACAGCAAATATTAACTCATACTTTCAGTGGGTCAGGAAACTGGGTGTGCTTTTAGCTAGCTACCTCTGGTGCAAGGTCTCTGATGATGTTGCAGTTACCCTGTCTTCAGGGCTTACAGTCATCTCAAGGCTCAAATGGTCCTGAAGGATCTGCCTTCAAGCTCACTTACGTGATATTAGCAGGTTGTAGTTGGATTTAGGGCCTTTGTTCCTCATCAAGCTGTGAGGAATCCTCACAGCATTAACAGCTTTGCTTCACCCAGCGTGAGTGATCCAGAGAGAGGGATCGAGAGAAACGTCAATGGCTCAAGATGGAAGCCACAGTCTATTTTTTTTTATAACCTAATCTCAGAAGTGACTTTTCACCATTTCTCCCATATTTTATATCTCAGAAAGAGACAGTAGTGTAGCTGACATGCAAGGGGAGGGGAATGAATACTAGGAGATAGGGAATATTGTGGGAGTCTTCTAGAGGCTGCCTACCACAAAGTACATGTGACAAAATATTGCTGAATATCATGCTGAATATGATAAACTTTCCAGAAATGGCTGCATGTAGCTTGGAGGTCAAGAGAAATAAAGGGAAAGTGGCTTAGCACCTCATATCTGTATAGGCTATCATGTAGAACAACTTGTTTTCCACCTTGTTTGACTTCAGAGTGTGTTCTTGTTCAGGCTTATTAAAGATGATTGTTAAGGACAATAATCTACCACTGAAGCTTCACATTAATAGCATCAATTTTATTTATTTATTTATTATTTATTTTTTTTTTAGAGACAGAGTCTCACTCTGTCACCCAGACTGGAGTGGAGCAGTGCAATCTCTGCTCACAGCAACCTCCACCTCCTGTGTTCTAGCGATTCTCCTGCCTCAGCCTCCTGAGTAGCCAGGACTCCAGGCGTGCATCACTAAGCCTGGTTAATTTTTTGTATCTATTTTTTTTTTTTTTAGTAGAGATGGGGTTTCACCCTGTTGCCCAGGCTGGTCTCGAACTCCTGAGCTCAGGCAATCAGTGCTAGGATTACCGGCGTAAGCCACCTTGCCAGACCAATAGCATCAATATTAACGAGTGACTTCCATTTTTAAAAGCATATTTTATGAGATGATATAGTAAAAATTCCAAATACCCAGTGGTACCCAGTGAGATGAATAGAATAGAACAGAATAGAATAGGATAGAATAGAATAGATAAACAATTGTGTTTCAGTTATTTGCAGTTATTAATTATGAGAAATCATTTGATGTAGTATCTTTTTTTAAAAAATCAAGTAAAAAGAAGAGAATTATTATCTTCTTTTTTTACTTTTTTTTTACTTCAACTCTTTTTTTTTTTTTTTAACAATTTCTTGAGTATAGCTCAACGCAAAAGGGGGGGGAGAAACTCCTACTTGAATTGTTCAGTTTGCTTTTATTAATTGAAATATCAATACAATAGAAACAACTAGAATATTCTTATAGTTGCCACATTTCTTGATATCTTGGAATTAGCCACTGAGCATTCAGGCCTGAAAATGGCTCTTAAAGAGAATGCCTAACAACGCAGAACAGCCAATGGAATGTGTGGAAATCAGGGAGGAGCAAATGCAAGTACCATGGAAGGTTTATCCTCTCTCCTTCCTGAGCAGTACATCTTTCTGGGAACTTTCAGCAATAGCCATGGGTGACAAGAGGAGTCACCCCTATGCAAGGGGAGTGGGTGCCTAGAAAATTAAGGCTGCATGGAGCACAGAGCCTCAGATCATGGCCTCCATCTTAGGTGAGAAAAAAACAGACTCTCGACGAGTTGCTCAAGATCACATGCAAGTTAGTGTTGAAGTTGCCAGCAAGTAGAAGCTCCCTCACTTTCCAGTATCCCCCACAGTACATTGCAATCACCAGCTACCCTGAACACTCCAGCTGTCTCTTTATTTGGCTGCTTTCTGAGTGTCCTCTCTCCGCTTCCCAGATCTGAGTCAGAAAATCTCCAGTAGTTAGGCCTCTGGGTAACACCCACTCCACTCTCTGCCTCTGCTTTTACCTCTGCCAACCATCCCAGACCTAAGAATTTATGAACTCAGTGACAACATAATTCCTTTCAAAAATGCAGACATTGAGCATACATAGATTTATACCCCTGTATCTTCGCAGCAAGCAGGAACCTGTAGCTAATGATTGACTGTTCTGCACTGAATGTGCAGATTACTCCAGTAGAAAGTCATGGAAGACACATTTGGGAAGAGGACAGGCATTTCTGTTCCTTTCTCATAGCACCTTCTGGCTTTTTTACTGTCTCCTTTTTCATGTTTTTTATCTCTATTGTTCTTTCTACTTATTTGACATTGATTGATAATTTGCTATTGATTGATAATTTGCTATACATATTGGGAAGTGGAGATTCTTGTGCAGCTGATTTGGGAATCCAGCTTCATGGAGATCTTATAGAATAGTCAGTAAGACTCTTGACGCAGAGTGCCTAGGTTCAAATCCAGGCTGAGTCTCCTATTAGCTGTGCAATGATGGTTCTTCTTCCTCTGCTATTGTGAAGACTGCACAAATATGTAAAAGCTTTTAACAGGGCCTGTTAAGAGTTAGCTATTCTAATTGGTCTATTATTGCAAATTACCCTATAAATTTAGACAATCCCTAGGGCTAGGGAGGGACATAGACCTGAGCAGAGTAGATCAATGACTGAGATTAGAACGCTGAATCACAAAATAATCACTACTTTGACTGACTTTACCTAGAAAGGAAGAAATGGCTTTTTGTTTGTTTGTTTGTTTTGTTATTCGGTAGGAATGGTGATATGAAGTAGAAATCAAGGTGCATAATAGAAATATATTTTTAAATTACTGTTGTTATCTGAGTTTGTAAATTGTGAAAAGATTACAGTTACTACCCATATAATCACAACAGGGTGGAGTAAGACCTTAACTGGGGATAGAGTAGGAAGTTCAAATGTAGAATAAAAGATGTCTTCAGGGGAGATATAACTTCGCTGAAACCAAGCAAGACTGGGGGGAGACATGAGGCAGATGATCCAGGTGGAGAGTATCCCTTTTGTTCAGCTCAAGAAGTGACAAAGAGATTGGCAATCCCAAAACGGGCATATTCGGCAAGGCTGCAGGTAGTACCTGGAAGGAAGCCTGTTAAGGAGCTAAGACTGGATATGTAAAGAAAGGCTACATCATGAGGGGATTGATAAAGGTGTGTTAAGAAGCTGGGACTTGACTGAAACAATGATCTTGAGTCTTTAGGGGTTGATAGGGTTTGGCTCTGTGTCCCCACCCAAATCTCACTGTGTTTTTGTTTTTTTTTTTTTTGTTTTTTTTTTTGTTTTTTTTTTTTTTGAGATGGAGTCTTGCTCTGTCGCCAGACTGACTGGAGTGCAGTGGTGCGATCTCAGCTCACCGCAACCTCCGTCTCCTGGGTTCAAGGGATTCTTCTGCCTCAGCCTCCCAAGTAGCTGGGATTACAGGTGCATGCCACCACACCAGTCTAATTTTCATATTCTTAGTAGAGACAGGGTCTCACCATGTTGGCCAGGATGGTCTCGATCTCTTGACCTCGTGATCCACCTGCCTCAGCCTCCCAAAGTGCTGGGATTACAGGTGTGAGCTACTGCACCTAGCCCAAATCTCACTTTTAATTGTAATCCCCATAATTCCCACGTGTCAAAGGTGGGACCAGGTGGAGATAATTGGATCATGGGGGCAGTTTCCCCCATGCTGTTCTCATGATAGTGAGTGAGTCTCGTGAGATCTGATGGTTTTATAAGCATCTGACGTTTCCCCTGCTGGCACTCATTCTCTCTCCTGCCGCTGTGTGAAGAGGTGCCTTCTGCTATGATTGTAAGTTTCCTGAGGCAGCCCAGCCATGAGGAACTGTGAGTCAATTAAACTTATTTTTTATAAATTATACAGTCTCAGGTATTTCCTTTTCCTTATAGCTATGTGAGAACAGACTAATACAGGGATTTAAGCAAAGATTTATAAAGTTACTTCAACTTTAAATATTTAAGTTTTATTTTTAACTGTTTTCTTTTCCCAATGGACAACTCTCCTCATTGTCTACATAGATATATAAAATATATATGGTTATATATTTATATATAGTGTATTACATATATTTATATATAATATTTTATATATATATTAGCAGGGCATTGTATGGAAGGGGCATAAAATGAAAGAAGGGAAGAGCATCTATGGTAGGTAAAGAGAAAGATTTCCGGGAGTTGTTTTCTTCTTCTTCTTTTTAATTTATATTTATATTTATATATTTTTTTGGAGACAGATTCTCACTCTGTTGCCTAGGCTGGAGTTCTGTGGCATGATCTCAACTCACTGCAAGCTCCACTCCTGGGTTCACACAATTCTCCTGCTTCAGCCTCTCGAGTACCTGGGACTACAGGTGCCTGCCACCACACCCAGCTAATTTTTTGTATTTTTAGTAGAGACAGGGTTTCACAATGTTAGCCAGGATGGTCTTGATCTCCTGACCTTGTGATCTGCCTGCCTTGACCTCTCAAAGTGCTGGGATTACAGGTGTGAGCCACCACGCCCTGCCTTTCGTTTTCTTCTTTTAATGAAAACAACACAATCTTGTTTTTGTTAGTTTGTTTGTTTTTCCACCTCTGTTCAACCAGTGCTTTTTGCAAAAATAAAGTGAGCATCCTTTGACTTTTTGGAAGTCAGAGTTTCCAAGGGAGCTATTGCCAAAAGGAACTGAGAGAAAGAGAGCTTGATTCCTTAAGAAAAGAATGTATTGGTAGAGAAAGAAAATAAAGCATTCCACCCATATTCTCCAACAAAAACTTCTTTTCCAGCTTTGACTTGTTTTGCACTCTCTTATCCTTTCTCCCCAGCATACAAACACACACACATATATATATATTTTTACATGAAGCGTTTGTAAAACATTTGGTTCCAGAGATATTCAAACACATTGAGTAAAGTGATTACCTAATATCTTGATTTTCACTCTCATATTCTATCAGAAGACTTTGTGATCATTCTGTGATGATGAAGAGAAACAGAAGAATTTAAGACCAAAAACTAAGCTGTCTCTTAATCCTTGAACCACTTCTTACTCCATTCTTTTGAATATGCTGGTAAAGAGATGGAAATGGATCCGTTTAGAAAGGGCAAAAATGATTTGTGGAAAACATATAAAGAGGTTGGAATGGACATTCCAAACATCTTTAGTCATTTCATACTTTATGTTCTTTTTAAAAAGACAGAAAAATCTTCTTTGGAAGAGAATGGACCATTCAAATATGATCAATAGCCATACGATTTTATTATCATTTGTGAGTGTCTCAGAAAGTGTGAAAACCCATAGGATAGAAGGGGGAGTGGTCAGAATCTTCTTGTTATCTGTAACAGTCTCTCCTCCTTGTCTTCACTGCATGTCAACCCTGAAAGCAGCAAGGGACCCTCATTTTCTCAAGGCAAAAATCTATGAAAATCAATTATTATATTTAATGATCATTTAAGGTGTAAATAACGTCATTGATTTTTTCTTAACATTCTTTATTTTAAATTGTGTTTGTAAAAGTTCTCTCTCGTATCTACCTATGTGTTTCTCTGTTTGTAGCTTTCAAAGTTTTCAGTTTAACAAAATTCTCCCAACTCTGAGCCCATAAAGTCTGACATGACTCAACCTTACATCTTCAATCATAATTGTTATGAGGTATCTAACCTACCCTATAGTGCTTTGTAAACACTCTCAAGGGTTTAATGGATAGTTGAATTAACCAGATTATACCTTAAGTATGTTTGAACTGAAGGGAGTAATCCAGTCTTCAAGTGTACATTCCTCCTGTCAAGTCTTTTACCACCTAGACACAATGTCACATGGAACATCAATGTAACCAGTGTATCAACAAGTAAGCATATAATTGCTTTTTCTGAAGCAAAGAGAAAGGACTTGGGACCCTGGCTGTTTGGTTTTGACCTTTTCATCCTCTTTTCTCAAGGACTGTCTTGCAGTTTAAGGCTATTCACGACCCCTTAGGAAAGCACAAATCTGTTTCAACCCATTCGTTTTATTAGTGAGGAATCCATGATCCAAAAGAGTTGATTCTTGTAACATCGCAGAGACAGTGGTTACCAAAACTAAGATTTTCACTCAGGGGTTCTAAAGTCAAATCTTGGCTTTTTCAACTATAAGATCCTGGATGTAGAAACCGTGGTTTTTAAAATTTATTTTTAGTCTTCTTGCTCATTCAAATCAAGTTGTGAGTATGACATAGGCTATTTATTAATTAGATGGGTGTATTTATCAAATCGGACAGAGCTAAGTGAACCGTTAGTGTTGGGGATTTAAAATTTAAGTAAACAACAAAGGTATGAATGGAATTGGGGGACTGGCCCTAAAGCAAGGAGAGGGGCTGATTATAAAACTCTTGTGCCAATATTTCTCAGAACGGTACTAGCATTGTCTAGATTCATAATGATGCACTATGTTCCCAATAAAATAGTTTCCAAAACATTATATTGCTCATTCTGAGGTATTTCTTTGTAACATAACTTAATTATACTATCTAAAGTAATAAGAATGCCAATAATGTCAGACATACTCATATCCAAAAATAAATACAAAACATTTTAAACTCAAGTTTACATGCCTTTTGGATTAGCTACTATTTTGAGATTTTTTTTTGGATTGTTTCTCCTCATTAACACTGATTATTAAGGACTAATGATAAAATTAGCTGATGGGAGAACATCACATGTCATAATAAATTCTTTCTGTCTTTTGTAACAAAGACTACACTTAAATGTTAACTTGTTGAAAAGTAGAAATTATAGAAAACCGCAATTACATTTCACCAGAAAAGGAATGTAGATAGTCATGTTTTGCACATCTAAATCCAAGTGCTTTAAAAAAGCAGTCATACATAAATATACCAAAAAATTTTAAACATTGTAATATAAATATTTATTGGCCCAAACAATTGATTTTATCTAACCTTTTCAGGTGTTAGAATTGTAAATATTTTGCAATTACCATGGCACCATTTGGAAATCAATTTGGATTATTACTATTGAGGCCATGTGTTTTGGATTTTCAAGATGAGTTCTGACTTCCAGGGCAGTCCTGATTGCCAATATCCTGTCCTGTTATTAGGCCATGTGTTCCACGAATGTACACAATATTTTTTTAAGGAAAATATTCACTAAGTTCCCAGTTAAGTTGTTTGGATAATAGATCATCATTCCCATTCTCCCATCTTGGAAGTCCACTGAAGCCAGAGTTTATCCCAAAGCTTTGATACTCCTCCAAGGACAGTGAGGAGGACAACCTGAACATTCCAATCCATTGTGGGAGAAATATGAGACATCTATTTCAAACTATAACAACCTCAGAGACTCAGGATTCCACAGGGTAAGAGCAGCAGACGCAGACCCGTTTTCAAACCAAAGCTTGCCCTTTTCTAAAGGTAAGTTGTCAGGCTGACTTTGGTCTTTCACGGACCCAAATCCCTGGGATGGTGCTAGAAGCCATTTGGGTGCTCTAGGAGAGGCTTATTAGTGCTTCCACGCCCCATCCCCCACTTTTGTAGTTAAATTGCATACAAAGACTGCAGATTCCAAACTCTATGGTTGATGAATGTCATGCAGCTGGAAAGCATAAGAGAGGTCAGAGTTGGTTGCCATTGGGCTAAGGTTGTCCTATTTTCATGTAAGCAAAAAAGATGACTAGGAAAATATGAAACTATTGTTCATGCAGAACTAATGCTAAACTGAAGAAACTTCTTTAATAAATAACAGAACTTGTCAGTGGTAAAAGTCTCATCTGGCAGTTCGCATGACTTTAAACACTGTTTAGCCACCCACATGTCATAAGCAATTATCAGTAGATGAGAAAAATGGTGGCATCTGTTTTCTTAATGTATGTGTGCATCTATGTATGTGTGCATGTGCGCGTCCCTATCTTTAATCCATTTAAAAACTAATGAGTATAAATGTACTGTAAGTAAAGCACTTACATTCTTACTTTTAGAAGCAAGGTCTTCTTCTAGGTTGGCCAAGCTGGAGTGTAGTGGCTGCCATTATCCTAATTCACTGCAGCCTCAAACTCCTGGTCTCATGTGATTCTCCCACCTCAGCCTCCCAAGTTGTTGGAATTATAGGTATGGATCACTATGCCTGGCTCCTAAATGAATTCATTTTTAAACATCACCAGACGACACCAGGGGAAATAAACAATACTGGAGTTCAAATGCTTACTTGATTTGGGGTATTTTCCAGATATGTTAAATTTGCCTTCACCTTGATATATTAGTCTGTTCTCCCATTGCTATAAAGAAATACCTGAGACTGGGTCATTTATAAAGAAAAGAGGTTTAACTGGCTCACGATTCCACAGGATGTACAGAAAGCATGATGCTGGCATCTGCTTGGCTTCTGGAAAGGCCTCATGTCACTTACAATTGTGGCAGAAGGTGAAGGAGAAACACATATATCACATGTTTGGAATAGGAGCAAGAGGGTAGGGGAAGGTGCTACATACTTTTATACAAGATCTCATGATAACTCACTCATTCACCGTCATGAGAACAGCACCAAGGAGATGGTGCTAAACCATTCAGGAAGGACCAACTTCATGATCCAACCACCTCCCACCAGGACCCACAACCAAGACTAAGGATTACCATTTCACATGAGATTTGGGTGGGAACACAAATCCAAACCCTATCACTTGGTGAGTATCGAGTAGTGGGAATGCCATTGGATGAGATTTTGGTGGATGAACAGTTACTTCCTCCATGAGTTAGCCATTCTCAAAGGTGCTCTAACTGTTACAGAATCCTCAAGTACCCTTTTAACAAGCCTCCCCAAGTGGTCTCATGATCCTAAAGCTCTAGGACACCATTGGCAAAATTTATCTTGGGCTGTGGCTATGCAGCTGGTTACACAGCTGGGAAACTGGACAAAAGAACACTCAATCAATTCATTTTGGCTATTTCCATGATTACCAGTAATTGCTCCAGCTGTACTGATGTATAGTGATCAATATTCATTGTAAAGAGGCAAAAGTGGACAGCATGGATGCCCCTTTGTCTTTTTATTTCACACATGTTGTCCTGGCACATATACATATAATGATTCATTCAACTAGCAGCACGTAGCTTCTAATTCCCCCTTGCAGAATGCCACTGTTGACTATCAATGACATTAAAAACAAAGCAAAACAAAACACTCTAACAACTGGGTGCCTTAATTAATGCAAAGAATAGTTTGGAGGATAGATGGATGGATAGAGAGGATGGCAGAATGCCACTGGTCCAACATCTGCAGTGTTTAGATACTCAAAGTTGCATCCCAGCAGGTCAGTTGAGTCCTTGAATCTACCCAAAAAGCTGGATGGTAAGATGACTAAGAAAGTGAGCTACAGTGAGGACTCCAAGGAATCCCAAATACCATAGGACAATGAGAGATGCCATCTTGTTCTTATCCTTGGGCTTTGGTCAACTGCACTCCTGAAGGAGAACTACCCTCTTTCTGTGTCTCCTTTGTCCGTATTGAACAAGTTCCTTAGAGATGGCTTTCAAAAGTTTGCATGAAGTGTCAGCCTCAAAAATGTAGAGGACAATTGAGACCATTGCCAGGCCACCCAGAGGTTTCCATTTTTTTTCTTTTTTCTGTTTTGGCAGAGGAGGGGACCAAAAAGGGAAGAAGGGCATCTCCTGGGGACCCTGGAAATTGGCCTTGAAATCTGAACCCATTTTTATTCTTTCTTTGAGAAGACCAATGAGTTTTTGCTAACATGATTCTTTGTCTCTTATCTAAGGGCTCTTGGGTCTGTTGAATGAAAGATTAAATTTCTATCAGAACATTTTAAAAATTAGGTGAATGGAAGAATGTGTGAATGATATCAGATATACATATAATCAAAAGTATCTCTCTATTGGTAGAAATATGGAAAGTTTTGGGTTCGAATTTCCTTTTTAAAATAAAACATTAATTTCAGTTAAATGTCATAATTGTATTCTAGAGAGCAAAACACAAGTGCTTAGCTATGCCAAATCTCCCTTTTATGAATTGTCTTCACTGTCTAACATTCAGCTGCTAATATATTTTTCTCCCCTAACTGAGCTCTGCTCAACAGCATTAGGTTTGGGCTTTAACTTTTACCTGGACTCAGTATATGTTCTACATCAGTCACTTCATCACCTAAGGCTTCAGTTATTTCGCTAATAACAAAGGTTTAACCTAGCCTTCTCTAGATGCTAGGAGACTTTAGACCAGAAATTACTTATAAGGTGGGGGCATAGTAATTAATTTTGTGTTAAGAGCTCTTGAGACATGGCGCTTTACTTCACACTCTCTCCTCTTCATAATGGATATTTTCTTCCACTATAGAATGGAGGCCATGTAACACCAGGTATTCTCAGCAAATTACTATCTGATTCAATTTAACAAGAATGCAATTGGTTATAAGAGAAATGCATAATATTAATCTTCATTTTACATAAACCTTTCTTTCTTATGACTTACTTTCACATATGTTATCTCATTTTTATTCTCACAATACCTTATGAGCTACTAATTAGGTAATGCTCTATGATTTGCACCCTTACAGAGTTTTCAGGCTTTCAATTACAGGACTGGCCCAGGTTCTACTTGATCCATTTTTCTTAGTTTGGTGTTTTCAGAAAAAGCTGGTGTTTGGCTCTAGTTATGAACTCAAAGAGGAGCAGCAGAGCAGCTTCTGTGAATAAGCCTGGGTGTAGGTCTGGCACGACCTCTTGGGAAATTTGAAGGAAAAAGTAACTTTTTCTCCCCAGATTTTAGCTTCATCAGTTGGAAAATAAAGGCATTTGTCCTGATGATCCAAAACTCCCTTGTAGTGCTTTGTGATTCTTTGGAACTGATGATAGAGCATAATTTAAATTATGTGTATTGGCCAGGTGCGGTGGCTCATGCTTGTAATTCCAACACTTTGGGAGACTGAGGCAGGAGGATCACTTGAGTCCAGGAGTTCGAGACTGGCCTGGGCTTCATAGTGAGATCCTGTGTCCATTTTAAGAAAATAAAAAAATTAACTGGGCATAGTGGTGCATGCCCATAGTCCCAGCTACTGGGGAGGCTAATGTGGGAGGATCACTGAAGCCTGGGAGGTTGAGGCTGCAGTGAGCAGTGATTTTGTCACTGCACTCCAGCCTGGTAAATAGAGTGAGACCTTTTCTCAAAAAATGAATACATAAATGTTAGGTATTAAAGTTTCAAGTTATTTCAAATACTGATCATATTTCACTTTTAAATTATTAATACTCATGAATTCCATTGTGGCTAAATCCTTGGTGTGTTCCTGGTCCTTGGTTTGATTCATGTTACTCCAGATGGGGTAATAAACAGAAAATCTGGAGTCTGAGCTGGATATACCAGGATGCAGAAAGGTCTTTTGGTTGGAAGACTATTATTAATGTTAACTGGGGACAGGGCATTGCCTTTTAACTCTATGTGAAACACAATGTTAAGGATTTCATACACTTTATCTCATTTAATTCTTTAGATAACTCTCCAATGTGCCCGTCAATATTCCCATTGTAAGGGGAAACTGAAGCTCAGAAAATTTAGATTACTTGTGAAAAACCACACAGTTATTGAGTGATGGATCTAGGGTTCAAACTCATGTGTGACTGATTCTAAAGTCAATATTCTTTTTAATTACCTACCACTGCATACTTAGAAATTGAAAAGCACACACAAGTGCACATGTATACACACACATATATACACATATATGTACTCCAGAAAATGTGTCTGCATAAAAGTAAATAAATGCTTAATTGAGAAATGGGTTGCATATATGAATGCAGGCGACAGTGTTCCTGTCTGTCTGGTGACAGACAGTGACCTGGTCTGTATTGGTTTTAAAGGGTCTAAGCAAAGTTGTATGACCCTAACCCTCCCCTCCAGGTGCCAATGAGTCTGTATTAGTCTGTTCTCATGCTGGTAATAAAGACATACCAGAGACTGGGTAATTTATAAAGAAAAAGAAGTTTAATGGACTCACAGTTCCACATGGCTGGGGAGGCCTCACAATCATGGCAGAAGGCAAAGAAAAAGCAAAGGTATATCTTGCATGGTGGCAGGCAAGAGAGCATGTGCAGAGGAACTGCCTTTTATAAAACCATCAGATCTCATGAGACGTATTCACTATCATAAGAACAGCATGGGAAAAACCCACTCCCACGATTTAATTACCTCCTACTGGGTCCCTCCCATGACATGTGGGGATTATGTAAGTTACAATTCAAGATGAGATTTGAGTGGGGATACAGCCAAACCATATTATGCTGCCCCTGGCCTATCCCAAATCTCATGTCCTCAAATTTCAAAACCAATCATGCCTTCCCAACAGTCCCCCAAAGTCATAACTCATTTCAGCATTAACTTAAAAGTCCGCAGTCCAAAGTCTCATCTGCGACAGGCTCCCTTCCACCAATGAGCCTGTAAAATCAAGAGCAAGTTAGTTACTTCCTAGATACTATGGGGGAACAGGCATTGGGTAAATACACTCATTCCAATTGGGATAAATTGGCCAAAGCAAAGGGGTTACAGGCTCCATGCAAGTCCAAAATCCAATAAAGCAGTCATTAAACATTAAAGATCCAAAATGATCTCCATTGACTCCATGTCTCACATCTGGTTCATGCTGATGCAAGAGGTTGGCACCCATGGTGTTGGGCAGCTCTGCCCTTGTGGCTCTGTGGGGTACAGCCCTTTTCCTTGCTGCTTTCATGGCCTGGCATTGAGTGTCTTCAGCTTTTCTAGGCACACAGTGCAAACTGTCAGTGGATCTACCATTCTGGGGTCTAAAGGACAGTGGACCTCTTCTCACAGCTCGACTAGGCAGTGCCCCAGTGGGGACTCTGTGTGGGGGGTCCAACCCCACATTTCCCTTCTGCACTGCCCTAGCAGAGGTTCTCCATGAGGGCACCACCCCTGCAGCAAAATTTTACCTAGACACCTAGACATTTCCATACATCCTCTGAAATCTAGGTGGAAGTTCCCAAACCTCAATTTTTGGCTTCTGTGCAACTGCAGGCTCAACACCACATGAAAACTGCCAAGGCTTGGGGCTTGCACACTCTGAACTCACTACCTGAGCTGTACTTTGGCCCCTTTTAGCCACAGCTGGAGTGGCTGGGACACAGCATATCAAGTACTTAGGCTGCACACAGCAAGGGGGCCCTGGGCCTGGCCCACAAAACCATTTTGGCCTCCCAGTCCGCTGGGCCTGTTATGAGAGGGGCTGCCACAAAGGTCTCTGACATCCCCTGGAGACATCGTCCCCATTGTCTTGGTGACTAACATTCAGCTCCTTGTTACTTATGCAGTTTTCTGCAGCAGGCTTGAATGTCTCCCCAGAAAATGGATTTTTCTACTCTATCGCATCATCAGGCTCCAAGTTTTCCTTACTTTTATGTTTTGCTTCCCCTCAAATGCTTTGCCAGTTAGAAATTTCTTCTGCCAGATACCCTAAATCATCTCTCTTAACTTCAAAGTTCCACAGATCTCTAGGGTGGGGACAAAATGCTGCCAGTCTCTTTGCATAATAAGCATCACCTTTGCAGCAGTTCCCAACAATTTCCTCATCTCCATCTGAGAGCACCTCAGCCTGGACTTTACTGTCCATATCATTATCAACATTTTGGTCAAAGCTATTCAAAAAGTCTCCAGGAATTTCCAAACTTTTCCACATCTTCCTGTCTTCTGAGCTCTTCAAATCTCTAGGAAGTTCCAAAGTTTTCCACGTTTTCCTGTCTTCTTCTGAGCCCTCCAAACGGTTCCAATCTCTGCCTGTCACCCAGTTCCAAAGTCGCTTACACATTTTTGGGTATCTTTACAACAGTGCCCCACTCTATGTGGTACCAATTTACTGTATTAGTTCATTCTCACACTTCTAATAAAGATATACCTAAGACTAGGTCATTTATAATGAAAAAGAGGTTTAATAAACTCAAAGTTTCACATGGCTGGTATGTTAGTCCATTTTCATGCTGCTTATAAAGACATACCTGAGACTGGGCAAATTACAGAAGAAAGAGGTTTATTGGACTTATAGTTCCACGTGGCTGGGGAGGCCTCACAATGATGGCAGAAGGCAAAAGGCACATCTCACATGGCAGCAGACAAGAGAAGAGAGCTTGTGCAGGCAGACTCCCATTTTTAAAACCATCAGATCTTGTGAGACTTATTCACTATCATGAGGACAGCATGGGAAAGGCCAGGTCCCATGATTCAATTACCTCCCATCAGGTTCCTCCCACAACACATGGGAATTCAAGATGAGATTTTGGTGGGGACACAACCAAATCATATCATTCCAACCTTGGCCGCTCCTAAATCTCATGTCCTCATATTTCAAAACCAATTATGCTTTCCCAACAGTCTCCAAAGTCTTAACTCATTTTAGTATTAACTCAAAAGTCCACAGTCCAAAGTCTCATCTGAGACAAGGCAAATCCCTTTCACCAATCAGCCTGTAAGGTCAAAAGCAAGTTAGCTACTTCCTAGATAAAATGGGGGTACAGGCATTGGGTAAATACAGCCATTCCAAATGGGAGACATTGACCAAAACAAAGGGGTTACAGGCCCCATGCAAGTCCAAAAATCCAGCAATGCAGTCATATCTTAAAGCTCCAAAATTATCTCCTTTGACTCCATGTCTCACATCCAGGTCATACTGATGCAAGAAGTGAGCTCCCATGGCCTTAGGCAGCTCCGCCCCTGTGGTTTTGTGGGTTACAGTCCCCTTCCCTGCTGCTTTCACAGACTGGTGTTCAGTGTCTACAGCTTTTCCAGGTGCACAGTGCAAGCTGTAGGTGGATCTACTATTCTGGGGTCTGGAGGATGGTGGCCCTCTTCTCACAGCTCCACTAGTCAGTGCCCTAGTAGGGACTCTGTGTGGGGGCACCAACCCCACATTTCCCTTCTGCACTGCCCTAGGAGAGGTTCTTAATGAAGACCCCACCCCTGCAGCAAATGCCTGGATGGGCATCCAGGCCTTTCCATATATCTTCTGAAATCTAGGCAAAGGTTCCCAAATCCCAATTCTTGACTTCTGTGCACTTGTGGACTCAACACCACATGGAATCTGCCAAGGCTTGGGACTTGCACCCTCTGAAGCCATGGCCCAAGCTCTATGTTGTCCCCTTTCAGCCACAACCAGAGCACCTAGGATTCAGGGCACCAAGTACTTAGGCTGCACACAGCATCACAGCATGGGGAGCCTGCTTGGCCAACGAAACCACTTTTTCCTCCTAAGCCTCTAGGTCTGTGATGGGAGAAGCTTCCATGAATACCTCTGACAAGCCCTGGAGACATGACCTATTGTCTTAAGGATTAATATTCAGCTCCTCATTACTTATGTAAATTTCTGCAGCCAGCTTGAATTTCTCCTCAGAAAATGAGATTTTCATTTCTATCGCATCGTCAGGCTGTAAATTTTCCAAACATTTATGCTCTGCTTCCCTTATAAAACTGAATGCCTTTAACATTACCCAAGTAACCTCTTGAATGCTTTGCTGCTTAGAAATTTCTTCAGATACCCTAATTCATCTCTCTTAAGTTCAAAGTTCTACAAATCTCTAGTGCAGGGGCAAAATGCCACCATTGTCTTTGCTAAACATAACAAGAGTCATCTTTGCTCCAGTTCTCAACAAGTTCCTCATCTCCGTCTGAGACTACCTCAGCCTGGATTTCATCGTCCATATCACTATTAACATTTTGGCCAAAGCCATTCAACAAGTCTCTGGGGAGTTCCAAACTTTCCCACATTTTTCTGTCTTTTCTGAGCCCTCCAAACTGTTCCAACCTCTGACTTTACCCAGTTCCAAAGTCACTTCTAAATTTTCGGGTATCTGTTCAGCAGCACTCCACTCTACTGGTACCAATTTACTGTATTAGTCTATTTTCATACTGCTGAAAAAGAAATACCAGAGACAGGACAATTTACAAAATAAAGAGGTTTACTGGACTTACAGTTCCATGTGGCTGGCAAGGCCTCAGAATGATGGCAGAAGGTAAAAGGCACATCTCATATGGCAGCGGACAAGAGAAGCAAGCCTGTGCAGGGAAACTCCCATTTTTTAAATCACCAGATCTTGTGAGAGTTATTCACTATCACGAGAACAGCATGGAAAAGACCTGCCCCCAAGATTCAGTTCCCTCCCACCGGGTCCCTCCCACAACAGGTGGGAATTCAAGATGAGGTTTGCATGGGGACACAGCCAAACCATGTCAGCTGGGGAGGCCTCACATCATGGCAGAAGGTGAAGGAGGAGCAAAGGCATGTCTTACATGGTGGCAGTCAAGAGGGAGTGTGCAGGCAAACTGCCCTTTATAAAGCCATCAGATCTCATAAGACTTTTTCACTATCATGAAAACAGCATGGGAAAAACCTGCCCCCATGATTCAATTACCTCCCACCAGTTCCCTTTCAGGACACATGGGGATTATGGGAGCTACAATTCAAGATGGGATTTGGGTGGGTACATAGTCAAACCATATCAGAGTCAAATTAGCTACCAATATCAAGTTTTCTTATTTTTTCCCTGCTACCTGCAATAGAACACAAATACAGAGGTGTGAAAGATATCTAATACATTTTGCAAATATCCACCATTTGTGATAACCAGCTTCCTCTTGTAGTGGTGGGCAGAATGTGAAGCATGTCTCCTTGAACAAGTTGCTTGTAGATGAAAACTGACTTTGTTTGTAATCTGGTGACTTCACTAAAGTAGATGTTCTTTTTCAAATGGAAACCATCTATTTGTTAGAAAAAAACCTGATTTTCCTTAGAATAATATTTTTACACAAATAGAATGATCACGAGTTGATTATTTGAATAACTAGAGCAGAGCAATAAAATTGTCTTTAAAAGTTTATGCATAGCACCCAAATTCCCCCAGAGTACCTATTCTATACTGAGTGGTTATGAGCCATCGACTGACCAGAAACATATCTACCTTACTGTCTTATGATACAGCTACCATTTCTTTGCTTTAAGAATAAAGACTAGTTTCATTTGGAAGTTATTACCCCTTAGATGACCAAACCCTGACCCAAGATGCCTAATACATACTCTGCCTTTGAAGCATGATAGTTAGTTATTTCCCCATCTGCATATCTTTTTATAAAAACTTCTTAAAAGTCTGTCTAGTTATGACAGAGACCAAGATTCTGCAATGTAAATGTGCCTCATTAATCAACTCGATGATTTGGTGGAGTAATGAACATTTTGCTATTTGACATCTGGTAGTGATTTACAGTAACAGTGACAGGAATTCCTGTTTACAGAAGTGCACATGTATAATATGATTCCTTTTGGTGTATAAAAAGCAATCTCCCTGCTGCTTTTCTTGGAGAAAAAATGGTGGGAGCAAGGGATTTATCAGGGTGTGGTTAAACCTTAAACTTCATGTAGATTTATAAGTAACTAACCAGCTTAGAGCAAAATGTTGTGTGAGCTTTGTAATGTGTAAAATCTGGTGTTTATGTAAGCTCTCAGGCTGGCTCAATACCAGTTACTGTTGAGTGATATCTAAACATAAAATAATTTCTACATAAACTGTGGGTTTGTAAAAATGTAAGCACTATATTTGTGTGTAGTCTGAAAGAAGGTATTCTTTGAAATAGATTATTAGTGTAGGGCATGATTCCACCCACTGTATTTTTGTGAGTTTTTCTTTTCTTTTTTCTTTCTTGGAAGACTGATTTGGGACTTGGGTCTTTACCAAAAAGTCAACATGTACTTATACAAAACTTGATATGTGATACACTGACTAAAATGAAGTTTATGATTTACTTTAAGTTGACCTTGCTACTGTTCAATGAAAGCTTTAAATGAATGCATAATCATTAGGAATGTGTGGCCTTCAACTAAGCTATTAGAGTACAGGCAGGCTTCTCGGTAGGATTATCTTACCTACAACACCGATGCTATGTTAATGATTAAATATATAGGGAAAAAAAATCACTGGGCTGGAGGCGGAAAGAAAAATGAGATTAGAAAAGATTTTCAAATCATGAGAATTAAGCATTAATGGGTAGTTGTTTAGACTTAAGAAATGCAATACTGTCTTCTAGAGTGGTAAATGAAATTAGGTATTTATCCCTTTTAACAAATTCCATATGTAATGAATAAATATGTCAGTGGAGCACTTATGATGCTTTTTTGAAGAACTCTTTCAAGACTTCCTTGCATAGTCAAACTTCTTTGCAGTCCTCTTATTAGAGTCACTTCTAGTCATTGAGAGTGGCATTTGACATCTAGAGAGAGGAAAATCAAAACCAGAAGGCAAAAGTAGGGATGGGGTGGTTGGGTAATATTGGCAAGGAGAGATACCACCCCATACATGACCCTGGATTTGAGGCTAAAAGACAAGCCTGGTGGTTTCTCTCTAATTCCTATCCACATCCTACTAACTGAGGCCAAAGCTAGCAAGACACTTCCTGGTGGTTAGTGCTTTGGAAAGAGAATGGTTTCTTGCTACATCAGTGGTGACTGCTACGGTTGCAATGACAGAATCCCATCTGAAAATGGCTTAAGAAAAGAAAAGTAATATATTATCTCATCAAATGGAAATCTCAAGGGAATGGCTGTCTCGGGGATTTGGGATTTGGAATTCACACATTTTCTTCATGAGTCAGTCTCCTGCCATCAGCGTTCTCTGCCTTGCCCTGTGTTGTCTTCATCGTCAAGCCCTACATAGTGATCCCAATAACTCCAGGTTCACATTCAATACATGCCTTAAAGTCAAGCAAATTTGGGCTTCAGTCCTGCACATGTGTGCTTTTGTGGGCCCAAATATTACAAACACAAGAAGCTCAACTTCACTAAAGACACCGGGGTACTTCCTCACTTATAGTTCCAAGCTGAGCTCTGGCACAATGCAACCTATAACCTACACATCTCTTGTGACTAAGCCTCTTCAGGCCCCAGGGAAATGCTTCCCTCTATTACCCCAAGACCGTGATCAGCTGCTTCCAAAGGCCGTTAGGTATGTGGGTTGTTAGGCTGCTGACCCAAGAGGTGGGCACTGCTTTGTAGTCAGGGGCTATCTGAGCAGCAGATGCACTTAGGTACGAGGGAAGACAAATTCATCAACTTGTCAAATCTTTTCAGAAAGCAGGAATAGAGTACTTCTCCCATAATGAGATACCCTTCTCAGATGGTGCTGCCTGCTCATTTTATTGCTTCTCTTTGTATTTGCATCCATCATTCTGGAAGAACACATGACTTTAACACAATTCTTAAAATAGTTGGATACAGTGGCTAAGAAATATTTTACAATATTAAACAATTCAGTTCTTCTTAAATGTGTACATATTTAGGTTCAGATAGAACGTAAATGAAGTAGGATACAAATTCTTTACAAGGATCACTGGATGGACGTTGAATGCTAAGATAGTAATAGTTTTATTTCTATAAAAGGTTTGATAAGATTTAAATAGGTTTCAAAAAATAACAAAAGTTAACTTTATATAAAAGTCCTTTCATTTAAAACTGTACAAAAGTTAATTATAATTTATCTTTTAATGTTGTTAGATATTTTGAATATTTTAGAAAAAATGTGAAAATCACAATACAATTAACTTTGTTAAATTTTAATTTTAACTTATACTTTTTATTAAGATACACACAGCTATGATATACTTTGGTTATAGTTACATATTATCCTCAATCTTTTTAGATCATTAAAAATAACAAGTAATATTTTCTTAATTTCTAGTCATATAAAAATAGCAGAATTAAGCCTATTTTAAAAATTTTACCATTATGAAGGTATGGTTTTGTCAAGATAGCAAACTAGTACATGTTTTATTTAATCATTTATTATGTTGAGGTGTAACTTTAAAATATGTGTAATGTACATGTCTCCATTTGTATCTCTAGCCCAGGCTCTGCAGACATTTAGGGAGGGTCTGAGCAAACCATTTCAACACCAAGCCCAGCAGAAGAAGTGGCCCTAGAAAGCAGTGAAAGAAATTTTGCTCAAACATCAAGTTCTGGAATTGAGTTTCATTTGTATCAATTGGCCTGATGTAGTCAAATTTCTATTAATTTTTACCTGTCAAAGACCTGCTTAATATTGCAGTGCGACAATAAGTGAGTGGACCGGTAGTTTTAGAGATCTTTAAGTTTTATAGACTAAGAAAAATGTGAAAATTTCTGACACATGATTTTAGAAAAAAAATTAATTTGGCTGAAAAGTGAAAATACAGACCTTAAACTATGCTTCCAGACACCACCTGCAGAGATTTATTTTCAGTTAAAGAGGTTTTGTTTTGTTATGCAAAGGTGAAAATAAAAACTAGGAACCAAAAAACCTAGAAATGATTCCCACATCCTAATGGTTTCACACGCGACTTTCTCCAAAGGTCACTCTCCGCTCAGAAGACTGCTGGTTCCTGTGCAGACACAGGACCAATAACTAGATGTTTCTTTTACTGCACACATAATCAAATTATCTCTAAGCCTAAAAATCAACGTTAATCATTTAGAAACACAATCCAGCAAGATATCTGATCTCAAATAGTATACAATAAAAACAGTTCCAAAGGACCCCAAATCAAATTGAAACTTACTAATAATTATGATACCATATTACATTTTTTAAAGTTTTATATATAATTTTTTTCAGAGTCCTCTGACATTTATCATCTTATTCGATGGCAATTTGGACAATGTAGTAAACTACACTGATTTGTTTTCATTTTCAGTTAAAGGATAATGTTGCCCTAAGAAAGGTGGTGGGACATTTCCTTAGTTTTCTCTACAGTTTAGTAGTTTTTTGCTTTGTGGATGTTTGTAAATGTTTTGATTCACATGGATGTAGTCCAAATGGATGCATGGCAGGGGTTGAATTGTTTCAGCAACAATGTTATGTTGTTTTCTCATATATAAATAACTAGTCATACCCTTTTTCGATTAAGGGACAAGTATTGGTACCTAAACTGACAAGCTAAACTACTTGTTTAGTAGTGTCCTATGATCTTATGGTGAAGATGAATCATTTCCACTTCCATAATATGGAATTGATCAGAAACCAGTCAAAATTAAAACAAAATTGATCATTTTCATTCATAACATTAAAATTGTTATTTTTGGTCTATTTTGGTTATGTCTAGTGTCCCTGAAGACTAACTAAATGAAAAGTGCAAAGGACAACTTGGAAAGGACAACTTACTGGAGGTTGTTAGTACTAGACAAATACTAACAAGAGGGCTTGGCATCACATGACTAACATCAGTCATTAAGGGTGATAGACAACCCAACTGAGCTCTTTGGCCTTTCAAATCTTCCAAGGCACATATTTACTCCCAATGACTAGAGGTGGGTGTAACTCTTTAACCTACCTGGATTATATGAATCACTTCTTTTTACAATTGAAATCAGCTTTTACATATAAAAGCTTGTTTCTTTTAAGGGCAAAGATCATTGGATTCATTCATGTATTTACTCATTCTCCTAGGAGACGTTTCTTGAGCAGAATCCTATTCAGCTAAGACCGCCATTCCTCAGGTAAGTCACATGCACTAAAGCTAGGTCAATAGGGAACTGTTCCTTTTTTTTTCTTTCTTTGAGATGGAGCTTCACTCTTGTTGCCCAGGCTGGAGTGCAATGGTGCAATCTTGGCTCACCGCAACCTACGCCTCCTGGGTTCAAGTGATTCCCCTGCCTCAGGCTCCCAAGTAGCTGGGATTACAGGCATGTACCACCACACCTGGCTAATTTTGTATTTTTAGTAGAGATGGGGTTTCTCCATGTTGGTCAGGCTGGTCTTGAACTCCTGACCTCAGGTGATCCTCCTGTCTCAGCCTCTCAAAGTGGGGAACTGTTCTATAGGCAATTTACTCACCCATATCCAAGCCCTAGCCTTGAAAAGAAAGCAAGGACTTGGGTTGAAACCATATGCATAATATTCCATTGAAGTTGAAATTTACTTGGGGTTTCTGTCCACGCAACCCTCACAGAGGATCTTTCCAATTCACCTTTTATCTCTTCTTTATCATCTCCAAAGGAAGATTCTGGGGTTGCTTCCAAATCTCACACTAAGAAGGTTATTGTCAACCAAGCCTGCCATTAACATGATTTGTAAGTGAAAGGACAAATTACCAAAAAAAAAAAAAAAAAAAAAAAAATTACCTTTGGCTTAGAGTATATTTTATTATTTGTAATAATAACAACAAAAACATTAGGTGGGTATTTAATATGTTAAAAACTCAATTAAGATATACCGTTTAGTCAATTTATTTTTTGAATTAATTTTCTTGACCTGTTATACTTCCTACTGGCCAAGGAAACTGAGTTCCTCCTCTAGCCCTTAATTTCTTAACAAAATTGCCATCAAAGCAAGTACCAGAATGGTTGCCTTTGCACACACTGTCACTTTGCTGGAGCCAGGTGGGAAAATTTGTCTTTGGACTCTGTAATGGAAAATACTAAACTGGCTCATTGTTAAACAGCAAAAGCATTTATTGAAAAGATATGGGGATACTACAAGCATAAGCCTCAAAATCAGTGTTTATAAAGTAGAGGACCTCACACCAAAATACTTCATTTCTCAGATCTGTCTCATCTCTTTTCTTTATAGGCACCGCCAGCCTCCCACTCTTGTCTTGAGGAGCATAGAGTTGTACATAGCTGTGGACTTAAGGCCAGTCACAATAGAGACTGGTATACACTGGCTGAGCAGCTGCCTGAGAGGTGAGACAGCGCCCAGTAGATTGCTCTCAAGGCTGGACTCTGTTGCTCTGCCATTGTGGCACAGGGTCACCTGGAAGCACTTCCAATACACTTCTAGTGTGTGTGAAGATGACCCTCTTCAATCAAGAAAATTTGGGAGTGAAATTCCCCTGTTAATTCAACTGATCTCATAATGTAAGAATATGACTGTGCTGAGTCAAAGTTCACAGTTGCTGTCTAGCTACAATCCCAAAAAAGCCTCCAGCACTTTGTCTCGTCCACAATAGCTTTTCAAAACATAACTGCTGCCAGCACTTTTCTTATTAGAGGAGGGAACACACTGCAGAACGTCTTACCCAGTTCCAGGCAAGTGTGGGGGGGGGAGGGTACTGACTCACAAACAGTGAAAGGAATGAGTAAAAAAGTAATCTATTTTGGCTTAAATAAACTCCTATTTGCATGGTCGTTCTAGGCTTCTCTTTAAGGGCCCCATCTTTCTTCATTCCAGACAATCCCCTTCATCCCTCACCTCTACCTCCATCCCATAACACACACACATACACACTCACACCACCACTATGGCCACCACAAACAACAGAATAATCTATTCGGCTAAACTCTGTTAGCCTGTGTCTCAATTATCATCCTTCACTGTCCTTGGGCCAGAACATACTCTGACATCTCTCAATCCCCCACAACAGCCTTAGAAGCATCTTGTTCCCTAAGCATTTCCCAGGGTTGCAGGACACCACCCTTGAACACTTGTAGGTAATCCCACAGACCCCAAGAATGTCAGAATGACACCAAGCAAGTTCAGATCAATGCTCTCCATTCTCGACCAGATTTTCACAGTTTTGTACAAAACAAAAGACCCTTTCTTTAATGTCAGTTGAGGCATAGTGGGGACTTGTTTTCTCAGGGTTGTGGACCTCTGACCTATTTAGGCAAGAGATAAGTAAACAGAAGATGAAAGAAAAGTTTACAGAACCTCTACAGACCCTAGGGATGTCCCCAAAGGAACTTCTTGTTCCTGCTGCCTGTGCAAAAGGAGGTTTGGGGGAAGGGGAGGGAGAAGGGAAGTTGCTCGCCTTATACTCAAAGCTAGAGCAAAGCATTCGCTTTGACTTTGCCCTGATGCTTTGGGTTCACTTATGTGCCCCATTCATCCCAGCTTCCATCAGTTGCAGATCAATTTCTAAATTGTTCTGGGAAAGCCGCATAATGAAAACTTGTCAGTGAAGAAAAATGACTAGCGTCAGTTCTAGCCCTGACTCGTGACCAGTTACTAGTAGGAGTTTAATGCTCCTAGGGTTTCCCTTAGTGGAATATCATATACACCACCTTTCTAATGCACATGGTAGTGTGAATTAGCTTTTTGAAACTGCAGGAGAGCCTATAATTTAAGGACTCAGGGCCATAACCACAGCAAAGGAAAGGATTAGGGTTAAAAATAGAATGGTCCAAAAATACCATTGGAAGCATTTGTACCTAGTATCAAGATTTTGCCAAAAGAAAGAGCAGCCAGTATACTCTCAACGCCTCCTTAGAGAACATTAAATTCAGAAACACAGCTTTAGATTTGTCGATAGGATACATAAAACCCGACATTCTGTGGCTATAATTAAATCACTTTAAAATCCCAATCTAAAACACAATAACACATTTTTCAAATCATTTTGTCATATGAAGAGGATGGGAATACTTTAAAAGTGGATATTTGGAAATTTTGTGTTTGAGCTAGTTGGTGAGTTCTGCCAGGAGATAGGTAAATTGCTTACAGGTGCAATTCCATTGTATGCGAATAAGGTATTTCTAACTCCACCTAGACAAGCAACTAGAAAATGTTGGAGGAGTTATTGTGAATTGAGTGTGGGAGGTGCTTCATGGATCTGCTCTCATTACTAAAACACATTATGAAAAGCAAGTCAGTTGTTTGCATATCCTGATGGCAGAGTCAGAGGACAGGGCTGGGAGATCCAAGGTGCCTTCATGCATTAAAAAAAAAGCTATAGATTTAGGATCTTTACTAAGAAAGAACAAACACAAACAGTCCACAAATTTGACGGTAAGTGTAGTATAATAAATATAAGATTCTCGCAGTAATTCTAGGCGAGATTCTGGTTTCCTAATTTTCTTTGACCTGGTTATTCCTACTGATTACATCACACTAAAATGCACTGAAACTCCATATTTAGGGAGTTAACCCTGACTGTTCATTGCAATAGCCTCCTAACTGGCATTGCAGTTTTCCCTCTTGTTCCCCTAGTGTTACCACACAGAAATAAATCAGACCACACCTTTCTAGTGCTCATTAGATCCAGCCTCTTACCTTGTGTTTGCAATGCCTGATCTTGCCCCTGCCTCCTTCTTCCAGATTATCTCCCATTCTCTTCCTCCTCCCTCCCTCATTTCTAGGCATCCTGGCCTTCGTCATATTCTGAAGAGACATAGAGCTAGTTGGTACTTGCTTTTTCCTCTGCCTGAAGTGCTCTTCCCCGAGTACTTTCACACAGCTTTCTTATTTCATCCAAGTCTTGGCCGATTGTAAATTTCTCAGGGAGCTTTATTTGGCTTTCCAAAGCAAGAGTCCTTCTGCCACCTCTCCTCCCTCTCTAACACTTTATCTTTTTTTTTTCCCCCTTTACATCACTTATCACTACTGGACATTAAATAATAGATGTATGTTATCATTCAATATTATCTTTATCTCCATTCGAATGTCAAATTCTGAAAGGGAGGAATCTTCTCTTACTTTTATTCACCACTGTATTCTCACTACCTAGAAAAGTAAGAATCAGTAAATGTTTGTTGAAATGGAGAAACATCCATAAAGAGTGAGAAAAGAACTCTGAAAGAAATAGGTAAAAACTAAAATGTTCATAAAAATAATCTCATCAACTTGTGCCTCCCAAATTCGCCAGATCATAGAAACCGTTTCAGTAGCTTAAAACAAAACAAAACAAAAACGTGAAGACTTAGGACCCATCTCAGGCTTAGAAATTTCGGGACTTCAGAGGAAGGCCTCTCTGTCTTAGACTGCTCAGGCTGCCATAACAAAATTCCACAGGCTGAAGTCTTAAGCAATAGAAATTAATTTTTTCACAGTTCTGGAGGCTGGAATTCCAAGATCAAGGTGCTTATGGATTCAGTTTCTGGTGAAGTCTCATTTCCTGTCTTGCAAGCAACCACCTTCTAGCTCTGCCGTGTTCACGTGGCCTCTTTGTACATGTGCAGAGAGAGAGAGAAATATGGCGTCTGCTACTCTTCTTATAGGGACACCAGTCCCATAGGATTAGGGTCTCATCCTTATTCCCTCATTTAACCTTAATTAGCTCCCTAAGTGCCCTATCTTCAAATATATATTATAGGTTAAAGCTTCAACATATCATTTTAGGGGGACATAATTCAGTCCATAATGCTCTTAAAAGCTATATATTTATATCAAGATCCAAAGTTCCTAGGTAATTTTTATGGCCATAAAAGTCTGCGAAGCAATACTTAAGAATGAAAACAACCGCCCCCCCCAGCCATATGGAAAAACAGTCCTGTGGTTCTTTGTGTTTAAATCAGTCTTGCAATAAACATCCTTAGAAAATGATTTTAACATTAAGTTAAGATTTGCAGTGTATTGAAAGAAGAACTCTAAAGATATGAAGGGTAGTAACCAAATTCTAACCCTTTTCTTTTTTTTTTTTTTTTTTTACTTTAAAAGTTTCTGGAGAAAGTCAAAGTCGTTCCTCAGTTTTAATGAGATTTACCTAAATGGTCTGTTGATTAAAGAGTCTAAGCAGGGTGCTAGTGATGGGAGTAGGAGGCAGATACATTCTAGGCAGGCAGGGGTGGGTCCCTGGAGAAACCCCATCCTCAAGCTGAAAAACGTGAGATCATGGCCCAAAGTGAGATCTTATGTTCCTGTTTTCCCGCTCAAATGTTGCCTTTTCCTAATCCACCCATGGCCCCTCCCTCGGATCACACAGTCAGGAGATGGAGACCATCCTGGCCAACATGGTGAAACTCTGTCTCTATTAAAATACAAAAAATTAGCCCAGCGTGGTGGTGTGTGCCTGTAGTCCCAGCTATTCGGGAGGCTGAGGCAGGGGAATCGCTTGAACCCAGGAGGCGGAGGTTGCAGTGAGCCGAGATCGCACCATTGCACTCCAGCCTGGGTGACAGAGTGAGACTCCATCTAAAACAAACTAACAAACAAACTCCAGAACCCAGCCGACAGAGAGGAGAAGCATCTGGATGTTGGGGACTGCAGCTGGATGTCAGAGAGAAGTGTCTTGATTTCAGAGGGACAGCTTGACAGCATAACTTTGGAGAAGAATCCAGTGGGAGTTGGCTGGACTTCAGGGGAAGATTACCTTCCTGCCCCATCCCTTTTTCAACTCCCCTTCCCACTTTCATCAGCAAAAAAATTTACCATCTTCCAATTCATTCATGCAAATTCATTTTTTCTAAATGCTGGACAAGAGCTCAGGAGCCACGAGTGTGGATACAAAGCTGCCACGCTGGTTCTTTGCCTTTGCTGGCGGAGGGCAGCCACCTCATGTGAAAAGGCAGAGCATCCACTGGGCTGTTAACACCTAAGCTGTCTGTGAATGGCCAAGCTAAAAGAGCACTATAACACTCCCTCTAGGGCTTCAGAGGTTGCCGGCATCCCCACGGACACTGCCACGGGGCTTGCAAGGATTTTGCTCCTGCCAGCACCCAAAAGTGCTCGCCCAGCTTCTGCACCTACTCACCTGCATGTTCCCTTCCATAAGTGGTGGAATGTAGTGGGTCCCCGTGATTGGAGTTTGCCCCTGCCAGCACTGAAGCAGCCAGCTGGTTCCAGCATTTGTGCACTCCAGTTCCCGCCTTGTTCGCTTGTATGCTACCTCCCGCAAGGCATTGAGAGCTGCAGGGCTGAGTACGCAAGGCACCCCTGTCACAAGTCTCATGAAAGGGTCAGGAAAAAATACTGCTTCACTAGGGTGACAAAGGTGGGGCAGGTAGACAGCTATTGTTCTAACGCTCAGCATTTGCTAGGGAAGTCTAAGTACTAAGGCGTCTGGTCCAGTTTAGGCCAGCTTACCACTTCTATTGCAAATTCAATTTAGACCTTACCTCCTCTCAGGCCCGGACTTGGACAGGGAAGGGGTTGCGTTTTGGGGTTCTACTGCTTCCCACCACCCCTGTTTTTTAAAGCTCCTCAGGGTTAAAGGAAGGTGAAGAGT
Organism: Macaca fascicularis; assembly: GCF_037993035.2. Lineage (NCBI taxonomy): Eukaryota > Metazoa > Chordata > Mammalia > Primates > Cercopithecidae > Macaca > Macaca fascicularis. Next base: position 116,881,587 of record NC_088386.1, read on the forward strand.
AAAAGGACAAAACCATTTTTCATTAGGTGGATCTCGTGGTCTTCCTGTGGCTATCAATGCACCTCTGTGTGACAATAACCTAGGTACTGTCTTGAGGGAACCTAAGTGAACTGTGTAAGGCAGTGAGCAGAACATGGTGGGGGTGTTCCTACTTCCCAGTTCTCTGCTGGAGAGATGTTCTATGTTTTGACCTCTTTTGAAATCCCCTTAGCTTCCTCCCCTGTAGATACACTGTTATCACTTGTTATTATGATTCCTTCGTCTGTATTTCTCAGTATCTTAATAACTGATGGAAGATACAGGCAAAACAGGCCAAGTAGTGAAAGTCTAGAATGTTTCACGGTGGAATTTTCTCTCTTTCTACTTCCTTTTCCACCTGCTCAAATAGACAAAAAGGGGACAAGTTGGCTTCCCAAGCTGGAGTACAACCAGGAACTGAGATGTCGGCCTCTTCCAGCTACAGATACTCCTCATCCCATCAGTGGTCTTTCTGGAGCTTCCTCTTGCTCCCATCTGGGGAAAATCCTGATCTTTCCTTCTAGGCCAAGCCCTCATTAAACTGTCTTGAAATTCCCTCTCTCCCCTGTATCTTCTGATTACGTAGGTGTTGGAAGGAAGGAGGATATAGCAGAGCTGTCTGGTCACATCTTCAGAGGCCCAGGATAGGCTTAGGAGGCACTGGAAGTGTTATTTTTAACCTTATATCAGTGGTCCCAACCTTTTTGGCACCAGGGACTGGTTTCATGGAAGACAATTTTTCTACAGATGGTGAATGGGGGTAGAGGATGGTTTCAGGATGAAACTGTTCCACTTCAGATCATCAGGCATTAGATTCTCATAAGGAGTGTGCAACCTAGATCCCTCGCCCATGCAGTTGACAATAGAGTTCACACTCCTGTGAGGATCTAATGCCACCACTGCTCTGCCAGGAGGTAGAGCTCAGGGAGTAACGCTCACTCACCACCACTCACCTCCTGCTGTGCTGCCTGGTTCCTTACAGGTCACAGATAGGTACCAGTCCACTGGCCAGGGTTTAGGGATCCCTGCCTTACACCTTGAGCTGCAATTCCGAAACAATGGGAAAAGTCCAGTTCACATCCACTGTCAAAAAGTTTCATGAGGCTTACATGTTTGATACATAGTCGCAAGTTTCTGCCAAAGCAGACTCTGTATAATGTGTCCTGTGTCACTGAGGGGCTTCCGGAGGCTTCTAATGGACCGCTTAGTGGCAGGTTGTTTATTTTTTTTTTTCCTTTACACAGTAAATAAACCCTTGTATAGACTAAATTTTAAAATTCATCGTTATCTTCTCCCAGTTTTAAGATTTTTTTCCTAATTCCTTTCCCATGACATTTTGATACCACAGATACACTTTCTAAATTTTATGTAATAACTAATATTTTCCCACTTCCCCTCCCAATAACTGGTTTTCACTTCCTTGGGGCAGTATTGCCTCTATCGAGAATTCATGGGGTAAAGTAATAGCATTGAAACAGCAGATTTCAGAGTACTCTTAAATATCATATTGTTTTATAAAGCTCAATTACCATAACTCTTATCCGAGGTAGTTGTTAAAATTTTTTAAAGAAACACTTCAAGTCCGTTCTGAGCATCCTCTTGGATCGCACAGCAAAGTTCTTAGTTTGGGAAAATTATAATCACCAAAATGTGTCCCTAAACCTAGTCCCCCATTACCTGGGCAAGCTCTTTCATAGTTTTTCCTCTTCAACTTCCATTTCAGCCAAATAAATAAATAAAATCCAAGAATGATAAGCCCTTTCCCTCAGGAGATGTCCTTTTCATACACACTGGACTTCATTCAAATTTAACTTTTGAGGACAAGGTCAGCTGTATGTTTCTTTTGACATATAAGTGCTACACTTTGTCAAAGCCTAATTCTCTACTTGAGTCTGTTATGTGAGAGAGGGACATAATGTGTGATTTTCTGCCTTCACCTTAACTGTAAAGGTGAACCTCAAATTTCAATTAGAAGTAATAGTCTATAAACTTCCACATAAAAATGTACAATTTTTCTTTCCCAATACATAGTCTTATTCTTTCTCATTAGAGAGCCATATTGAACAATGGGGCTTTGCTTGTACGTCGTAATGAAAGGGCCATGCCTGAAAAAAAAAAAAAAAGCCATAAAATGGCAGCCCAAAAACAAAGGCTTGAGAAATTTATATAAAGACTTGCGGTTTTAGCTGGACGCAGTGGCTCAAGCCTGTAATCCCAGCACTTTGGGAGGCAGAGGCAGGTGGATCACAAGGTCAGGAGTTCAAGACCAGCCTGGTCAAGATGGTGAAAACTCGTCTCTACTAAAAATATGAAAAATTAGCCGGACATGGTGGTGGGTGCCTGTAATCTCAACTACTCAGGAGGTGGAGGCAGAGAATTGCTTGAACTGAGGAGATGGAGATTGCAGTGAGCCGAGAACATGCCATTGCACTCCAGCCTGGGTGACAGAGCAAAACTCCATCTCAAAAAAAAAAAAAAAAAAAAAAAAGATTTGGGGTTTTATTGTAGTGTTATACATGGTACCTTTTAAATTTCTTCCATGACGATAGAGAGGAAAATTGGGGAATAATAGACTATTCCTTTATTTATATACTCTCCTTACCTCTTACCTGTCACCACCCAATGTCATCAGCTAAGCATTCAATTGTAAGAATAATTACAAAATTAGGAGTTAGAATTTGGACTTGTATAGAGTAGTTATATCTTCTATAAAAAGAAATCCACTGGAATAAAATATGAAAAGCTGAATAAAAGATAATAATAAAAAATTAAGAATGAGAGAAAATGCCAAGAAGTAATCTTCTTGTTTTTATAATACACTGCATTCAGCTACAAGTAACAGAGAGCTTCAATAGCTTGATAAAAAGGAGAATCCCAGAGATAAGGCATGGTTTGGTGACTGGCTCAATAATGGTGCCCTGGACCCAGATTCCTCCTACCTCTTTGGTTTGCCATTCAGTCACAGAAGCTACTTTCCTCATGATGGTAAGATAGATGCTGTAGCTCCTGGCACCCCATCCAGGTCTGAGAAGGACAAAGTCAGATTCTTCCTTGTGTTTCTTTTTATTAGTCAGGAAAAGCTTTCCTGGAAGGTTCCTAGCAGACTTCCTTTTATGTCTTCCTGGCTAGATTCTTATCATGTGTCCATGCCTGAAACAGTAATTGGCCGAAGTGTGTAGGGCCACCATGAGTGGGTTAGAAAAATTCGTAGGGCCTGCAAACGGGAACAACTTCCCAGTAAAACCAAAGGTTAAGCAGAGGAGGATGGAAACCCAGATAACTTTAGAGCACAGCAAGCCAGAAAAAGGGATGGAGTGCGGGGCTGGGGGTTAGCAGCTGGAGCAGTCACTGGGTCACCAGAATCTGTTCTGTATTTCTAATTCTATTTAACAGAAATAGGTTTCATTTCTCTCTTGAAAGATTTTAAGCCACAAAATGTTCTGGAGCAGTTTTACCTGTTTCATTGAGCACTATAAAGAGACAGCCCCAATTTTTTTTACTACTGAAGTTCAGTGTCCATTGTCAGTACCTTGGTGAATGTAAAGCAAAGTTATAATTTAGACCTACTGTCTAAATTCTGCAGTTTTGGTGTAGACTCAAGCAACCCCCCTCGAACTCTCCAGCAATTTTTGCTACTGATCTCTTTCCCAGTCCATTCTCCTCAATCTTTTTGTAATTCTCCCTTCTCTGGGTTTTCATAACCATTCACTGCCTTCCCACTTTCTTTGTTCCTTTGGTTTCACATCGCTGATCTGTGATCATCTTCTCCCTAAGACCAAGCCCATTGATCAGGTTGCTCTGTCTCTGTTTTTATTCCTTTGGAATTTCATGTGCTTTCAGGGCATAAGTGGCCTCTTCTATGAAGCATAGCTTGGAAATTCCTAGTTCAGTGTTTTATATTTCTTTAGAGAAATTCTCTCAAATTCAACTTGGCTAAAAGTTATCACCAAATCTTTCTCCCCAAACTGACTGGTGACTCTGAACTCAATAGTATCATCATTCTGGTGTACTCAGACTCAAAACTTCGTATTGTGATTGACTCATTTTTACTTTAGCTTCTGGGTATCAGGTAAGTCCTACTGATTTATTCATTTATTTATTTTCTGCTGAGTCATCTCTCACATTGGCTTCTTAAATGAGATAATGCATATAAAATACTTAAAGTAAGAAATTGATACAGATTTGCTGTTATTATAAGTGTACAGAATAGTATGTTGGGTTACTGAAAAATCCTCCTGTTTTTACTGTATTTAATTTCTTTCTGAATTCATGGTTCACATCTCCTTAACAATACTAGTACCATATTATTCCCTTACTTAAGTTTTTTTTATTATTTAGTACCTACCTGGCACTATCATTTCATTTCAGTATCTCAACAATGCTATTCATGATCTTTTATTCCAAGATTAACCTATTGACTCCTCAGTAAATGTCTCCTTTCACAGAGTCACTCAATTTTTTATTTCTTCTTTCCATCTTGCCTCCCTAACCCCACATTCAGGGGTTAGTGTAAACTGGGAGTGTTTAATCTACCTTCCTCTGTGTGTTGGTGTGAAAACCAAGCACCATATTGTTGCCCAGGGTCAATTGATTACTGCTGGAGTGACAGAGCCTTGATTCAAACTCAAATGCTCAGTCTTCTCATTCAAAGCCCTTTTGAATTCACCACATCTATTGCAGCATGGTATTGCTGCTGGTATATTAAATTCATGCTCAATTAACTCTGCTGTTCATTTTTCACATCAATCCGGCCTTCCTGGTGTCCTGAAACTTTTGACCCAAAACAGAAGATTTTTAATGGAGACTCAATATTTTTTAATTGTGTACAGCTCAGTGTCTGAGTCAATCAAGATCACATCCTCCATGATGTTCTAGGTACTGGGCAGGACTTAGTAACTACCTGTTGCCCTAATGCCCACCAGAACACAGGTTTAGCGCTCACATTAGTAAGCCACGGAGGACATAATTTTGTCTCACTTATACTTAAAGCAAACCAGTGAATCCAGCCATATATATTTCTTTTCTTTCTTTTGTTGAGACAGAGTCTCATTGTGTCACCCAGGCTGGAGTGCAGTGGCACGATCTTGGCTCACTGCAAGCTCCACCTCCTGGGTTCACGCCATTCTCCTGCCTCAGCCTCCCGAGTAGCTGGGACTACAGGTGCCCGCCACCATGCCCGGCTAATTTTTTGTATTTTTAGCAGAGATGGGGTTTCACTGTGTTCGCCAGGATGGCCTGGATCTCCTGACCTCATGTTCTGCCCACCTTAGCCTCCCAAAGTGCTGGGATTACAGGCGTGAGCCACCGCACCTGGCCCAGCCTCATATAATTTAAAGCAACTTTTCTGACCATGGAGTCAGCACTATGTTTAATGTGGCACATCATCATATATGTAGCCTGAAAACACTTTTACAATGACTGAATATATAAACTTGGAGTGGGTAGAGATAATAAATGGCCAAAGGCTTAATCTGCAATCAGGAATATGCTTATGAACAGCTTCATGTTTTTAGTGGATGCATCTATAGCTTTGGCCTTTAGTTTTCCCTAAAGAATGCAAAGACAAATAATTAGGTCCTTGTTATCGGAATCCATTTTTGTGGTTTTGTGTTTTTTTTTTTTTTAATGAGACAGAGTTATGCTCTGTCCTTCTGCCATGCAGGCTGGAGAGCAGTGGCTTGATCACAGCTCACTGCAGTCTCAAATTCCTTGGCACAAGTGATCCTCTTCACCCTTTTGAGTAGCTGAGACTACAGGATGTGCCACCATGCCCAGCTAATTTTTAAAAATTTTTTTGTAGAGGTGGGGTCTCGCTATGTTGCCCAGGCTGGTCTTGAACTTCTGGCCTTAAGTGATTCTCTCGCTTCAGCCTTCCAAAGTGCTCGGATTACAGACATGAGCCACCATGCCCAGCTGAATCTCTATTTTTATATCAATATCCTCATTTACATCACAGTCTTTCCATGTGAAAAATAAGGGAAGATGCCAGTTTAAGAGCGAAAAGTAGTGATGGGGACATGAGGTAAGAGAACTGGCAGAAAGAACAGGAATAGTCTGTTTTAGAAAGTTTAAATGTGGAGCATCAGGATGAATTCAGACCTTATACATGATCTTGTATTAGATCCTGATACCTCCAACCAAGAAATGGGAAATATAAGATAACCAGTGTAGTCAATATACAATAAGTTATATGCAGGAGAGAATAAAGTTAGAAACAAAAGCAAGAAGACATGAATGAAACAACATTTTAATGTTTAGTTCTTTTTGGTAATATCTACACAACAAAATCATTTCTCAGCATTTTCTCATAGCTATGCATAAATGCTAACGTTGACTATGTGATTGGGGATAAGACTCAGAGGACTTAGTGGTTCAGAAGTGAACAGGAATTATGTCAAAGCTGTGGTCAGCAGTACAGAGTCAATTGCCCTAGAATGATACCAAGTGCAAAATTGGTTTGCAGATGAAAAACTAGTTTCTCTTAAACCAAGAGAATAAAAATTAGCCATTAGACCACATCTTCTGCTGATTGCATTGTTCTGTTCAGCTGATGTACTCAGTGACATGTAGATAAGATTTTGGTATCCTTGTTTAAATCCTCATACATTTATCTGGCTTCATTCTTCGTTCATCTGTTTAGGACTATTTGGCTATTAATGAAAACAAAACTGTCTCCTGAGATAGAAATTGTTTTCAAACAGTCTCTAAGCTGACTCTGAATTTTTGTAACTGCCTCTTCTGTTATTCATATCTTTGACCCATTTTAAGTACATCATTGCCCCAGGGGAATTACTATCTTTTATTATGACATAAGATCCCATTATCCAATGCATCAGCATCACATAGGAGATAACATATATGTTTTCGCCTTGAATGTTGCTTTAGGAAGATTGACTTGGTTTCCTCTATTAAAGAGACTAATAGGATTCTCTTCTAAAAGTAGTCATTTATAGCATAATTACTTTCCCATTCAAACCCTCCTCAGATGTGTCATTTGTTCTCTTAATACAAAGCAGTTATTGAACTATTATTGATATAATTAAGAGTATTTCAGCTTCTCCAAATTTAATGATAAACTCCAAATGATCATTATAAGCTACTAAAATCAGCTTATAATGTGTTTCATTTTTCATAGTCCATATAATCCCAAGACATAGAGGATCAATTAACTTTAAAATAAGTTTAATAGAAAAGGTCTATTGATATTTTAATCTTGCTGTCTGAAGTTACCATATTTATTTTGTACCCCCTGAAAAATAGCATCATTCTGATCATTTTCATACAAATAAATTTCTCACCAGAATAAAAGAAAACCTGTGTCCCCAACTGCCTTGCTTGGTTTGATCTATCACCCTCTTCTTTGTTTTAACATAATATCTAGCATTTCTTAACTGATTTCCATCCCAAGATCATCTCTAGTAACTTAGAAATGATTTGGTTGTAAAGTAACATTTATTTGAGAAGTTTCAGATGCCTGGATGAGTACATGTGAGAGACGTGACCAAAAAGGAGAGAAGGATGGAAACTGAAATAGAGAAGGGAGGTGGTCATCTGCATGACAAAGGTTCGTGGGAGCAGCAGTTGCTTAAATCCACCTTTCCACTAGCCTCCTTCCTTAGGATAATTTGCTTTGCTCTAATCTTTCTGAATTTGGAGTAGAGCTCTTGAAGATCTCTGCACCTCTGCAGTCCGGGGCCTGGCTTTATGAAGAGTACACATTTACGATTTGTTTGTGCAATCTGTTCACTGCACAGCTCCGGCCTACAATGATTGCTCAGTTAACCACTGTACCTTTCACTTCAAAGTATGGCCATCACCCCTCTGGAATTCTCCACTCAAATTTGTCCATTGACACCATTTCCGCAAGGACAAAGCTCATATCACTGGGAGTTGAGGCTTTTGATGGACAAAGAAGGACAACAATAGACCTCCCTCCATGGAGCCCAGTGACTAGAAAGAAGTGTGGTCTAGCCTCAAAATGGAGGAATTCTTTAGCCATCCTGTCAAATTACATAATGCATGCAAAATCCAAGATGCACTTAGGAATGTTTACACAAGTTAGTGGTCATCTAACAACTGAACAGGCACCTTCACCACAAAGATGAATGGAAACAGATCCTGCACTTGAGGAGCAGTTATTCTAACAGATTGCAAGAGGTGCCTGGAATACGATCAGCACTCTTATATGTCTGAATTAAAATAAAGTTAAGTACCTAATTGTCCAAAGTGAAGGGAGAAATTACAGCACCCTAGGTTTATCAAGGTAAACGTCACAGAGGAAAGAAGAAAGTCAGTGTCAAAAAATGAACAAGATGTAGAATTAGTCTATAGTTACTTACACAGTCAGGATTTAATTCATTTCACTAATGACTCCTCAGCTCCTCTACTGCTTGAGGGGTTTACAGTTGCTAATATGATAGCCTGGCTCGGGTTGCGTGTGTTTCTACATAAAGCCTGTGTTAGGGTCTGCTATTAGGTGATAAATGTAAGTGGATTCTTCTCTTCCTGAGTGTGCTGCAGATAATTTACCATGCCCTGGGAATTAGCAAGTGAAAAACATTTTTTTTTGTTTTAATTTGTGAGGCCAAGTGAGGAATGGAATCAGGGTTAAATCCAAACAAAGCTTGACCCTCTCAGTTTTGAAAATCTACTTGTCGCTCTTTAATCATTGAGTTCTCAAGATCATGGATTGAACCAGCAGGACTAAAAGTCTGATGAGCTTCAATTACAGGTATCTCCAAAATTTATATCACTTGTAGTATACCTCTATTGAGAATTGTCCTAATATTTTATGTTGATTGGTATGTGTAAAAGTCTTTATGTATATTTACATTTTTTACAACACAAATACATGCTTCCTAAATTTATTGGATCATGTGCCTACTGTGTTGTTTAAAAATAATCTTATCTTTATAATAACTCTATAAGTATTTATACTCTCCCATTGCAAAGGAGAAAACTGCTCATTCTACTTTGTCCTTACAGTTTCTGCTGAACACAATGTCACATGCACGCTTTGGATGAGCATGAGCTTCAGATAGCACGTTGAAGCCGTATGTCTCCAAGATGATTTTTACATTTAACCACCCTGGTCAACAGTGTAGGTTTTATTCTCCCCCATTAGCACTGGCACCCAGTGGGGCAAGAACTTAATGAATGTACATTGATTGAATTAAGAGATGATTATATTCTCTTAAATAGAAGCACATTTTTTTAAATGCCCCTTAAATCCTACAATGAGAGCCAATAAAACAAGCTGGGCAATCTATGCCAGGTTAAAGTTTCCTTTGCTTCCCTTAAGTAACCCCAAGAGAGCAAAATCTCTATGATTCAAATGGACTAGAAATTCATGGCAGAAATGGCTTCATCCTTTACAGAAGCCTTCTTTTCTTTTCTGAGACGGAGTCTCACTCTGTTGCCCAGACTGGAGTGCAGTGGAGTGATCTCGACTCACTGCATCCTCTGCCTCCTGGGTTCAAGCGGTTCTCCCGCCTTAGCCCCCAGAGTAGCTGGGATTACAGGTGTCCACCACCACGCTCAGCTAATTTTTGTATTTTTAGTAGAGATGGGACTTGACCGTGTTGGCCAGGCTGGTCTCAAACTCCTGACCTTAGGTGATCCACCGGCCTTGGCCTCCCAAAGTGCTGGGATTGCAGGCATGAGCCACTGCACCTGGCCCAGGAACCTTCTTTTCTTATGGGCACCTCAAGGTAGCTGGGCCTTTTACAATGTTATCCTTTAAAATGCAAAAAAGAACACAGGTAAACAAATCTTGACACAGGAGTCCATTTTTCTGCTTACAGGAAATATGCATTTCCAGAACTCTTTGAAACACATTGACACCTCCTTTTACAACATTCTCAGTAAATAAACTGTCTTCAGTAATTTTTACATTATAAGGCCACATAAGTGGACTACTAAAAGGGGAACTGAGAGAAATCTTGTGTTGCATATTCTTTTTCTTAGCTTGTATTCTCCTTTCAAAAGCTTAAGATACAATATTTTCCTATGTGAGCTCATTAATTCCTTCCAAGGAATGAGCAATTTGCAGGATGACCAAGGAAGGCACAAAATGCGGGAATCTAGTTTATGAACAAATGTATTGACCTTAAGATCAGTGTTTTAGGAAAGATACGTAGTTGCTTCTTAGAATCATTTGGCAACGTTTGCTGGCATTTTAGTCCATTCCAATGAAAAAAGGCGTGTGGCAATATAAAAACAACAGTACCATTAAAGATAAGTAGTCCTGAGCCTCACATTCCTACAATAATAATATTGGCCTTTTGCCTCGGCTATAGCAAATGTATTAAATATTCATGTTGATGTTTATTTTCTAAATGTAAAATGGAATTAGGATAACAAATAAAGTCTACCATCTGGTGATAATATTGGTTATATATTATATTTTTTTGTTTTGTGGGCTTTTATACATTTGATTCAAGGTAGCTTACTGAATAATGCATAAACGTCTTTAAAAATGCATTTGAATAGTTAAGGTTACATTTGGTTGTCAGGGTCTCCTCTTGAACTAAAAAGTAGTGATTTTCTTTTTGTACTGAACGAAACGATGGAGAAGATAGCCATTAAAAACCTAATTGGATTTGAGTCAAAATATTTTTATGATGTAGATACTATGTAAGTGAGTTCACTTTCTAAGAAGAAATCACAACAGTCTCTATAAAGATTGGGTTTCCTGAAGCTTCTTCTAAGGAGAGCTTTGTGTGTGTGTGTGTTTGAGATTGTGAGTAATCTAAAAATAATCTAAAGATCTAAGAAATAGGCTGTATTTACAAAATCTAAAATTACAAAATGATATATAGCTATGGAGAATGACATATCTATTTGTTATAGTTTTGCCTTTTGGAAGGGATCATTTTTATCTTTCTATTCATCATAAACTGGTGGTACATGTATTTATACTTTACTTCGGAGGCAGAATAGATATTAAAGGTTTAGCTACTTTCTTTAGGGCTTTCTAAGTAGTGACTGTCCATAAAGCTGCCACACTCTAAGTTCTGATTTTCAGTTCTAGATGCTCAGGAACTTGGTTGTGTAAACATACCTTGCAATTTTTCACGTTTGGTGGTAAACCGTCTTTAATTAAGCAAACTCATAGAAGATGGATTAATAATGCGAAATCCCCATTTATTAATTTCCAACAAGAAACATAGGCACAAATTAGACTCTGGGCCAGCTACATTATTGGTGGAGCTCAGTGCAAAATGAAAACATGCAGCCCTTTGTTTAAAATGATTAGGAATTTCAAGGTAGTGATGGCAGTATATTAAACCAAGCACAAGGCCCTTCTACGAGAGGGGACCTTGTCCAGCTGAGCAGGTCACATGCTCATGAAGCTGGCCCTGATTAAACTCATACATCTGTCAAAGATTGCTTCTAAGTATAGAAATAGGGTAGAGGGATTTGGATATATACCTGCGTTCCTGAGAACACTAGTCGAATTACCCTTTCCAGCGTTACAGTGTGTGGAAACACATTAGCACTTCCTACTGTTGGTTCATTTTATTTAGCTCACTGCCCTTCTGCTGTAGCGAGGCAGGCGCTCTCTCCATCACGTTACAATCCAGTTGAGCTGCTAACAGCTTTTTGCAAAACACCTCGTCTTCTTAATTGGATTCAGTAGATGACCTAGTCTCATCTGCTGCACTTTGAAAACATACCTAAGTGTACATTATATTTTATACATAGTGGTCTGGCTTTTAGTAATTTCCATTTCAGAGGATTGTCTTTCTCAGTCCTATCCTTGGACCCAGAAGAAACTTAAAACAATCCTCTCTGCACTGACCAGGCTTTATGTATTTATTTAATATGTCTTTATTGAGTACCTGCTATGTACGCACTGGGTACTATAGTATTTAATATTAAATCACATTTTTCACTGAGAATAAACACATGTGTATTTGTTATGTTGGGCGTATATATTAGTTGGGACACTTTTGATTACATTAACAAAATCCAACCCAAACTACCCTAAAAATAGATAGATAAAAAGAAATAAAAATAGATGGATGGATGGTGAAATGGTTTGGCTGTGTCCCCACCCAAATCTCATCTTGAATTGAAACTCTCACTAGTCCCATGTGTCTTAGGAGGAACCCATTGGGAGGTGATTGAATTATGGGGCTAGATCTTTCCTGTGCTGTTCTCATGCTGGTGAATGAATCTCATGAGATCTGATGGTTTTAAAAATGGGAGTTTCTCTGCACAAGCTCTCTCTTTGCCTGCTGCCATCCATGTAAGATGTGACTTGCTCCTCCTTGCCTTCTGCCATGATCGTGAGGCCTCCCCAGTCACGTGAAACTGTAAGTCCATTAAACCTCTTTCTTTTGTAAATTGCCCGGTCTCAGGTATGTCTTTATCAGCAGCATGAAAACACACTAATACAGATGCATAGACAGAGGACAGATGGATGGATAGATAGATAATAGATAGATGGATAGATAGATAGATGTTTTCAAGTTTGGCTGATTCAGTAGTATAAAACATGCGATTAGAACCTCCTCCTTCTCATCATCCTACTCCTCCTTCTCCTCGTCTCTTATTCTCCCTATTATCTCATTTCTTATGATCTAGATTTATTGTCAAAGCAGGCTCCCTCCATGTGGTGGCAAAAATAAACTCAAATACCGCCAAGCTCACGTGCCAGAGGGAGAGAGCATCTCCTTGTTTGAGCATCCAAAATGATTATTTCCAAAGTGCCCATTGGCCTGACTCAGGTCACATGCTTACACTGAAGGAGTCAATGCATTCTGGGGCCTGGCATACTATTATTAGCTATCTATGAGACCATGATTGACAGCCTCACTGGGAAGTGAAAGGGCAGTTTATGAAAGGAAAAAGGAGAGGTCTGGTTACCTAAGAAGGAGGAAGGAATTCTGGAATGGTAAAAACAAGAGATGTCTCCTCCAGCATGACTATATTAGAACCCTATGGTGGAGTGTAAAGAGGGCTGAAGGTTTGAACTCTGGAGAAAGTTATTTGCTACTAAGAAAGTTATGTGCTGCTGTGTATGGAAATGGGGTCAAATCACTGTGGTGAGAAGAGCAAATCATTTTGATTCCTTAGGAAAAACGTGAAGCAAATAGACTGACTTGTTACATGATTCTCAGAAGAAACTCCAGAAAGTTTACAATTCAGGATAACCAAGCTACCAATTTTGTCCAATCTCACCTCATATGTAGAGAGACAATATGTGATTTTTTGAACTTGGCCAAATGTTTAACTCATAGAATCTAGAGTTCCCAGTCTAGAAAATGGCCATATATGCTTATTGTTCAGTCTTTCACCAAAGACAGAAGGAGACACCTCCAGGGTGGAAGATAGGATTTGGGTTTTGATACTTCTAAAAGTTGCATTATTTCTTGTATGCCTCTCTAACTTTATTTCTAAATTCCCAATAAACCATGTTTTCCCCACCTCTCCCAACTGGCTATGAGAAATGCCCAGAGTTGTTCACATGGTTCATACCAAACACATTTAGCATTGTACAGAGTTGATACTTCCAAGTACTTATAAATTCTTTTATTGAATTTTATCCTCACAATAAACTTTGAATAGAGGTAATAGTATTATTATATAATGCTAAGGGACTTGGTTAGAGGTAAACAGCTCTCATAAATGAACTTGTGCACAGGTATTATGATAATTGATTTTGTCATCATTCCATTTCTGCCTCTCTTCATGTAAGAAAGGTAGAGCAACATTAAAAAGCTGCTGTACTCCACATACAAAAGATGAGCTCATGTCTCTTTCAAGCACCACTCCTTCCACCCACACCCACACTCCAAGAGTTTGAAAGTGCACTCTGGCCCATATGACAACACATTAGAAAAAATGCCTCTCTGGTGTATATTCTTTATCTGTGGGGTGATGGACCCTCAAGCTTGTCTCCAAAACTCTTCAATTGCATCAAGCAACACTTCCAAGAGCCATGGTGACACCTGATGCTTATCCTATTTGAGCCGAGAAGGGGAGGCACACTTTTCCTTCTGCTCCTTTGCAGGGATGCTGGAACCTGTTTAGGAGATGGTAGGTCCCATCTCATGTTTATAATTTTAAAGAGACACTGCAGTCACTGAAACCCTGAGATCAGTGAATCATCCCCAAATCACTGAGAAGTAACAGTTGCAACAACAATTACAGCTTTTTGCAAAACAACACCACCACAACCACCACCAACAAAATTAGTACCAGAAGAGACTGCCAGCTCCAGCATCTTATCAATACTGCTGGGGTCATTTCAGCATGGTCTAAATGCTATTGTCATCTTGGTGTAGAGTCTCAAAGAAGGAGGTTTTTAGGGATAGGGGCCACTGCATCAAAGAGACAGTGTTGACATTGGGCTGATGACAAGGGCTGCAGGAGTAGGTTCGTACTGGACAAAACAAAGAAATTCTCATAGTGTGGATTTATCACAGACATGACACTGAGAGGGAAGAGACAGAGAGAGAGAGAGAGAGTTTATATATGTCATTTTTATTTTTTTTTAAACTTCAGGTGTAGAAGAGGAACAGGATAAAAGTTAAATAAATGATATGGAGTTAAGTCCCAGGAACCAACTAAGGAAAATTTAAAATAGCAAGATCCCTAAATAGAGTGTCAGGGCTGTCTGCAGCCTAGGGTCCTGGAGACTAGACATTCCAGGGAATCTACTGGGGCCCTAAGAAGGCTTTTGTTTTCTCCCTTAATGGATTCTCTCAGCACTTAAATAGCCCTAAATATCTCTAATGGCATTGACGTTCCCAAAAGACAAGTTGGCAGTATCTATGAGCAATCCTCTTTTCAGAATGGTGTGGTTTTCCCTGGGTGTGTTCCTCGCAGCTCTGAGACCAACAGGGATGCCATCTTGGCTCCTAAAAGAAGGAAAATCTGTGATTCTATTTCAGAATCTTTTGCTGAAGCTTGCTCAAAACAGTCTCCATTTGTAAAATGTCATTAAAATTATCTTGTTTGCAGTAAATAATGATATCAGAAATAGCACAGCTACTAATAGTACAGGTTTCGGGTATAATTTAACCCATTAAAAAATAATTTTTTCACTGCTTCCTTATTCCTACCAATACGTGTGTTTTTAAAAATGTTATCTTATTTTTAAGACTTGTCAAACCAAAAATGCTTCAATCCAACCTTTCTACCTTTCAAGTTCAGACATGTTCCCCATCAATCCTTCTTTTTCTCCCCTTACTCATTCATTCAAAGCTGCCCTAAGGCAAAATTGTGAAGTCTGTGGCACTTTGCCGGCAGTGCCCCTTTATCCCTCTTTCATCACTTTTCTCTGCTTTTTTAAGAGCCCTTGCCTTCCCTTCCCTTGGGCATTCAGTGTTCTTGAACTTTCTGGCTGTGAAGAAGCCTCTTCAGTAGTGACAATCTAGTCATTATCCCACACTCAGGACGGCTCATTCCAGGATCCCTGGAGGACAGCAACAATAGGATCGGACCCTCGGAAAGCCTGTTGCAAGCTGTGAAATCCTGGGCAGATAATCACTCTGAGTCTCACTTTTCCCATCCGTCCAATGAAACAATACTTGCTTCAAATTCCCCCCTCACATCTGGAGTCCTCACCCTCTACTTGCCCTCACCTCTTTGCTTCACCAGCTCTCTTTTGGGTGGGCTCCCCCTTACTCTTTACCAAGTTTCAGCTTAAATTTTATTTTGGGGAGATCTTCCCCAACCAGCCTAAGAAGCTACTTCCCTTCTACTCTAATGGCCTCAATTGGAAATACCTAATTATCTCATGTTATTTCATTCATCTGTTTGATACTAACTTTTTTTTTAAACAGTCTGTCTCCTCTACCAGACTGTAAGCTCTGTGAGGGCAGGTGTCCTATCTTCCTCCAACCTCACTGCCACTCCAGACCCTAGCACAACACAGAGTACTTGGCACTGGAAAGTACCCAATACACATTTGGTTTACCCTCCGTGAGCATGTGCAGAAATAAACTAAGGTCACCCAAATCAGAACAGAGTCATTTCCTTCAGATTGTGGTAGAGCTAGAGAGTCAGTCACCTTCTCTTGTGTTTTGCAGAGACTCAAAGGCTGATGGAGTAGAGGATTTTATAGTGAAAAAAGGGGAAGACATTATTAAGCTCTGATTGGAGGGTGTCAGCATAGGGAAGCTGGAGGTGGGTGTCTTACGTGATTGGTTTGAGGAGTGTATTTGGCTTTCTCGGTTGGTCCCCAGTTAAGAGGGGTGGCAAGGAGAAGACCAGCTAGCATTCATTGACCAAATCTGGATGTTCAGGGCTGATTGCTGTGGAGGTTAAAGGTCAGAGGTCTATTGTCACATGTGGTCTGGCCATTTAGTCTCTCACAGGATTCCTCCTCCTTTCTTTCTATACCCAGTGCATAACCTACTCTTTCAAACAATGTACAAAGGGAATATATTGATTAGCTTAAAATAAGCTGTTAATATATGATAATATATCCATGCATATCCATTTCAAAGAGAATTGGCATTTATTAGAGCTATCAAGGACTCAAACAAAGGAATGGATAAGAATAATGAAGACCAGTGAGAAGAGCAATATTTAGGAATTGGTTTCCTATTCAAATTGCACTGCAGGAACAGTCCTGCTTAGTTTTCTCTTTAAAATGTACAAAGGATAATGGGTTAATCTCTTAAAAGGAATAAATCTCAGTTATGGGAGACCAAAGAAGAGACTTTTGATGGCTGTGCATTAACGCGAGGACACACCATGCACATTGTCACCCCTAAAGTCCCTGTGTCCCTGGGGCCCTGTGTATGGGGCCCTTTGCCCCTTATCGTCTCAAATCTAGGCTCAGCCCTTCAAGACACACACCAAGAGTCATCCCTCTCCAGGCAGTCACTGCCAAGAGTTCCTCTGCTGTCCTCTAAATTTCTAAATTTCTTATCTGTGTTACTCAACACTTTAATTACACTTTGCAGTGGGATACTTCTTAAGTTCATGTTTTTTCTTATCAACTGAATTGGAAGTTTCTGTGACTTTTGTGTATCTACCACAGAAACCATAATAGATACACACTCAATTGATTCAGCTACATAAATGCTTTCCTCTATTAATAACCATAGGAAATCAATAGACATTAACACTTAAAAGAAAAAAAAAGAGATTATTTTACCTTGCATATGTGTGGATAGCAATGCATAATATTTAACTACATGGGTTATGGATTAGGCTGGTGTTTGGATCCACAAGAATGTACATCATGTGTACATTCTTAGGCAAGTTTATAAAATATTCCTAAAATTGGGCTACCATTTTGTAAAATGAGGATAATAATATATGTCCTATGCAGAACATACTGTATATAAAGTATTTGAGACCTAGTAAGTAATCAATAAACATTCATTTTTGCTATGCTATTTAAAATTAACTAAAATTATATGTTAACATTTGTTATAAATAGTCTATTTATAATACATATATAGTTCTAAAGGTTGGGTAATTCAAAAAATGTTTGGATTATTTTTGAAAGTGTTTTAATGGACATGAAAGTTAAATTGATTAAATCTGTAGAGAATATATTAATATTATGATGATTTACTACAGTTTGAGTGCCAATCCAGAAGAGTCATGGTCTAGCAATAAAAGACATGTGGCAGTGGAGAGGTATCCTTTTCTTGCCTGTCAAGCAAAATACTCACCAAATGACCAAATGACAGTTCCCTAAAAGAACAGAGGTCACTACGGTGTGGTATAAAAGCTTCAACTTGGAATCAAATCTACCATGACTCAAGATCTACCGTTTGCTACCCATGTGACTTTGGGTAAATTACATATCTTCATTAAATCTTTTATCTCATTTGTGAAGTGGAGATAATGAATTACATTTAACTCAGGAAGAATAAAACACAAATATGAAGGGATTTCTGTTTCTGACTATAATTGACATGGTTGCAGCAGAATAATCTGGCACCCAAGAATAACTGAGAAAGTCAAATAGAATATATATGTGTGTGTGTGTGTGTGTGTGTGTGTGTGTGTGTGTATACACATACATATATAAATCTGTGTAGGCATTGGAAAATTGTGTAGGAAACCAAAATGTGAGGGTGAAGATCCCAGGAAAAAAATGCAGGTCATTAAGATAAGCTCAACTTCTCCATACTTCTCCTCCTCTTGGGGCATTTGTTAATTTTCGGTATGAGTGGTGGTGTGAGAAGCCAGGCAGACAGCTGCCAAAGGGCAGGGGAGCCAGCAGAGCTTCTGAAAATATCATGAGGCTTGGAAGACAAACACTGGAGTTCAGGCCAACAGGAAATCAAGGGCTTGAGGGACCAAGATCATGGAAAATAAAGAGGCATGGGGAAGTCAGCCTGACAGTCTTTGGTACTCTCCATTAGACATTTGCCAATTCTTTATTGAGCAGTGTCAGGGGTTAAGAAGCTAAGTAAAAATTAGCTGAAAAGGAGAAGAGAGTTTTTGGCAGTCTCACAACACTGGGTAAACAAAAACTGGAATTCAGCACTGCCAAGGAAAAGAGGTCATAGTAAACACTCTAGTCTTTTGGTCTGGACCATTGGCAAGCTTCACTCTAGGAACTGGAAATAAACAAAAAAATACACTGAGACTTAAAGAGACGGCAAATTAGCATTGGGTCACATCATGGCTATATGAAGATAAACCCTTCTCACTTAGCAGCAGGATAGGGTGAATCCTTGTAAGAGAACATCATCTAAACTCTATCACACTTATTATAGAAAATGCCTGGCATTCAACCAAAATTGCTATTCCAAAATCAAAAGACAACAGAAACAGAGTCACAAGTTAACTGGATAGAATTTTCAGATGTAGACACTAAATTGACTCAAATAAACAACTTCAAATAAATAAATGACAAAATGCAAATTTAAAGAGATCAGAGATCTATCTCAATGTTTAATAAAAAATGCCCATGCCTGCAAAAAGAGAATAATGTGATTGACATCAATGGAAAAATAGGCAATAGAAATAGATACAAATGAGGCAACTCTTAGATTTAGCAAAGACTTTACATAGTTATTAATATTTTCAAGAAAATTAAGAAAAAGATTAATAGATTAAAAATAAGAATTTCAACAGAGCAAATATTTAATATTTGCATATTAAAAATCGTGCTATATTATATGAGATTTTTTCTTTAGAATAGGTCCATGCTTTCCTCTAGTAGACTGAAAAAGTGGGAGCTTATCACTTTGATCTAATTATGCACTCAGTTGAGGGCATCATTGCAAAGTTAAGGCTCGGTCTATCTCTGTTACAGGAAAGGGGTCTCAATCCAGTCCCCAAGAGAGGGTTCTTGGATCTCACCCAAGAAAGGATTCAGGGCAAGAATTCTCACAAAGAAAAAGCAAGTTTATTAGAAAAGTAAAGTGGTGAAAAAACAGCTACTCCCTAGACAGAGTAGGACGTTCCTGAAGGCAAGAGGAGGAACATGTCCACCCAAAGGACAATGCTCGTATGTATAGGGAGATGTGCTCTGCTTCAAGGGTTTGTGATAAAGGGTTAATTTTCTTAATTACCATATTTTGCAAGAATCGATATTATTAACTTTAAAGCAAAATTAGGAATGCCTTTGTTCTCCAGATATCAGGATATCTGGACACTCCCAAGTCTGGGTCTGTTTAGTAAACATTAATTTGTTCCCTTAACCATAAGCATCTAGAGGCTCAGAATGCCTTTCTGAGAAAGCAGCCCAGCAAGTCCAAGCCTCATTTTCCTAGGCCTTACTCAAAATGGAGTCGCTTTGGTTTGAATGCCTCTGACACCTCTGATTCTTCCATATTTTTGAAACATAACTCTGGGACTGAGACCAAGGGTATTCACAGGCACCCAGCCCCTGGTGGGTCCTGCACTCTCACTGTCATCTACTCAACAGTATGGGGCTAAGGAACATTCTGCTCTACTTTTTAGATGTTTTCAACATAGCTCTTTAATTTTCTATTCTACACAGCTTTAGAATTTGACAAATGTGTTGAAACACTGGCGGTGTGTCGGAGGACTGTAAAGTCCCCACTTTTGTCTTTCCAGCTTTAGAGAACTGTAAAAGTCTCACTTGTTGGCCATTCCCAGCCTTTCTCCCAGAATAGATCTTGGATCCCTGGCCTGTTGCCCACACCAAGAATCTGCAAATCTTTTTAGGAAAAAAGGCGGCTACAAATGATTAACTCACATTTCTTCATTTGTCCTCTCTTTGGAATCTCAGTCATTCTAGTTCTTATTGTTTCAGCAACTTTCTGATGCCTTTAAGCAAATTTTTTGTTTTATTTTATGTAGGTTTTGAGATGATCTTAACAGGAACATTTGTCTGCCTCAAGCTACTCCTTCCTGCTTGATTAGATAATAATGTCAAGTGTTGGCAAGAACATGAGGCAACTGTGACTTTCAAGTTTTGTGACTGAGTGTGAATCAGTACAACCATTTTGGAAATTGGCAATAATATTCATGTCCCATTGTGACATAGCAATTTTCCACTAAGGACTATACTAACCCACAAAAATGCGTCTATATATTCACCAAAGGACATGCACAAGAGCCCCAAACTGAAAACAGCTTAAATGCCCATCACAGCTGAATGGATATATAAATTGTATTATATGTGTTCCAAAAGGAGAAAAAACTACAACCTCCATGATGGTTAATTCTATGTGTCAATTTGACAGGGCCCAGTTGTATCCACATTAAGCATTATTTTGAGGTGTCTCCAGGAGGATGTTTCTGAATGAGATTTACGCTTGAATTGGTGAACTCAGTAAAGTAAATTTCCCTCCCCAATATTGATAGGCATCATCCAATCCATTGAGGGCCAGGATAGAACAAAAGGTGGGAAAAGGAGGAATCTGTGTCTTTTGCTTCCTGCCTGCCTGGTGAGCTGGGACGTTGGTCTTCTGACCTTTGACTGGACTTAAGCTCTCATCTTTCCTGGGTCTCCAGCTTGCAGATGGGACTTCTTAGCCTCCATGTGAGGCCGTTTCTCATAATAAATCTCTTCATACACACACACACACACACACACACACACACACACACACACACACACACACAGAGGTTCTGTTTCTCTGGAGAACCCTAATACAACCATATCCAACATGATGAATCTCACAATGTTTAGCAAAAAGCTAGACATAAAATAACACCTGACATTTAAAAAGAAAATTGCAAACAGCAAAACTTCATATCCACAAGGAATTATTATTGCTGACACGTACACTTAACAATGTAAAGAATATTGCTTGGCCCTGGAAATTTTATTCCCTATAAATTTAACTCCTAATAATTTTATGTACTTTCAGTGAAAAATCCATAAACTGAATTTTAAAAAATGCAAGATGAAAACAAAAATATACTGGTTTTGAGATAAACTTAGTAGTCAGTATCAAGACCCTCTGCTATCACTACCACAAGTTGCTTTTTATTTCTCTAAACCAAGAAAGCTGCCAATGTGTTAAACATTCCACAGCTTTTATCTCTACGGCTCAAATGCAGAGCTGTATGTTTTTGCATTTCTTTGGCCCGATATATGTCTCTCAATTTTGTCACTTATGTTTGAAAGCGTCAAATCCTAATTTGGACTGCTTATCTTCAATCTGATAATTGTGGAGTTTAAGGAATGTAGTGGCTATATCACATGCCTTCTCTCAGTGTTTTGACAATAACAAGTATCTTTTCCAATGACCAAATGCTCCTGATTTCATTCTGTGATAAGGCCTCACAGTACTGCAGAGTTTTGGGTTTTTTTTTCCTGTGCAATATTACTTTTACAAAGGGAATATTTTGAAAAAGATCTAAGAAGACAGAAAGACCTTGACTGAAGTTAAACAATGCCAATGTTTATCCATAGAAAGGACTTAATATAAAGGACTACAAATACTTGAACAAGTCTCGTAAATAAAATCAATTATATATGAAGCTGGTTTTTCTCAAAAAAACAAATTCTTAAGTTAGGCATGTCAGCATGCTTGGTAAAAGCAACTTGTCTGAACCTCATGTGGAACTATTGCACATGAGAAGTTAAATATTTTTGCAGCCAGACATTGAACTTACTGCTTCACACATCTGGAATATCATTTCGTAGACATGCTGATTTTTTTTTTTTCTTAAAAAAAGGAATGTCTCCACATTGGATGATTTTTTTTTTTTTGTACAGAACTTTAAAAAATATCTATTTCTTATAATTTCAAACTGACTGAATAGTTGCAAGACTAGCACAAGGAATTTCTATATATCCATATAGTCACATTCACCAATTATCTACAACAAACTTATCCACTTGCTTCATCATGTTCTCTCATGTGCACACACATGCAAACATACACGCGTACTTTTTTCTAAAATAAATACATGTCTTTTATTTGAGAACTATTTGAAAATGTCATGCCCCTTTACCCCTAAATACCTTCGCGATTGTTTCCTAAGAATAAGGAATATTTCAAAGTACAATTATCAAAAGTTAACATTGGCCTGTATTATTTTCTCATCCATGATTCCCATTTTTTCCAGGCCAGGTTCTAAAATAAGATCACACATTCGTTTGTCTGTCCTGCCTCTTCAGCCTCCTTTGATCTAGCACAGCCCACCAGCCTTTCTTTGCCATTTTTGATCTTGATATTTTAAAAGAGTTGAAGTCCGTTAATTTGTAACATATCCCTTAATTAGGATGTATCTAATGTTCTTTCATGATGAGTTTCAGGTTATGCAGACAAAAGGCAGGAATGCTGTAGAAGTGATGCTGTGTTTTCCATGTATCGCATCAGGAGGAACATAATGCTGGATTGTCACTGATACTAAGCTTGATCATTTCATCATGGTATCTACCAGATTTTTCTCAAATATTACCCACAAATTTTTCCATCTGTTGGAGACTTTCTCACTTCATCATCCCTTCTATATTGATGAGTTGGCATTTTTCTTTTCTTTTTTTTTTTTTTTTGAGATGGAGTCTCGCTCTGTCGCCCAGGCTGGAGTGCAGTGGCCGGATCTCAGCTCACTGCAAGCTCCGCCTCCCGGGTTTGCGCCATTCTCCTGCCTCAGCCTCCCCAGTAGCTGGGACTACAGGCTCCCACCACCTCGCCCGGCTAGTTTTTTGTATTTTTTTAGTAGAGACGGGGTGGCATTTTTCTGTACAAAAAGGCTTTTACTTCCCGCCCATTAATTCATTTATAAATTTATTTAATTACTCTTATACGGACTCATGGGTTCATATTTTAAGCAATGAGTTATAATCCATTGTTATCATTGTTTATTTTTATGCTCAAATTGTCCAGGATTTGTCAGCCTCTACAAGTGTTCCCCTGTGTGTGCCTCAATGTGTGTGTGTTTACATATTCTCATCATTCTTTGAAGGTTTTCTTATTTATGGGTATATGTCTTTTTTTGAAGGAACCCGGGTTTCTTTGAGTGGAGAGTGGTATTTTCTAATATCAGAGTGGTGTTTTTTAGTACCATTTCTTTTAGGTACTCGCAGCAGAGTTGGAAAAATGTATTAATGCATGTATGTCTCTATATTTTTATGTGGATCTATATGTACATCTATAGTTGTAAAAAGCAGGATTTTATATTGATACCTCCAATTTCAATCCAGCGTCACAAGGTATGTTCTAGTCTTCTGTTCTTCAATATTTATAACTCTAACACCCCACATGGAGTACATTTGCTTTTTCCTTTTTCATTTCTCCCTCTTTCTGTCTCTCCTCCTTTCCTCCATTGTTTCCAAATGTACTTTATCTTTTAAAAGACATTAGTTATAAGATTGTAAAAGTCCCAAAATATTAAATCAGTGTTAAGGATGACCCCAAAAAAGCTAATGGTCTAAATACATGCTTTTTTCCCATAAAATTAGTGACTCCAATTTTAAATACTACATTTTGTTTATACATATAAGTTTGCTCTACTCATTATGTTTTAGATTTCTTTAAAATTTGTATAAAGCAAATTTATTTTTATTTTTTTTAAGATCATGGTTATATGGAGGTAAAAAATACTGTAATTCATTTGTTAGTGTTTCCACTAAGTGATAGGTTAGGGCATAATGGATATATTTTGATTTTGTCAAAGTGTGATGGAGAAAGAACTTCTTTCACTGAACTTGTCAACTTGTATTTGTTAAATGCCTAAGATACACAATCATCACCACTGTAAATTTGCATCCATCAGAAATGACAAGAATGACCTAGATTATTTTTTATGAGTATTACCTTCCGTTGCCTTTTGGAAAAACAGACCAATACTATAGTCTCAATATCTGTTCCCACCCTCCTTTTCAAAAATGCAATGCACCAATAATGGACCATGAGTTCATAAAAATATTTGAAAGTACCAAATAGAAAACTGCTAGTAAACAAATGTGAGGTGTACTGTTCTACATTTTGGAGGAGAAGAATATGTCTGTAAGGAGATGAGGAGGGAATAACTCAATAGCCACTTAAATAAACAAACTCTTAAATAAGGAAAACAATAAATAAAAACAGAGAAAATGCACTTTTGTTTTTTGCGTGGTTCTGCCTTTCAAATAACACTTGGTTTGGAAGTAACTATTCCTTACCCTTAAGCTGAAAAGAACAGAATGACTTTCCAGACCTATGCTTCAGAACAGACTGGATAAATGTCATGAGGAATATTGGGTATAAGACCAGAATCTCATTGTAGCAGTTGGATTTATAGTCAGCAAACCCAAAACGTGTGTTTAAGCATCACAGCCACAGTGCCTGGTGCCGCTCAAATATGAGCAAAGGTGATTCAAGGTTTAGAGAGCCTGTGGTCCAGGAGTGCCCTGACCAGAGAGAGAACCACCACCTTGAGAGAAAGATGAAAGAAAGATGCAGAAATTAGTGCAGCACCAGAAACTGAAGTCTCTGAGAACTTGACACAGTCTGGGCACGAAGTTCTACATGATAGAATGAGAACCACGTCTATTGTTTCTGTGGCTGGACTGGACTTGTTTTGGGTTTTGTCTTTTTTTGTTGTTATCAATTAGATGGAGAATACTGCTGTGTACTCCATACACTGCTCTACAGAAACGTGCAAAATGCCAACAGGTGAAGGGGAGAAACACTGAGAGAGAGACAGCAGCAGAATAGCTGCCACTGCAGGAAGGCCAGCAGGCTGGAGTATTAGGAAGCCACACCTGAAACTTCTGGCGAAGGGGACGCCTACGCTCGGGGAAGGATGCTGCCCACTGGACAGAGCCTGAGGATGGTGCAGAAAGGTGTCAGGGCTGGTGACTTTACCTCCAAGCCCTCAACCTCACTCCTGCCATCGGATCCCCTGCTAGGGACCAGCCTCTTCATCTCCTCAACAAGCTCTCATGCTGGGAGAAATTAATTCTCATTTTACAAATGAAGATATTGAAGTTACCATAGCCCCAGCCATCCGATCCCAGGTCTGCTAAGCTTTCCACAGAGCTGTGGTGCTTTGTTGGGTTAGAAATGTGTATCATTCCTTTGGGGCCGGAGGGAATTGAATGAGATTATACCTGGTGAGGGGCTTCTGACAGAGACTGTCTTATATTATTCATTCTCACACAAATACAAGGTTTCTATGTGTCTAAGGGAAGCATTATTAAAACAATAGCTGATTTATTTACTGCCCCCTCTGTGACATGCATTAACTTAAGGGCTCTACATATATGAATACATTTAATCTTCACAAAAGCCCTAAAAGGCAGGTGTATCATCACCCCCCATTCTACAAGTGAGAGAATTAAGACAGAGGGGTTAATTAAGTTGTCTAAGATTACTCGGTACATTGACTTGCCAGGGCTGCCATAACAAGTTACCGCAAACTGAGTGGCTTAAACCACAGAAATTTATAGCCTAATTGTTCTGGAATCTGGAAGTCTGGGATCAAGATGTCAGCAAGGCTGGTTCCCTCTCGGGGTAGGAGGAAAGGATCTGCCTTTCTCCTTGGCTTGTGGATGGCCATCTTCTCCCTGTGTCTCCTCACATTGTCTTTCCTCTATTCGTGTCTGTTCAAGTTTCCTCTTCTAAGTACACATGTCATATTGGATTAGGAGCTGCTTTAGACTGAATTTTTTCCCCCCACTGAGGAAAGTCCACGTGAGGACACAGTGAGAAGGCAGCGATCTGTAGGCCAAGAAGAGGGCCCTCACTAGAACCCAACTATGCCAGCACCCTGATCTCTGACCTGCAGCTTCCAGAACCATGAGACAATACATTTCTGCTGTTTAAACCATGCAGTCTACGATATTGCATTATGGCAGCCCGAGCTGACCAAAACAGCGACCTCTTCTTAACTAATTACATTGTTAAAAGAAAAACTTCAGGCCGGGCTCAGTGTCCCACACCTGTAATCCTAGCACTTTGGGAAGCTGAGGTAGGTGGATCATGAGACCAGGAGTTCAAGACCAGCTTGGCCAAGATGGCGAAACCCCCCCCCTCTACTAAAAATACAAAAATGAGCCAGGCGTGGTGGCAGGTTCCTGTAATCACAGCTACTTGGGAGGCTGAGGCAGGAGAATTGCTTGAATCCAGGAGGCAGAGGTTGCAATGAGCCAAAATCACACCACTGCACTCCAGCCTGGGCAACAGAGTGAGACTCCATCTCAAAAAATAAATAAATAAATAAATAAATAAATAAAATAAGAAATAAAAAAGAGAAAGAAAGAAAAGAAAAACCTCAGCCAAGTTAAACTTAAGGTAGTTTAATTGAACAATGAACAATCTGTGAATTAGGCAGCCCCCAGGATAATGGCAGATTCAGAGAGACTCCAGGGATGCTTCATTGTTAGAGCAAATTTATAGACAACAAAAAGGAAGTGGCATACAGACATCGGAGGAGAGGTGCTTAAACAGCTGGATTGGTTACGGGTTGGTGTTCACCCTATTTGAACAGTTTGAACACTTAGCAGTTGATGAGCGGTTGAACGATGGCAGCTGGAATTGGCCAAGACTCAGCTATTGTTATAGGCTCATGCTCTTAAGTTAGGGTTTCAATCTTGTCTGCCTGTTAAGCTTGGCTACAGTTCATCCACAAGGACTCAAATATGGAAGTATAGAGTACTTCTCAGGCCATATATAGTTCACTTTAATAATATCTACAATGACACCTTTTCCAAATAAGATCATATTCTGCGGTACTGGGAGGTGACTTCAACAAATGAATGCTGGGGTGATATAATTAAGCCCATAACACTCAGCTTGTACATTACAATGTCAAGATTTAAACCTAGGTTGTCTGGCTTGAAAGTCCTCACTTTAAACCACTCTGTTATATTGCCCACTAAGTAAAATAACCTCCTAATTCAACAACTATTTATTAAGTGCTTGCTGTGTACCTCTCTTTCCTCTGTCTCTGCAGTTCTCATTTTTTTCTAGAGAGGTTTTTCTCTGTTCCTCTTTGTCATTTCTGATAAAGTAAGGCCTTTTTTTTTTTTTTCCTGATCAGTGACATCATTTTACTTCCTGTTTTCAATTAAGGAGTTGTTCACTGAAAATGTACCATGTCACCATCACAAAAGATGGTTAAGTTATCATCACTTCACTTTCAAAAAATACTGGTTCATGTAGAAGGATGCCTGCTTGTTTACTTTCTGACTGTGGGCCTCTGAATATGCTAGTGTTCCTCCCCATTGCATTCTTGGTGCCAAGGGCACATTGTTAAAACTTGATAAACATTTGTTGAATGTTGCTATTTCAAGTGAATTTGTCAATGCAGACTTGTCATTGCCTGTGGTCCAAAATCTATTTAATTGGTTTAAATAGACCTCATCAGGCAAACCTACAAATATTCTCCAATTAGGATTAACAGACGCCTTATTCTTTCTAGTGAAACTGTCATTGGACAAATTTAATAACCTTTCTCTTTTCATAAATGCATACATGCCAAAAAGATAATGGGAGTTAAAATAACCCATGGGAAATGCCTGCCTTTATAAGCTACAACTCAAGGAATGGCAGTATAGAGCTTGACTGCAAAATAACATACATTTTTGTGACAAATTAAGTGTTCTTCTGTGGACTAACGGACACAGCATTTAATGAGCTTTAGATAAATGAAGGTGATGCGTAACTGACTTGAAATTAACTTAAAATGCTATAGAAGTCGGGCCGGGCACGGTGGCTCATGCCTGTAATCCCAGCACTTTGGAGGGCCAAGGCAGGCAGATCATCTGAGGTTGGGAGTTCAAGACAAGCCTGACCAACATGGAGAAACCCCATCTCTACTAAAAATAAAAATTAGCTGGGCATGGTGGTGCATGCCTATAATCCCAGCTACTCAGGAAGGCTGAGGCAGGATAACTGCTTGAACATGGGAGGCGAAGTTGTGGTGAGCTGAGATCATGTCATTACACTCCAGCCTGGGCAACGAGAGCGAAACTCTGTCTCAAAAACAACAACAACAGCAACAACAACTATAGAAGTCATGTTTTCCCACAATCTTATCACAACCACGCCTGAATTGCCCTCCTTCCTGCTTCCAACCTTATTTTTTTTTCACTCCATCTAGAACACAGAACCAACTTCGTCACTTTCCTACTTCAAAGTGTTGGCACCCAATGCCTACAGAATAAAGAACAAACTGTTTTGTTTTTCTCTCCAGCTTATCTTTTATCGTTTTTCTGACTCACACTCAAAACCTGATATCCTCATCCCACTGTTCTAATGAAGCCCATAGAAGACTTCTCTGCCCTCTGCTGTTTGGAGCCCTTTGTACACTGGGCCAATGACTAGAATAAGTGACACTTGCTCTCCATTCTCAGCCGCCCCTATTAAAACCATCAAGGCCCATTTGAGACATCACTTTCTCTGTGAAGCCTACTTTGAACTTCGTCTTCTGTACTAAAGAGAAATAACCACTCTTTCTTCCTTATTTGTCTGAAATGTTGTCCGTCCATATCTCTTTTCCACCATTTCTCCACTACGACATAAACAAATTGAGGGCAAATGCCATGTTTTATCTCCATTTCCAGTATCCTGTTGGACGTAAGCAGAGAAACTTCCACATAGTAGGTACTCAGCAAATATATATTAAAAGGAGACAGGAAGGAAAGGAGAAGGGAAATCAAGAAGGAAGGTAGAAAGAATGGATGCCTTAAGACACTTCAAAAACAGCAACAAAAAAATCACAGTCACCCAATCCAGTGCAACCAACTACAGGACGGGAAGGAGAGCAGGACTCCTTTGCTTTTTCTTCTATAGATAGAGGGAGAAATGGAAAGAGTATCTAAAAACTAATTTTGATTAGTTATGAATGAATATCTACCTAAGTACAAGTAACCAAGTTAGAACAAGTTTAAAAATAGGAAGATGGGGGCCGGGCATGGTGGCTCACACCTGTAATCCCAGCACTTTGGGG
Source organism: Macaca fascicularis (assembly GCF_037993035.2). Lineage (NCBI taxonomy): Eukaryota > Metazoa > Chordata > Mammalia > Primates > Cercopithecidae > Macaca > Macaca fascicularis. The sequence continues at coordinate 116,910,897 of NC_088386.1, forward strand.
AGCCGAGGCAGGCAGATCACTTGAGACCAGGAGTTTGAGATCAGCCCGTCCCACATGGCAAAACCCCATCCCTACTAAAAATGCAAAAATTAGCTGGGTGTAGTGGGGTGCACCTGTAGTCCCAGCTACTCGAGGCTGGCTGAGGCACGAGAATTGCTTGAACCCAGGAATTGGGGGCTGCAGTGAGCTGAGACTGTGCCACTGAACTCCAGCCAGAGTGACAGAGTGAGACTCTGTCTCAACAAAAAGAAAAATATATATATATACATATATATAAAATTTAAAAATAAAAAAATAAGGAGATGTATTTGCTGATACCTGGGAATTATTTCAGCTTCTTCATAATATATTTAATAACTGTGCATAACCAAGGTTAAACATTCAGGTGAAAAATAAAAAATTCCTTCCTTCCCCAAATGTATCCCCAAACCCAGATGTTTAGCATAGAGGTAGACAAAACATGCAGATGGTTAAATTTGTTCATTGTCCATCAATGTGTTTTGACACAATGGGTGAGATTATGAGTCTGGAGCTGTACATTAAAGCCCCCATACTTATTCATCCTGTAGTTTATATAGTAAGACAGTTGCCAGGAAGTGAAGAGTGCAACAGAGTTAAACAGAAGGAAATATAAACATGATTTCCTTTGAATAGAGGATATGGGATGTCACTTCTGATTACTAGCATGAGAATTTTTTAATCTTCCCCCAGGAGAGATTAATAACAAAAGAACTTTTTTAGTTCAAAAATACACCTAGTCTTCCAATATGCTGTCTCAAGGCTATGCCAGGAAGACCTCTTCAAATGGTTTATGGGTTGTATAGCTTTCAGGGATTGGTTATATTACTATTCTAAAACCAGTTTGAATTAAGAGTCTAGAATACTCCATGGTAAATTTTATTTTTCAAAGTTGGCTGCAACACTACCTCTCATCGCCCATGCTTTTCTCACAATATGACGCGGATACTTTTTGCAAAGAAATGTGGGGGCTGTGTTCCCTCTCCTTGAACAAAGGTGACCTTGTAATTATTGCAGAGGTGTGACTCTATGTGACCCCCAAATCTAGATCACATAAGATGATACAGCTTAGGTCTGCTTTTCTTGGGTCTCTGGCTCTTGACACCCACCCACCATTGCGTAAAGAAAGCCAAATAACTCATGGAGAGTTCTATATGGGGAATATCTGAGGCCCCCACCCAGGCAGCCCAAAGTCCTGACCAGATTCTCAGACAACACCCTGAAGAAATATGCCCGCATAACTTGAGTGGCTGCAGTTGACACTGCATGAGATCAGTTGTCCCTGCCAAGCCTTGCCCAATTTGCTGATATGTAAACAAATAAAGGATTGTTGCTAGTTTGGGGTTGTTTGCCATATAGCAACTAATAACTGGAAGGATTCCTAAAGGGAAACAACCGGCATTTCAACTTCCAGCTTTGTACCATCTGAAAGTACATTTTTAAACTTAACTTGTGTAGTAGGCAGAATTATGGCTCCCCCAAAGATGTCCACATCCCAATTATCAGAACCTGTGAATATGTCAGCTTACTTGGCAAAAAAGAAGGGACTATGATCAAGTGACGGATCTTGAGATGGGGATATTATCCGGGTTGATCCGCGTTGACCCAAAGTAATTGAAGGGGTTCTTGTAATTAAAGAAAGGAGGCAGGAAGGTCAGAGTCAGAGAAATTTGGGGATGCTGTGCTGCTGGCATTGAAGACAGAAGACAGAGCTGTGAACCAAGGAATGCAGGTAGTTCCTAAAACCTAGAAAGGGCAAGGAAAGGGCACATTTTCTTCTAGAACTTCCAGAAAAGAAATGCAGCTCTGGACTGTATTCCACCGAGATGTGCTTTAGACTTCTGGCTTTCAGAGATAAAACATAATACATTTGTGTTATTTTAAGCCATTAATTTTGTGGTAATTTATTACTGCAATAGTAAGAAACTATTACAAGTAGTTATATTTCTGCAGCTTAATTAATAGCTCATCCCCACCCCTCCTTAAATTGATCCTGGGACCATAACTAGCCCTTAAACAAACCTCAGCATAGTTCTGGATTAGAAAGGGCTTTAGGAACTACAGTCTCCAGCCCTCAGGGGTTAGTGGTAGGAGTGACACTCAGGAAGGATTAATGGGTTTTTCAGACTCCTGAGAAGGTTCAAGCCTCTTCAGGGAGTGTATAACTCCAAGACCAGTGCCTGTCTTCAGTATGCCTCTATTCTGATTTTCAGAGATCCCAGGGTCTCTTTCTCAGTTGTCCAGTGTTGTTCTGCTGCTTCTGGTGGAGCAATAGGTGAACTCCAGTCTCGAGTTCTATTCTAGTTGCCTCTCTCCTAGGGATACCAGTGTTCCCTTTCTCTTCATTAAAAATTTAATTCCTTATCTCATTTGTGTTTCCAAAGACTCACAGATTGTCTTGGTGAGTGCAGAGTAATTTGTCATTCTTTCAAGGTAATATGCATATAAGAGTCACCTTCAACTTTTTTTTTTGAGCCGGAGTCTCGCTCTGTCGCCCAGGCTGGAGTGCAGTGGCCCGATCTCAGCCACTCAGCTCACTGCAAGCTCTGCCTCCCAGGTTCACACCATTCTCCTGCCTCCCGAGCAGCTGGGACTACAGGTGCCCGCCACCAAAATTGGCTAATTTTTTGTATTTTTAGTAGAGACGGGGTTTCACCATGTTAGCCAGGATGGTCTCTATCTCCTGACCTCGTGATGCTCCCACCTTGGCTTCCCAAAGTGCTGGGATTACAGGCATGAGCCACTGCACCCGGCCACCACCTTCAACTCTTAAGGAGACACTTTAAGCACTGTGATTTGCCTATAGAAAAAACAGTCTTGGTTAAGTCAGCCTCTCCTAGCTCCCTCTCAAGCCCTACCTTCTAGACAGCTGCTGAATTACTTAAACCATTAGTGAGAATGTAAATTTGTTCAGCAGTTTTGGAGCTCAGTTTGACATCAGCCATCAAAAGTTTAAATGTACACATCATCTAACCCAGCCACTTCACTTTCGGTTAAATAGGTATGCACAGAGACATGTAAAAGGATGCTGTTTATGAGATGGCACACTATTACTCTGGGAAACTTTGAACCATTAAGAAAAGATAAACTAGACTTTTTAATGTACTGAAATGGAAACTTGTTCAATGTGTATTGAAGGGGAGAAAAGATAAGCTATCAGTTTATATGATGACTATCAGTTTATATCATCATGTGCTTTGTATTTTAAAAAGCCACATTTTTGTATCCATATATGACTTTATATAGGGGTGGCCTTTATACAGAGAAAGCACATATTTAACTCAGAGTCCACTTATTCATTCATTAATTGAAACTATAAGCTGACCCCTCTGAGCTAGGCTGAATATATATATATGTTATATATATATATATATATCTTATATATATATATATATCTCCTGATATAGATGTATATATCATTAAGTAAAACAGATTGGTACAAGCCTTCAAGAAGCTCACAGTGTACTGAGAGATATATAAGATAATCTTTTAAAAATAAAAATAGAATATATTTTAATATTGAGAAAACTTGTGATAAATGCATGATGTTATGATATAGAATGAGGAGTGGCCTCTATATACAGAATGACGTGAGAATACTTCCAGAAGAGTTGCTATTTGAACTGAGACTTGAGGAATATAACTCTTGATTCAATGGATATACAGGATAATTTGGCTCTTTCTTCTCATTCACTAGTAAGAAACATGAGAGTTAACACTATTGGCGTTGCAGAGTTTAAAACACAGGTTTACAAACTCCCATTCTGCAAGTACCAAAGGTGAGAAAGTTTGGTGTGTTTCACGACCTGAAAAGCCACAGGTAGAAAGAAAACAAAAAAAGGAGGGGAATGTGGAGGGAAGGGGTGAGTAATTTTGGAGGGGGAGCTGACAACACTGAGTTCTCAAACCTTTTAGTCTCATGACTTTCTGACTCTCTTGGAAATTATTGAGGATCCCAAGAGTTTATATGCGTCATATTTATTGATACTTATCACATTGGTTATTAAATGGTGAATTTTTAAAAATAGGTGCTTATTTCTTCATTTTAAAGTAGTAAGAAACACATTCCATGTCCTAGTAAGTTGAATGCTGATTGCTCCAAAGTCTCCTGATCTTCACATGTCCTAATCTCCAGAACCTTTAAAAGTCACCTTTTTTTTTGGAAAAAGTCTTTGCAGATGTGACAAAGGGTCTCAGGATGAAATTATCCTGGATTAGGGTAACCCCTAAATCTAATGGCAAGTTCTTATGAGAGATGACACGAGGAAACAAACACAAAGAAATACATGAAAGAAAGCTACGTGAAGACAAAGGCAGACGTTGAAGTGATGTGTCTACAAGCCAAGGAATACTGACTACTACTGGTGAGAAGCTGGAGAGAGGTGTTATCCCTCAGAAGGAACCAACATCATTGTCTTGGTTTTAGGCTTCCGGCCTTTGGAACTGTGAGAAAACAAATTTCTGTTATTTAAACTACTAAGTTTGTGGAATGTATTACAGCAGTCCTGGGAAACTAATACACATGCCAATGTAAAGAGAATAGTTTTATGAACAGTAACTATATTTTCTAAAATACAAACAAATGAAAGAAAAGAATGATATTATTCTGTATTTTTGCAAATCTTTTTAGTGTCTGCCTAGTAGATGACAGCTGCATTCCTATATGTGCTACTGAATTCAAACTGTTGAGATATAGTTTTTTTTTTCTTTGGTTGAAATACATGAAGAAAATTCAGCTTTACAGAATTGGAAATTTGAGTAATATTATAGCAGATGTTTAGACTATACATCAAAGTGTCTTCTTTGATACTACACCAAAACTTGACAAGTGGGACTTTCTTAAAGGTAGCTGCAAACTGAAATCTGAGATCATATTAATAAATTTTTCATACATTTTTATATTAATTACATAGGCTTACCTTGAACATTGAATATGTCTTTTCCCGGGTGTGATTTTAAACATCACATGTTGGTCATTTGGAAAATGTTGGTTCACTGAATAATGCAGATCATCCAAATGTTGACACATTCCATTGTATATTATCAAAGAAAATTGCATTCAGTAAAGCCACCACTTATGTTATGGAGAAAGCATCAGGAAGCTGTCAAGCTCACAGTGGTAGATGAAAGTTTTTCAAAATTTGAATGTTTGTTTGAAAGTTTGAATTTAACATTGGCAGCAAATACTGTCAATTGCTTTCCTCAAAGTGACAGATTTATCCAAATCTGAATAAACATAACGTGACAGTCATTCTTTCAAACAAAAATGGTGCTCCTTGAAAAAGGTGGCTAGTTCAGCTCACAACTCAAACAATTGCACAAGTGTATATGTACAGCACTTTCCATTTTGTCACACAGAATATTAAAAACTGTGTACTCGAGAGTTGACATTTTGAAAAATTAGCCATTTTTAGTGCTTCATCAAGGATATTCTCATGTGATGTTTGCTGCCCCCCACCTTTTTAACTGCTAACGTATGACAGAGAAAAATGTGAAGTCACTGGTATAGATTGATGCCACCACCTTGATACATACCAGGGGCCAACAGTTTTATTCACTATTGCCTTTGCAGCATCCACGAAAATGTTAATGGGGGGGAAAAAAAGAGAAAGGCGTATGACGTTTTATAGTATTATGAAAATAACTTTGACCAAATTGACCCCTGAGTTCAGAGACCCACTCCACCCTAGGGATCTGCAGATCATTCTTTGAGAACTGCTGATCTAGAGTCTTATAAACTGTGAGAAAGAGTCAGATTTTATTTCACTTACAATCAGCTGCTCTTAGTGGGATTTTAGCCAAGGAGTGATGTGATTTAATTTGAATTTTTAAAAGATGACAGATTTCTTAATTGAGGAAGCGTTTGATGGTACCATTTACAGAGAGGTAGCAAATACTGTAAGAGAAGGTGAAGGAAGGAATATTAACAGTAGCTTGGGACACATTACATTTTAATTGTCTATAAAACATTCAAATGGAAGGCTTAGTAGGCAATTTTATTTTTAAGCCTGGGGCTCAGAAGTGAGGTCTAGCCTGGGTTGGTATGCTTAGGAGTCATTTACATATGGATAGAATTCAAAATTAAGGTGATTAATGATATCACATAGGAAGAGAGTATAGAGAAGAAAATAAAAGGAGAAACCTGAACTAATTCCTGAGCAACTTAAACGTTTCAAAATATTTAAAAAATGGTTAACCTCCTGAGAGCAGGTTGGAGGACACTGAGATATTAGGAGAAAGAGGAATTTTCCATTATAAACTGTTTTAAAATTTTCCATTGAGCATGTACTCTTATTTTTACAGCTTTATTGAGGTAAAATTATTTAAGATATACAATTTGATGAGTTTTGACAATATGTGCACAACAGTGAAACCATCACCGCAATCAAGAAGAGGAACAAATCCAGAAGTTTCCTCATCACCCCTTGTAATTCATGCCTTTCTCCCCTCATTCCCAGGCAGCCACTAATCTGCAAGTACATCATTTCACTAAAAAATAGAAATAACAAACAAATAAAAAAAGAAATCAATATAATCAAACATCCTTTTGCATACATTTTGCAGGAAGATAAGGCTCTGAGAAATGCACTAGCTTTCATAGAATGATGTAGCTTTTTAGGGACAAAGAATCATTAGAACCCAATTTTACTCACTTCCACTTTGGGGACCTTTTTACTATGCCAAGCTGCCTCCACTCTTGGACCTACTGCCCCGATCTTGTTCCTTTCTCACTTGCCTCTTCTTAGACCATATCTCTTTTGAAAGTATTTGAGGAAGAATTTCTTCTCTGTAGGTTGGAGTCACAACTTGATATGTTAACATACAAAGCCTTCAGTTCTGACAGCTACTGGAGGCTGCCTCAGAATAGGTTTATTAACCTTGAGAAATACACCAAAGATAGTTTAATCTTCTCTTCTATCAAGAATTCCCCATTGCATTTCACTTTCTTTGTCATGAAACAATTTAATAAACTTTATGTAAACCTGAAGTTTTCAAACCTGCCAGTCTTTGAGCAAAACACTGTTTTTCAACAAGGGAAGCACTGAGAAGTAGAGCAAGATGCTGAATTTACACATTATTGCAATTACATGAATTCACAAATTGTCCTATGTTGGGTTACCCCAGAAGTAGAGTCTGAACCAAAGATTTGAATTTAAGTAGTTTATTAGAGAGGAGATTCCAGAAAGCACTGGGAAAGGAATGAGAAAAGTAACACTGGGAAGAAACAAATGTCAATAAACTGTATTATCAAACCAGTTATCTCTTGGGGCAATTGAGGCTCAATCTTGCTGGAAAACTCTAGAAGACACTGTAAATGGCCACCACAGAGATTTCACATCTGAAGAGTGAGAAGGCTGGGATATTTTTCCTCTATCCCATCAATCTTTATCTGAGTGCTTCTCCAGGGGTCATGAACCTCCTGGAACTTTCTACCTCCCCTCTGCCTAAGTGAGGACCACCAGAAAGCCCTCAGGTGGTGAGTCATAGGTACTTGCAGGAGGATACTTTAGGCATGTGCTGGGTTTTTAATGTAGGGAGGAGATGTATGCAAGGGCACAGCCAGTGTCTGCAGAATGAACCATGTGATGTGTTATTTGGAAAGGGAATCTCAACTCTTAAAGAGCCACAGGCTTTGTACTTCTTCCTGTAATTTCCCTAATAATGCTGTAAGCAAGCTGTAAGCCCTCTGAGAACAGGCTGTATATGTCATTCATTCTTGGGCCCTCGGAAGGCCTGATCATAACAAGTGTTCAACAAATGTTTAGTAGTGACTTCGTAATCAATGGACTGAAATACTTTGCTATAAACTACATCCAGATTAACTGTGGAAGAGTGTATTGCAGTGTTGAGGAGAACATCGCTCTAGAATCAGACTGCTTAGATTGTAGCCTAGCTATATATCCATTAGCCATGTGGCTTTGGGCAGGTTTTAACCTCTTTGAGTCTCTTTGAGTCTTGATTCTGTCATCTGATCCATGGGCAGTATCATAGTTCTTATGTGATTGTGTTGCTATAAGGATTAAATGAGATAATTTGTGGAAAACAATTATCATAAAGCCTGGCACCTGTTAAATGGGAAAAACCTGCTAGCTGTCAATATCATTGATCACTTGAGGAATATCTGTTAAAACTGCCCAACATCTAAAGCAATCATATAATAGTTGATGAAATCAAACTTCACACATATGTGTGGTTAAATAACATAGTTGTGATCCTGTCTGAGGCAGACTTGTCAAAACCAATTATTTTCCAATAAGAAGTAGACATAACTTTACCCCAATCTTCTCACACTTGAACACTGTGTTTTCAAATATTTAACTTATGTGGGGAAGTAGCCTTGTGTTTAAAGTTAAAAAGATATATCAACATAAACCCTTTTAGTAAGACAGTTTAAGATAAGATTTCAAATACTATTTTCCAACTTTATAGATAATAGATTTTATTATATACCAAAATACTAATTGTGCTGTCTCTTGAATTTTATTTGTGTAGTTTCTATTTCTGAATGGTTCATTTACCTTGTAAGTCAAGGTTAGATTTCTAATATTTCTTTAAACTGTTTGTTAAATTCCTCCTCAGTAAGAAGCAACATGCTGGGTGCCTGAGGTCACTTCAGCCATTTTCTGCCTTCAAGTACAACAATGCTGAATATATCTTAGTTAGAAGAAAATGTAGTCTGGAAAACATTTTTATAGCCATTCTCAAGAATAAATTGCCATAAGAAATAATTTCCAGAGCATGTCATACCACTTTATCATCTCTCCTCTTCTTCCATCACCAATGGAAATGAAAACCCAGCAACCTTTGTAAATATAACTAGAAATTATCATTGATTATCTTTATTTTGTATGGGCTAGATGGTCTGTGGCTTTTTTATCTTTTGAGGGAAGCAACTAAAGATTGCAGAAAAATCACTTAACTAGGGATAAAAAAAATATACAGTGTCTGGTCTTAGCTTTGCTTCCAAGCCTTTGATTCAGTGATATCACAAGTACTGTTGATAATACTTCCATTCAGTGATATAACACTGTGGATCAGAGTTTAGATGCACCTGAAAAAATATAGGCAAAGTCTGTGGATATAGGGTTGGAACATAACCACCAATTGATTATTATAGAGACAAGGATCTGAATTACTAGATTAATCTAGGGTAGGCAGGGAAGATCTAAGAACATTCTTCTGTATAGAGTTTAAGATCTGGGATGTCCATGCAAGCAAAGTTGGGCATATGTTTTAGCAAATGAACACACATGTGGTTGGGAAAATCCCATCTTGTTAAGGTGGTCCAGTAGCAGGAGAAATGCGGTCTAGGGCTCCAGCTGGGTGGCTGAAACTCAAGGGAGAAGACAGAGGTAAAACAATAAGAGACACGGACTGTAGAGTACAGAGACAAGGTCCAATGCAGCCTCCAGAGACAGAATGATGCCAGAGGGTGGAGACTTAGTAATGGGGGGATTGAGAAACACCCACTTTTGTGAGACTCTAGAAGCAAAATTGGCTTAGGAACCAGGACTGGTCTCACACTGGGAAGGGATGAGGGAATGAGGGTATGTGTTCATTACCTATTGCTGTGTAACAAATTACCACAAAACTTAGCAGCTTAAAACAATATAAATTTATTATTTCATAGTTTCAGTGAGCCAGAAATATAGGCAACAGGGTCCTCTGGCTTAAAGCCTCTCATGGAACTGCAGTCAAAATATTGCTTAGGCTGAGGTCTCATCTGAGTGCTCACATGGAGAAGGACCAAGCTCTTCCAGTTGTAGGAAGAATTCAATTCCTTGAAAGCTATTGGATTGAGGCTCTCAGTTCCTTGCTAGCTGTTAACCAGGGGCCACCCTCAATTTCTTGTCATATGGCCCTCTCCATAGAGCAGTTACGAATATGGCAGCTTTCTTCCTGAAAGCCAACAAGGAAGGGTGTCTGCTAGGAAGATGCAAATCAGAATCTTACACCATCTATTAATGAAAGTGAATCTATTACTTTTGCTGAATTCTGTTTGTTAAAAGAAATCACAGGTTCAGCCCACACTCAAAGGTAGAAGGAATTACACAGGTTATCAGTACCAGAAAATGGAGATAATTAAGAGTCACTTTAGAGTCTGTCCAATATGGGGAACTAACATTTTATCAAGTAACTACTGTAACAAGGCAGAGTGCTCTTAAGTGTGTGAACTTTAGAGGCATGGAGCCAGGATAGGATAATGTAGTAGCTGGAATAAAAATATCCCCTTTTTCACATCAATTTCTTCAGCTGTAAGAAGATGGGGTATGGATTAAGGTCTCATCCAGTTCTCTGGTTTCATCCATTCAGGATTTTCTATGAGTTTATTGTAAACCTTTCCCAGTTTTCCAGATTATTTCTAAAATTATAGAGCCTGACATTGTACTTGCTCTTTTATAAAGGGTCTGCTTGAGTATAATGGGGTTGTAAAGGATGACTATATTCTTAAAAATGTACCTCAGCACACACAGCCATGACACTTCTGAAAAATAGGGTACAACCTGCATTTTTGTATACTAATACATTTTTCATTCCTTAGAAAAATTTACTATAAAAGTAAGCCTATCTTGTTGGGAGCAAACCCTCCAAAATCTGGCCATAAACTGGCCCCAAGACTGGCCATAAAAAAAAATCTCTGCAGCACTGTAACATGTTCATAATAGCCCTAATGCCCAAGCTGGAAGGTTGTGGGTTTACGGGGATGAGGGCAAGGAACACCTGGCCCGCCCAGGATGGAAAACTGCTTAAAGCCATTCTTAAGCCACAAACAATAGCATAAGTGATCTGTGTCTTAAGAGCAGGTTCCTGCTGCAGTTAACTAGCCCAACCTATTCCTTTAATTCGGCCCATCCCTTCGTTTCCCATAAGGGATACTTTTAGTGAATTTAATATCTATAGAAATAATGTTAATTACTGTTTGCTGTTAATAAATATGTGGGTAAATCTCTGTTCAGGGCTCTCAGCTCTGAAGGCTGTGAGACCCCTGATTTCCCACTTCACACCTCTATATTTCTCTGTGTGTGTTTTTAATTCCTCTAGCGCTGCTGGGTTAGGATCTCCCCGACCAAGCTGGTCTCAGCACTATCTAAAAAATTATTAAGTAAAAGAATAAAGAATAAGTGAGAAAGGAGTGCTAAGAGGTGAGGTGGAAGTCAACTGACATTTATCAAGCACAATTGTGTGCCAGGCAGGATGCTAACAGACATTTGACCTTATAACTTTATTTTGAAATGTGGGCAATTACTTTTTCAAAGACTCTCTCATATATTTCACATGTATTTCCTGTTTTTTACAAATTCAACCCCAGTGTGTTTCTCGCATTTTCTCCAAATTTTCAATTATTTTATATCATCCAACTCCCCTCCTCAATCCCTTGAGATGCATGTTGTATAAAACATATCACATATGCTTTTGATAGCAAATTGAACTTGTTCAGATTTTTGTTCCCCTAAGCAGGAGGAAATATTTCCTCCTAGGATCCCCATGATGACTGTCATTCAAATATAATCATGAAAATCAGCAAGAAATTGACTGGTTTGCTGTGCCCATGTTAATGCTGGTTGGAGTTAGAACTGAACCTCAGGTGACAGAGATGGTGATTCTTGTCTTTCATGAAGCAGTGAAGGTTCCAATTTGTATTAGAGCAGCTCTTTTCTATTGGGTCAGTCTTCTGGCTGGATTCAATCATAGTTTCTAGCCTGGGCTTGATTCGGTAGCTCAGTATAGACACAGCTTCAGTCCGCGGCCTTTTATTGCTCTAAGACCAGTTTTCAAATAAATAACTGACTAAATGGTTTCCAGATGCTAAAATAAAAACTATACAGATGCAAATATATTACATTTAATTTCAAGGCCGTTTAAGGTTTTTACTGTACCTAGAAAAGACAGCTATAAAAAATACGTATCACTTTAGCAGAACATACTTCATCAATTACTCCATTAACAATAACTATGTGAAAAATAAAGGGTGAAATTAAGTACAAAAAAGCAATGGAGAAAATGAATGCAAACAAGAAATGGAATAAGCAATGAATTAATATTGAACCATAACTACCCAGAGTACTGTTCAAGTCTTTCTTGAGAATATGATGTTTCTGACCACCAATCAATAGGGTCCAGGATTTTGAATCGCTTTTCTCATGATGATGAGGTTTTGGGACATTTGCGACCATGCTCCTCTGCCCTGTCCTTTTCGTGACCCATGATACACATTCCCAGGATGGCTCTATGTGGGATAGTAGTCATAGAATAAGGAACCCTCCTGTCAGCAAGCCCTAAAATATTGGGTTCATTAGCACCAGTCTGGCTGTATTTTGGCACTCCCATGATGCAAGGTGAGAATAGATGAGTCATCCCTAAGGTTACATGGCTGAGTGTACAAGAGGAGAAGTTAGGATGACACAGAACTATTCTCATTATAGCAGGAAATTGACATCCAATCAGAAAATGCTCACCCACTGCATTTAAAAATATGTACAGCAACGATCAAATTAGGTGGCAATAGAAGAAGCCATCTTTGAAAAAGAACAGCTCAGGAGAGAAATTAAAAGATAAAGTTCACAAAATTTAGATTGACATTTGTTTTATGGAAGTCGTAACCTTAAAATGACAGGATCTCAATTATATGTAAAATTTTAAACTATTAATTCATGGCATTTCTCAGGAAGACAGAAAGAAAAACTATGCTATTGGATTGGACTATAAAGAACAAAGAAAAAAGGACATTAAGAACTACTTCAATTTACTTTTATAGGAGAAAAGCAGATCATAAAGAAGAGAAAAATAATCTAGCTTCATGTGATGAAGAAACCCTTTGGTTTCCATCATAATTCATATGTGACCTGGTTCATACTAGGTCACATGGTGAATGGGCTAAAATAATCATGAAGAAAAAAGCCCACCAGCCTTCATGTGAGGAGGGGGAGATGACAGGGATCTGAGTCCCTCTGAGCTGGAGCACTGAGAATCTCTCAATGATTTTGTCAGTATGACAGTGTGGAGCAGGTGCTTCTCTGCACATGTCTGTGCCTGGAGGAGCTAGGTAAAATGGTGCTGCCACGATCCTTTCATCCCTGTAGGTTTTAAACTCCATGAACAGTTTTAACTCTCTCTCATTGGGTTTCTATCTCATTGCCTCTGTATCTGGATGCTGTTGCTCAGTCTGGTTTAAAATTGCAATTTATGATCTGACTTTTTAAATTCAGGAACTTCTGTTTAGCCCACAGATTCACCCACCTTCTTCAACTCTTCTCATTAAAGTCCAGAGATGAATGAACCTTGCCCCAGTGTCTAATACAGGTTCCTGGTGTCCCCAGCCCTAATATCAACTCCACAGTCTTTAATTTCTCTAAAAGCATAGACTGTATATTCTAGCAGACCCAATTTATAAAAAGATCGAATCACATTCTTATGGATATTATGTGATTCCTGAGGATTCCACAGGTACATGTCTCTTAGTGTTGTGCATGCATACTTTCTAGCCAGCATCTTGCCTCTCCAACTTTGTCCTGCATCTCCCCAGACTCCAGGAAAGATGTCAACTGAGAAGTTCAGGGGAGGCCATAAAACATGGTGCAAAAAAGTACTGGGCAAAGAGTTAGGAGACCTGGGCTGAAAACCTACAGATGCCACCAACTAGCTGTGTGATCTTGGGAAAGATGCTTTCTCCTCTAGGTCAGGTGCCTCATTTGCAAACTCAGCATGTTAGACTCAGTCACCAAGACTCCTTAAATCTCTGACATCCAGTGGCTTTTAGCAGAAAAGACATAGTATTTTGCTGTTTGAAGAATCTGTGTTCTGCAGCTTCTAGGAGAATGGATGGAAAGTGTTAAGAATTTAGTCAGCGTTCCAGTGAAATAATTTTTGCATCTTTGCCCATTGTTTTCTTCCTCTGACCTTGCTCATACCCCAAAGTTGTAAGAAAAGACATAGAAATGGCTGCATTTTACATCCATGAAAGAGAACCCACCGAGAGGCTTTCTATTCATGCGTTCAGCATCACTACGCTGCAAACCAGTGGGATTCTACTGCATTTATTTAAACTTCTGTCATCATCATTGTGAATACAACCAGAAGTCTCCTGTGGGCTTCTAGATGAAATCCTGAACGTAAAAAGTAAACAAAGTAAGCCTCTCACTCTCTAGTCTCCTGGCGGCACCGCTGGTATTTAATAACATACGAAATACCTAGAAGCTACAACTCAGAAGGAGCATAAAAGTGACAATCCATAAAGCAAGAATGCACATATCCTAAATTCTGAAATCAGATTCCATTTTCTCAGGGCATCAGTCAAGCTGAAGTTATATTTTCCTCTATCCTTACAAAATTTACCTTAACAGAAGGCTTTTTAAAAATAGAAACTATAGCTTAGTAAATAGAGTTTAATTCAGGTGAAGTTCGTCTTATGCCCCCATGTTTGCCTCTTCTGTGCCCTTTAGTCCTGAAATCGGCTCTTCCTTCTTTCTTCCTCCTCAGGAACAAAGCATCCCCATGGTCTGTTATGCCCCAAGGTAAGAGAAATAACTAAGGAATACAACGGTCCTAATATTGAAATACTTTTCATGGCCAATCTCATGTTGGTATATAGAGTTTGTCAGTAAAGTGGGCAGAGAACTGATCAGTTTTAACCGTTCTAATTGCCAGTTTGTTACAGTCAGAGCCGGGGGTGTCTCTTAGTTGCAAAGGCAACACACACGCAGTGTGTCCGGTATGACATGAGTTGGGGCAGGTGCCTTAGGTACAGGACAGCAATGCCTACGAAGAAATGGATCAAAGTGACATCACTCAGAGTTTGAATGAGGATGCCACTGGCATATGAAGAAGGGGATCAGGATCACAAAAGCAGGCTTCTAATCACTTCTCTACCACCGATTAACTCCTTGGCTTTAGGAGAAAGACTATATTTCTGCATCTATTTCCTCTCATCTGAAAATTCATTCACTGCCTTATTTTTCTAAAAGAAATATTCCATTTAATTTTTATTTCAAAGAATGATAGTTCTTTGGTAAAGAGAAGAGCAAGAGAAAAGGAGTGTGGAAATTGAAAAACACTCAGCAATTTAAAAACCAGCAAATCCTCCAATACAACCAGATTGCATGAGCTTGAGAATGAGGCAGACTGAGGCTTGAGAAGGAAACTCTTTGTAGACACCAGCTACGACGGATTTTTTTTCTGTTATATTGGGGCATCAGTACTATTTAGAGAAGACAGGAGACACACTTTTTTTTTAAAGTAGAAAAATGGCATTATCGGGGGCACGGTTTCATCACTTGGAGCGTGAATAATACCATATTAATATTGAAATCAATTAGATAAGCCTTCATTGTTCAGATTAGCAGGGACTCCTACCCCTTTCTCTAGACCTGCGCCCTGCTTGTCTTGATAGTCTAAGAATTGTAGGGTATAGATCAGTCCAAAAAGAATAATCATGCCTCAGAACAAAAGACTATGCACGAAGTGAAAGAATGAGATCATATATTTGCTCCTCTCTCTGCTTCTGTCATTGATGTTGAAAAGTGGCACCGTCTTTTAGAAAATTGACTTCTCTAAATCCAACGTTTTCCCTGCTCACTCCTGCAAGGACCACATTGTTTCATCTACAATGTTTTTTTAAAGTAAAGAGGATGAAGAAAAAGGAGGTTTCTTCTAAAGTTATGACTACTTTATCTAGCTTTATACTTGGATAGAAAACTCTGCACCACCATGAGCTTGAGCTTTCAAATTTTATTTTTTTAAACTCATTACTACAGTCATTTCTCCAGATCTTCCAGGAAAGTTGTATCGACACAAATTCTCTTGACCTCTGTATTCTGCCTGCTCAGGCTAAAAGTTTCTCCTTATCCTCAATCCAAGTCCATACTCATTTCCTGCTACAGAAAAAAATGACATGTCTTTGTAAAGAAAAATCATGTTGTGTTACCATTGTATTTTAGATATCAGCCTGGAGCAAATTCTCAAAGCACTCGAGCCACCTGCACAAAGGTGAATGACTGTTAAAATACACATGGTTCAGATGGCTAGCTTCCACCCTGAACCTAATGAATGGAACTGAGGATGGGTTGGGAATCTGCATTTTCAACACATTCCTCAAATGATTTGTACACATACCAAACTGTGAGAACCACTAATCAAGCTGCTGAGAATAAATAGATGGAGAAGGCATCAGAAGTGAGGAGACCAATTAGGAAGTTTTGTAATCATGTAGGCAAGCAATGATGAAAGTTGTTACTTCACAGTGATTGTGGTCAAGGAGGAGA
The DNA here is from genome assembly GCF_037993035.2 of Macaca fascicularis. Lineage (NCBI taxonomy): Eukaryota > Metazoa > Chordata > Mammalia > Primates > Cercopithecidae > Macaca > Macaca fascicularis. The sequence continues at coordinate 116,927,174 of NC_088386.1, forward strand.
GGGCATGCTTGAGAATCATTTCAGATTTGGATTTCACACACTTATAGCATTGACGCTGGAGTCCGGTTGAGCTGGCTTCTGTGCGTGTGGTGTCACCATTTTTAGGAATGGTTCTCAGTGCGAATTTCTGCATCTCCTTTGCTTGCAGACCAAGCAGACTACATCTGCATCAAATTAATTCAGTCAAACTAATCTGCTGCAAATCTGCATCAAACTAATTACAGAATTGGGGATGGGGTCAGAAGTAGTTTTAGTCACATTTTCGGTCATGTTTTAGCTACTTTATTCTCTGCATGAACAAAAGCAACTGGAAAATACAAAGAAGGCATCAAGATGGTGCAAGTGTGAGGTTGTGAGCTGGGATAGCAACCAGGAGCAAGCAGGCCACAGTCCACTGGCGATTAGAGCAGGGAATGTGAAACTCATTCTGTACCATAGGGAGAGAAGGGCCTGACTGCAGCTTTCTGAAAATTCAGAAACATGAATCTGCCGTGTTTTTGAATCTTCAGCCTAAAGACACCATAGTACATAAAAGGGATCACCAAGGATGGGGACATGGAAATACAAAGAAACAACAGCCGCACGCTTTAGGGCAGACATCCTCAAAATAGTCCCTTTTAAGGAACACCGCCTTTCAGGAGGTTAACAGGTTTGTCTCAGTGGCAAACACAATAAAATAAATTGCTTGCATATCTTTAGGAAAGAGGGGCTTGAATAATGTTAACCAACTTTCTTTACTGCACTACTTTCTGGAGCCTCAATAATGTGCATGGAGGCTGCAGTGTAATGCTTACAAACAAACACCCTGGACTAGAAACTCTGAAGTTCAGATCTTAGTTTGGCCACACACAAGGAGTGTTGATCCTCTGTGTTCTTCAGTTTCTTTCTCTGTAAAAGGTACATAATTATCACTCCCAGCCTTATTAAGTCATGAGAAATATGTAAAATAATGAGTGCAAGAGCTTAGTGCAATGCTTGGCACCTGGTAGGTGCTTAGTAAAGCCAGCTTAAAAAACAGAAACCAAAACAGAAACAATCAAGAGGGAAAACAGCATTTTGTAAACTTACTTGACCTAGGATGGTTTGGAAGGTAGGAGTAGGAAATATATATGTATTCGTGGAAGAGTATACTTCAAGACAAAGTTTAGAAAATTCTACACAAAGAGATACTTACCTTTAGGGGGCAGGTGTCTACAGGAACTTGATATAAAAATATATGATGCTTGTCAAACATCAGCATTCTCTCCAAAGCCACTGTAGGAAAATATACTGTGACAAAGCAATCTTTGAATGAATGTGTGAGCATTCAATTCTTAGGAATCTCTGGATGTCTGTAATGTAGGTAGAAGCACGTTGGTTTATATGAAGCAGTAGTTTTAAACTCTGCCTATATTTTAGAATCACAGGGATAAAGGAATGTGAGAAAGGCTTTAAAAAGGAATTTTAGGATCCCAGACTCAGAGATTATGATTTCACTGGTCTAATTAAAGCCTAAGATTTAGGATTTTTATTTGGTTTTGCCTTAATTTATTAAAGTATTTCTAATATGCAACAAGGTTTGAGATCACTGGTTAAGGGTATAGAGTATGTTATAAATATATTAAATGACTTATTTATTTGCTATTTCACAGAATACTTTGAAGGGAAGTAGCCATTTTCCCTAAAGAAAAGATCGGCATGTACAGATTAGAGGCTACCTGAAAAATCTGAACAGCAATGTTGGTAGAAAGAACATGAGAATACTTAAGAACACTCAGGGGGTGGGGTTGGAAATAATGCTTCCGAAGTGAGGTCAAGGATGAGGAATGGGAGATAGAGGCATGAAAACCTTACTCTGCCTGTACCTCTTTTTTGCAGAACGCAGCTGAGGGCATGGTAATGAGCCCTGATAGAAGAGAAATGATGACAAAAATGATGATGATGGTGATGATGACGATGAAGGTGGTGGTGGTGGGTGGTGAATATGAGAAAAGTTAACAATTAGTGAGCCTTCAATATATAGTGGGAACTGGATATTTTTACTATTTACTTCTCACAAAAAGGTCTATGAAATAGACATCAAATGAGAATATCTAGTTTCTAGTACATAGTTGTCATTATAACTCGAATCTCCCTTCTATAGACAAATTGGGATACTTTGATCTTTAATAAATTTTGAAACCAGGAGTAATTAGGATAAAAAATTAATTGACTTTCTTGAGGAATTAAAGGCTAGTCAAGTTATAAAAATTCTTTTCCAAACTGCAATCCCTTTACTGAAAGACAGACATGCACACGCACACACACACACACACAGCCCTCTCTTATGAACTATTGACATTGTTGTTTATTAACCTTAGGAAGACTCCAAGAGCGTGTTTTCAGAAGTCAAGGTATTTTTTTCTAGTTGTCTGTATTGCAGATGTTCTCACAATAAGAATGTCCAGTTACACCTAGTATGCAAGGCATTGAACTGATAACATGTGAAACCTGGTGGTCAACCAGAACACTTGAAATGGAATTCAAATCCAGATGTCAAGGACAGATTAACTCAGCCCTGAAACTCTATTCCTGAGACAAAGGTTATAGACAATTCCTGTCCTTTAGCCCCATCCCTGTAATAGTTTGAGAAGTTTAGAAAGAGTCATTTCAGTCTATGTTTAATTGTTAATCTCTTAATATAACTGTTCTAGTTGGTTAAAAAGTCTCAATTATTTTCTTAGAAACTTGCTTATGTAAAGGGAGAAATGCTTGAAAGTCCATTCATTTTGCCTCTGAGTAAGGCAGATCTTCCAGACAAACTATTCAAGAAACGTTTTTTAATTTTCTCACTTACCACTTTTGAATAATATAAAACAAATCTGTGTTTAGCTTCTGCCAAGACAATGCATTGAGGACTTCCATCGCTCCCTGGGAATCGTTACATTGTTTTGGTTTGCTTGGGTTCAGAGCCCTTGAGATGGCCCTTGACTTTCAGATTCATTTAAACTGCTGAGTTGGGACTGGTTTCCATCTGCGACCATAAAATTGCTTTGAGTTTCTCCAAACTCAGCCCAGGTTTGCTGAAAGCGCATCTAAGAGTTGGCTAGGGTTCACTGCAAGGTTTGCAGATCTATTTGATTATTTAGCTGTACAGATCCCAGTTTCTAAATTGCCAGGTGAGAACTTCACCTGGTTGGAGATTTGCTCACCTGGAGGCACTGGCTTGATACTCACGCCTAAGTCTGAAGGCTGCATTCTTTAAGAGTTAAGGTATCTGAAAGGAGAATGCATGTCTCCAAATCTCAAAATGCCTCTTGAGTTTTTCCCCAGATGAATGGTAAAAGCCTTCTCTTTTCAAGCCTTTCTGGTATTTAACATGTGCCTCTGTTCCCTGTTAGGTCTTCTATTTCACTGGAAGTTGCTGGGATGATGTTTTCCAGTTGATTCTGAAGTGAATTAAGATTTTCCAAATGTGAATGAACTGAAAGATGGTCAGGTTTCAAAATCAATTAGAGACTAAGCAGTGTGTGGAGGCAGAGGGGCATGCATTTAATGGAAGTATATGTGTGTAAGTATGAGTAGAAGAATGCATTTTTATGAATGAAGGTCAAAGAATGGGAAATGGAAGACTTTTGAATTATGGAGGGATATATGGGGCGATTTCTGGTAAAAATGGTGTGTCGTAGATGTAAAAAAAATGAGCTTTATAATTTTAGAAGATTTAATACAATTTAAAAATTTGTCTCTTTAAATACATTTTAGAAACAGGGGTTAATTTCATTTTGCCCCTGCTTCCCTACTCCATGAGCCCTTGCTAAATCAAGCTTAAACTCAGATACTTCAGAATGATTTATGTCTAATTTGGAGATATTGTCATCGTTATTTTAAAACATGTTCTTCACTTGTAATAACTTTTGGTCCTAATACTACTGATCAGCTACTACTTATCTATATTCAGAGCTATGCATATGGCTAAAATGAAAACTAAAAGTAGGACTTAAACTTACTTTGAAATGATTATGGCTAACATTTTAAAAGATCATTTTGATGGATCTCTAATAAAAGCTAGTTTTGATTGTACCAATAACTAGTTTTATTTCATCTCTGAAAACGTCAATTTAGGTGTTGTTGCTATACATTTCACAATCTAACAGTATAATTACATTGAAAAATAAGGAACTAAGACAAAAATAAAAATTTTCCATGTATAATTACATGGAAAAAAAATGAAGAAATGTGATAAAAATATAAGTAGAAAGCAATTTAATGAGCTGGAGGAATAACAGATTATTTATTTAATTTTCCTGGTGCACAGAAAATGTTTACTTGATAAATGTGCTTATAAGACAGGACTGGTATACATACACCCTGCTAAAATTTTACACAGTCCAATCTGGAGAATACTCACATACAGTTAGTGACACCTTTTAGAAATTTCATGATTTTGTTCATTTCTAGCTCCTCTGTGAAACCTAGAAAGGTTTTCTAGGTACAGTGTGTATACGAGCCACAGTGATTCAGATATAATGTTACTAATATCAAAACACACTACACTATCTGTGCTACTGTCTTCTATAATAGGTACAATTCTAGAGAAAAAGTGTTTTTAGCAGCTTATTTTCATGTCTTTGACCTTGCCATCCATAGCTGGTGGGATCAGATATGGCCAGATTCTATATTTTTTCTAATACATTAGAACAATCTACCGACTTCTCACGCACTTTGAAAAGTAATAGGGTTGGTGGAGAATTGTCCTTCTGGATCTGCCTAGCTGACATTGCTATTGTGGCTTGCAGGGTAGTCTCCCTTGGATATAAATTTAAGGTCATTTAATCTGTTCTCAGCTTAGCCACTTCTGGATACAAGCTACACACAGTCTAGTACCCAAAAAGAATTCCTATAGAGGCTACTCTGCGCCTCTTCGGATTCATTTCCCCCCCACTGCCCTGCCCAAAAGCCTAGCTTAATGTGAAATCACCTGTAGCAAAAGTGATTAGGCAGGAGATGTCTGAGATTAAACATTTCAAAGGCATTATCTTTGTCCTCAAATATGTGTATCATTGCTAAAGGAACCAGTTGAAAATTATTTGAGAAAAGAGGAAAACAATCCACAACATTCGTTTTTGGTCCTCCAATCCTATTTTCACTACAGCTAAATAAATAAATAAATAAATAAATATATACATATATATATATATAAAACTATATATATATAAAAACTCTATGTGTATATATATTTATAGTTTATAATATATACATATATACATATATATATATTTTTTTGCATAAAACAGTGTTCCTGAATATGCTGGCTTCATAGAGATACTTCTGGAAGTTCTAAAAACAGAAGTTTATGAATAAGTTTCTGGCCAGGCACGGTGACTCACACTTGTAACTCCAACACTTTGGGAGGCTGAGGTGGGAGGATTGCTTGAGACCTGGAGTTGGAGACAAGCTTGGGCAATATAGTGAGACCCTGTATCTGCAAAAAATAAAAGTATTAGCCAGGTGTGGTGGTGCATGCCTGCAATTCCAGCTACTTGGGAGGCTGAGGCGGGAGGATCACACTTGAGCTCAGGAGTTCGAGACTCCAGTGAACTATGATCACACCACTGCACTCCAGACTGGGCAATGTAGCAAGACCCTGTCTTGTGGTAAATAAATAGATAGGTTTCTTCTGAAACAGAGGTTTTATTTTACAAGTCTTGGTGGCAGTGGTGGTTGTTTGCTTTTGTTTTTGTTTAGGAGATTTTGTTTGCATGTAAATATTTTTAAAGCCTCTATTTTTGCTGACTGTACAAAAATGGTTTGTACACATCCATTTATTCTTTCTCTATCAAATATATATTTATTCATGCATCATTTAGTCAATGTTACAGGCCAAATTCTGTTCCCCCCACCAAATTCATATGGTGAAGTCCTAACCCCCATTATCTCAGAATGTGACCATCTTTAAACATAAGTCTTTACATGGGGAGCTAAATTAAAATGAGATCACTATGGAGAGCCAGTATTCAATACGACTGGTATCCTTGTGAAAAGAAGATGAAATTTGGACACAGGCACAGGCAGGAGATGACCGTGTACTAGCCAAAGACAGAGGAATGGAACAGATCTTTCTAAGCTCTCAGAAGAAACCACCCCTGTTGACACTTTCACCTGAGACTTCTAGCCTCCAGTACTGTGAGAAAATAAACTTTTATTATTTAAGCCCCTCCATCTAAGGTACTTTTTTTGTTAACACAGCTTTAGCAAACTAAAAGCCAATCAATGGAAATGTATTGAGCCATCAACTACATGGAACTTCTAGATTGTAAAGAAAATACAAAGAAGGCTTCAAGAGATGAGGATAGCTGATACTGACATAAAAATGAGATAATAAAAGGGAAGATTCGATAGTGGGGAATGGAAGAGAACCAACATTACTGGAATATCTAGAGATGGCAGCCCTCCACCAGGTATCCACCAGAATATTGGCTCTCCGTAACATGAGTAACTCAATGCAGAACACGCCAGCTGGAGTGTACCAGAGGGTCCCAACAATGGCTGTGAGGACCTGATTTCTCTTAGTCTTCTCTCCCACAAAAGTACAGCGATCTTTGTTAAAAATCTCTCTCTTCTGTTTCCTCAACAAAGACAGAAAATCTAGAGTGGGGAGTGAGGTGATTACTTATATTTACCCTTGCAGACCTCATGATTTCCATATGGAAGCATCTTCCAAGTCATTGGGGATTTCAGTCATCATGACCTTGATGACTCTCTTTTTTGATGTACAAAGTGTGTCTCAGAGGCTCTCTCCTTTTCTTTTCTTTTTTTTCTTTTCTTTTTTTTTTTTTTTTTTTTTTTTTTGAGACGGAGTCTTGCTCAGTCGCCCAGGCTGGAGTGCAGTGGTGCGATCTCGGCTCACTGCAAGCTCTGCCTCCTGGGTTCACGCCATTCTCCTGCCTCAGCCTCCCGAGTAGCTGGGACTACAGGCACCCACCGCTACGCCCAGCTAATTTTTTTGTATTTTCAGTAGAGACTCTCCTTTCCCAATACAGTTATGTGTTGCTTAACGATGGGGGTATATTCTGAGAAATGCATCCTTAGGTGATTTTTGTCATTGTGCAAACATCACAAAATGTACTTATGCAAGCCTAGATAGTAGAGCTTCTTGCTCCTGGGCTACAAACCTGTACAGCATGTTACTGCGCTGAATACTGTAGGCAATCATAAGTATTTGTGTATCTAAACATATCTAAACATAGAAAAGGTACAGTAAAAAAGTGGTATTATAATCTTCTAGAATCACTGTTGTATGTGCAGTCTAGTGTTGGCCAAAATGTTGTTATGCACCACAAGACTGTAATTGATAACGTTTCCCTTTGGTCACAGAGCTGTTCCTCCACTCACTTCTGAGTTTACCCCACAAAGACCATTTCAACAGAAAACATGGGCCTCACCCTTCACTACCATGGTGGTTTAGATTCCCTCCTGACAAAGCCATTTACACTACAGTAGAGATGCACTCTGGGTTCATCTATAGGACTCCGCACCTTCTTAAATTATCTTAATCTTCCCCACAGCCCTCTAAGAAAGTTATTATTAAGTCCCTTTTATAGGAAAGATCAATATCATATTTTAGGTGAATAACCAAGTCTGGATTTGAACCCAGGATTCTGAATTTCCATCCCCGATCATGCCCCTACTCCCTGTAAGGATCAAAAGTGGTGGAATCCTGGGCATTTAAATGAGTGTAAACTTTTAGGACCCATGGTAATATTTGACTCGAAGAGAATTCTGATCTAATCTCATAAAGAAATGGGAGTGAACCTCTCTCTAATTAAGAATCACCTGAGGAACTTTGAAAACACAGATGCCCAGGGTTGCCTTTCCAGACATTGGTGTCAGCTGCTCTGCAGTGAGGCCAAGCATCAGTATTTTTAGAAGCTCCCTAGACAATTGTACTATACTATACAGCCAGGTTGAAAAGTACTGCTACGAATAGTAGCTGTATATTACTGAGAAAATAAAAGGTAAAAATGGGGAGTATATTCCATTAGGATTTCAAAGCAAAGAAATAGAACCATTAACACTTAGCATATTTCTATTAATTTAATAGAAATATGCAAAAACACAAAATAGAAATCAACAAAAAACTGATTATTTTTTCCTTTCAAGAATGTATAGACATTATTATTATTAATCTTTTTAAAGTTGTTTAGTGGGATACCAATTGGTTAAAATGGGAAAAAAATGCTTAGAGAATTAAAACCCAGCTATGTATGTTCCTTGAATAGCCAGGGTGCGTGTCTTTCTTTATATAAGTTTAACTTCTGTAGAAGTAATTAAAAACCTCTTGCTGAGAATCTTTTCTGAGCTTGTTTTAAGGTCCTTTATCGGGCAACAGTTCACCCTGCTGTCCAGCACTTTCTCACTGTCCCTTAACCAGACTGTTAGTAGAATGCTTTTCTGAGAACGAAATGCTTTCTTTCTTCCTTGGGCTTAAAAATTGAAGTCACGGTTTTACTATTTGAAAAATCCAAAATTCAAGCTGAACACGGACGTTAGTTACACTGCCATGTTTAAACACATTTTGATAGAAAATGCTTTATTGTCACTGATTCAAAGCCACAAACATGCTTTGAATCCAATTCAATATATTTCTTATTTGTTTCTGATTTTCTTTTTTCTCCTTTTAATTATTATTAGAAGGTATAAATTTCCAGAAAAGCTTGGCCTTGACAAGGCTCCATTATTTGCACATGACAAGGTTTATCAAAAACAGTTGGATTTTTCTAAGGAGTCTTTTATGTTTCCTCCATAAAATATAAATAAATGAAAAGGATTAGACTGAGGAAACGGAGTATAATTCATCACCAATGTGAAACATAGTCAACAGGTTGCAGATGGATGAACTGTAGAACTTGGGATACTGCTCCAGGCAAGAAAGCACTCTTGCCCATGCCAACGTGACCGGCGTCATTAACTACAGTAAAGGAGCAGGGCTGATTTTGTGGTTTGTGATGTCATCTTAATTTATTAGCCTTCTTTTGTTTTTTAGTGTTTGGTATATAACTATAAAGCTGGGTTTGACTCTTGAAAATCTATCATATTCTAAACTATGTTCAATTCTAAGCTATACTTAAGGCTGTTCTCCCCCGTCCTCCTCTTCTCTTTTTTTTCTCTCTCTCTCCGAACAGAAAAATAAAATAACACAGAAACACACAAAGGCTATTAAGAAACTTTGCATTTCCAAACCAATAGTTAACAATTTAAGAAGAAAAAATCATTTTTATGTGTCTAAATGCAATATTACTCTACTCTTACAAAATATTTTAGCTAGTTTAACTTAAAATGTAAAATTACTTTGGCTTCTATATCTGGCTCTAATTTTGTCTGCACTGTGCCGATGCAGTCTCATTCGTGGTGAAATAGAAATTCATGACACAATTTCTCCCTAAAATCTGTCTGAACTTGCAGAAATGAGAGACTTTTCAAGTTCCATATTCTTTCCCTGAACTTCCATTCCTATCTAATAATAATAGAGTGCTTTATAGCATATAAATCACATTTCTGTTTAAAAGTGACCTTCCCTGTGACCTTTTTGTCTCCGCCTGTCAGCACGCATTCTTCTAGTAACAATAAGCTCTAGCCAGGAGTGAGTGCTCAAAATTAGACTGACTCCAGGAACCGCCCATATGAAGGCTGGAATATAGCTCAGTTTGAAGTTAAATAATTTAACAGCTTTCCCCAAAAGTAGACAGGAACTGGATGTGTCATTTTAAACAGAGAAAAGTTTACCAATTTTTGAAAAGGAGAAAAAGAAAATATGCCAATAAGTTTGCAGTTTGAGAAATCCCTCTAAAAATGATAATCTCAACACATTCACATCATGATCTGTTAAAGCAGAATTAGGAATTTATTTCTTTTTAATTCTAGTCCAGTTCTCAGAAGCCACAAGAAATTGGAAATTTTGTCTGTTATCCTTTTAACCTTGCATTCTTTTGATCTCATAATTCTTCAAAATTTAAAATAATATACCATTATGATCCATTTCAGCAGAACATATTTACTTTATATTTTAGAGAGGGGGGCTTGCTGTGGTGCCCAGACTGGAATCCAGTGGCTATTCACAGGCACCATCCCACAACTGACCAGCATGGGAGTTTTGACCTGCTCTGTTTATGTGTATGTGTATCAACCCTCATTTACAAAGCTTCAGTACAAACACCATAAGCACACAATTTTCAGGTTTTAATATTTTCCCAATAAAATAATCCCACTTAATGGCTATGACAACTGTATCATTTGTTTAGGGAAAAAGAAGGATATAAGATTGAGTCTTGAGAGAGGAGCCCCAGAAAGATTTTAAACCGACTATCTGGTAATAGAGGGGCATTTTGTTCTCTTTTCAAGCAAACAATTTCATTTTAAATCTCTGGTGTAAATTTATACAAATCTTACTTTGGAGTGAATCATAATGAAAAAGCAGCTTTCTTCCATTAGGTCAATATATTGTCCAACCTATTTTGCATTCAATGTTGACTTTTAACTGTGAGCAAATTGCTTTTACCTAAATACACAGTTAAGGAGGCAAAGCAGACGAGCTGTGCAGTGGCCCAAAATATTAATTACTTCCTTACTACTTAAGCTGTTTGGACAGTCCTGTCCAGAAAGAAATAAACGAGGAACATGGACTGTCCCCAAGATCATAGAATCACAAAATATCAGCCCTATCCCATGTCTTGGAGATTATCCACGATAGCATTTTCCAGCATGCATCAGGGGATATAAATAGTACCCTAGGAAGAGGGCATCTCAGTCAAGGACTTGGGGATGCTAAGCACACTGTATCTCCTCTAGATATTCACCTTCTACACTAACACGTAATGGACACCGAGAGATGTTTCAAGGGAAGGCAGCCCATGTACCTGTGTGAAATCTAGTGTTCCCTGCATTTAATTGTTCATTGTGCACACTCCTGTCTCTTCTATACTTAATTTCCTAGGAACAATATTCTGTAGGACACTCATTTGAAACTCATTGTTTAAGAATAATAGAACAAAGTCCAGAGAAGTAAAATACCAGTCCCAAGATCTCATGGAGATCAATGCTAGAACCCCCGCCTCTAATGCTCACACATTTTTGCTGGACACCTTCAAAGAAGAGATGAATTTACATACTATCTCTACACAGATGAGTTATTTGCTTGTGACCAGCCAGTATGCTTGTTTTTATTCAGTGAGATGTTTTCATGAGACAACTTTCTGGGTCTGCAGGAGCCACACGCCACATGAATGATCATGGCAGTTATGGAAACATAACCTTTCAATAACATCCTGTCCAGTCACACACAAAGACACATGGCTATATATACGGGTAAGATGAGTGCAATAGAAGATAAAAGACCCAAACTCATATGTGAAGGCCCTGTCTTTAATAAATATCACCCTAACATGTGGTTCACTGGCTAAGTTCCCCTGAGTATCTTCAAGTGGACCCGGAATCTCACGCTCTTCCCCCGGAGTTTATGAAGGTTCAGGAAGCACACACCAAGAGAAAGTTTCTTTCTTCTTCTCTTACTCACATCTGTGTACAACTTTGATTTCTCTCAAACAAAAGTGAATGAGTTCACAAGTCAATCCTATTGCTCAAAGCATCGTAGAATCTGGAGATCTGCAGATACTAACTACTCTGGCTTGGGATGGGTCTATGAGTCAAAGTTCAAAAGGAACTGTTGATGGATTAGAAGAACCCTTAATGGTAAGCAGAGGGAAACTGCCAACATTTGCTGGGTCCTGCTCCTCCCCACTGTCCTGTCTGCTCCTAGCAGCCCCATCAGTCCTATCAGCAACTTCCATCACAGCCGAGTCCTTTGAATGGCCACAGTGGGCCAGGTGGGAGATGACCAGGCTCTGGATATTCCTCAGAATTGAGTTTAAAAGGAGGATGAATTGGCAGGTGGCAGTTGAATTATTGAGTCCTATTCTCTTGTTTGTGTCAGCAGCAAGCTATTCTTCTTTGTCTAAGACAAACTGCAGGCCCCAGGCCTATCAAAAACAGTGATGTAGGACCATAAAGATCTCCGCGGAGGAAAAAGAAACAATGCTTCTCTTCCTTATGGAAGTGATTGCTGATCAAATCACCCTGTTTAAATGCCAAGGCAAAACAACACAGAGGCAAAAACTTCTCTGCATCCTTAATCATTTGTGGGACTGTTTCTCTTCAACGCTAGCCCTACATTTCTGCAGGACGTGGTACTTTTCTTTGCTATTTTCCCTTTAAGTCAAACTCTGACGCAGGGCCTCTCAGAGTTTAGTGTGCATATAAATCACCTCGGGATCTTGTTAAACTGCAGACTCTGAGTCAAGAAGCCTGGGCTGGGGCCTGAGATGCTGCATTTCTGTCAAACTCCCAGGTGATCCTGTGGCTACTGGTCCACCACCATATTTTGATAATCAAGGCTCCAGTATATTTCAAGCATGGCTGAGTCGCTGCAGTTGTTAGCATTACATGTTCACAAGTCAATCACTCAGCAGTAGATTGAATTCCCAAATAGCTGTTTTGAGTCGGTATTAAAAGTAGAGATGGTGACTCTTTTTTCTAAAGTAAAAAGAATGTTACTGAGGATAATTGAATAAAATGAGAACATTTTCAATTCAGTCATTTCCTTCGATTTATCATCATAGCTCATGAGCTTCAAAATGGAAAATGAATGATAATGAATATGAATCGAGTGTCACTTACCTGAACTTTTACTCTCCTGTAAAAACAAATGCAGATATTATACCCCAAGGGCACCTCAGAACTCTTCTCTGTAAACCTCACCTTTGCCAGACAGGGCCAAATATCAGAAGGGAAATTAGGTCAACATTTGAATGAGTTTTGTATATTTTTGAAATTTGATCCATTTTTATTCACTTTGGGCAATATAAAGGTCAAACTCTGCACTTGAAAAAATGCATTTTAATCATGATGACTTATCCCAGCCAGTCATCCTGGAAATGTATTCCAAGGTGCGCAGTCAAATTTTTCATTTTGAACAACTAACCACGACTTTCAGAAAACAAAATGCATCTGGCTGATTAAGTCACTGAATCAGCCAGACGCTTCTAACTTGTGTAACAGAGAATAGGAATGGTGATGAAAAGCCTCAGAACTGCTAAAGATTTGTGATGAATATGGCCTTTGTCATCTACAAGAAATAGCATAAGACCCAAGGCATCTCCCATGTATGCAAGAATGAACTTAATGATTCAAATCCAAGATAACTTTCAAGACCCACTTTCATGTTTTGTTTTGTTTTGTTTTCCACTTGAGATAGGGTCTCACTCTGTTGCCCAGGCTGGAGTGCAGTGGCAAGATCAAGGCTCACTGCAGCCTGGCCCTCTTGGGCTCAGGCAAACTTCTCACCTCAGTATTCTGAGTAGCTGGGGTCATAGGTGTGCGTTATCACACCCAGATATTTTTTAAAATTATTTTTTGCAGAGACAGGGTCTCACTGTTATTCAGGTTGATCTCAAACTCCTGGGATCAAGCAGTTCTCCCACCATAGCTTCCCAAAGTGCTGTGATTTCAAGCGTGAGCCACTGTGCTTTGATCATCGTCATCGTAGTTGGGATCAATCTTTCCTTCTTACTGTTCTACATTTATAAGTTGAGTTGGTATCTGCTTGCTGCCTCTGTCTGTAGATTGAAAGCTGCTTGAAGTCACGCAATCCATCTTCCTCATTTTGACATTACTCAGAGAATGTGTCACAGAATCTTACATAAAGGCCCAGTCACTGTTTATTGAACAGAAGCTCATCCCAAAGATGATATTAAGAACAGTATTTCCTGGTTTGGTTATAGAGGAAAATGACATTTGAGGCTAACTAAATATAAAGCAAGATAAATCATAAACAATATTCTTTATGTAAATTTCTAATTCTTCTTTATTTTGGGAAGTTTTTTTCTTTTTTTTTGAGACAGAATCTTTTTTTTTTTTTTTTTTTTTTTTTGAGACGGAGTCTCACTCTGTCGCCCGGGCTAGAGTACAGTGGCCGGATCTCAGCTCACTGCAAGCTCCGCCTCCCGGGTTTACGTCATTCTCCTGCCTCAGCCTCCCGAGTAGCTGGGACTATAGGCGCCCGCCACCTCGCCCGGCTAGTTTTTTGTATTTTTTTTAGTAGAGACGGGGTTTCACTGTGTTAGCCAGGATGGTCTCGATCTCCTGGCCTCGTGATCCGCCCGTCTCGGCCTCCCAAAGTGCTGGGATTACAGGCTTGAGCCACCGCGCCCGGCCGAGACAGAATCTTGCTCTGTCACCCAGACTGGAGTGCAGTGGTGTGATGTCGACTGGAGTGCAGTGGTGTGATCTCGGCTCACTGCAACCTCCACCTCCTGGGTTCAAGCAATTCTCCTGCCTCAGCCTCTTGAGTAGCTGGGACTACAGGTGCACGCCACCATGCCTGGCTACTTTTTGTAATTTTAGTAGAGATGAGGTTTCACCATATTGATCAAGTTGGTCTCAAACTTCTGAGGTGATCCACTCGCCTCAGCCTCCCAAAGTGCTGGGATTACAGGCATGAGCCACCGTGTCTGGTCTGGAAAGATCTTGGGGAAACTTTAGATCAGGATAAAGCACTGCCAAAACTGACCCGAAGTAATTGAGAAACCATTCAAAAGGAGGAGAGGGAGTTGTAGGATGAGGTTCCTCCTATCAAAGAAGAATAGCAGAGAGAAAACTTACAGTTTGTTTGGGGGCCTTGTGTACTTTGAAACTAAGCTGGTGGACGCGGAGAAAGCTGTGCTGACAATGATTTCTATGTATACAATTAGAAGAGATGGTGGCTTTACTTTCGATTTTCATTATCATGTTTACTCAAATGATAGAGACAATTATATAGTGAGAAAGGTAAAAACACCTGTAACTTTATTCCCTTGTTTTCCTTCAATACTGATCCAAATGCAAGAGACTCATTGTTATCAGTGTAAGCTCGGTTTAAAAGTCAAAATTTGTGCAATTATAAAAGTTGCATGATGCGCATTGGATTTCAACATAGTACAGTAGGCTTTGTTTTAATCGAGAAGTAACATTATTCATGTGAGAGTATTTTAAACAAAAATGTTTGTATAAATTCTTACCTCCTCTTCTCTCATCTACTCTGCTATGTTAACCAATTCCCCACCTGTCCTCCTAACTTTGATTATGCCCTTTAGTCCTTTTACTCTTCCCTTCTCTTCTCCTCTCCCACTCCTTCCTTCTCCCTTGCTGTCAAATCATCTTTTTATTTCAGGAAAGACCTCAAGTCATGAAGTCAAGTTGGGATTACTTTACTGTACAACTTCTTCCTTGGAGTCCCAATGGAGAGACATAAATTTTAATGACATTTAAGAGAGATTTAGATAAAGGTGATAATTAATGGAAGGAGCAGTACCAAATGCTATCAATTAACTTTATTATCTTGAGCACTTAAAACTACTTCTTGTGTTTGCATTTGCAAAACAATGCAGAGAAATGAAGCCAACATCCCTTCTCTTCTGTCAGTAGATTTGTTGCAGTTTATCAACACACACACACAGATAGAATCCAACGGTTCCAATAATGTGTTCCTCATTTGTTTATGTTGGATATACTCTTTGTTTTTCATGTATCTGGGGACTAGCATTTATATTTGTTCATTCTCAGGCTTTATTCCATTCCTAATGCCACTGATAATTTAATGAAGGATTAATCTGCTATATGCATACAATTGATTTAATTCACTACTAAAAGAAAGCACTTAGCTTAATATAATTTTAAGTTAGTCTTTCGAATTAGAACACAGTTTAAAATTCTTTACTTTTCCTAATGTTTTTCATAACTTTGGAGATGTTTGACATGGACAGAGAAGCCAAGTATCATGAATAATTCAAAACTCCTAAAATATTCAAAACAAACAAACAAACATTCAAATAATCCACAGATTAGATATCCTTAAAAAACGTCGCTTCTTAGTAAAGTAATACCTCAGTGCTATAAAATCCTTCCTTCTAAGGGCATAAAAAGTTATTAAAAAAAACTAAGTCTACATTTTTAAGGTGTTAAGTCGGCATCCTAAGAATTGATTTTATTTTACACTGGATTATTAATGTAACCTACTTTTACCTGAGACAGTGTTTCAGTATAAACTGATTAATGACATCATCATTAACTTCGTTTTTATTTAATCTTCTCAATATGTTAGTTTTTATAGGGTAAAGGCTGTATGTAGAAACTTGTTAGTGTCAGAATCCACTGATGTTCTTTTGCTGACAAAACGTTGTAAATTTCTCTTGATATTGGGATAAACTGTGTTCCTCTTTATATTTTATCTTTTTTCTCTCAGTCTGGAGAGGATAAACAGCTGTCATTTCTACAGATTTATGATATTAGGGTTTATAAAACATGCCTTGGGAAAAAGCTCATTGAAAAGTCTTTGTGAAGCAGTAAGGTTTTTGCTGTGATTCTTGACTGTAAACCAAAAAACAAGATAGTTTACAACCAAGTTCAGTTGAAAGCCACTGCAGTTTTGTTGGTTCTCCCTTTCAGTAATTCTGTAAAGCTCATATTCATATCAGAATTGAAAAACAAAGCTTGTTAAGATCCTTACACGTATATTACCATAGAGGTTGTGCTGAATAACTTATTTAGGTCACTGCCATATTTATTGCACCACTGAAAACCTGGCATTTGTAAATATTTCTTATTTTTATGGGGTGATTATAAGGTGCTATGCCTTACACAAAATTCTCTTACAAGATTTTTTTCTATTCATTGGCTAATACGTAAAGTGTTTGGCATCCTTACATTTTTTTCAAAAATCAGAAGATCAAAATAAAGTAAAAAGGGAACACAAGGACATTTCCAAACTAATAATATACTCAAAATGAAAATTGCTGTGCTCTTTTAATACCAAAGTTGACGAAATTCTCTTAAAACTGATGGGATCTCCAGTCTCTCAAGTGAAAGAACAACCCCATCAAACAGTCTGAATTCACTCAAGTTAAAATTTGGTTAAAATATGAAGGATTACATACCATCTACTGCAAAATGCTGCCTGGGATTTCAATAACTACAAATTCAATCAAAGTCTTGACTTCATTTCAAAGACAAAATTTCTAAGGTCATAGTCTTGAAACCTGAGCAGAGAGTTCAGAATAGCCAGCATAATAATAATGTTTTAGCAACTGAATATATTTGGTGATAAGGGCCAAGCATAGATCAGGCCAAAATTTATCTATCACATGTTCTATTTCTTTTAAAGAACTATATTTATGGGCATTTCTTATTTAAAATATCTTTCTTTTCCAAGCTTGTAGTCATGGAATGTACTTTCCTTGTCGTTTCTATACCTCCTGATTATGTATTCATTTTTCATTTGTTCACCACATTTACTGCGAGGATGCAATGTGCTTGGCTCTTCTCAGCCTCAGTGTGACGAGAAGGTGCCTAGTCAGGATTTGAAGTGAAATCCAAAAGGGCCAAAACAAAAACAACAAAAAAACACCTAATAGAAATAGAAATGTGAATGCAGTTTTTAGTGCATTCACACTAAATGCACTAAAAACTGCATTCACATTTAAATTTTCACTGAATTGACACCACAACTCCTCATATTTACCATCTTCTCACCCTCCACATCCCCTTGGAGAAATGGTCCATTTTCAAGTGCTTGCATTTTTAATAAGGCTGCTCAAAGATGAATAATAATATTTCTTAAAAATGCTGACGAAGAATCAGGTATCAATCAGTATTCCACAGGGAAACAGACACTGAAATGGAGCAATTGAAGAGAGTTTAGTGAAGGAACTGTTTATGAAGGGGCTGGTCTCAAAGACATTAAAAGGAAAGGTGCAAGTAACATCGGGAAGCAACACCAGGAAGCACGTGGTAGAGGCTTGAAGAGGGAAGTGAGGGATAGAGGGTTACTGGGGTCTGGAGAGACTAGAGCTATGTTTGAGAAGAGATGCCTAACAGAAAGCTTTGGCCTTGGCTAAAGGAACACAGCCATTGTCAATTGAACCCACAGCGAGGCAGGGAAGAAGCTCAAGAAATAAATACTTCCATTCCTTGATATTCCTGCAGATGTTCTTTCTTTTTTCTTTTTTTTTTTTTTTGAGATAGGGTCTCACTCTGTGGCCCAGGTTGTGGGTACACTGGCTTGATCTTGGCTCACTGCATCCTCCACCTCCCAAGCTGAAGCAATCTTGCTACCTCAGCCTCCCAAGTAGCTGGGACTACAAGCATGCACCACCGTGCCCTGCTAATTTTTGTATTTTTTGTAGAGGTGGGGTTTTGCCATATTGTCCAGGCCGGTCTCAAACTCCTGGACTCAAATAATCAGCCCACCTCGGCCTCCCCAAAGTGTTGGGATTACAGGCATGAGCCACCGCACCCAGTCACCTACAGGCTTTCAAGTAACCAAAGCCAACCAGAAGCCAGAGGGTAAGGGCACCCCATTAGTGCAGCCCATGGACATTAGTCTCTTAAGGTCCAGAGCAGAATGGAGAAGAGGAAAGAATTAATCCAGAAGGGTAAAGACTATCCAACATACATAAAAATAAAAATTCCACAATAGCCAAATCCCTTGAGAAAGAAAGAAGAGTAGTAGTTGCCATGGGCTGGGGCAGGGGACAATGGTCAGTGACTGCTAAATGGGTACAGGGTTTCCTTTTGGGGTAATAAAAAAGCTCTGGAACTATATAGCAGTGGTAGCTACACAACATTGTGAATGTACTTAATGCCACTGAATTGTACATGTTAAAATAATTGAAATAGTAAATTTTATGTGACCTGATTTTTACCACAATAAAAAATAATGATTCCTATACAATAATTTGGGGGAATAAAAGGTGAATCCTTCTGTCTCAGATGTAAGAGGCAATTATATTTAATGTTTGTCTCAAAAGTTGAAAATGAAAATCATTTAAGTAGACAATTAAATCCGGTGAATAAAATGCTGATTAAACTGACACAAACGTAACAACAATCCTGTTGACTTGATGAAAAACACTTGCAAATTTGTGCAAGCTTTATGCAAAGTTTATGTACACATTTTAAACACAGACATTTTGCTTAAGAAAGTAGTTATATTTTATAATATGTAACTTCTCTGCTTTTTCTTTGGTGGCAAACCAGTTTATACCACTGAAGTTTTCCTTAAGTCTTAGAATTCAGTAGCTGGTTCCAGTGTGGGAATAGAGAAATTAAAAATATTTGAGAACTGAGCTCCAATTTACATGAACTCAATTGTGGTTTAAAGTAACTAAATAAAAGTACCGAAGTATAAGACTTTTTATGGCTCACATGAGGAAATGATTCCAAACCACTGTTTTCTCTAACAAGGAATTCCTTCAGTGTATTTTGGAAACAATTCTATAAATGTCAGTATGTTTTATGCTAATTCTTCATATACAATGCATTAATTTTATAGGGATTTAAATCACTAGGGTTTATTATTCCTTTTACATTGTATGCTTCTTTGAGAAGAAACATGACTCCTTGATTTATCTTTATACAGTGCTTTAATTGTCTAATGGCATCGGGTTTTTAATAACGGGTCAGATTGCCTTTGAATCAAGTTTGATGATAATTTTTGTATGGTACCCAAAACTCAGACCTCTCGTTTGAGTATGTATACCTTCCTAAGATTAGCAGTGTCCTCTTGATTGGGGGATGGTTACAAAGAGCTTTTAAGGTGATTTCCAGGCCTAACATTCTATTACTGACTTATAACTGCACTTGAAAGGTTTAAACACGCACAATCCCATTGAATCCTCAAGATACTCCTATTGGCAGGCAAGTATTTTCCTTGTTTTGTAGATGAGGAAACTAAGGCTTAGAGAGATTATGTTACTTTCTCAAGAGTAACTCAAGATTCATGGCTAGTTTTCATTCTAAAACTATTACACCATCAAATCTGGAGTTATATCCTGAGCAGATGAATTCACTTTCTCTACTTCTATTTCAATGGAGATAAGCCTAATATATCTTAAAGTTTTCTTATAAATAAGCTTTACACTCTGGATCAAAGGATTAGTTTCATCTAATTTATTGCATTCAATTAAAGGAGACTAGTAAGTATGAGTTCAGTTTTGCCAGCCTATGTCTCTGAAAGAAAAACAAACATTGACTTCAGTGAATTATAAAAGCTACAATCTTCTAACAGTGTTTATATTAAAATGATTCATTATTTGTTAATAAAGGCAAAAATAAGAATTAACCACTGCTTAGATTTTAAATATGTCCTTTAAATGTTATATCATTTTCCCTTTTACAAAACATTCCTATTGTTTTCACTTAGAAAGACATTATGAACACTTTCCTTTGACCATAGGTATTCTACTCACTTATATTTTATGATCATATATACTTCATGATATTATCTCATTAAAAATGTACTGTAATTTCCTTAGTCAGTTTTCTTTTGTCTTCCTTTCCTTTTTTCAGAAAAATAAATTGTTATAAAAATCTTTATATGGTTTAGATAGCTCCTTTATATTATAATCCTATTAAAACATTACTAGTGAGTTTTTATATTTTTAATATTTTTGAAAAAATTTGCCAAGCTTGTTTCCCGGAATTGCTATGAAAATTTACACATAAAAAACAGTGCCTGAGATTTACCAATTGCCAATCCTCTTGCAGATATTTTCAAAATTGTATATTTTCTAATTTGATAGTAGAAATTGGTACCTTTTTTATTGGCCTGATTTGAGTGGCTGTGATAATGTATATTTTCCTTGTGTTTATATCTTTCCTAGTTTTGTATATATTATTAGTTTTATTTGTCTTTTGGGCATACATTTATTTATCATTCTCTATGTCAATACATTTGGATTTATGTTTAGAAAGGCCTTTCCTACCTCAATAGTATATAAATATTTATCCAAATTTTCCTTTAGTTTTGTGATTTTACTTTGATGTAAATGTAATTTTAATACAGCTGGAATATATCTGGGTGTATGTCATAAATATTTTTCATTTTTGTTTCTCTTTTTAAATATATTTAATAGATTGAAATGCAAGAATCCTTTATTTTAAAAGCCATATGCCCATGAACTTGAAAGGTCATATTTATTATATATTAAGTTCTTATATGTAAATGATTTAGTTTTCTTTAAAATATATTTTGTTATCTAATGGCAAAAGTTTTCTCACACTTTGCTTTTTAAATTATTTTCTTGGAAATTTTGGCTATTTATTATTTCCAGTGAAATTAAAGATTACTTTGCTGAGTTTATTAAGTTTCAAGAAAGATCTTTTGGGATATTAATTGGAATGATCTTAAATACTGATTCGAGAAAAAGATTTTTAATTTTAATTTTATTATGTTTAATTTTTAACATCATTAAAAATGGGATGGGGTATTTTTCTACTGTGTTTACACAATGGTTATTGTTGACACAAAAGAAAGCTCTTCATTTGTGTGTATATATGTGATAACAGGTTGCCTGACTGAACTCATTCTCAATGTAACTAACAGACATGGTTGAAACTGGCTCTTCTCTGTGTGGTTACTTCAAATCATTCCAGATCTAGCAATGGTAAGCTCCAACAGGGCTTTAGTTTGATAATCATCTGTACTAATTTAGTTATGTATTTGTTCACATATTTATTCCTTCAACAAATATTTATTTGCTTCTTTCTATACTCCCAGGACTGTATCTGACAGCAACAAAGGGCAACAGCCTAGGAAAACAATGTAATAATTAGTTTAAAATTTTACAATAATTTTGATAGATTTTTAGTGGTTCCTAAGCTTTTGTGGGCCTCAAAATCACTTAAGGAAACTGGTAAAAATATCAATGTTCAGGCCCAGTTCTACTTCAACAAGCCTGGTCTCATCCTAATAGGGATGATGCTTAATAATATTATTTATTGAGTACTTTTATAAATACTTTACAGAAAATAATTAAATGCTGTCAACCAAAGTATATGATAGCTACATGATTGTTCCCATTTTACAGGTGAGGGCCTGGAGTCTCAGCCAGATGAAGTAACACACCCGGGGCATTTGCCAAAAATGTATCACAGCAAGGATGGAAATCCAGGCCACTTGGTCGCATTTAGTCACTCTGCTATTTTATATTACTGCTACGCCTCTTCACTTATTTTTTTTTAAATTAATGGGTTTTTAAAATTTAAATACAATCATTTTCACAAGAAGCTTTATATCATTAGCATAAATGGAAAACGTATAGGATTTATCAAAAATAGAGTGCTTGTAAAAATAAATTCAATACACATGAATCAATATTTCTTAACGCGAGCTTGATACTGTCACCTGGCTTTGAGCCCAGCACCTCCTTTCGTTTGTTTGTTTTTTAAAGGAGATTAACATGTGTTTTTAAGTTTCAGAGACACACTAAACTTAATCTTAGACATTCTTCTTGATTTAACTGCAAGATTTAAAAGAAAACTAGAAAAGGAGAAATGTAGTTCTATATCATTCAGGGAAATTTAACCATGAACCTGTGCTGTCTGAAATTATATTTAGCCTTTATACATGGACCATATATTGGGGAACAATGTGTCAATGAACCAACTAAAAAAACCACAAGCTAAATAAAAAATATAGTAAGTATGTGTCTAACGTTGGGTCAAGGAAAAACTTTATAGGTATGAAAGCAATGAAATAAATCAGAGCCATTGCCAATTTCTTTGATTACAAAAATTTTTAAATAGCATATACCAAAAAAAAGAGATGGAGATAAGCAGACACAAAATCAGAAGACAGTTGCAAAATATTAGCATCTTATAATAGAATGTATGCATACAAATATTAAAAATACAAAATAAATGGAGAAATTGAGCGAATCAAGAGTCAACAGTGATTTTTCTTTGGATCATGGCTGATTTATTTTTCTTTTGCTATATTTCTATATTTTCTAGCTTATTATCTGTTAGCACATACTTTTTTATATTCTGAAATGATTCTCTAATAAACGTATTTAAGAGAGAGTAGAAATGTGAACAAATTTGTAAATAGAGACTCAAAAAGACAAAATTTATCACAGCAGGTGCTTATATAGAGATAAAATTCGTTCACCTATACTAACCAGAGAAAAATGAATCTTATACATATAAAGCCTCGTTTTAAAAAATCCATTAATACTATTTTGGCCTATATGAAAAATAAGACAAATCTACCAAAAAAATGACATCCAAATTGATAAATCTCTTTCTCTCATGCTTTGTCTCCACCCTTACTCCCCGCATCCACTCCCCATACACACTACCAACTCTTGTAGAATATCATTTCATTTACTAACAGAAATTTAACAGAGCTAAAGGTCTAGCACTGAAAGCTGACAAAACACATGTATAAACTTAATTTGAGTGCCTTACATACCCTGAAAGATTGGTTAGGCAATAATCAATGTAATCTCACTTTTTAGGTGAGGATATAGACTCAGCAACTTGACCTTTTTAGTGTTCTGTTTCTCAAACTAGCTGTGAACCTAGAATCACCTCCTAGAAGTACTTTGACAAAGCAGTCCAAACCCTACCAATTAATCAGCATCTTGGACTGAGGCAATGGTAATTGATGTGTCTAAAAAATGTCTCACAGAATTTGAATATAGAGCCAGAATTAAAGGTAGAAGAGCAAAATTTCAAAACAGTTTTCTGACTTAAGTTTCTGTGGTAATTTTAGTGTTCCTGCCCCTAGTAGATGTATTATTCAAATATGCCAGTCTTACAGTGTATTATTTTGTTACGGACAACTGAGATTTGGCATCTTTAAGATATTTCACCATGTTTGTAGCGATACAGATTTAACAGCCTAATATGGTTTTGATTTGCGTCCCCACCCAAATCTCATGTCAAATTGTAATCCCCAATGTTGGATGTGGAGCCTGGTGGAAGGCAATTGGATCATGGGGGCTGATTTCCCCCTTTGGTGCTTGCCATGATTGAGTGTCAACTTGTTCGGATCGAAGGATGCTGAGTGTGTCTGTGAGGGTGTTGCCAAAGGAGATTAACATTTAAATCAGGAGACTGGGAAAGACAGACCCACCTTCAATCTTGGTGGGCACAATCTAATCAGCTGCAGTGCTGCTAGAATAAAAGCCGGCAGAAGAATGTGGAAGGCCTAGACTAGGTAAGTCTTCTGGCCTCCATCTTTCTCCCATGCTGGATGCTTCCTGCCCTCGAACATCAGACTCCATATTCTTCAGCTTTTGGATTGGACTTATGCCAGTGGTTTGCCAGGGGCTCTCAGGCCTTTGACCATAGACTGAAGGCTGAACTATCAGCTTCCATACTTCCGAGGTTTGGGGACGCGGACTGGCTTCCTGGCTCCTCAGCTTGCAGACAACCTATTGTGGAACTTCACCTGGTGATCGTGTGAGTTAATTCTAATAAACTCCCCCTCATATATTCTTTTATCCTATTCTGTCCCTTTAGAGAACCCTGACTAATACAGGACTGTTCTTACAAATCTGGATGTTTAAAGATGTGTGGCACCTCCCCTCTCCTCTCTCTCTTCCACCTGCTCCTTCCATGTAAGACGTGACTGCTTACCTTTCTCCTTCCGCCATGATTGTAAAGTTCCTGAGGCCTTCCCAGCCATTCTTCCTGTACAGCCTGATGAACTTTGAGCCAATTAAAAGTATTTTTTAAATAAATTACCCAGTCTTACGTATTTATTTGTAGCAGTATGAGAATGGAGTATTACAGAGCCTATGTTTTTTTAATAAATGTCTTAAGAAAAACCTATTTATCTATAAGGCTAATAAAGGGGAAGTAGCACCTATACTTTATCTATGCATCAGGTCTAAAAAGCCAGCAAGGATATTCATTGTAATTTTTCTGTTCAGATTTGGAAAATCATAAATTTTGACAAATTTAAAAGTTTGGAAGCTGAACTATTTGCTAAAGTGTATTAAAACATGTTGGTTTAAAATACACTATGTATTTTCCACTCGATTTGAAAACATTTATTATTTTAGAGCAAAAATATCTAATATGATCGTTTACTATTTTGCCTTAGGATTAAATGTTCAAAAGTTTCAATAGATATCAGATGTTAATTTTTAATAGCTATATTAGTAATGAGTTAATGACCATGTTTAATAATTAATATACTAAATTATACATTCAAGCAAGTTTCTTCTTTATACATTTACTGGGCAAGTAATATTCACATTATTCTAACATATGTCTTGCCTGACTAAATTCATGACGCCTATTTCTAAGTCACTTGGAAGCTTTTTGTGAAAGAATTCATGTTTGCCAATGGTGCTTCATTTCCTTAAATGTTATGTTGTACCAATTAATTGGTCTCACAGGGTAGAGACCATAGAATTTATTATAGACGCTTGGAAGACTTTCATTTCATCAGCAAAATATTAAAGATGTAACAAATATCCCGTTTATGCTACTAAAAATGTTGAATATGTACTGGCAATTGAAATAGAATTCTATGTAATGAAATAAAAAGATTAAAGTATTTCACATAGTGAGAATTGGGTGAAAATGTTTCCATTTAAAAATTTAACAGTATAAAATTGATGTATTAGCAAATAGCTTTTTCCTTTTCTTTGTATTAAAAAAAAGCTAATCTCATATCAAAATTTCATAATGAATCACTATAATGTTAAACAATGGGGAAAGGATTCCTAGCATAAAGAGGCAGTTAAGCTTAATAAAAAAAATACCTGGGTTCTGAGTTTAGCAAGATTCAGATTCAAATCTCAGCTTAGGTCTTCAGTAAATAAGTACATTTTAAGCAAGTTTCATAAAGACTGTAGGCCTCAGTTCCTTAGTATAAAAAAACATACTTTATATATTTGTTGATATGCAAGAGATAGAAAATGTAGAGCAACTGACACACGATGAAAAACATGTGATTTATTTCTTTTCTTTAGTCTAACAAAATCCTGTAGAATTTAGATTGAATCTGATTATAGTCACATATCACCTTGCATTATATGTGACGTGTTTCTCATTTTTTTCTAGACATAATGAGAGCAGAGGTCATGTGTTAATATTTTTAGGGCATGCACAATAAAGATGATAGATGGAAAATATTGAGCAAATAGATGAATATGCTTATTTATTTGTGAAAAGAGTTCTCTTTGTATGGTATTATTAAGGACAATTCAGTATAAATATTTCTTCAACTATAGAAAAAGCCTGAGCTTATAAGGGAACTATAATATGAATTCTGATTTCAAATGGAGAGACTGTTTTGCATCTCTACAGTCTTAGATTCTTAACTTTGGATACTGATTGCTCTGACCCAATTAGCCAAGAGTAGACTATAGGAGAAACATGGTTGACTTGTAGCTTCCGGGACCAACTCTTGTGTACGGGAGCCATTCTGTCACAATAGACAACAGGAGCCATTCTGTCATGGTAGACAGCAATGTGAGCCCAATTTCTCTCCCCTGTACCCACACCTTGTGCCATGCAACTTTGCAGTATCTTCTCACTGTGGATGGGATGCCACCTTTTTTCACTGGGTTTAACCACACTACTTGTTCTGGCTAATGGAACATTCATAGATAGGATGCAAGCAGAGGCTGGAAATGGGCTTAAATTCAAGCTTTCTCCCTTGTGCCTCTGATATTGCCATGAAACTATGCTCGGGCTAGCTTGCTGAAGGATAAGAGGCATATAGAGCAGAGCAACCCCAGCTGCCCCTGGTGACAGCAGGGTGACATCCAGACATGTGAGCAAGCTCACAAGATCAGCACTGCTAACTAGTAAAAATTCCACTGTCCCCAGACATGTGAGCACAAATTAATGGCTGTTTGCCACTAATGTTTTGTGGCTCTTTGTTCTGTGACATTATTACAGCAATAGATAACTATTACAGATGTCCTTAAAAATTATTTTTAAAAGGTTCTGTTGTGAGCTAAGCAAATGCTCTAAAGCAATGTATTTTATGCCTGCTGTGTACTTTTTTTTTTTTTAAAAAAAAAAAAAGCTTATAGCCGGGCGCGGTGGCTCAAGCCTGTAATCCCAGCACTTTGGGAGGCCGAGACGGGCGGATCACAAGGTCAGGAGATCGAGACCACAGTGAAACCCCGTCTCTACTAAAAATACAAAAAAATTAGCCGGGCGCGGTGGCCGGCGCCTGTAGTCCTAGCTACTCAGGAGGCTGAGGCAGGAGAATGGCGTGAACCCAGGAGGCGGAGCTTGCAGTGAGCAGAGATCGCGCCACTGCACTCTAGCCTGGGCAACAGCGTGAGACTCCGTCTCAAAAAAAAAAAAAAAAAAAAAAAAAAAGCTTATAAATAAATAGAATAATTCCAGATTTTAACTTATTGTTTCAGTAGAAGTACAGAATCATGACTATTGGGATGAACATGTATTCAATGTAAAGGGTTAATTATCTGCACCTGGAAACTGAGCAAGCTTCTCCCTGGTGACTAAATAATCTCATGGTAGTAAGATGACTCTTTTTGTAAGAGCCAAATAAATATTTTTAAAGGATTAAGTCACATACAGTTAAGCTTATGGACATGAAACTCTTTAACAGATATTGATACCAAAAGCATTTTTTTTCATATGGCTTTTGTAGCTTTAAGTGTCCTTTTCTAAAAATAGCAACAAATCAATTTATAAACATTTACATTCTCATTACTTCAAATCCCTCCATTTCCTACAAACTCCAAATCCTGACCATTTGCCTGAGCTCCAGACAAATATATTTAACTGTCAACTAGACATTTCCAACCAGAGGTCTGTCAGGCACCTCCAATTCAACACATCCACAGAGAAACCCACTATTTTTCACTGAAAACTGACACGTGGATTTCCTGTCTCTCTGAACGGCTCCACCCATCACCATGCCAACACTGAAACCTCCGTTGCAAAATTGTAACTGAGACAGTGGAAAAGATCTCACCTAACCAACTCCATCTTACTTTTAACCTCCAAGCTGTCCTTGTTCATTCTTGGGTGTGGGCTGAACTGACTTTGGGAGGAACTTAGTGTATAGTTAAAAACAAAGATGGGCCGGGCGCGGTAGCTCAAGCCTGTAATCCCAGCACTCTGGGAGGCCGAGGCGGGCAGATCACAAGGTCAGGAGATGGAGACCATCCTGGCTAACACGGTGAAACCCTGTCTCTACTAAAAAATGCAAAAAACTAGCCCGGCGAGGTGGCGGGCGCCTGTAGTCCCAGCTACTCGGGAGGCTGAGGCAGGAGAATGGCGTGAACCTGGGAGGCGGAGCTTGCAGTGAGCTGAGATCCTGCCACTGCACTCCAGCCTGGGCGACAGAGCGAGTATCCGTCTCAAAACAAGAACAACAACAACAACAACAACAGGCCTTCCCAACACAAAAAAAAACCCCTTCTTGCCTGGGGACTAGTCCTGCCTTTGTAAGACTAACAAATTAGCCACAAGATTAGAAATTATGGTTTAGGAGTCATATAGCTGGAGACTATGAGATTCTGACCCTTCTCAAATTACTCCTGGGGATAACATGGAAAGCCTAAGATCAATGCTTGAGATACTTTGCAGACCCTGCACTTGATGGATCAGCTGGCACCACCCAGATTGATAAACTGGCTCATCTGATCTTGTGGATCCCACCTAGGAACTAACTCAGTGTGAGATCGCTTCAACTCCCTGTGATTTCATCTCCGACAGGACCATCAGCACTCCTGACTCACTGGCTGCCCCGCATCCACCAAGTTATCCCTAAAAATTCCTATCCCTGAATGCTCAGGGAGACTGATTTGAGGAATAAAAAACTCTTCTCCCACACAGACAGCTCTGCATGAATTACTCTTTCTCCATTGCAATTCTCCGTCTTGATAAATCGGCCCTGTCTAGGCAGAGGGCAAGGTGAACTCACTGGGTGGTTACAACACTTGAGTCTTCCTTTATTCTTCCTCTTCCCTCATACCCTTTTCCCCAAACCTTGAGGAAACTAAAGTGGTTCACACATTCCCAAAGAGTAGTCATTTTACAATTTGCTTGCCATGCAAGAAACTTGTATTTTGTATGTATATGTATGTATGTACTTTTTTTTAGTAATCCAAACTGATTGCTAGAAAATCAAGCCATTCATTTTGTGTAATAATCTAGTTGGGGTTTCTACATAGCCCCAAAGTACAAAAATGCAAGGCACTCTTTTTCAATGATAGTGCCAAAGCCATTGTTTCTTCATCCACAGGTGGTTTTGAGAACAGCCTTTCAGAGAACCCCAAGAAAGAGGAATTCTCATCTTCAATCCCTTCAGAAATCAAGTTTTTCATTGCAAGGGTTAAGGGGAAGAAAGAGAGTTTAAACGTTAAAACACACAAATAGTTATCTGGCATGAGTGCCTTAAAGAAATTGTTAATGCCTAAATGCTCTATGCTTTTCAGTGGCCTGGTGCCTGAACTTAAACAGAACTTCAATAAAACTCATACAGAAAAAATAAATGGAATGGAATCTAAGGAGCTCAGCAATTATATTAGAAATGTTTATCTAAGGAGAAAAAACTAAACACCAATTTTTAAATCCTTTTTTATTATAAAATGTAAAGGGACTGAAAGTTTATCTCTAGATTGCACTGGGCAAATGAAATGCATATGTGTTTGTGTTAGTGTTCTACAGAGAAACAGAACCAATAAAATATACAAAGAGATTTGTTAAAGGAATTGGCTTAGTAGTAATGGTGGTCAGGAAGTCTCATGATCTGCCTTCTGTAGGCTGGAGAACCAAGAAAACCAATGGTGTAATTCAGTTTGAGTCCAAAGGCCTGAGAATTGGAAGGCTGGTGGTATAAGTCCCTGTCTGAGTCTGGATGTCCCAAAACTAGGAACACTGATGTCCAAGGACAGGAGAAAATGAACATCTCAGCTCAAGCAGAGAGAGTGAATTCACTCTTCTGCCTTTTTATTCTATTTGGACCCTCAATGGATTGGTATACATCCACAATGGGGAGGGCTGTCTGCTTTACTCAGTTTACCAATTCGAATGCTAATGTCTTCCAGAAATACCCTCAGAGACACACCAAGAAATATTGTTTTACCAGCATTCGGGGCATCCCTTAGCCTATTCAAGTTGACACATAAAATTAACCATCACAGTGTTGAATATACACTGTTTTTCCCAAATAATAGAAATGCCATGTGGCTTATTCAGCTCTGCTCTTGGTGTGAAAATCCTGAGGGCACACTCTGTATAGCCTTGAAGAACCTAGGAGACTGAGCATATGAGGATCTTGATGATGGCACACCTTCTCCAAAACAGGTAGCTTTCTGCACCTATTAGAGACTTGAACAAGCAATGAATGAAGCTACCATACTCAGTGTGACGGATTTACTTCGGGTTTATCGTGAGCATCAAGGGCTTAAGCAAGAACACCTGGATCTGATGCAACCAGGTGGGGTTTGTGTGTTAATGATAAGATGCCATACCCACTACTGTGACGTGGGGTAGGGGGTCCAATTTTATCCCAATTACTAATTAAGAAAAAGCAGTTTGCACCCACCTGCCCTTGTTGCTCCATTATTCAGAAGCATAGAAGATTCAGAATTGAAGTAGTAAAAACCTTAAAGGGTCATAAATCCAGTAAAAGGAAGCTCGGTCCCCAATAATAAAATGACCTGAAGCAGCAATCATTTGTGCAGCTGATATTACAAAAAGTAAGCTGTAGATTCTGTATCTAAAGCACCTTGTGCACTCATAAAAGCAGAGACTGATCATTTCCCTAATGTGATGTTGCTCCTGGTCAAAATATAAGAAATCTCAAAGCCTAAGATCAGAGTAGTGGGTGTACACCAAAAATACCTTTGGTAAGCTTGGATAACACAGGGAGACCAAGAACTCTGGCAAGATCTAAATAAAAACAGAGATAGGAAGGGCTTCAACAATTGATTAATCGGACAACTGGAAGTGGACATTAAAAAAATCATTATTAAATTCTTATAATTTGATGAATATAATCATTTCTGACTAAAAATTGACGTCACAAAGGCATGAAGATTAAATGTCAATGCAGTTGACCGTTAATCAACTGGGTTTTGAACTGCATGGGTCTACTTATACAGGGAATTTTTTCAATAAATGCAATTGGCTGTCCATATAGGCAGGTTTCACATCTGCAACCAAACACAGGTTAAAAATACAGTACTCCCAGGATACGAAACCCATGCATATGAAGAACAAACTTTTCATTTCAGTGAGTTCTGCAAAGCTGACTGCTGGACTTGAGTATCGCAGATTTTGGTATCCACTGGAGGTACTAGGACCAATTCCCCAAGGATACTGAGGGATGACTGTAATTATTTAAATTAGTAATAATTTAATGATGTGTTTGGCATACAGTAAATATCCAGGTAATAGTAAATATTAGATACATAGTTTTTATTTCAAAGTGGGAATTTAGTGATTCTCAACAGATTCTTGGACTGCTTAATAAAATCTTGAGTTTAATATGAATTATTTTTCTAGGTAAACCAAAGAGGCACACATTAGTTATCTTTTGCTGAATAACAAATTACCCTAAAACTTAGTGACTTAAGACAACAATATTTATTATCTCATAATTTCAAGTCAGGAATCTGGACACAGGTTAACTGGGGCCTCTGGCTCAGGGTCTCTTGCAAGGCTGTAATCAAGGTGTTGATGGGGCTGCTGTCATCTCTAGACCTGACTGAAGCCTGAAGAATCCACTCCCATGCTCACTCATACAATTGCTGGCCGGATTCAATTCCCTGCTGGGTTGTGGGGCCAAGCACCTTCATTCCTCATTGGCTGCCGGCTGCACACTGTCCTCTGTTCTTTGTGGGCCTCTCCATAGGGTGCCCATGGCATGACAGTTGGTTACATCAAAGCAGGCAAGAAGAGCCAGGCAGAACAAGTGTAACAAGATGGCAGTCAGAGTCTTTTTTGATCTAATCTTGGAAGTGACATCCTGTCACTCTTGCTGTATTCCATTCATTAGAAGGAAATCCCTAATCTGGTCTATGCTCAGAGGAGGGAAATGACACAAGGATGTGAACATCAAGAGTCACGGATCATTGGGAGCCATCTTAGAAGTGGTTGCCCACAGGGCAAGTTGAGAAAACACTCCACTGACAGATTGAAGTCCTCAGTTTCACCTGAAGCCCTACGACTATCTAGCTGTTCCATTTAAGCATGCCACTTGACAGAGCTATAGTGTTGTGGTCCACAGCGCGAGCTCCAGAATAGACTGCTTGGGTTTGAAATGGATTTCATGTAGTCAGCATGAACTGTCTGCATGGGAAAGTTACTAAATGTTCCTTATCTGTAGTTTCTCTACCTGTAAAGCTGTGGATAATTATGACATATAGTTCATATTTTGTGAGAAATATATATATGTGTGTGTGTGTATATATATATACATACATACATACATATATGACTACCTGGGGATAATAGTAATAATACTACCTCTTTGGGTGTTTGTTGAGAGGATTAAATGAGATCATGAATGAAAGTTCTTAGCACAGGCCTGGCTAGGAAGCTTTCAAACCATGGTGTGTATCTACACTTTTTAATGTTTTCATTCCCCTCACTAGGGAGGGGAGCCTCCAATTCCACTCCTGCTATGGGTACATTCCCCTTCATCTGCTCTTCCCCTGATTTCTATAAGGAGGGTTAATTGATCTATGGATGATCAGCAGCACAATCTAAGGAGTGCCCAGTGTTCATGGCAGACAGCCCGTCTCAATCTGGCTATCCGACCACCAGTGTTTCTGTGCCACCTGGCCAAGTGCTAATGAGAAAGTTGTATAGACATTTGTTGCTTCACACAGTAGGTAGAATAAAGGAGTTCACAGTTCCTCAAGAAGATTGAAAGGGACTCTGATATCTGGCATGGACCAAATGCCAGCCAGGGAGCTCTGGCACCCTAGGGGTTATGCAAGGGGAGACAGCTCTCAGAGCCCAGAGGAGTGAGAGCTGTCTCTAAAGCCCTGGGCTGAATGGGAACATTTTGCAAAACTTGCTTAGAAACACTGGTTCCTAAGCAATTGATTCCTGCTGGGGTCCCACCGGGAAAGATTGTTTCTGAACCGTCTGGATGGAAAGGAAATGGTGGCATTTTTAGAGAGAGAAAATAAACTTGCCCTGTTATTTAAACCCAAATACTAGAATAAGTACTAGAATCTAGGGTCCTTTTAAAGTTGTTTCAAAGCTTCAGAAAGAAACACAATAAAAGTTGAATAAGGATTTATGTTATATAGTCATCCATGCAAGCAAGTAGACTGACTGGTAAATAAAGTGTAGTGTGATTATTATAATGTAGGTCACAGACAGTATAAGCGTAGTGAATTTCCTGCATTAGGAAACTAAGCCTCTTATATTAAGTGAAGCACACTGGACATTTAATATGGTTTTTACAACCAAAACTAAGGTCTATAAATGGAGGGTCCTGAAATGATGGTGTGGGAGGAGGGTGGGGGAGTATTCTAAGTTGAATTTCGGGGGAACATATTTTATGGTTCCTTTTAAGTAACAACACCACCTTTCTGTCACATCTCCACCAACTCAAACTACCCCCATTAAGTCACCGACAAACTTTGGATTTAGAGACCTGGAATCATAGGTAGCAAAGACAGATGAGAACTGAATGACAGCCAACCATAAAGAATTTTTTTTTTTTTTTTTTTTTTTTTTTTGAGATGGAGTCTCCCGCTGTCACCCAGGCTGGGGTGCAGTGGTGTGATCTCAGCTCACTGCAACCTCCACCTCCTGGGCTCAGGCGATTCTCCTACCTCAGCCTCCCTAGTAGCTAGGACTACAGGCATGTGCCACCATACCTGGCTAATTTTTTATTTTTAGTAGAGACAGGGTTTCACCATAGTGGCCTGGTTGGTCTTGAACTCCTGACTTCAGGTGATCCACCTGCCTCGGCCTCCCAAAGTGCTGGGATTACAGATGTGAGCCACTGCGCCTGGCCCATAAAGAAAACTTTTACCTGTGACCCGTTAAACAAACAAACTTGGATAAAGCAAAATAAATAAATAAATAAATGGAAGTCTTTTGAGACAAAAGGCATATATTTTATATATTATGTATTTCATATATATACTTATATATACATATAAACATACAAATAGACATACATGCACACATATACACATAGACATATAGATTCTATGTGTACCCATACATACACACATACCACATATAGATATGACACTGCTCTGAAAGAATGATAAAAAAGTGTATAGTGTTTTGATCTTAAGAGTGAAAGACAGCAGGGTTTAGTATCATAACAGAGTAAATAATAGGTAGCCTGTGATTATGGTGGTAAGAGACAATTACATCCTTTGACTACCTGAGCTTTTAAAATTCAGAAATGTACATTCGTCCAACAATTAAGTGGAAAATGTTACCATGTAATGAAAATGGGTGTCTTTCAACGAGAATGATTTCTCAGAAGGAAGGACTAAAATCCCGGGCATTTTCAGAGAATCATGATTGTTCCGATTCCACGGACAAACATGTGACTTAAAAGACATCCATGGAAGGCACCCTCTGAGGTGCTTTAAAGGTGGCAAATATGTCTGGCCCCGTATGACTACGTGCTGTGATTTACTCTGCAGTGCTCCTGAGAATACCGACGAGCCCTGGAGCCGGATCTGGAGTCAGAGGGAGTGATGGCTGGCTGGGGTCAGCAGGGAGTGGTGGGAATGGGTACGGTGGATGGCAGGAGTACGGGCAGAGGGAGCGTGTTATAGACCAGTTGGGAGTTTGACCCTTGACACAGGGAATCAGAAGTACACGGGTTCCACTTTGAGTTTATACCTTTAAATAACGTGGGACTTCAGACGGTTTAACTAACCTTAACAAACAATTTCTCGCATCCTTAATGGGGGATAATGAGGCCTAGCAGATTTCTTTTACAAGGATTAAATGAGATAATACGTGTGAAACACTCCAGACAGTACACAGGACAGTTGAAGCCCTCTACAGAGAGTAGCTACTATCATCCTTACCCTTGTGTTTTATATTTGAAAGTATTTTATGTTCTTTATTTATGGGCCCTAACAATGCCCAGGGATATTTTTAAAGGAAAATATTGGACAGATTAACTTCATAATAAACTGTAGATATTAACTTGCACTTTAAGTATAGCAGAGTGGTTAAAAACTTGGGCTAAAGTTTGAGAAGACTGAAATCAAGGGCCTGTTCTGAAAAACAGATACATCACCTTTAAAGACTTTTGAAGTTCCCTAAGTCCTCTTTTGTTCATCTGTAAAATGAGAATGATAGTAAAAGTTCCTTACTTCTGGGATGACTGGGAAGCATAAATGCCTGTGAAGTGCTTGGCATGGTGACTGATACATATATTAAGTCCTCAATAAATATTAGCTGCTAATAATACTAATACAAATAATTGCATATATTAAAAACCTAAAGAGTGTTTTCTAATTTTTTAAATAAAAACATTTCTCATTTTTGGTGGTGGTCCTATACAAAATATATAAAGCAATAAAATAAAAATGAGCAAATAAATTTAAAAAAAAAACAGAGAAAGAAAAACAATCCCATGTATTATCTGAAAATGATTAACATAAATGTATAAAGGGGCTGGGTGTGGTGGCTCATGCCTGTAATCCCAGCACTTTGGGAGACCGAGGTGAGCAGATCACCTGAAGTAGCGAGTTTGAGACCAGCCTGGCCAATATGGTGAAACCCCGTCTCTACTAAAAATACAAAAAAAAAAAAAAAAATTCAGCCGGGCATGGGGGTGGGAGCCTGTAATCCCAGGTACTTGGGAGGCTGAGGCATGAGAATCACTCGAACCCAAGAGGTGGAGGTTGCAATGAGCCAAGATCACACCACTGCACCCCATCCTGGGTGACAGAGCAAGACTCTGTCTCAATAAATAAATAAATGAATATATAAATAAGTATAAACAAGAATAAACATCATTATAGCTAAACATCTGGTGAATGCAGAGAATAATTGCTAGATAAAAAATACTCTAATTTATATTGGTTTAATTTGCCCATGCTCACAACTGCTGCCTTATATATGTCTAGTGGAAATATTTGTTTATATAATCAGTCATTTATGTATTAAATATTTTTGAGCATCAGCTAGTTCCTGCTCCCAAGGAGCCTGCTCCCTGATGGGTATGATAAACAATAAACAAACTGACAAATTACACAAATTATTCTATATTAAGAATCCCAGTGAGTACTGTGAAGGAGTATAGAGTACAGTTAGCAGCAAAATGTAATTCAGACAGGGGGATTAGGGAGGGGTTCCCTAAGAAACCAACATCTAAGCTAGGACCGGTAGGGTGGGCAAAAATTAGCTGCAGAATGAACATTCAAGGCAGAAGCAACTGGAAGCATGAAGCCTCCCATGTGGGAAGGATGAAGAGAAATCTCCAGGAAACAGACCAACCTGCAGAATTGTGAGCACCGGGAAAAGGTGCTAATGAGGCTACTAGAGTTTGGAGAATTCAGAACACATAGAGTCTGGCTAGCCACATCAAGGGTCCTAGTCCTGAGCCTATGAGGAAAGAAAAGCCACTGGGTGGGTTCCTAATAGGGGAAAAATGAGAAGGATTTTGCAGTTCAATAAAGTAATTTTGACTATTATGTGAAAAAAAGGATCAGAGGAGAGCTGAAGTAGATACAAGGAATTTTATTCAAAAGCTACTATAGAAGCCCATTTAAGACACAATGGTGTTTGGGATGCTGGTGGCAGATGTGGAAAAAAGTTGATAGATCAAAAATTGATATTTGGTTTCCATTTGTTTGTGTCATCTATGATTTCTTTCAGCAGTGTTTTGTAGTTTTCTTTGTAGAGGTCTTTCACCTCCTTGGTTAGGTATATTCCTAAATTTTGTGGGTTTTTCTTTTCTTTTCTTTTCTTTTTTTTTTTTTTTGCAGCTATTGTAAGAGGGATTGAGTTCTTGATTAAATTCTCAGCTTGGTCGCTGTTGGTGTACAGAAGAACTACTGATTTGTGTACATTAATTTTATATCTGGAAACTTTGCTGAATTCCTTTATCAGTTCTAGGGGTTTTCTGGGAGAATCTTTAGGGTTTTCTAGGTAAACCGTCATATCATCAGCAAATAGCGACAGTTTGACTTCCTATTTACCGATTTGGATGCCCTTTATTTTTTTCTCTTGTCTGATTGCTCTGGCTAGGATTTCCAGTACTATGATGAAGAGGAGTGGTAAGAGTGGACATCCTATCTTGTTCCAATCCTCAGAGGAAATGCTTTCAGTTTTTCCTCATTCAGTATTTTGTTGGCTGTGGGTTTGTCATAAATTGCTTTTATTCTATTGAGGTATATCCCTTGTATGCTGATTTTGCCGAGGGTTTTAATCATAAAGGGATGCTGGATTTTGTCAAATGCTTTTTCTGCATCTATAGAGATGATCATCTGATTGTTGTTTTTAATTCTGTTTATGTGGTGTATCTCATTTATTGACTTATGTCTATTAAACCATCCCTGCATCCTTGATATGAAACCAACTTGATCATGGTGGATTATCTTTTTGATACGTTGTTGGATTCGGTTAGCAAGCATTTTGTTAAGGATTTTAACATCTATATTCATTGTGGATATTGGTCTGTAGTTTTCTTTTTTGGTTATGTCCCTTCCTCATTTTGGTATTAGGGTGACACTGGCTTCATAGAATGATTCAGGGAGGGTTCTCTCTTTCTCTATCTTGTGGAATAGTGTTAGTAGGATTGGTACCAATTCTCCTTTGAATGTCTGGGAGAATTCTGCTGTGAATCCGTTTGCTCCTGGACTTTTGTGTTGCTAAAATTTTAATTGCCATTTCAAACTCACTCCTTGTTATTGGTCTGTTCAGGGTATCTGATTCTTCCTAATTTAAACTAGGAGGATTGTATCTTTCCAGGAATTTATCTATCTCTTCTAGGTTTTCTAGTTTATTTGAATAAAGGTGTTCATAGTAGTCTTGAATGATCTTTTGTATTTCTGTGGTGTCAGTTATGAAATCTCCTGTTTCATTTCTGATTGAACTTATTTGGATTTTCTCTTATTTTCTTGGTTAACCTTGCAATGGTCTATCGATTTTATTTATCCTTCCCAAAAAACAGCTTTGTGGTTGTAACCAAACACCACCTTTTCCCCAATAACCTATGGAAATAAAAAAAAAAGAAATTGGAGATATTAAATATAAACTTAAATTTTATGTATATAAAATTTCTGTATTCTTAAAGAACAAATGGATATAAAAATGTTGTCAAGTAGCTTTACTTTGATTTTGGGGGTCTGTTGTTGGTAAAAGTTATTACTTTGTTTTGAAAAGATGACACGTCTTGTGGAAATTTTTAATACATACTGAAATTAGTTTTTAAAAAAGAGAAATATTTGGGAGACAGAATCCACAGGACCTGGCTATTGATAGACTCCATTGCAAGATGGTGAGGAAAATATGTCAGGATAAGTAGGATAACCACAAGTCCCAGTGAGCAATTGGATAGATGAGGGTGCTCTTTGCTGATGTTGATGCACAGAGGAAGTGCAGGGACATGGCAGGGAAAGTGGGAGGTGTGGCGGTGGTACTGGCGAAATAGGTTAAAATATTTTTAAAAATGCACTGCAAAGGTGAAAAAAAACAATAAAATGAAAGATACAATAATTAAATAGGAGAGTTAGGAAAAGATCAAGAAAATATTAATTACTGAAGGCACCAAGGACTTTAAATGGGGATGACATCTATTAATAAAAAGTGGTTCAGGCTTTCCAAAGAGACAATATTTGCCTAAAAGCAACCACAAGCTCCAGCATTATGTTTAGAATTGCTGGGGAAGAATGTCACTGACCAAAGTAAGTAAAACTACTACTATTTAGAATGCCCACTGCATGTCAGATACTGAACAAAGTATTTCTTATGTATTATCTAATATAATACCCACAGTCCCCTCATGTGGTAGATCTATTTTACCCATGAGAAAGTGGAGGCTCAGAAAGGACTGGCCACTCAGCTGGTAAGTGGCAAATCAGGTGGTTCTGCCTCCAGTGCTCAAGCACTTTCTCTTTTATTATGTTGCCTGTTATCGCAACATGCATCCTAAGTGACTTCTAGAGGTACCTATGCTACTTTCTCCAATAAAATGTATGGTGATGATTAGCTGATATTTTTGCTTACCTGAAAACAGTCCTTCATCTTTTGTCCATAGCATCCTCATTTTGATTTGAGTAAATCCCTCTCCACCATGAGGGTGCAGCCCAGGGGGACTGTTGATAGAGAGACCTGTGTTTCCTATGACAAGGAGGTAGAGGGGCCAGTGGTTCAGTAAGGACCAATGGAAATTCTTCCTGATTTAAGCTAGGAGAATTGTATCTTTCCAGGAATTTATGTATCTCTTCTAGGTTTTCTAGTTTATGTGCATAAAGGTGTTCATAGTAGTCTTGAATGATCTTTTATATTTCTGTGGATTCTTCCTGGAACTGGAATGAGGAGCAGAGTGAAGCAAAGGCTGAAGAGGGGGAGCCCAACAAGGCTGGCAGGCAGTTCTTGCTGCCTTGATTCTTGTGCTTCCAAATGTCTTCTTTGGACTTCCCTGTTAAGCTCTTCAATTCTTTTTTCAGTAATTTCCCTTTTGGCTTAGGTTAGACAAACTCAGTCTCTCCTACTTTCAACCAAGTAATTCCCACTAAAACATTAGACCTACTTCATTCTAAAGAATCAGGGGCTGTGTAGAGGGGACACATTGCTCTTGAA
This sequence comes from Macaca fascicularis, assembly GCF_037993035.2. NCBI lineage: Eukaryota > Metazoa > Chordata > Mammalia > Primates > Cercopithecidae > Macaca > Macaca fascicularis. The sequence goes on from NC_088386.1 coordinate 116,966,765, forward strand.
GCTCTGTCTGCAGCTATTTTGTTCTGGTATGCTTTGTGAAGGAGGAGAGGGACAAGTTTGCAAACTCCTATGAGTGAGTGCATGAGCAAGGGTGTTGTCTGATACATTTCTATAGGAGTGGTTAAGGGGCAGTGGCTAGCCTCCTTCTAACCTGCTTAATAAAGGGAGGGTTTCATAGGTAAAGTCGATTTTGAGCAGAGTTTGGAATAAAGTGCTGTATTTTTTTCACACTACTGTAAAGAACTACCTGAGACTGGGTAATTGGAGGAAAAGAAGTTTAAGTGACTCGCAGTTCTGCAGGCTTAACAGGAAACGTGGTTGAGAGTCCTCAGGAAATTTACAATCATGATAGAAAATGAAGGGGAAGCAAGCATGTCTTACCGTGGCAAAGCAGGTGGAGTGGGGGAAACTGCCACATACTTTTAAACCATCAGAACTCATGAGAACTCATTCACTATCATGGGAACAGTGTGGAGGAAACCTCCCCCATGATCCAATCACCTCCCACTATGTCCCTCCTCTGACGTGTGGGGATTACAATTGGAGATGATATTTGGGTGGGGACAGAGCCAAATCATATCAAGTGATTAAAACAAAAATTGCTGGTCAATAGGTAGGAAGTTGCTTTGTTAGCATAGAGTTATGAAATTTCTATGTCAGAGATAAACTTTTACTGGGTACACACAAAATAAAATAGTTATTTAAATGTAATTATGTCTAATGAATATTAAGCTGGCAAGGTTTAAATCAGATGCTTCACAATAAAATGTTTTATATGTTTGAATTTTTATCATAACCCATTGGCTTTTTGAGAAATAGTTTCTTCTTAAAAAAAAAAAAAAAAGGTTTGATTCTTCAAATACTTCAAACTCTTCTTTAATGAATTATGTCAACTTTAATCCATGGAGCAATGCATTCTTCTGAGTGAGGATACAGTCTTATTAGAAGGATCATTCCTACAATTCCTAGGTTTTGAGATGACAAGTGAGCATGTGGAATAGGCAATCACTGGAGAATTATCTGGGGAACCAGGTTTCTAGAGTGACCAGAGAAGGGTAACAAACATAGACATGTGAGACTTGTACATGTTCAGAACCAGAAGTTTCCCTAAAAAATGTAAATTTAAGGGTGCACTTTGGGTACGTTGTCTGAACTGCACAAGGAGGCATACTGACCCAGGGAGACAGACACTGTGGGAATAGCTGACTTCCAACATCGGTGATAAAAAGGACTGAGATTCCTACTGAGAAATGGGCTCGCACTGTTTTTAAGTTTAAAGGTGGGCACTGCCCTTTCTCCTTTCTACTCGTATCCTTCACTGCAGTAGTCTGTTCGTGACATCTTTTTCCTTCAAGAGTGTCATTAAGGTAGACTTTTACCTATTTTCATTTTACAAAAGTATTTCAGAAAATGAAAAATGCACTGTCATTCCCCTATGTTAGGTCTTCTCAGAAGAGCCTGAAAAGCACATGTGAATTAGACATAAAACATTAAATTTGCCCTTTTGCCTGGTTCTGAGCACACTGTTGTTGGCATGATGGCAAACGTCTGCTCTTTGGTATGCGTGGGCTAGTACCATGGATTGATTTTTGTGGTTTCAAGCAGAACATTCTACAAACAAGAATCCCAAGCTGGCATAAAACTGAGTAGCATAGTAGACCATTTCACCACTCTCTGAGACCAGTTGCTTGTGGACCCCACAAGGACAAAGACAAGACCAGTCCCACATATGTCAGTCCATTGGCAGAAGGCCTGGCAAGAATAGAACTTTCACATGGCTTCTGTGGACATCCCTTACAATCCTGAGACCTGCACCATTGCTGAGAAACTAGTATCAGCCAACTCCAATGACTCACCCTCTAATTCCTAATATGGCACCTTAACTTAAGGGGACTAGCCACTATCTAACAGAAGGTAGGGAACCATGCTGAGCCCTTTCCTTCAAGCTGAAGACAGCAATGTGTCCTTGTTAAAGGAGCATCAGATCTCTGCATGCAGCAACCTCCAAGGAAACTCTGGCTCTGTTTTGTCACAGATAAGGTCTGCATTCCGTAGAGCCAGACCTTCTGGCAATGGTCTGAACTGTGTGGGGCCCACAAGCAGCTGGTCTCAGAGAGTGGTGGAATGGTCTACCATGTTAGTTTTGTGCCCGTTTGAGATGGCTTGTAGAACGTTTTGCTTGGAACCACTACATCAATATACAGTGCTAGCTTGCCTAGACCAAATGCATGGAACTGGAAACCAAGAGATAGAATTTCCACATGACTTTTTTAGGAAAGTGAGCAGAAAGACCTATGACAGAGTCATGGGTCCGGTTAGTCTGATTGATCCCTGAGCAGGGATGTCAGATTTTGCAAATGCAAATACAGGATATATAAGTATGTATGTAATACTTGGGAAATACACTAAAATTTTTCATTGTTTTTCTGAAATTCAAATTTCACTGGGCGTCTGTATCTTAGCCGGCAACTCTATCCCTGAGACAGGAGCTATAATGAAAGAGAAAGTGATTCCATAAAAGCCAGACTGAAGACAAACAATAAGGAGCAAGACTTACTGTGGCAAAAAGTCCTCTTTATCAAGTACAGCGGGTGGCTGAAGCACATCTGACTCCAAGAAATTTCTCCCATTAAGACCACATTCATTATGACCACCCTAGTTTCTTTGTCAGTAACCTTAACCTATTTTCTATTTTTTTTTTTTTTTTTTTTTTTTGCCATCATCTTCCACCTTGCAGAGAGAGTTGGCCAGGTTTATCCTGAGAGGTTCTGTTGAATTGAAAAGGCTCACACATGAGACATTCCTTCCTGTCTCCTCTTACCCTGGATATTAACATTCTGTGTTTTCCTAAACTTACTGTTAGTTGAATGCTACCCCTCCAGGAAAAAGAATCTAAGAGTAAGTCACAGTTGCAGCACTCTGGGGAGAGAGAAAAGAAGATTGGAATAGTTGCCATGATCCCATCAAAAACCCCTGCCCAGAGATGGAGAGTGGGAAGGAGCAAAGAGAAAGTTCCTACTTCTGCCCTGCTCTGACTGTGTCAGGCAAACGTAGTGAGCCGCTGCCCTGTGGTAGGCATGGTGTTTGGAAGGACAGCAAAGCTTTGACAGAACAACACGTTTTCTGCATTACTCACATGGAGTAACACAGACCCTGTAGTTTACCCTGTAGTCCCTCCTAAGAAACTTTACCCTCACCTCCAAAAGGAAGGAGACAGAGGGTGAAAGGGACAAGACAGAGAGTAAATACTAAAGCATGTTCAAGGCTAGAATTTATTCACTCAAGAAATGTGGCTGGGCACGGGGGCTCACACCTGTAATCTCAGCACTTTTGGAGGCCGGGGCGGGTGGATCACCTGAGGTCAGGAGTTCGAGACCAGCCTGGCCAGCATGGTGAAAGCCCATCTCTACTAAAAATACAAAAATTACCTGTGCATAGTGGAGGGCACCTGTAATTTCAGCTACTCGGGAGGCTGAGGCAAGAGAATCTCTTGAACCCGGGAGGCGGAGGTTGCAGTGATCTGAGATCACACCATTGCACTCTAGCCTGGGCGATAAGAGCAAAACTCCATCTCAAGAAAGAAAAAGAAATGTTAGTGAGGAAATTTTGCAGGTTTTTTTTTTTTTTTCCACGTCAGCAGTATATACACCCACCGCCCAGTACGTAGTACCTAGGTGAGCCGTTAAAAAGATTGAGGCCAGAAAAAATACATTTCTGGGCTCCAAGACATAAAGAAAGGCTTCAAAAAATTTTATTCAATGTTTTATAAAATATCTAAAAATGTAGCTTTATTTCAGTTATGTAACTTAACTCATAATTACATAAAAAGTTGAAATCAGAAGAATGAAATAATTTTTTTAAATGCCCAAAATGGTAATAGTTAAAATCCTTCCAAAAATGTTTCAGTAGAAGTTATGTTTAATATGGAATGCAAGCGTGTTAAGAAGAAAGGTATTTTTTTAAGTTGTCGCACTTTATATATTTCATATTGATGTCCCAGGGTTTTAGTCATGCCCGCTCTTTAATTTTCTCAAATATGGGAATTAAGTCATATTTTTCCTTTTGCATTTTTATTATATATGGACTCTATGCCATCTGTAGTCCTTTGTTATTGTGAAGTTATTCACTGATAATTTCCCCTTTATTTTTTAGAAGCATTTATAGTCATCATAAATACATTAGCTCTGAAAGGTCTTTAATTAATACTCTGGTTCAATCTCCTCATTGTACAGATGTGAAAATTGAGCGCCCAGTGATTAACTTGACTCAAACCACACACTTAATAAATGACAGAGATTAGCATCAAAATTGCGTTTTCTTGTTCCACCTCCAGAGTTCATTTCTACCACAGAATACTAACTTTAAACTAAAACATTTCCCAAACATTTTCCTTCTTTTGCAGAATAAAAACATGTTCTTACGTGTAAAAATGTCATTGACTCATCTTATTAAAATACAGTAGCAATATTATTTGTATACTTTATTCTTCTACCCAGGTACACAATTAGCTGTCCCAACCAATCTAAAGGAAAATTATCCATGACACAGTGAAGATAATCACACTGTTTACTTGCAAATCCTTCTCATTTTCATTCTAAGTGCTAAGTCATGCCAAATGAATTTGGACATGAATGCATTTATTACTTTGCAATTATTTGAAATTATAAAAGCAGATATTAAAATAAAAGTTCTTTTGGGGGTGACTTCAATACAGTGTATTAATTTTAATTACATCATTCATGATCATAATATGGTTTTATCTTTAGCTTCTGAATTTTCTTACACAAAAATCTACTTGTCCAAGAATTTCTGTGGAGTTTATAACCAGAGTACTTCAGTGCTCTGAGAGGAGAGTGAAATTAGCACAATAATAGCCTTCTTCTCTTTATAAGAATATTTTAATGTAGATAAAATAAGAGCATATTAGAATCAGATTTATAATTATATAGCAGGTTTTTTTTTTTTTAAGTCTGAGCTTCAGGTAGACCATTCCTGCTTAGACTCCTTAAAATGTTTAAATATTCACTATGAATGTCTTATTAAAATATGTTCGACATCTTTTTAAAAGTCTTAAAATAGAGCCATTTCCTTCCAGATTTTAATTTAAACTATTTTCATTGCTTTTTACTTGGGCTTATTTTACCTTTTCAGTTTCTTAAAAAATATTCCTTAGGCTTTGCATTTGTGTTCTTCTTTTATATTAATTCAATCAAATATCACATTACTATTTATAAAACATATATATTTATTTTAAGGATTCAAACTCTTTAGTTTTAAAAAGCCATGGTTTAGACTTGCTGTTGTTTTTGTATACAAGAACACATATGAAAATGGAATTTTAGATAAATCTCTAATTCCTATGCTAGTGACATTTCAAATTCAAAGTAGTTTAAGAACACTATTAGATGAGGCCTTTGGTATAATTTTTGACAGATGGAGATGAGTAAGGAAAAGCCAGTTTTGGAGTCCTTCCATTAACTAGTCATGAAAGAAATGTCATCCTCTTATTCTTCATTTCAACTCCATTCCTTCAAACTTGCCTTTTGTTTGGATTTTATTGTAAAATCCCCTCAAGTTCATCCTTAACCGAGCCCTTATCACCCCAGTTTGTGTCCTTTCGTTATTCAAAATGTCCAGGAAATTCCTTGTTAGCTTTGCTGGCACGCCTTCATGAGAACAAATGTGAACCCAAGAAGAAATTTTACTTTCCCCTGCTACGCAAAGATGTTTGGGGGATTAGCAAGCAGCTTGGGAATGAGTGAAATGGTTTGTGTCTGACCTGTACGTTGGAGAGTAATGACAACCAGTTTTCTCATCCAATCATTGATTGATTAGGGATGGATCCTCAGTCAACAGAACCAAGCCCGTATACTTCTGCCTCTTCAGAAGACGTTTAAGAATCTCAGATTGTTTGAAAATAAACAATGATTTTTAAGAAGTCACCTGGGCCAGATCTCAAATTAGTTTTTATCTCCTCTTACTTTCATTTTTCTCTGTGTTCTAAAGCTGTTCTGTAGAAATATGTAAGTTATAGTGTAACCTTTTAGAACAAATGCATTTTCTCTGACACATTCTCCTGCTAAAGCCTGCATTCTCCCAGACCATGTGCTGTAAAGATAGGGAATGTCTTGACATGCGCGGCTTGCAGGGACTTCCAAACTCTGCTCCACAGAGATCTAGGTATTCTGAATATTTCTTAGCATATCCCCAGTGGCCCCAAGATGTAAAATAGGGAAAAGTGCATAGGACTCCGTGTGCGTGTGTGTGTGTGTGTGTTAGTGAGAGAAAGAGTGTCAAACATGGTTTTACTCAAGAGATTATTGGTATTACCAATTAGAGTTCCTTGTGTCAATTTATTTAAACCATAGTTCTATCTCTTTTTTTTTTTCTTTTTTTAGATAGAGTCTCACTATGTCACCCAGGCTGGAGTGCTGTGGCATGATCTCAGCTCACTGCAATCTCCACCTCTCAGGTTCAAGCTACTCTCATGCCTCAGTCTCCCAAGTAGCTGAGATTACAGGCATGTGCCACCCTGTCTGGCTAATTTTTGTATTCTTAGTAGAGACAGGGTTCCACTATGTTGGCCAGGCTGGTCTTGAACTCCTGACTTCAAGTAATCCTCCTTAGCCTCCCAAAGTGCTGAGATTACGGGTGTGAGGCACCATGCCTGGCCCTCACTTGATTTTTACCTTCAATTCATTCACCTACAAAGTATGGGGGCTAAAAGAAGTGATCTCTAAACTCCTCCTAGTTCCAGCACTGTACAATTATATGAGAAGTTCAGTCATTTGCTCTTCTGAAATAGGAAATAGTCATGTGATCAGGTTGCTTTTTTTCTTTCTTTTTTTTTCTTTGAGACAGAGTCTCACTCTGTTGCCCAGGCTAGAGTGCAATGGCGCAATCTCAACTCACTGCAACCTCTGCCTCCCAGGTTCAAGTGATTCTCCTGCCTCAGCCTCCTGAGTAGCTGGGATTACGAGCATCTGCCACCCTGTCCGGCTAATTTTTGTATTTTTAGTAGAGATGGGGTTTCATCATGTTGGCCAGGCTGGTCTTGAACTCCTGACCTCAGGTGATCTGCCCACCTCGGCCTCCCAAAGTGCTGGGATTACAGGCTTGAGCCACTATGCCTAGCCCAGACTGCTATTATCTAAATGTGTAATCTTTATTAAAGTGTTTCTCAAATCTAGGACCAAGGTTCCTCATCTGTAGAACTGTCAAGATTTAATCATTTGAAAAGTCTTTCTCAGCTCTCACAATTCTAGGATTATGTTCTTTCTATATACTATCATAAGTATATAGGGCTATAAATTATAAAAGTAGGCTATTTGCAGCCTTTAATTTCCCTCTGTAAGCTAATAGGAAAATTTTAACTTTCCCATTCGTTCTTCTTCGCCCTTCTAGAAAGTTCTTAAATGTGTCAATAAGAAAGTGTGGGGGAGACCTCAGAAGGCTATTAGGAGAAGACAAAGGGGTTTTTCTGGGAGCAGGACATTGGAGCAAGGTGCATCAGAAGAGCTGTGGTGTATATAGGATAGTAGATCAGAGAAGAACAATCAAAATACTGAAAACGTATTTCTGGGATTTATATATAAAGGTCATGAGTTATTTTGAAAGTGTTTCCTTGCATGAATATGTTCCTCGCATTGAGATATGTCTCCAGAACTTTAACTATAGTGTTCATAGCTTTGTGAGTGTTCTAGAAAGCAGTACTGTTTAATGAATTAAAAATTACCCCAGAATCTGAAGTGTAAAACTAGTAAAACCATTAGGATGTTTCCAAAGCTCACAACAATACCCCTTCTGCTATTCAGTGAACTGCCCCTACCCACCTGCCCACAGAGTTGACCGTGCCAGGCAGAATTTGCCTCTGTGTCCATGAGGAGCAAAGCCATTACTCGCTCAGTCTCAGCCTTCCTGTCACCTGTCTCTCTTGCTCTTGCCTTCCTGCCCTCTTTCTCTCTCCCTTTCCATAACCCATCTCTGCCACACTCTGCGTATCTAATTCACTCTTGTCTTTCTGCCAAACAGCTTTTACTGGGTCCATTTGGATACAACTTTCTCACAGCTCCTGGGCTTATATACACTTAGTAGCAGACGTCAGCAAAGACCAACCAATAGTTTTCAATCCCAATTCCAAATTTACAGCAGAGAGAATTTAGCCAACCCAGCTCTGTCCAGGTGTCTATACCCGGTATCGGCCTCAGCCCGGCAGTGTTATAGAAAAGCCTCCTCAACTGTGAAGCATCGAACAAACATAGGGCACTATTAGTACTCCTTAATTCTCTAAATCTATTGTTTCTAAAATGCTATCATCCTATGATCTTTCCATATGCAGGTTGTGAAGATCTGGTGCTTCCACAATCCTCCAATTTGCCACCTCATTAAGAATTACACATAGCCCATTACCCCACAAGCAAACAAATGCACACTCTGTAACGGGGAAAATCTGGGCACTGAACCATGGGTTCTCTCACTGTGCCAGCCCCACTCCACTGACACGGATTACAAGGCATTATTTACACTGGGCTTCTGTCTCTGAAAGTCGGAATTCTATAGGGGCCATAACACTTGTCATTGCCCATCCTCCCCATCGGGTGCCCTGGGTGTTCCCTGTCTCCAGGCATTTTGTCGGTAACAGTGTCAATAAAGCAGAGATGGTTTCTGAACAGTTTATGAATGCTAACGAATAATCCCTCCTAAAGATAGCTGACTGAAATGGATCTCACTGCCACAGAGGTAATTAAGGAATATTGCCTAAAAACGATGGAGTGTCACCTCCCTTGTACAAGAAACTTGTCTTAGTCAATGACTGTTATGATCTGAATTATGTCACCTTAAAATTCACATGTTGAAGCCCTACCTAATCCACAATGTGACTATATGTGGAGATAGGAGCTTTAGGGAGGCAACTAAGGTTAAATGAAGCCATGATGGTGAAGTCCTAACACAACAGGACTGGTGTTGTTTATAAGAAAAGGGGGGCGCGGTGGCTTAAGCCTGTATTCCCAGCACTTGGGGAGGCCGAGATGGGCAGATCACGAGGTCAGGAGATCGAGACCATCCTGGCTAACACGGTGAAACCCCGTCTCTACTAAAAAATACAAAAAACTAGCCGGGCAAGGTGGCGGGCACCTATAGTCCCAGCTACTTGGGAGGCTGAGGCAGGAGAATGGCGTGAACCCAGGAGGCGGAGCTTGCAGTGAGCTGAGATCCAGCCACTGCACTCCAGCCTGGGCAACAGAGCGAGACTCCGTCTCAAAAAAATAAAAAAAAATTAAAAAAATAATAAAAAAGAAAAGGGAAGTGATGCCAGCGATTGGTGTGCACAGAGAAAAGGCCATATGAGGACAAAGTAAGAAGGGAGCCTTTTGCAACCCAAGGGGAGAGGCATCTCTTGAAACTAACCCTGCCACCACCTTGATCTTGTACTCCTAGCCTCCAAAACTGTAATTAAACAAATTTTTGTTGTTTAAGCACCACCCCTCCCCCACAGTATTTTGTTACGGCGGCCTGAGTAGACTACTACAGTGACCCTGCTGACACACACTTGAAAACAAAAAATGAATATCTGTCTGTGGCTCAGGCCACCTCCAGAGAAGTGATCAGTTTTTCTCCCCAGGTCAATTTCTCCAATGATATTAACATCTGATTTCCACGCAAGTGATGTGATCAGCTCTGCGCTGATCTGAACTGGTCACCAAGACAAGCAAAAATCCCAAATTGAATCTGCCACCATTTGCTGTTTTTCAGTTGTCTAGACATGGTCATAAATAGCTGGATGACTGCTCACTATAAATTTTTAATGAGAGATTTTGAAATTAGAAAAGTAGAGAAGCAATTGGAATTTATGGCCCGGAGTTATAAAACAAGCAGGGACCCACCTGAAAAGCCAACGCTGGGTTTCCATCAACTTCCTCACACCAGCAGCTCCCTCGATTATGCAAGTCCAGAATACCAGCCCCATTTTTACTCCCCTGAATCCTCCTAGAAAAATCCCACAGTATCTGTTTCTGATTCTCAGCTTATGGAATGAGAATTTTAAAATTACCCAGAAAGCATCACATATAAGCCAAATTAAAATGATTTGGGGTTGTCTGCTAGTCTAGCTAGGTAGCTCCTAAGCAGATTGGGTTAATGACCCCTTTGAAAATAAGAGGCAGAGACAGACATTCTTCCTGGAGAATATCTATATATTGCAAAAAAAAAAAAAAAAAAGGGGGGGATGTACAGGAATCTTGAAGTTTATTCAAGCACTTGTGGATGCCTGGTTGACATTCTTCTAAGATTAACTATACCTCAGCTTCCTTCTCTCATGTGGATCTAGGTTTTCTAAGCTCTGTTCCTATATAAATTTTGATTTTCAGAAAGCAATATACCTGGACGATGTTCTATTAAAATACACTCACTGAATTAGGCTATATTACTGTGCCCTCAGAAAGGATAAAAACATATTTATATCTATATGCAAAATGTGCATATGCATAAGTATGTGCTGTTGTTTTTCTTTTTTCCCCAAAATTTTAGCAGAACACATTGTGCTTAATATTACCCAATGTGTCTTTTACATAAAGATCCTGGTGATGAAAAGTTTTTTTCCCCTTGTTTCTTTTCACCGAGCTTCCTTCCACAGGCAATAAAAGTTATACAATTCAACATGTTTACCTTATTTTCTTGGCTCCCAGAAATCTTACAGCTTAATTTTATTGCTAACAGCAACAACCAACTTACTAAGAGTTTCTGGAAATTGTCCTTTAATTTTAAGTTTATTTAATTATTTTTAACTAGTTTAACCCAGGGAAAATCTTTTTTGAGATAGGCAGGACACGAAGGATATAATGGAAAAAGTTAACAGCCAGCAGATAACAATTGCCCTCAGCAACAGGGTAAGTGACAGATTTTAGTGAAAAAAATTATATCATTTCCAATCTTGACTCAGTAGAGTGAATGATACACTCCTCTCAGTACAAAGATGATACTAAATGTTTCACCATCAATGGGATATTCTTTTTTTCTTTTATGTAACTGGTACTGACAATAAAACTAGATGCCAAAAACTCTATGAGATGGAAATTGGGGTGGGGGAGTGTAAATGAAACAAGGTAAAGCCCCTACCCTTAGGAGATAAGTCATTCGTCACTTCAGGGAGAAGCGGTGATTGCAGAGCAGTGTGAAAAGTGCTACGTGGAGCGTACGCACAAAATATAACTTTTGTATCAGTTTTTTTTTTTCAGTAGCTGAGTAGATATGCAACCCCTGTCTCCAACTCTTAACTGTACAATCAATCTTTCATTTTGTCACAAAGTCAATTTTCCTAAAATTTTCACTTTCCCATTTAGTTTTCTGGATCAAAAAGTATAGTTTCAACTTTTCAATTTACAGGAAGAAATATAAATGGGCAAGAAAACACTAAAATGGTTCAACTTCACACAAAAAAGAATCTCAGTAAAAAACTAAGTATCTTTTACTTTGCTAATAATTTTACAAAAAAAAATGATGGGACATTGTCAAAACGTAGAGGAAAAAACACCATTATATATTGTCAATAGGGGACAAATTGTCAATATATTTCCAAATCCTTAATTATGTGAATGACTTTTGATTCAACATTTTTACTTCTATAAATTTACTGTAAAGAAATAATTAGTTATATATCACATATATATACACACACATTGTTACATATATGTGTATACATAAAAACAGCATTATTTATAACAAAACTTATCTAACAAACTATGGTACATAAAATTCAATAGCTCTTGAAAATGTTCAATATCATACAAAAACTTTAATAAAATTACTGACTATAAACAAAACAGGTTGTCAAACAGAATGTCTAGTAAAATCGTACGTGTGTAAATGCGTATGTGTGGGCGGGTGGGTAGGTCATGGATAGATAGAAATACATAAAGACATATGGATTCAAAAATCTGAAGAATATAGAAGGAAACACCACCTCTAAAACAGTGTTTCTCAGCATTTGTCTTTAGGCCTAGTGGCATAATATATCAAAGATTCTGTTAAAACGCGGATTACAGAGTCCAAACGCATCTTCTGAATCAGAGCATTGGGGATGGGGACAAAGGTCATATTAATTTAACAAGTCTCTAAGGTGATGATTATTATGTTGTAGAGAAATGCATCCTACAATTAAAAGGGAATAATATTAATGCCTACTTCCAGTAAAAGTTGCTTTCTGATACAGGAGTCAGCCCAAAGGTGCTCCTTATGACCAAAGTACAACAATTAGTGTAACAATATAAATAACAATAGCATTGAATCTTAAAGCACATAATCAAATACCAATTGTCCATAAGACCATATTGATAAAGAATTGAATAAATTTTTCCTTACAAAATAATTCCAAACAATATATGTAGAGACAAAGGGAGGAAGAGAGAAATTACCATTAATCAAATACCACAGTAATTGTTGTAAATAGGATCAACAATAGATGCTAACATTGATGGATAAAAGCTTGAGGGCAAAAAAAAATTATATCTATATATATTTGTACTGTCTCAAAGTATCTATCTTCCTCAAGATATTTATTAATTACAAAGGGAAGATTTTAACTTTATGAAGAAATGTGGCAGATAATACCTTAGCCAAGTAATCAAGGATAACAGCACCAGGAAAAAGAAGTACTGATATTATGAACTCCTTGATAAGATGCACCAGGAAGGAGACATTATTTCTGAGGCATTCTTGCCAAAGAACTTTAATCTCATTATAACATGAGAACATGTTAAGCAGACCCATGCTGAGGGAACAAAGTAAGTGAACAGTACTCTTCAAAAGTGTCAAGGTCATGAGAGGGAGGGAAAGACCGAGAAACTGTTACAGACTGGAGGAGAGTAAGAAAAAATAACTTAAAGAACAGTGGAACCCAGGATATAATCCTAGAAGAGAAGAACAGTAGTGGGAAACAGTTCCAATAAGGTACAATTTAATTAACATTACTGACCGTGGTTCATTTCCTGCTTTTGATCATTGTACAATGGTTACATACGTTATTAATATTAGTGGTAGCTGGAGGAGGAATATAAAGCACAGCCCATACTCTTCTTTGAAGCTTTTCTGTAAAATTCATTTGAATTTTTTTTTAATTGTTAAGCAGTCTCTTAACTTGGCATTTTTCAATTCTCACCAATATATTTGTAAATCACAGACACAGACAATCAAGAAGCCACCAAAAACAAAGTCTCCTCCTAATGGCAGATTCTGAAAGGAATTCCCTCTAAATTGGGCTGCTGATGCTAATAGCTTAGCGATTTAAAAGAGAGTGAGTAAACTAGCAGGACTGAAAGAATGACCTTTGATCATGATTCCCCATCATCCGCACCTGGCTCTGAAACTCAAAAAGTCTGTTTGAATCTGAAAGCTGGACAGCAGTATCTCCATGTGGAGGAGGCAGGGGCTGTTTAGTTTGGGCAGGCGCCTCCCTGGTCCTCCACTATCTGCCTGAAACACAGTCAGGCTTTGGCATGTGGAATGCTCCAGAGACCATAAGGTGCTTGGCTCCTGCCGCTCCAGAGCTGTGACTACATCTGCGGTTGTGCAATGCCCAACTTATCAGACTTTCAGGGCAGACCCCTCAGGACCCCGGGAACCAGCCATTGTTGGGAGGCACTTTCCTGTTTTGTACCCGGCTAAGCCTGGGTAGAGGACTTCAGCAGTGAATATTGAAGCAGGAGAGGGAAGGAAAACTTGGCAAAGCCACCAACTCGTGTGTGACCAGGTGTGAGAGATCTCTGAGGATTTTTAGAAGTTGTTGGAAATGTCTGGAAGGTATAATGGTACTGAATGAATGGCAAGTGCTGGTGTCTGTCTGTAGAACATGGTTTATTTCTGAGCTTCTGGCATATGGCAAAGGGCCAATACATGTTAGCTATTGTTTTTATTGTTATCTCATTTGTACGCTCTGGCTGGGGAACTGATCACACACTAGTTAAGCCAGGTCTAAGTTAATGAGAACTTCTTTCCCGATGATGCTGCTTGAGTTTGAGGCAGCAGTACGGCAAACACAAACAGGGGAGTCCAAATCAGGGTGTTGGTTCTGGATCTAAATTAAGTTGGACCAGCCTCTGCTCTTCCTGGAGCTTCTTTTTCTTCTATAAATGTCAAGGTAGGGTGGAATTGCCAAGGCTCCCTTTGTTAGCCAGAAAGTTCTTTAACTCCACATTTTTCAAATTCTTTCATTTCACTAATTCTTGGACATGATTATGCAAGCTCTTGACGCTCTGTTCAGTATCAATAGAGTGTAGAAAGAACTCCTGTTAGAAACGCAACTCAAACCTCTCTCCAGACCTGCTGAGTCAGAAGCTCCAGTTGATTGTGATGCTGCTCAAGCTTGAGAAGCACAACTTTGGCTCTCCTCTCATCCCTCAGGGAAGACAAATGATGTCCTAAAAAGAGCTGTGACTTGCCTGAAAGTCTAGAAAATGGGTTCCTATTGGGGCAAGACCTGAATCCAGCTCTGCTCACTACTTGAAGGTAACAATAACAGCCAACAGGGAAAAAGCCCTTCTTACGTGGCAGATACTGGGCTAAATACTGAATGTGGATACTACGTTTAATACTAACAAAATCATATTTGATAAATATTGCTTGAATTTTCCTATTTAGATTAGGAAACTGAGGTTTACACGAAGGTTAAGTAACTCTGCTGGCACCAGCCACAGAGCTGACAGATGTGGAGCCTGAATTTGAGCTCATTTAGTCATTCTGGAGCCCAAGCCGAACCATTTCATAGCAATAGCTTCTTCATGTCTCCTTCTCCTTCCCCTCCTCTTCCTCTTCCTCCTCCTCCAATGCTGATTCTTACCCTGACTACACATATTCCAAGAGAAACACAAAACCAGGAGGCAAGAACAGACCCTCTTTGAAACATGAATTTTCCTTGCAAGATGGAAGTAAAAATATGTTTTTCTATTAAAACAGACATTAATGAATTAGCAGGTAAAATGTACGCAGAATTTTAAGATAAAAATTGCCAGGTGCAGTAGCTGCACCCATAATCCCAGCACTTTGGAAGGCCAAGGTGGGAGGATCACTTGAAGCCAGGATTCTGAGACCATCCTAACTAACATAGTGAGACTCCATCTCTACAAAGAAATTGAAAAATTAGCTGAGCTTGGTGGCACATGCCTATAGTCCCAGCTACTCGGGAGGCCAAGACACAAGGATTGCTTGAGACCAGAGGTTTGAGGCTGCAGTGAGCTATGATTGCCCCACTGCACTCCAGCCTGGGCGACAGAGGGGGACCCTGTCTCCCAAAAGATAAAACACACAACTTACAACTTTAAATAATACATAGCATGAGGGTGGCTCCTTCAGCTCACACAACATACATGTAGGGATAGGTCTTCAAACTTGTCCAAGTATGGAAATGCTACTCAGAAAAAAGTTAGAACACAGTACCATGTCACTCGAGGTTGCCTCCCATAATACCGACTGGTTATTTGTGTAATCAAGTAGCAGACATTTAATGAAACCTGACATAAATTTGGTAAGTTCCTGCCCTTTCATATTAAATTTGCTAGCAGAAAGCGCCACAATGCATGACATAAAGTGGGGGCTGAATATATATCTGGTATTTCTTTTATTGAAAGCTCTCACATTTAGTTCCCCTATTATCTTATCCTTTATCTGTAGCTAATCAAGGTATGTCTTCAAACCAACAATATCAGTATTATGAGATCTTATAATAAATGCAGAATCTGAGACCCCACCCCCTTCCTATTGAATCAAAATCTGCTTTTCAACAAATTTCAGATGATTCGCATGCACATTACAATTTGAGAGGCTTTGCTTATCTCATCGACCTACTCCCAAAGTAAATACTCCAGTCTACATTATTGGTTCTAAAAGAGTGGTCCCTGGACCAAAAGTATCCACATCACCTGGGAACCTGGTACAGGTGCAAATGCTTAGCCTTTATCTCAGATTAGTGAATCAGAAACTCCAGAGGTAGGGCCAGAAATCTGTGTGTAACAGGCCTTCCAGGTGGGTTTCAAACTTTGTTTCATATTAAGAATCACCTGCAAGAGATTTTAAAATTCCTAATGCCCAGGCTTTGATTCATACTAAGAAAAAAATAATCCATAGACCAGTAGCTCTCACCCCTGACAAGCCTTTGATCATCTGACAAGCCTTTAAAACACACCAATGCTTGAGCCCCACCATTCTGAGATTTCAGTTATTGGAGCTGATCCCCAAGTATGGTATCTTCAAAAATCTCCCCAGTAGTATCATGTTATTACCTGTGGTTGCACCACTTCTAAAATCTCAATTAATGTATGCTACTGTCTGACAAGTTCCTCCTATAGTCCTGGCTCACTCTTTCTAGTGCCCTCAACTCCAGCGATTTGGCCCACTGGGACCTTAGATCCATTGATATCTGCCATTGGTGTCAACTGTTCAGTGACCCCCCTCCCCCTCTCCCCTCTGAGTCCTCACTTTCCTCCCTGTCTCGTTTAGATTCCACACACTATTATTATAAACACTGCCTTGATGGGCTCTTCCTCCTTCTGTACCTAGAGAAAGGCTAACCTTGGTTAAATCCAGCTGCTCTCAGATTCCACAACTGCACTTGCACAGCTAAATTTCACAAGGGGAATCCACCTGGCATGTTGACCGGAGACGGGCCTCACTTTGTATTTATGATAGCAAATCTCAAGTGGACCCTCAGTATTGCCAGGCAGCCTGGCAGCATTCCCAAGTTGCTTCACTCTCCGTCTCCCATATGACCAGTTAATATCTTTCCTCTACCCTGAAACCTCAAATCCCCCACCTCCACTCTGCACTCTCAGCCAATAATAACCTAGCTTCTCATTTTACTGAGAAAACAGAAACAGTCTGAGAACATTCTTCTCTGCTTACCACCAACCTTCCACATGGTCTGCATCGATGCCCTTGAATGTCGCCTGCCTTCCTGTGATGGTGGGTGAATCAGCTGGGCTTCTTCTCCACCAGCAGTTTCCACTTGCTCCTGGCAGGCATCTCTTCCTATCCCCTCCACTTTGCTTTTGTCATTTTTTTCTCCCCTCTCCCTTCTCTACTAAATTATTGATGTTTCCTTCTCTACTGGGTCATTATAATTGGTATACAAACATTCTGTAATATTTTTACTTAAAATCCTTTCTCTCCTCCCACATTTTTTTTTTTTTTTTTTTTTTTTGAGACAGTCCCGCTCTGTTGTCCAGGCTGGAGTGCAACAGTGTGATCTCCACTCACTACAACCTCCGCCTCCCAGGTTCAACCAATTCTCCTGTCTCAGCCTCCTAGGTAGCTGGGATTACAGGTGCACACCACCACACCTGGCTACTTTTTTGTGTTTTTAGTGGAGGTAGGGTTTCGCCATGTTGGGCAGGCTGGCCTCAAACTCCTGACCTCAGGTTATGCAACGCCTCAGGCTCTCAAAGTGCTAGGATGACAGGCATGAGCCGCCACTGCACCCAGCCTCCTCCCACATTCTTGTACATTTCCTGCATCATTTCTTTGCTTTGCTATAAAACAAACCTTGAAGGCATTACCTTTCTTCGCTGTCCTGTCTCTCATTCTGTCTCAAAATCACTCATATGAAACTTGGTCTCAACACCCTCCTTGTTCTCTACTCCACTGAAATTCTGTATTTCAAGGTCACGATTGACCCTTAAGTTGGCACATTCAAAAGTCAGTTTTAAGTCTACATCTTTCTTGATTTCTGAACAGCATTTAGTAAAGCTGACTATTCTTTCCTTGAAACATTTTTTTCTTGGTGTCTGAAAAACCAAAATGCTTTTGTTTTATTTTTACTTTGTTATCTTTCTCTTTCTCAGTTTTCTTTGCTGGATTCTCTTGTTTTCTAACTTCTAAATTTTGAAAGGTCCCAGGCATTAGGCCTCCTCACACATCTTCTGTGGCTACCCTTATTCATAGGTAATCATTTACTGCCATGGAGTTGGATACCATCAACTAACTTGATGATTTCCACATTTGTTTCTACAGCCCCAGCCTGTTTCCTGAGCTTTAGACACCATCTCTAAATACCTCTCTGTTGCGTTGTGGCTGCTTAAAAGGCATCTCAAACCTAAGATATTTGAAGCCAAATGCTTAGCCTTCCCCCAACAAGTATGTTCCTCCTGGTACTTTCCAACTTCGTTTATGGGCAGACCATTAGCCCAGATGCTCAGACAAAATCCGTGGAAACATCTTTGGCTCCTCTCTCTCTTACTCTCCAGAGAGAATCTACCAGTACCCACTGTGCATTCTAGTTTCAAAATATGTCCCAGTGTTTTTACCAGCTAGACTAATCTTCAAGCCCTGATTTGGCTCAAAACAACCCTACTACCCCATTCTTGCCTCATTCTGAGCGGTACAGACCTGGGCTTTGTATCAGTCCTGGCTTGATCACTTCCTAGGTGATTGACCTAAAGCAAAATATGTCACCTCTGGAGCACAGTTTCCAGAATTCAAATATAGGCATGTACGTATAAGTTTATATATGTGTATATGCGTACATGCGTACATATGCCTATATGTACGCATGCACGCATGTGTGTAAGAACAACAGATTCCTAGATCTTAAATGTGACTTCTCACCACTTTTACCACTCCCCTTTGTTCAATCCACCACCATCTTTTGCCTGGATAATTAACAAATGCCTCCAAATTTGTCTCCCTACTTCCTCTGTTGTCCACCCCCACTCCCATTTTCTGTTCTCTGCTAGCAGCCTGAGAGATCCTTTTAGAACAGGAGTCACATCATATCACGCACCTACTCAAATCCCTCCAGTCACTTCCCATCCTATCTGGAACAGCATCCTAAGTCCTCATGACAGTCTGCAAAGCCCTCCATGATCTTGGTCCTGCTGGTCTTTTTTCTCACTCCCTCTTCTCCAGCCACACTGGCCTCTTTGATGTTTTACTAATTCATCAGGCTTGGCCCTCTCTTAGGCCTTTGCGATGGTTGTTCCCTGTCTCTGGAATACTTTTCTGTCATACATCTGCCTTGCACAATTCCTCCCTTTATTCAAATCCTCTCTCAAATCTCACCTCCTCATAGAATCCTTCCCTGCCTACTAATAGAATTCTGGAGCCAGCACGTACCAGCTCACAAGAAGCACTTGTAAGCTTCTGTTCCCATTTCTGTATTCAGTGATGTCACATCAGTAGCGGAGATCAGCCATACTGAGAATACACCGTGAAATCAGAAAATGCTACAATCAGAGCTCATCCTACATTATTTTTTTTTATTTATTTATTTATTTATTTATTTATTTATTTATTTATTTATTTTATGAGAGGGAGTCTCACTCTGTCACCCAGGCTGGAGTGCAGTGCCACGATCTCAGCTCATTGCAACCTCCACCTCTTGGGTTCGAGTGATTCTCCTGCCTCAGCCTCCAGAGTAGCTGGGACTACAGGCATCCACCACCACACCCAGCAGATTTTTGTATTTTTAGTAGAGACAGGGTTTCACCGTGTCTCGATCTCCTGACCTCGTGATCCTCCCACCTTGGCCTCCCAAAGTGCTGGGATTACATGCGTAAGCCACTGTGCCCAGCCTTTCCTCAGTTTTTGTACTCCCAGGACAACATTACTTTTCTTCCCAAAATTCAAATTTCCTTTCATGTCAATTACTACTGAGAATTCTCAAGGCCAACTTCCTTGTCTCTCCAACATAAAGCTTATGAGCTATCCTACTTCTAATATTACCACATCACTTAGTTTTCTGACCTATTTCTTTGAAAACTGAGTTCACACACTGGACCCAGTCACTATCCTTTGTGGCAAAATTATTTCAATCTATGTTCTGATATATTCTTAGCCAAAGTTTATGTCTCCTGAAATAAGAAAATGAAACTGTGAAGATATAGACGCAAGGAGGAGTAGAGGAGGTGAAAAATCGTCTATGAACTTGAAAAGGTCAGTCTGCTTAATTGTTTTTTTTAGTGGGGAGTGGGATCAGGTTTTATAACTAAAACAGATCTGTTCCCCTTCGTTTCCAGCATACGCCTCTCTTTTTCACCTTCCTCTGTCATCTATTCCCCTCTCTAAGAAAAGTCATTCTGTGGTAGAGAATCCATGTTTTAAAAGACATTGACTTAAAACCGGTGCTGTCAGGCTGTTTCTGTTAATGGACTTAATGTGCACAGGAAAGAATGGAATGGACACCTGCTCGATCCCTGTGTTTCATTTCAGGGCCTCGTAGGCAATCAATACAGAGGACTAAGATGTATGAAGGTAAATAACGAAGCATTTTTTTGGATTCCCTTGTATCATGTCAGCAGTGTGTATAATTGCTGAGGTTTTCTGAAATGGGTGGCTATCTGAGAACGGCCACGTAGTCATAGAAATTTTGATTGTCACAGAAGCTAAAATGCAGACAATGGCTCAAAGAAATAAATTATTTTATTCTATCTTCCTACTTTGTTCCCAAATGGTGACATGTAAGAAATTAATCTATTGCATTTGGCATAATCTTATAAATATAAAGAGGACATTTTTGCTAATTTTATTAAGAATAATTGAACAGGAAATACAGGGGATTAGTTTTCTCAAACTGAGCCAAGTGACAACTAATAAATTGTACTGTCATTTCTTTCTCCAGCCTATAATCCCTCATATGTCGGCAATGGTCTCACGATTGAACAGGTGTTTTAATAATAGGCTGGAATTTGCTTAAAAATATCTCACTGAAATGTCCTTTTGAGAGACTTAAAGCTAAGACCCACATAATAAGAATATCAAGCTGGAAAGTTGCTGATCTCAAGGAGGCCTGTCTTTGGGTGTAGACAGAACAGGTGACAGCCAGAGGCTTGCTTGCAGGAGTGCTGAGAAAGCTCTCCTGGCCCCAAACCCTCCCCCACCTGGTTTGGTAAAGCTTCTAATTGAACAATTAGAGATTTTTCTAGGGCTTACTATTTGTAAATATTTCTAACCCAGATGAAATATATTATTTTCAATCCTTGTGTATATCTGTGTGTCTATGTATGTATCTATGTATGTACCTGCGTGTTTATATTTTGTGTGTGTGTGTGTAGGTATGTATATCCTTCCCTTTTCCAGAAAGAGCAGATTTCAGAAAACCAGATGAAGAGGCTGAGCATGGTGGCTTATGTCTGTAATCCTAGCCCTTTGAGAGGCCGAGGTGGGCAGATTGCCTGAGATCAGGAGTTTGAGACAAGCCTGGGCAACATGGCAAAATCCCATTTCTACTAAAAATTCAAAAAATTAGCCAGATGTGGTGGTGCATGCCTGTAGTCCCAGCTACTTGGGAGGCTGAGGCAGGAGAATCGCTTGAACCCAGTAGGCGGAAGTTGCAGTGACCCAAGACCGCGCCACTGCACTCCAGCCTGGGTGACAGAGGAAGACTCTGTCTCTACAAAACAAAAAAAAATAAAAAAGAAAACCAGATGAAGAGAACTTGAGGACCTAGAAGTCTGCGTGTATGTCTGTGTATACGTGCTTGTATATGATTATGTGTGTCTGTGTGTGTTTATGTGTATTCTGTGTAGACGGTATGTGAGTCTGTTGTGTCTGCATGTCTTTATATGTATGTGCATGTCTGCGTATGTGGTATATGAGTGTGTGTGTGTTTATGTATATGTATGTGTGTGTGTGGTGTATGTGTCTGTGTATGCTCATGTTTGTGTATGCATATGTCTCTGTGTGTTTATGTATGTTTATATGTATACAGGCATGTATATGTGTGTGTTTGTATGTGTGTGCATATTTCTGTTTATTTATATGTATGCGTTCATGTATATATGTATTTGTGTGTCTCTGTGTTCATGTATAAGTGTGAGTGTGTCTGCGTGTGGCATATGAGTGTGTCTGTGTGTATGCCTGTATCATTTCCTAGGAGCAATTTTTGATTTTAGGAAACCAGATGAGAACACCAGGAACTTTGATGCAAGAGAAGAAAAAAAAACCTGTAAAAAGGGAGAAATGTTCACACTACAGGACGTCAGCAGGATGGGAAGGGGCTGTGCCTCAGATCGCTTCCCCCACTTCATTATTTTGTTCGTATCAGCCCTGAGAGTCGGTCTTTCAGACTCGTTAAATGGTGATTTTCTAAGTTTCTATTTACAGACAGGAAACACCAAATAAAACAAAAAATATTCTAATCAGTGACTATGCACAAATTCAGGAGGTTTCCTTAAAAATGTTTATTTTTTATTCATTGTCATTTTATGAAACAGTCACTTGCTGACTGCCCTACCTAAAACAACCCCCTCGCCACACACACTCCCTTCCCTCCATCCTGCTTCATTTTCCATTTATCACCACTCAATATTGGATTGTTTGACTGTATATTGGTAGTCTTTGCCCACAGAATGTGAGCTCAATGTGGCAGCCACAGTGCCAGGAGGGGCACCATTGGCACGTCTCGGCACCCTCAGAGTTCCAACTTTCCTACTCCTTCCCCAGGTTCCTGGCAAGGCCCAGAGCCCTTCATTTAGAGAAGCAGGCACAACTGAGGAGAGGAAGATGGTCCTGGCTGCCCACGGACCCTCTGACTTTGAACTTTCATAGCAGCTCTAGGGCGGTTAGTCCAAAGGTCAGGGATTCCAAGAAGTTTTGCAGAGCAGGAGGAAGACAGAGCATGAGGACATCCTGGAAACTGCTTGCCCTTTGTGATCTAGAGGAGAAAGAGAGATTGAAGCATGGAATAACTTGTTTTATCATGGGCTCTGGGGTCAGGCTCTCTGGAATTTAATACCAACATTTATATCTTACAAGACTTTGGACAGGGTTCTTCTCTGTTCCTCAATTCTCTAATCTGTATGATGATGTAAAAATCTGTAGTATCAACAAGAAAGTTCACATTTGTTTGTTCTTAAGGGTGTGTGTGTGTATATATATGATGATTACAAGGCTTGGAACTTATAAGCACTCAACAAATGAGTTGTTAGTGTTGTTGTTATTATTATTACCAGGCTCAAATTGTGTACTTGTAATCCTACTGCCACGCTCATCACATCTCATAGTCTGCTTGGACCTGGGCAGATAATTTACCAGCTTTTAAATTCAACTGATAAACTAGACTGAGGCTCTGTTGTACATAAGGTAGACAGCGAAATGCTGTGGAAAAATTGAACATGAAGAAAACATTGCCTGACATCTATTTATGACCCAGCAGGGTTTGGAAGACACACAAAAACGCAAAGCAAACCAAAGCAAAGGCACTATCTGATAAATATTGTAGGAGAGATATAAACAAAGGGTTATGGGCCCTCTGGAAGACAGAGCACTTTCAGCTGGAGGTTCATTTATAAGCGGAGAGGCCCAAATCAGGGGGGTGAAAGGTGATCAATGGGAGGAAAAGAGAGTGGAAAAAGACATTTCAGAGATAGTCACAAATCCGTTACACAGGAGAAGAGAGAAAACACTAAGAATAACTTCCTGTATTTACAGCCGGGAAATCTAGGAGAGGGTTAACAGAAAATAATAACAACACTAATCATAACAAAGCAAGAAAAGCTTTTTGGGGAAGAAAAAGGATGCTTGCTCATCTTAGTGAACACTAGACCCACCACTTATGAGCACACTGTTAACTGAATTTCTGCCTTGGCCAAATTCTCCAGCATAAGACGTGTAAGTGTAGGATCATGCATCATATCCATCTCAGCTTCAACGTTCACTGGTCATTTTGACCCTGTATTTTTTCCCCCAACCTAATAATATCGCCTATAGGAACAGTCATCAGTGATTTTCTTCACTGTGAGAGCTAACCATGCTCTATGAATAAAAAAGCAAATTCCCCCACGTTTCTCCCTAGCCCAACTGAAAGTCATCAATAACCCCAGCAAACCCAAAGTAACAAGTGAGACCTTTTAAAGCCACTCAAATAATGCTTGCCATAGATCACACCTGCTACTTAGTAACAGATGTTGGTGTGGCTGTGATCTATTGGGGAAAAATTCACACTCAGTAGCCCTTGTACTTCCACTTCCAACTGTGTTGCAGCTATTGTTAGTATTTTGGCCCAGAATAGACGACATATTGTAGAAACACCAGCTGGCTCCCATGTAAGACACTCAAGTTAATTTTTCTCCGAAGACTCTGCTCCTTTGTTCCTCTGGACTAATTACTTTTGTGTTTATCAAAACAAAAGGGCATATTGCAGAAAAGAGAAAGGGAATTACATTAATCTTCTGCACAAGCCTTTTGGGCCATGGTGAAGGAAAATGAGGGGCGTTGGCAGTACTCAGACCCCGTGTTCTAGCATCAAAGGATGTTAGCACTGGGGGTGAGTGGAGTTTAGGGAAATACCCCCGAGAGCAATATAAGTGCACCCTTAGAATGACCCTGTACAGCAGATGCAGCTCAATGTGTGTTTCAAGCTACGGAAGCCGGGAGTAGCCAACCGGAGATTCATTCCTTGTGTGAGAGGAACATCTGAGGCCCCCACCCATCCCGTGGAATGCGGGCCAAACAAGGGATTAGGGTGGATGGAGGTTTCCAGGTAGAGGTTGTTAAGGAGAAGGTGTTAAGTGAATTCTATGTAAACTGCATGCTATTTGCTAGCAGTTGCGGTTTTCCTGCCCAGCCCGGGCCATGCACTTATGTTGTCCAGTACCATTTCTGTACATTAGGTAATTCTGTCCAGCCTGCTGCCACTGGACTATCTCCCCTGTGTTTAAGCCCTGAAGAAAACCCCATATCACCTTTGCTGGCTCTGGGTCTCATCTTTGGCTTCTTGAACCTGATGCCTTCCTATTGAAGTTAATAGGCATTGGGCACAACAGTGCGGCCTAATCCCCACAATTTATGGATAGAAAATGGGATGAAATGGTGAAATGACTAACACAAGTTTATTCGGTGCATTAAAGGGAGCACCAAGTATAGAATCTGGTTTCTTGCACTCAGAAATCTTAGCACCAAAAAGAAGAGAACAACTTGGAAGAGAGGGAGGAAGAAGGGAGCCTGTGGCACGAAAAGACCTGTGCTTAGGCCCAATCATTTCCAGGTGCTGAGCCCAGGTGTGGCTGAGAGAATGGTGACCCCAGACCACCAGCGATCTGAGGCCACATCCGCATGTGCTGGGCCAGGGAATCCCACCAGAATCCTCAGGCCGATGGTTTCTTTTTATACAGAGCAGTGAATGTAGGTTAGGAAAAGTGGCTGGACAATTTAACAGAGCAATTTTTCCACCACCTTTTAACACAATCCATGTCCTTCTTAAGCTCGTGTTTCTAAATGCAGGCTGCTGAGGGCCCCGTTCACTCTGCAGTTACACTGTATTTTAAAAAATTGCGGTAGCAAATTGGAAGTTCCTGAAGTATCTGTTAAGAACCTTCACCATCCCTGAATTAAATGGATCTGAGAGAAGTCAAGTCAGTGTTCTTTGCCCTTCTCCCTTAGGATATTAATGCAGGGGCATACGCCTGTCCGTGCAACCAGCATTGATCCTTTATTTTTATTCTCCCACCTCTCCCACCTCTTTCCTTCCCTGACCTGTTGAATTTAGCTTCGAGGGCTTCACCTTGCCCTCTGAAGGAGAGGGTCATTTATTTATTTTTTAGATTTAAAAAAGTTTGGATTTATGGGGAAGGGATGGGAAAAAGGAAGACAAGAAGTCTCAACATAAACTCGCCCTGCATCCCAATTTTTTCTCCATGATCTCCTCATTAACCTTCAAATGATCACGGGCAAATACGAGCAACGTGCAAAGGTATTGTTAATCTTCTTCAGGGCACATGCAAGCAACTTAATAGAACACAGCTGCTAACTATATCAGTGTCTGTAAAGACCAATACGACCTAACTCTTTAGGTATGTGGGGGTTTGGCTCTAACCACGGTCTCTTGTTATATTGCTATTGAGGAAGACAGAAGTTGTTTCTTCTTTCAGATTAATGTCTCCTAATTCCTAGTCTATTTCCCTGTAATGCAGTAGATGTTCTCAAGGATTCTAAAGATTCTAAAGACATTAACCTATCTTAACATCTCTTCTTGTGATAAAAAGGAAGCTGCCTGTATCGTGACAATGATAATCTTTTGTTTTAAAGGAGAGCTGAGTAATTCACTTGGCTGTGGATTTTAGTTGTTTTTTTTTTTTTTTTTTTAAACAGGAAACTCAGACTAGCTGCTTAATTCAACATCATAAAAAACAAAACAAAACAAAACAAAACAAAAAAAACCATAATGAAACTGGCTTATTCCCCCTTAGTGAAAGCAAATTTCCAATTTTACACCTGTGATTGTTCTAGCTGGTCCACTTGATTACTTTCAGCAACAACAGAAGAAGCAAACTGTAGGTTTGCAGAATTGATGAGCCTTCCTAATTAAAGATTAAATCAGCCTATTATTCTATTCAAGGCGTAAGGGTTTTATATGCCTTTTCTTTTCTATATATTTAAGTCAGAATTCAGTGTCATATCTGAGCTCTCTCAAATTACTTATCAGGGTTGTATGCCCTTCAAATGTCAACATCCCTTGGGGCGAATTAAAGATGGCCACCAAATCTTTGTCTCTCTCTTCATAGGAAGAAAAGTCCATCTCCCTCTCCTTGAATCTGGGTTGACCTTGTGACTTGCTTTGACCAATGGAATGAGACATTTTCAACATTCTTTCTGGAAATAGCCTTAGCCAGATCCAGAAGTTCATTAACTGTCCTTTTTTCCTTCCATGTTATCACAGTCAACAGTTTTTAGTTATTCTGCTATTACATAACTTGAGTCTTCTTTTCTCTAACTTCCCAAAACAATTTTTTCACTGCCTTCGTACCCTCACAGTCTCCTTGAGGGTCTTCCAGCTCCCTCCTGCAAGCAGTTCCAAACTCAAGGTTGCCTTTCTGTTTTTTCATGGCGGCAACACACTACTAATGCCAATTCTATTTCACTTATTTGCTACTATGGAATGAACTACTCAAAAGCTTAGGGGCTTAAAACATGAGTGTGTTTATTATCTCTTACAATTCATGGGTTAACTAGATTCTGCTGGGCGGTTTTTCGGCTCCATGTAATTTTATATATATATATATATATTCCAGATAGAAGGAAATAGCCATTGCACAGTCTTGAGAGGGCCATGCCTGCTGAGTTAGAGGAACATAAAAGAGGCCAGCATACCACATCATCCCTTTGGCCACATTCTTTTTTTTTTTTTTTTTTTTTTGAGACGGAGTCTCGCTCTGTCGCCCAGGCTGGAGTGCAGTGGCCAGATCTCAGCTCACTGCAAGCTCCGCCTCCCGGGTTCACGCCATTCTCCGGCCTCAGCCTCCCGAGTAGCTGGGACTACAGGCGCCCGCCACCTCGCCCGGCTAGTTTTTTTTTTTTATTTCTTAGTAGAGACGGGGTTTCACCGTGTTAGCCAGGATGGTCTCAATCTCCTGACCTCGTGATCCGCCCGTCTCGGCCTCCCAAAGTGCTGGGATTACAGGCTTGAGCCACCGCGCCCGGCCGGCCACATTCTTTAGGCTAAGGCAGAAGCATCACAGTTCCAGGGGAAGGAACTAAACTCTACTCACTGGTGAAGAATTTGTGGACCCCTTTAATCCACCTCAACCTTCAAATATCGCTTTCCTCTGGAGTGGTATTCTGTAGTTCACGAACCCCTTTCTTTCTCCTCTCTTTTTCCTTTCCTTTATTCCATGCTCTCTCTTTTTATATTAGCAATCCAGACACTTGCAGGTTCTTATAGTATCTAGATATGTAATCGTCACTAACTTTCTAAATACAAGATTACACTTAAAAATGTAGTGTATTAATCAAACAACACTACCATGGTGATCGCTGAAGCTCGTGTCTCTACCTTTGTACATATTATGTTTTCCATGCTGAAAAGTAAGAGAAGAGTGTAAATATTAGACACTGAGATGGACCCTTAAACAATAGTCTTGTAGCACCTAGCGGACTTGCAACACTAGTAGCTGCTTCATAATTTTTTTAAAAAAGTTTTCAAAGGCCGGGCGCGGTGGCTCAAGCCTGTAATCCCAGCACTTTGGGAGGCCGAGACGGGCGGATCACGAGGTCAGGAAATCGAGACCATCCTGGCTAACCCAGTGAAACCCCGTCTCTACTAAAAAATACAAAAAACTAGCCGGGCGAGGCGGCGGGCGCCTGTAGTCCCAGCTACTCGGGAGGCTGAGGCAGGAGAATGGCGTGAACCCGGGAGGCGGAGCTTGCAGTGAGCTGAGATCCGGCCACTGCACTCCAGCCTGGGCGACAGAGTGAGACTCCGTCTCAAAAAAAAAAAAAAAAAAAAAAAAGTTTTCAAAATCCTGGAATACACATAATTTAGTCATGGTCACAGGGAACCTAATTAAATGCATGGACTTACCTGGTTTTGATGATATAGGAGGAGAACACAGTTCTTAAAATATACAATTGTCAAAACCTTAGGAAGCCTAGCCATGCAATTGCAGATAGAAACAGAAATACTTGAGGTAACAGAAATGTACTTGATGAAGGTTTTATTATAAAGGCTAATCTTTGAGCTACTACATATACTGAGACTTAAAATACCCAGAATAATATGCCAGATCTGATATGTTTTATCTCTGTATCCTGCTTAAGAATACTGCATGGGATGCTGTAAGCATCATGATGGCATTATCTATTATTATCAGCAATGGCAGCAACAAGAAATGGCCTGGCTGACGCTGGCCTGTATGGTTCAGTATAGGACCCTATTTTTGAGTGCAGTCATGTAACAACAGAAGGCACAGAACAAGGACAGAGACCCAGCCTCAAACAACGACACATATATCCCTATGAGTTTCACCCAAGTCCCAGGAACAAAGTCTTGGTAGGCTGTTATTCCCTGCTGTGAAGTCTACTTGCCAGTTTTAGCATGTTCAACTCATAAACTTATTAAGTCAACAAAAGAATCGATTGAAAAAAAGAAAAAAAAAAACATAGTCATATTGAGAGTTACTGACCTGCATCTCCAAAAAGCCTGTGTCTTCAGGTCTCTTTTCACACCATAAAGTTGCCATTGCCCTTGGATATTTTTCTCTTTTGAGTTTATAATCCCAGATGGTGAGTTGATGGCAAACTGGAACCTAGAAAATCGCAGTTTTCTTTTATGTATTTGTTTGTTTCTCTCCTCTATTAGAATGCAAGCTTTCTGAGGTTAGAGCCAATGTCTGTCTTGCTCTCCATTGTACCTCCAGTGTCTAGAACAGTGTTTGGCATGTTTGCTGAGTGATTAGATGCTGAATGACTGAGTTTACTCAGGTTCTGAGTTCAAAGAACCTCTGAGGATGTGGAGAAACAGGAACACTTTTACACTGTTGGTGGGATTGTAAACTAGTTCAACCATTATGGAAAACAGTATGGCGATTCCTCAAGGATCTAGAACTAGAAGTACCATATGACCCAGCCATCTCATTACTGGGTATATACCCAAAGGATTATAAATCATGCTGCTATAAAGACACATGCACACATGTGTTTATTGCGGTACTATTCACAATAGTAAAGACTTGGAATCAACCCAAATGTCCATCAGTGACAGACTGGATTAAGAAAATGTGGCACATATACCCATGGAATACTATGCAGCCATAAAAAAGGATGAGTTTGTGTCCTTTGTAGGGACATGGATGCAGCTGGAAACCATCATTCTCAGCAAACTATCACAAGAACAGAAAACCAAACACCGCATGTTCTCACTCATAGGTGGGAGCTGAACAATGAGATCACTTGGACTCAGGAAGGGGAACATCACACACCGGGGCCTATCATGGGGAGGGGGGAGGGGTGAGGGGGGAGGGATTGCATTGGGAGTTATACCTGATGTAAATGACGAGTTGATGGGTGCTGACGAGTTGATGGGTGCAGCACACCAACATGGCACAAGTATACATATGTAACAAACCTGCACGTTATGCACATGTACCCTAGAACTTAAAGTATTAAAAAAAAAAAAAAAAGTATCACTTCCAAAGATGGATGGATATCATCTTTATTTATTCACCATTCGGGTTTCCAAAACTGATGGTAGACATCTTACACAGTGTTACTTGAATAAGGACTATTTCTGTTTGGACAGAGCTCACCTCACAAATAATCAAGTGGCATGTCATCAGTTCAATGGTTCTTAATCTATTCTGGCATGGACTTTACATATTTTCAAGAAAGTTTTATTTTATTTTAAGAGAACTCTATTCAAAAGCATTTTGACTTAAAGTTGAGTAAAGATTTTATATTAGTTAATATCTAGTATGTACCCAAAACTTTGTCATGAAATATATAGACATGTGCATTTATATTTATGTTTATATATGTAAACACTTATATACTGCACTAATATATTTATGTATATATGTGTATATATATACACACACACATTTAAAACTATTTTATACTTCTACCTACATTCCCCCAAGAAATATTGTTTTTAAAGTGATTAATTAATTTACATCTGGAGTGAGACACATAAATAACATTTGAAAATCTATCAAAAATTCAAAGCATGGCACACCCTTTTAAAAACACCCTAGTGATAAAGTTTTATAAAACACAGCCATTAGCTTCATTTTAATTTGTTTATAGCTATTAACACTAATGACTGGTGTATTAGTCCATTTTTCACATGCTGATAAAGCCATGCCCAAGACTGGGGAGAAAAAGAGGTTCAACTGGACTTACAGTTCCACATGGCAGGGGAGGCCTCAGGATCATGGCAGAAGGTGAAAGGCACTTCTTACATGGTGGTGGCAAGAGAAAATGAGGAAGAAGGAAAAGTGGAAACTCCTCATAAACCCATCAGATCTCATGAGACTTATTCACTATAATGAGAATAGCACGGGAAAGACTGTCACTCATAATTTAATTTCCTCCCTCTGGGTCCCTCCCACAACATGTAGGAATTCTGGGAGATATAATTCAAGTTGAGATTTGGGTAGGAACACAACCAAACCATATCATTCTGCCTCTGGCCCCTCTAAATCTCATGTTCTCACATTTCAAAACCAGTTATGACTTCCCACTGTCCCCCAAAGTCTTAACTCATTTCAGCATTAACCCAAAGGTCCACAATCCTAAGTCTCATCTGAGACAAGGCAAGTCCTTTCTGCCTATGAGCCTGTAAAATAAAAAACAAGCTAGTTACTTCCTAGATACAGTGGGGTTACAGGTATTGGGTAAATACAGCCATTCCAAATGAGAGAAATTGGTCAAAACAAAGGGGTTACAGGGTCCATGCAAGTCTAAAATCCAGCAGGGCAGTCAAATCTTAAAGCTCCAAAATGATCTCCTTTGACTCCAGGTGTCACATTTAGGTCACACTGATGCAAGAGGTGGGTTCCCATGGTCTTGGGAAGAGTCCCCAGTAGGAACTCTGTGTGGGGGCTCTGACCCCAAATTTCCTTTACACACTGCCGTAGCAAATGTTCTCCATGAGGGCCCTGCCCCTGCAGCAGACTTTTGCCTGGGCATCCAGGCATTTCCATACATCTTCTGAAATCCAGGCAGAGGTTCCCAAATCTCAAATCTTGACTTCTGTGCAATGGCAAGCTCAACACCACATTGGAAGCTGCCAATGCTTGGGTCTTCCACCTTCTGAAGCCACAGCCTGAGCTGTACATTGTCCCCTTTCAGCCATGGCTGGGGTGACTGGGACACAAGGCACCAAGTCCCTAGGCTGCATACAGCACAAGGACCCGGGGCCGGCCCACAGAACTACTTTTTCCTCTAGGGACTCCTGGCCTGTGATGGGAGGGGCTGCCGTGAAGGTCTCAAGCATGCCCTGGAAACATTTTCCCCATGCTCTTGGGAATTAACATTAGGGCCCTTGCTACTTATGTGAATTTCTGCAGCTGGCTTGAATTTCTCCTCAGAAAATCAGTTTTTCTTTTCTACTGCATTGTCAGGCTGCAAGTTTTCTGCACTTTTATGTTCTGTTTCCCTTTTAAAATGGAATGATTTTTAACAGCATCCAAGTCACCTCTTGAATGCTTTGCTGCTTAGAAATTTCTTCTTCTACCAGATACCTTAAGTCATCTCTCTCAAGTTCAAAGTTCCACAAATCTCTAAGGAAGGGGCAAAATGCCTCCAGTCTATTGGCTAAAACACAACAAATTTAGGAATGTATTGGAGTTGATTTCTGTATGTGGCGAGAGAGACAGGGATCTAGTCTTACTCTTCTGCATGTGGCTAGTTTTCCCAGCACCATTTATTGAATAGAGAGTGATTTCCCCCATTGTTTATTTTTGTTGGCTTTATTGAAGATCAGTTGATTGTGGATTTGTCGCTTTATTTCTGGGTCCTCTATTCTGTTCCATTGATCTATGTGTCTGTTTTTGTACAGTATCATGCTATTATAGTTACTCTAGCTTATAGTATAATTTGAAGTGAGACAATGTGATGTCTCTGGGTTTGTTCTTTTTGCTTATGACTGCTTTAGCTGTTTGGCTTCTTTTTTGGTTCATCTGAACTTCAGGATTTTTCTTTCTGATTCTGTGACAAATGACATGGGTAATTTAATAGGGATTGTGTTGAATCTGTATATTGCTTTGAACGCTCCTTTTTAAAAAGCATTATTTGTGCATGTTACCAGACCCCCTATGTGTCAAGAGAGATTTAACCTTCCTGGAGGTTACTGCCATTTGGAGGCAAATGCCAGGTGAACTAAACAGGGTTAAATACTATTGACTGACTAGACTATAGAAGAATGAAGAACTCCTATGACTGAGTTTTCTTTTTCATTCTGAACAAGTTTTTAATCATTTCACTCCTCTAGAATTCACATCTGTTCATGACATAATGCTGTGGGTCAACCTGGGCTCTGTCAAAATGAAGGCAGTATTACCAAATCCCAAATTACAGTATGTTTTACTAACCAGTTTTATAGACTAGACATTTCACTCAGGCAGAAAGGAATTCCCACTGCACTTGAGGGGTAGCAGAGCCTTGAGAACACGCTACCGGTTCTGCTTGGCTCTGTCCAGGCATACCAAAGACAAAGGGGCAGAATAAATTTGGTGAAAGATGAAATCATGAAACAAGCCCAGCTTCTCAGCTTCTTGATTTTAATTCACTCTTATTTGTGAATATGACGATCTTTTACTATGTTGTAGCAAAAAGTTCAAATCTAAAAATAAAACTTCTTCAAGACAAAAAAACCAAAGTCCTGACTGCAAAAGAGAGGGAGAATCTGCTTCCAGCTACTAAACAAAAGAGAGTAAGTCCTAGTTCTGTTTTTTTAAAAAACTTTTTATCCACAAAATACTGAAGAATTAATATAAATGGTCTAGGCAATTTCACGTATCTTTTTTCTCTGGCTTTACTTAGCAAAAATCACATCAAAATATGCATTTTTAAAGTTAACTCTGTCAACTTAGTCACCATTCCAGGTAAAGCTGTACATCAGTAAGTGATGCTAAAGGAAATTAAAAGGAGATGCAAGACTAACAATATTATATCAAAATGCAGGGCCTTTTAAACACATGTGTGTTCATGCATTAAAAAAAAAAAATGCCAGTAGCATTTAGGTGTATTTAGGTTTGTGCTTAATAAGGGTCTCAGAATTATGGCCCGAGATCTTTTCCTGCTATTATTTTGTTTGCTCATTCATCTATTTCTTGATACATCTGGTCAGTAGTTACTACAAGTCTAGTATGTACCAGGTACTATTCTAGGCACAGAGGATGCAGCAGAGAATATGAGAGAAAAATTCTCCTACCTTCCTACTAAGACAGACAATTAATAAATAAACAAACATATGTGACATCATTTCAGGTAGGAAAAAGTGCTAAGAAGAAACATAAAGCAAGAGTAAGAGTGTAGAAAGTGAGTAAAGTGGGATGCTATTCTAGGTCTGGTCAGGAAAGCTGTCTGAGCAGGTAGCATTTGAACAAAGGGCACAGACTCAGTCTGCTGGAAAACGCTACAGAATGTCATGGAAGGGTCAGTGAATGGACCCAACACACTGATATTGCCACCCAGTCCCCAGGACTGTTTGTCTTAGTCACCAGAACCTCCCTAGGTACTTGCCCTGGGAAAAAAGGCTTCACGATAAGAGAAAAAAATTTAAAACGCAAAAACTCAAAATGGGCAGCAAATAGGATGCAGTTGTTGAGTCTGCCCTGGGGTACTCGCACTCCACAGATTGTCCTTCCAGGTCACCTGCCCAGGGACTCATTGTGTCAGAGCACTTAGGATGTGAGCCACAAAAATAAATAAATAAATAATAAAAATAAATAAAGGCTGTAGTATCCATGTCCCCCAAAATTTCTCTTTCACATCCAAGACTAGTAAGAGAAAACACTTGTGTGGTATAAGGACATTTTATTTGACTTTATGGTGGTATGTGAAATAACAATCTCACACTTTCAGAAGCATCAAAGAATATCATCAGAGTGACATGGTTTGGAAACACATTTGGTCTCTCAGTCACCTTCTTTACCTCTTCTTCTGTTAATAGAACCCCTTCCTCCTATGGGAAACTCATTCCATGTGGGTCCAGTAGAGCTAAACGCACTTCCTGTCACAGCAGCGAGTTTTTGACACAATCAGAGTATACATCCCTCAAACAAAGTAATCAGTGAGGGATGGGCAGGTGATACAAACCAGACTCATTACAATTCTCAGCAGAATGTTTCTTTAGGCACTATTAGAAAAATCTTCTTTTTTTCTGAGACTGAAAAAGCTGAAAAGATGTGAGTGTGCAACTGTCAGTCATCATTCATGATCACCACTGAAGAGAAAGTGTTAGTTAGAAGAAAGAGACGGAATCCCTATGACAACATTTGTGAATCCCTAGATCCAGCTAGATCCGAAGACACGTCAACCCACAGATGTACCAGGTTCATGAATCAATACATGCCTGATTTTGCTTAAACAAGTTTGAGTTGGACTACTGTCATGAGCAAATTAAAAAGACTCACATAATGAGAACTAGGGATCCACAGAGGAAATATCAACAATGAAAAGAAATATACCAGGGGTATCAGGTAATGGCAAAAGTCAACAAAGTGTGCCATGCTGGAGAGCAGAGGAAATGCCATAATGAAGAAGAGAGTCATGCTTGTCCATAGTTACATGTAAGACGCCCAGGGAAGTCGTGCAATGGAAGAAAAGAAATGGTGAGTGGTATTCCAGGTGTTCTGTCAAGGGTCCATTCCAAAAAGTTGCTGTTATTTTATTATTCCTATTAGATTGTACCTAGGCAGATTGATGTAACCTAGGCAATTCTATTTTATTATTATTTCATAAAAACACTTTATTTGATAGTTTTTAGTTATTTACATTTTATTTAACACTTTATTTAACATTTATATAAATTATTTAACATTTTTGGAGCAGACCTGAGGTATGACTTTAATTCAGCACAAGTACCAATTTTGTGCTAGGCCTACATGAGGTAGATATTGAAAAGAGAAGGACAAGATTATTGACTTCAAGATGACACTCCTTTCAACAAACTTATAAAGGTGAAATTTGAGTACCGAGAGGTTTCTTTTCAGGAAACAAGACAACGAAAACAAAATGCTTCCTGAAACATGAATATAAAAGCAATGAGGTAACTGATTAATTTTGACCTACTTGTGTAAATGTATGTGTTTGGGGGGGTGGAATCAAGTATTTTTTAGAGAGTTTTAGGTTCACAGCAAAATTGAAAGGAAGATTTCCCCCCCCCGACACATGCACAGCCTCCACCACTATCAACATTCCCCACTAGAGTGATACATTTCTACAATCAATGAACCTACATCGATGCATTATTATCACTCAAAGTCCATAATTTACATTCAGGTTCAGTCTTGGTGTTGTACATTCTGTGGGTTTAGACAGACATATAATGGCATGTATTCATCGCTATAGTATCACACATGGTAGTTTCATTGCCCTAAAAATCTTCTGTGTAAATGTGTGTAGTATTTTTAGCACAGGCTAGAGGCACCAGCTGTTCATCCCCCTTACTCTAGATGCTGCCCGGCATCAGTTCCCATCCACTGACAGCAGGTGCAAAGCAGGTGGCTGACCATAATGGTGGGTGCAAGGCAGAGCAGTCCTGAGGCTCTTTCCTTGATAAAGAGATGCCCTTTTTCTAAAATGGCTTATATTGAAAGACTGGCTAAACACAAGAAAATTAGCAATAATAAATGCGCTTTACATGATGTCACATGAATAGCTCAATGAGGAATAGCATAAATCAAGGAGACACCCTTTAAACATGCTCCCCGCCACCACCACCACCATCCTATGACGCTTTTCCTTCCTCTTGCCTCCAGGTTGGTTAGAGCTACTGCCCTGTATTAAGTATGTGGGGATTGAGTAAGGTAGGAAGCATATGTCTTAGTCCATTTTGCATTGCTATAGCAAACTCCACAGACTGGATAAAATCGATTTATTTTTCACCATTCTAGAGGCTAGGAAGTCTGATATCGAGGTGCCGTCACGTGGCAGCAGGCTTCTTGCCACATCATCCCATGGTGGAAAGTGGAAGGGCAAGACAGCATGAGACAGCAAGGGTGGAATTTGCAGCCTCAGGTCCTTTCATAATTGGCATTAATCCATTCATGTGGGTGGAGTCCTCATGACTTAAACACTTCCATTAGGCCCCACCTCCCAACACTGTTGCATTTGGGATTAAATTTCTAACACATGAACTTCGGGAGAAATATTCAAATAATAGCAGTATAACTTACAAGGTTTATAAAACAAAGGGCAAAGGAAAAGTTAAAAAAAAAATGAATGGGAAAGTTGTGGCAATTCCTTTGGGAATGAAACTGTGACTATTCTGAAGGAAATCTCTGATGTTAAGAGGTTAACTCCATGAGAGGAGCTATCACATATAAAGGGAAACAGAATTCCTGCAAAAGAGGTATGAATAACCCACATGCATCTGGGCTTGACTTGTGTGACTATTTTTCTCTCTCTCCCTTCGCCTCACAACCTTGCATCTTCCACAATGTATTGCAACACTCAATAGAATTCATCTTGCCACTCCCATTGCAACCAGGAACATGGCACCTGGAGCAGCTCTGGGCATGCAACCTGACACCTCTGAAACAGGAGGAGGGCTACCTCTTCTCTAAACTGCCAAACACGAACAAGGAAAAGGTCTAAATGTCGTTGAGTCCTCTTGCAAAAGGACAAAGAGCGGAGCTTCTCAGAATTTCCTACAGGGCATGCACGTAGTTAATTTAAACACATTCAAATTAACAGACTGTGTTGACTGAAGGGTGAATTTCTCTCTGTTTTTGGATAAAAACTAATTTCAATGTGGTGGTACCAGACAGCGAGCACATTCCTACAATGAAGTAAACAAATGTTATTGCCTTCACTTAGAGAGTCTTGCCCAATTAGGTTGATTATAATGATGACAGAGATGTATCCTGAATGCACAAGAAAGTAGTAATGCACAGATTTGTTATGTAATATTTATAGACTCTGTGGTAAAACTTCAGATGAATTAAAATATACAGTCTTGTATTTCCATGGATGAAGGCAATGGGATCCACATGTTTGCTAAAAGTAAAAGGCAGAGCCAACAAATTCCTTGACATTTACATTGATAAGACTTTCTCTGAGAAATTGTAAACTCCTGATGTAAACTGCTATTTTAAACAACAGAGAAGCAGCTTGTCTCTGTCACCTGTAAGTTTAACCCCAAATTACAATTTTGTCTTTGCTTGACTTTAGAAACAGTCTCTATCATTTTCTCTTAAATGATTTGACTTAGGAAGGCATGTACTTTATGAAAATAACACGTTAGATTATATTCAGTCTGATTATTTTATTAGTGTACCCAAAGTGTTATTGGTAAGCTGATTTACTCAGATATTGCCATGATGAAATATGGACTTTACCCTGTTTCTCTTTCTTTGTGTCGAGGTCATTAACAAAGAAAGCACAATGTTTAAGACCGCTACTTATTTTAACAATATAATCTATATCATGACTTGATGAGCAAGTACAACATAATAGGAGAGCAATGGTTTTGCACAGTAAAATGTTGGATAAAGAATTTAACCTCCTTGGGCCCCAGTTTCCTCATGTAAAATGATAGAGTTGTTCTATGTGATCTCATAGGTTTTTTCTGCCCTCAACCATCTGTGATCTCTGATTACTAACACATTGGTACTGTGTGTGGTAGCCAGGTTGGAAAGACCCAACCTAGAAAGGCCAAACTGTGATAAACACTTGATTCAGTGTGACAGTCATTTGTAGTTATTTGAAAACAAAAATAAGATACTCATCAAGAACAGGGATATAGTCAAGACTGAGGGAGGTATAAATTAAACAAAATGAAGAAAGACATATATATGTATATATATATGCACATATATACATATGAATATTTATTTAAAATAATATATATTCAATATTTATTTAAAATAAATATTGCAACTTCTTTTGTATAATATGTCTTAGGGGAGACAGTTAATTGTTTAGGAAAATACCTCAGTAGGCATAAAAACTGAAACTGCTTGTGGAACAGAAGAGTCAAGGGGGGCCTCCATTCCAAACCCATGCCTGTCCCTCTACACAATCTAAAATGCAAGAAAGTAACCAGCACCAAGCACCACTTTAATAGCATTTGGCTCAGTATCAAGCTCTCCTTTGCTGATGACTGTATTCATTGATTTGTTGTCTTACATTCATGCATTTCTAACCTGTCGCTACATCACTAACAGACTGTATGGTAACCATACAATGATCTTGGTATCAATACAATTTGTTTGATCATTTCTTTATTCATTCAATCACCATCTATAAATTGCCCAGTCACTGGGAATATAATGACGATTATATATAAACTGTATACTAATATGTTCAAAGTCTAGTACACTGGTTCTCAAATTTTAAATGCACACAAATTACTGGAGAACTTGATAAAACATGTATTTCTGGATACCTTCCCTAAGGATTTTGATTAAGCAGGGAGGGTAGGTGCCAAGACAAAATATATTTTTATCAGGCTTTTCAGGTGACTCTCCTACAGGTGATATGAAATTATCATTTTGAGAAATTCTGAACTAGTATATGTTCTCCCTTCTCCCTTACTGAAATCCACCAGCTTCCCAGGTTTCCAATCCTTTCCAAGGCTTACCTTCCATGCTATCTGCATTTATTCTGCCCAGGATCTTGCCAGCTCTGCCACTTGACTTGTGTGTACATCCCTTAAGCTGCCACAGACTGACCCCAAGCATTACCATAAAAAGACATGAAGAGTAAATACCATGTGGGTTTGTTATACACAGAGATGAAGTGGATTACAGAACTTTTTTAAAGATATATGCAACTAAACTTGTGACTCATCCCAGCAAACAGTAAAGTAGAGAAGTTTGGGTAGCAACCTGATGACTTGATCAGTGTCAGCAGTTTACCCATGTAAAATAAATCCTAATGTGTTTCAGACACATTTAAGACTTGAACAGGCTTTTACAAAAATACAAGCACGTCTAATTACTATCATTTTCTGTAGTCACTTTGCACATAAAAACACAGCTAGTGTTTGATTAGGGACCACTGATTCATGATGATATATATCATATAGATAACAGAGAGAAAATATAAACTGTATTATTTTAAAAAGCTATTATAACTAGATGTTTCATGAAACAAAAAGAAATTTTAAAAAGATATTTAATTAGCAAAGCTAGGCAAAGATGAGCTGATCAGGTTAAGCAGATTGATGGCAGGTTTTGAATTAAATAATGAAACTATTTAATCAACATATCCACAAGTCTGTATTGAGCACTTTTGCAGAGGATTCATGTGTGCCTGTATCTAAATAAACTATCACGTGGATAGGAAAGCACAGCTGGAAAATAAATCAGAAAAAATTCTGATATTTGGGTATTGTATTTGATTCATTCCTTTCCACAATTGTAAAACGCACATAGGAGTAAAATTTATGATTCCCATGCAATAGAAAAGCATAATCTTAAGTTAGGGAAATGATGGGACCAACTGCTGGTTTCTAAAATGTGGTGAGAATATGTATTTAAAGAGGACCCTATCAGGCCTTTATTCTATAAAAGAGCTAGACAAATAAATCTGAGGCATCTGAGGGTAATGGCATCTTGAGAGATAATGGATATTCAATCTGGGAGATGGGAAGGAGATAAAACCTTGGCTGGGGTATGCTAAAAAAAAAAACTTAGACTGGCTGTTAAACTGCTGGATAGACTAGTCCCTATAAATTTTCAAAAGAGTGCCCTGGGTTTTGTCCAGGAGGCTATTGTCAATGAGATACACACTGCTAAAACTCTCCACAGTCCTTCAGAAATTTTAGGAAAGGTTCATACAACACCCACCTCATCCCTGGGGCCAATTACCAGTAGTTCTTGGCAAAACACAATCTTTAATAATCTTAGAGACAACCCATGAAAAAGAGGAAAAAATATTCCATTTTAATTCAATAATTAGGTAGATTCCTAATCTTGTCTACTAGCAAATATTTACCAAATGTTGTCAGAAAAATTAGTTGTAACCTCTATTAGCATTTTTATTTATTTGTAGTTGTTTTGGGAAGCCAAGAACTGAACCCATATATAATGGCGAACTTAATCAAGAAATGTATGTGTTCTGACTGCTCCACCAACTGGCCATTTCCTCGTCTATCTCCCTCTCATCAGGCCTCCCTATTCTCTGAGACACAACATTATTAAAATTAGGTTAATCAATAATACTACAATATCCTGTAAATGTTCAGGTGAAAGAAAGAGTTGCATGCCTCTCAGTGTAAATTAAAAGCTAGAAATGGATAAGCTTAGTGAGGAAGACATGTGAAAAGCGAGGCCTCTCGCACCAAATAGCCAAGTTGTAAATACAAAGGAAAAGTTAGTGAAAGAAATTAAAGTTAGTATTTGAGTACACACATGATGAGAAAGCAAAACAGCCTTATTGCTGATATGAAGAATGTTTTAGTGGTCTGGATAAAAGATCAAACCAGCCATAACCCTCCTTTAAGCAAAAGCCTAATTCAGAACAAGGCCCTAATTGTCTGCCATTCTATGAAGGCTGAGAGAGGTGAGGAAGCTGAAGAAGAAAACTTGGAAACTAGCAGAGGTTGAGTTTGTGAGGTCTCTGTGACATAGGAGTTATAGAAATAAGCGGTTTCCATACCATAAAAGTCCAAGGTGAAGCAGCAAGTGCTGATGTAGAAGCTCTAAAAAGTTATCTAGAAAATCTAAGATCATTCACAAATGTGGCTACACTAAACAATAGCTTTTCAGAGTAGACACAACACCCTTATATTGGAAAAAGATGTCTTCTAGGACTTTCATAGCTTGAGAAGACAAGTCAATGACTGTCGTCAAAGCTTCAAAGAACAGGCTGATTTTCTTGTTAGGGGTTAATGCATCTAATGACTTTAAGTTGAAGCCAATGCTCATTTACCACTTCAAAAGTTCCAGGGCTATTAAGAATTGTGCTAAATCTACTCTACCTGTGTTCTATAAATTCAACAACAAAGCCTGGATGCATATTTGTTTACAGCATGGTGTACTGAATATTTTAAGCACACAGTTGTGACCTAGTGATTAGAAAAAAATGTTTCTTTTAAAATATTATTACTCGTTGACAATCCATCTGGTTACCCAAGAGCTCTGATATCAATATACAAGGAGATTAATGTTGTTTTCATGCCTGCTAACATAACATTTATTCTACAGCCCATGGATCAAGGAATAATGTTAACTTTCAAGTCATTAGCTAAGGAATACACTTCATAAGGCTAAAGCTGCCACAGATACTGATTCCTGTGATGGATTTGGTCCAAGTAAATTGAAAACCTTCTGGAAAGGGTTCACCATTCTAGATGCCAATATGGACATTCATGATTCATGGGAGGAGGTCAAAATATCAACATTAATAGGAGTTTGGAAGAAGTTGATTCCAGCCCTCATGGATCACTTTGAGGGGTTCAAGATTTCAGTGGAGGAAGTCACTGGCAATGTGGTAGAAATAGCAAGAGAACTAGAATTAGACATGGAGCCTGAAGATGCAACTGAATTGCTGCAATCTTATGATGAAACATTAATCATGAGAATTCACTTTTCATGGATAAGCAAAGTGGTTTTTTGAGATGGACACTACTTCAGGTGAAGATTCTGTGAACATTGTTGAAATGATAAGAAAGGATTTAGAATATTATATAAACTTGATAAAGCAGTGGCAGGGTTTGAGAGGATTAACTCTAGTTTTGAAAAATGTTCTGCTGTGGATAAAATGCTAACAAATAGCATCACATGCTACAGAAAAATCTTAGGTGAAAGAAAAAGTCCATAGATGCAGCAAACTTTATTGTTGTCTTATTTTAAGAAAATTCTATAGTCATGCTAACCTTCAGTAAACACCATCTTGATTGGTCAGCAATCATCAACATTGAGATAAGACCCTCTACCAACCAAAAGATTATGACTTGCTGAAGGGTCATGTAATGATGGCCCTCTTAAAAGGGCCATGTAATGATGTTTTAGCAATGAAATATTTTTAAATTAAGGTATATACATTTTTAGATACAATGCTATTGAACACTTATTAGACTCCAGTATAGTGTAAACATAACTTTTATGTGCATTGAGAAACTGAAAACATTATGTGACTCACT
This sequence comes from Macaca fascicularis, assembly GCF_037993035.2. Taxonomy (NCBI): domain Eukaryota; kingdom Metazoa; phylum Chordata; class Mammalia; order Primates; family Cercopithecidae; genus Macaca; species Macaca fascicularis. The sequence goes on from NC_088386.1 coordinate 117,009,273, forward strand.
TTGTTGCAATATTTGCTTTATTGCAGTGACCTGGAACTCACCCTCAATATCTTCAAGTTATGCCTGTATTTCTTATTCTCTTGATTATGGAATGGTCTTGTGACTTGCTTTGTCTCAAAAGAATATGGTTGAAGTGACAGCATGATGACCTTATGCCTTATGATATCCTGCAGACTTCCCTTCTTCCTCTTGGATTCCTGACTGCTGTTAGATTAAGTCATAGTCAGTGCTTAAGAAAGGAGAAACAAAATCAAGGAGATCTCAACTGCCCCAGCCAATATCTTCCTAGATAGGTCTACAGGAAGGTGACCTGCAGAGATATGAGAGAGTCCAGTCAAGATCAGCAGATACTCTAGCTGACTTGTAGCCCATCACGAATACATAAGCAACCCTAGTGTATTAGCACATTCTCACACTGCTATGAAGAAATACCTGAGACTGGGTAATTTATAAAGGAAAGAGGTTTAATTGACTCACAGTTCTGCATGGTTGGAAGGGCCTCAGGAAACGTAAAAGCATAGCAGAAGGGGAATCAAACGTGTCCTTCTTCACATTGCAAAAGGAAGGAGAAGTGCAGAATGTAGGGCAGAAAAGCCCCTTATAAAACCATCAGAGCTCATGAGAACTCACTCACTTGAATGGCATAGGGGAACCACTCCAATGATCTAATCACCTCCCATAAGTTCCTTCCCCTCTTCCCCAACAGGTGGGGATTACAATTTAGATCACAATTCACGATGAGATTTGTGTGGGGAAACAGAGCCAGACAACATCAGTCTGCCCCTGGTCGCTCCCAAATCTCATCTTTCTCACATTTGAGAGCACAATTATGCCTTCCCGACGTTCCACAGAGTCTTAACTCATTTCAGCATTAACCCAGAAATCCAAGTCCATAGCCTCATCTGAGATGAGGCAATTCCCTTCCACCTATTACCCTGTAAAATCAAAAGCAAGTTAGTTACTTCCAAGATACAATGGGAGCACAGGCATTGGATAAATGCACCCATTTCAAATGAGAGAAATTGGCCCAAAAAGGAGGGCTACACTCCCCATTCAAGTCTGAAATCCAACAGGGCAGTTATTAAAACTTAAAGTTCCAAAATGATCTCCTTTGACTCCATATTTCACATCTAGGTCATGCTGATGCAAGGAGTGGGCTCTCTTGGCCTTGGGCAGCTCTGCCCCTATGGCTTTGCAGGGGACAGCCTCCCTCCCAGCTTCCTTTGCAGGCTGGTGTTGAGTGTCTATGGCTTTTCCGGGTGCATGACGCAAGCTATTGGTGGATCTACCACTCTGGGGCCTAGAGGAGAGTGGCCCCCTTCTTAAAGCTCCACTAGGCAGTGTCCCAGTGGAGACTCTGTGTCGGACCTCCAACCCTACACTTCCCTTCCACACTGCCCTAGCAGAGGTTCAGCATGAGGGCTCTGTCCCACATCAGACTTCTGCCTGGACATCTAGGCATTTCCATACATCCTCTGAAATCTAGGTGGAGGTTTCCAAACCTCAATTTTTGTCTTCTGCATACCTGCAAGACCACATGGAGGCTGCCAAGGCTTGCATGCTCTGAAGCAATGGCCTGAGCTGTATCTTGGCCCCTTTTAGCCATGACTGGAGTGGCTGGGACAGAGGGCACCAAGTACCAAAGATGCATACAGCAGGGGGACCCTGGACCTGGCCCAGGGAACCATTTTTCCCTCCTAGAACTCTGGACCTATGATGGGAGGGGCACAAAGATATCTGACATGCCCTGGAGATATTTTTCCCATTGTCTTGGCTATTAACATTTAGCTCCTTGTTACTCATGTACAGTTTTGCAGCAATTTCTCCCCAGAAAATGGGTTTTTCTTTTCTACTGCATCATAAAAAGACAAATTTTCCAAAATTTATGCTCTGTCACCTCTTGAGTGCTTTGCTGCTTAGATATTTCTTCTGCCAGATACCCTAAATAATCTCTTTCAAGTTCAAAATTCCACAGATCTCCAGGGTAGGGACAAAAAACTGCCAGTCTCTTTGCTAACACACAGCCAGAGTTACCTTTATTCCAGTTCCCAACAAGTTTCTAATCTACATCTGAGACCACCTCAGCCTGGACTACATTGTCCATATCACTATCAACATTTTGGTCAAAGCCATTCAACAAGTCTCTAGGAAGTTCCAAACTTTCCCACATCTTTCTATCTTCTTCTGGGTCCTCCAAACGGTTCCAACCTCTGCCTGTTACCCAGTTCCAAAGTTGCTTCCATATTTTCAGGTATCCCTATAGCAGCACCCAATTCTTTGTGGTACCAATTTACTGTATTAGTCTATTCTCATGCAGCTACAAAGAAATACCTGAGACTGGGTAATTTATAAAGGAAAGAAGTTTAACTGACTCACAGTTCCGCAGGATTGGAAAGACCTCAGGAAACTTACAATCTGGTGGAAGGGGAGTCAAACATGTCCTTCTTCACATGACAGCAGGAGAAAGAAGTGCAGAGCAAAGTGGGGAAAATCCCCTTATAAAACCATCAGATTTGATGAGAACTTATTTACTATCATGAGAACAGCATAGGGGAACCACCCCCATGATTTAGTCACCTCCCATGAGTCCCCTCCTCCAACACATGGGTATTACAATTCAGATTACAATTCAAGACAAGATTTGGGTGGGGACACAGAGCCAGACCATATCACCTAGTCTACTCTAAAAGAATCACCCAGCAGACTCAAAAACTCATAAGCAGTGATAAACATTTGTGTTATGCCATAAAGTTTTAGGTATTTTGTTAGGCAAGAGCTCATTGATATTGTCGTTTATATTAAAAAATCAGGAAGTGAATGGAAGGAAACAAAGATATGATTTTCTCTTTTCAACAGGAAAAAATTTCTATGTTGTGTTTTCAGACTACCTATTATATTTGATGAGGGCCAATGCTTATGTTCTGTTAGCTTTGGATATAAGAAATAACCATGACAAAGATGACAATAGCATTGAGAAATGACAAGCTAAAAATTCCAAAGAAATGTGGGTGGAGCTTATGCAGATGGGAGAAACTTTTGTATGCCTAGTCATATTTTGTAAAAGGATTTTCGAAAGTGTACCATACATTCGGGCTATGCATCTCATTATGCTATACATTTCATTAGGCTATAGGCTTCATTAGACACTTGAATCAAGAATCTCATTACATACTCCAGACACACATCTCATTATGCCATGCATCTCATTAAGCTCCCAGCTAGGAACAGATGTAAAATAGACAAATTTTAGCAAGGCTTTGATTCCAGCCCACATGGCATTCTCATCAACAACCGAGCAAGGGTGGACCAACAATTGGCTGATTTTTGAATGACACTTGACAAAGAGGAATGAGCTCAATCAGGCACTATTAAATAACAGGAGAAAAAAATAACTTGGTGTTACATTCCACTTGGCTGTCCACTCTAGGAATGTGTTTCTACTGTCAATCAGGAATCATCTATCAGTAAAAAGCCAGAGATGGGGTAGAAGAGGGCATGTGTCTGTAACACTGCAATCATCTGTCATGAGGCAGGCACTCAACAAAGGGTAACATCAATGTCACCTTGGGTTTGGCTTCAACACAATTGTATCTGTTCTGTGTCCCTAGCTGTAATTCATTGTTTGGCATCTTCAAGGATAGGTTCCCTGATGACGTTCCTGGTTAAGTAGTACTTTGGTCACAAATGATAAAAACCTAACTGACTAATTTAAGACTAGCATGTACTGAGGAGCCCAGAGGGGTGGCAGATTTCAAACCCGACTTTATGCAAAGGCTGAGACATCAGTAAGACACCAGTAAGATACATGTCTCCCTATCTTTCAGTTCTCCTTTGCTTTGTGTTGGCTTCATTCTTATGCATGTTTTCCCCATGAGATGGTTTCAGGAGGCTGCAAGCTTCCATCATCCTCACAGATATCAGTTCCAGTGAAAGATAGTGTCTTCTAGGAAGAGATAATCAAATCCTAGGGGATGACTCTCACTGGCCAATTGTGGGTAAAATGATTGTTCAGCCACCAATCTCTGTGTCACAGGAATGGAGTAACCTGAGTTACCAGCTTTACGTTGTATGCCCTCCCTAAATGTAGTCATGAATTAACACTGAAAGGAGGGCTGGACAAACAAGAGAATGTTTAGTAGACAAAAAGAGAGTTGGTCATACAGAAAATGTTCAGTATACAAAAATACCACATCTATGCCTGCTCCATCCTGAGAATACTCAGGTCTGGTGCAATACATGTGCAGTCTGAGAACTTGTGAATTCTTTCCTTGGTCACCAAGAAAATATTTGTTACTAATATTCAAATAAGTGATGTATTTTAAGCGATTAGCGGGGTAGATAAGTGCCATGGATGTTTCTGGGGCTCTTGTGATGACACCAAATGTAAATATGGTCATTCTGTGGAAACTAGGCTAGACAGTAAACCACCAAGAGATAGTATAATTTCCATGTGCCGGCAAGTATTTTATTTTGAAAGGCTAAAATATTTCATCTTACCACTGGCTTATGCTTGAATGTCTTTAGAAAGGGTTAAATTAGGGAACATAAAAAACACAAAAAAAACAGAGGAAAGATAGTTGATTTAATTTCACATGCAGGTGCAATTGTTAAGTTGAATGCCTTCTTGAGAGTAAGTTTGGGTAGAAAAAGTAAAGGAAAGTCCTCAAGAATTTCAGATATTTAATGGTAAAGGTAGAAGGGCAGGTAAGAAGATGTGGAATAAAATGGAAGAAAAGAAGTGTGGAGAAGGTCAGACAGAACTGAAGGCAAAATTCCTCAACTTTATGGTTTGCTTAGGGCTGTCCCCAGGTAGCACTCTGCAACTCTGAATAAATAAAAATTTTCTCTAATCCGAAAGGATAGTAGTTTTGTTAGATAGGACTATAAAATGATGTCCAACCAGAACCAGTTATTAAATATTTTCACTGGACTTTTCTAGACAGTATAAGTCTGAAAAGAGTGGGTATCAATACAGTCTTGACCTTCTGGGTCCTTGTGAAGCTCTTTGCCTGTGAAAGTATTACAGTTTAAACATTCCCTCCACATTCCTTTGACATGAAGTGCTGTATCTCTGATTGCCCAGAGTAGACAAAGCGGTTTCCTTTTCTAGCTTAGTGGGGTTTTTTTCTTTTCTTTAAAAGATCATTTAGCAGGAAGATGTTAAAGCAGAAGAGAGGTTGGAGTAACTGTTATGGGTCAAATTCTAACTTCATGTCATCATGGGTTCCCTCTGGTACCAAGTTTCACTGAAAACAAAGGCATGAACTACTTCTAATCTTCAGTTGATTTTTTTTACCTTAAGAACATCCTAGAATAGAGGAATTCAATACATTCATGGCCATAGAAGCAGCAAACTTCTCACATACTTAAAAAAAAAAAACTCTCATCAAGTCTTATTTATTAATAAATAATAAGCACAAGGACTAATGAAGTACAAATGATAAAAATTTTTAAATGATCGTTCTTTTCCTTTTGTTTGGTATGATTTGTCTTTGAGCTTTATTGGTTTTACTCTTTCAATTAAAATGCTTGGGTTCTCATCACACCATTCCTGAATGCAAATATCAGTTGGTTTAGTATTTAGCTTCCTAGCTCTTTCTTGGCTCTTGGAAACATACCCTTATTCTCTGGTCCATTCTTCACCTACAGATGATTAAGAAAGAGAATTTTTATGTAGTTAAAAAATAGGACACATGTTCCTTATAGATATTTTACTACAGATTCAGAATCAGAAGCAAGCTATTCTCCCATCTTTGTCTTATAAGTGCAATTTTGAAAACACAGACTGAGTTGTAATTACAGGATTAAGGATAAAAGTCAATTTGTTTGCCTGTGAGATTTGTTCCCCAAATTGTCCTGAATACAAGGACATAAAATCCTGAAAGTCTATGCATGGCATATCACCTCCTTACTTCCAAGTTTCTGGACAATTGGGTAGATGGGCTTTGCAACGGATGTTCATGAGAGTAACAAGACAGCCCACGACTCCATTTCCAAATAAGGCATAGGAGATGATTCTTTTGTTTTTTTCCTGCCATCTTTATGCAGGAAAAAAGAGTAAAGGAAAAAATTAATGATTATGTAGCCAGTAAATTTCAAGGCAATAGTGAGAGATGAAAGGGTCTTATCTGATTGTTCATCTCATGCCTTTTAGGAGAACCTATTAGCTTGGAACACAGTCACCTGCTGGTATATGTGGCACATACACATACACACAAATATAATAGAGACTCTCTGGGTTTGGAGTCCTGGACCTATGCAATATCTTTGCTCTTCAAAACAGTCCCAGGATGGCAGTCTCCTGTCTCCATTTTGTTGTGAAGCCCTTGGATTTTATATTATACAAACTATAAATAAAATTTAGACAATGAAAGCTAAAAGGATTTCTTCACTTGGTTAAGGTGGAAGCATATGTAGGCATTTAAAAAAAAAAAAAGGCATTCTGACCTTTGGGTGAACAGTAGAACTTAAAATGCTATTGTTAGAATGTGGCATGGGGAAAGCATGATTTAAATGTAAATCTTTTATCTCGAAAGCCATAAAAGACTATGCCTTGGAGGTCTGAGAAAATACAAGCTCTAATGTGAAGCATGTAAAAAAAATTAAAACATTTAGCACAGCACCAAATCTGCTTTTCTGAACCGCATTTTTGCTCACAAGATACTTAGAGTAGATGGCATTTTATTTATGTTTAAAATGAGCTGTTCTTTAACTGTTTAGTCTCTGGTTCCTTGGCCTGGTTCTAGAACTCAGGACATCAGTGTACCCTGAGAATGCCATCTTTCTCCTCCTCTTAACCTCCAAGCTCCTGATGTGCCTTTTAGCCTGTCCCATGAATGTCCCCATGGGTGGACCTGCCCCCTGAAAACTGTCCAGTCTGTCTCTCACCTCCGGGAGCTGCAGAGATAGCCAGGAAGGACGGTGTCAATGTTGAAGGTCATATCTCTATTTTCAAATGCCTTGACTTGCCCTATACCTTTGAGAGAAAACAAATAAGATCCTGCAAATATTTGGACCAAGGCTTCGGTAGGACTGGGCTTATGACAGGTTTTGTATATGGGCCACAGATTGGACACAGTTGGAACTGAGGCTCTTGCCCAGATCTCACTCACTATTTTCCATATGGCTTTGTTGGTGCTGATCATACCTTTTCCAGGACCAAATGCGCCCTCCCCTTTAGGAGCATCCTGCCGGTTCCTCATGTTTTCACCACCTGCTGGCTTTTCTAGGCTTGGCACCAGTTTCCCACACTTTTCTCCCTGCTACCACGTGTGGACCAGGCAGAAGTCTTTTCTCCCTGCTCCTAAAAGAAACCAAGGTCTTATGCAGCTCTGAGTCTGATATTTGTTTCCCTTGGGGTCAAGTCCTCCGGGAGCTCTTTGATTTAAAAATCCTGTCTTTTGCATTCCCTACATGGGCATGTAACACTTATTAAGTTTGTTTAGTGAATGAATGAATGAATGAATGAATGAATGAATGAATTTCCCATGCTTTTGAATTTTAGATGTATTTCTTTAACCCTTTACATAACCTGAAGTAGGCATAAACTTTCAAATCATTTCCTGCTTCCTCTGCCTGGAATCCTCTTCTGTCCTACACCACCTTCTAATCACTGCCACATCCCAGATTAGAAGTGGTTCCCTCTTGTAAACTCCTACCACACCAGTGTGTTCCCTCTTAGCCCTAGTTCAATTTATTAAATGATGATGTCTGCAATTTAACGTGGGTTGTTCTCTCACCTGTACAGTAAGCCCATGAGAACTAAAGATCATATCATATTCTTCACTGTATTTACACCACAAAAACAATGCTTGATGTATAAAAGATATTATTTTATTAGATGAAAAATGAAGAACAAATCATTGATTTTCAAGGTGCATATATGTTTGATTGTTTCCTAGTTTGCCTAATATATCTTTAGTTATTCCTTCAAAATCTTTTGAAAGTTTTCCCCAAATCTCTGCCACTGGCTCTGACTGTCTTTCTCTGCTCAGAGTTCTTTGCACTTCAAGTTCTAACCCTTTATTTGGTTGCTATGCCCTGGCTTTCACACAAATAGATTCCAGGCAACCTCAATATATTCCCCACGTATATTCTTGTCCACTCATAAAATTTTCTCCTGAATTCTATCTTCATGAAAATGAAACATAGCCCAGAAGGTTTTTTTGTTATTCCTAAGTATATACAATAACATACATGCCAATTAGTTATCACTTTATGTTTAAGACAATTAACCCTTTGAGGTAGCCATTGCTATCTATTGGGTAGTTAAGGAAAGTGAGGTTCCCTAATACGCAACAGAGCAGCCACTGATTCCCTCCACACTGTACCAAGGATGCTTAGGTCCAGTCATGGATGACCAGCCAAGGATGCCTAGGTCAGATGGCTACCACTTTCGGCAATTTGTACCAACGGCCATAAAAATGTCTATGTCTAATTACCCAATAATTCTCCTTTCAGGAATCTAGCCTAGGAAGATCATCATAAACTGAAAAAAAATTTCACACATGAAAATTCTCCACTGTGCTAGATTAGGTCCCAGGCAACACTATTCACAATAGTGAAAAACATGGAATCAACCTAAATGTTTGTAAATGGTAGACTGGATAAAGGAAATGTGGTACATATATACCGTGGAATACTATGCAGCCATTTAAAAGAACAAGATCATATTTTCTGGAGGAATAGATGGAGTTGGAGGCCCTTATCCTTAGCAAACTTAGGAATGGGAAATTAAATACTGCGATGATGAGAACCAATGGGCACAAAGAGGGGGAACAACAGGCACTGGAGCCTATCAAAGAGTGGAGGATGAGAGGAGGGAGAGGATGAGAAAAAAATAATTAATGGGTACTAGGCTTAGTACCGGGGTGACAAAGTAATCTGTGTAACAAACCCCTATGACACAAGTTTACCTATATAACAAACCTGCATATGTACCCCTGAACTTAAAATAAAAGTTAAAGATAAAATTTTAAAATAACAGAAAAAAGAATTTGGAAATAAACTAGAGATTAAATAAAGATATTATAGTAATATTAAATTTCCAAATGTTGAAAACTGGTGTTATGTAAGAGAAAATTCTTGCTTTTAGGACATATGCACTTAAGTGTTAAAGAGTAAAGGGACAATTTACTCTCAAATAGTTTAGGGAAAAAAAGTCATGTGCATGTGTGCGTGCGCGCGCGCGAGTGTGTGTATGCATGACAGAGAGAAAGAAAAAGAGAGAAAAAGAGGATAATAAAGCAAATGAGTAAAAGTATAAATGATTTGTAAATTTTAGTAAAAGTTATATGGAAGTTTCCTGTAATAAACTCGCAATTTTTCTGTAAGCTTGAAATTATAGCAAAATTAAAAGTAACAAAACATGCCCTTTGCTTTGTTATTTATAAAAGTGGGAGTAAAATGAAAACAACTCATGTTAAAAATAGAAGAAAGGGTAATTAAATGATGATATATCCACATGATGGAAAATAAAGAAGCCATTAAAATTGTTTACAAAAATAATTATTAAGGAAATGGAAGGATGCTTAATTTATAGCATAAAAAGAGTTGAATAAAAATGGCAAATATGCAATGGTGGTGATTCGAAAACAATAGAAATTGTTGATGGAATTATGGGTGAGTTTTATTTATCGCTGTTTTGTTTTTATTACTTTTCCTTATTTTTGCATATATAAAATACTAAGAATGTATTAACTATATATAAAATTTTCAATTTTTAGTCTTTTTTTCTGATTATTTGTTAAATAATAAAAAATAATTGTGGGCCAGGCACGGTGGCTCACACCTGTAATCCCAGCACTTTGGGAAGCCAAGGCGGGTGAATCACCTGAGGTCAGGAGTTCGAGACCAGCCTGGCCAACATGGTGAAACTCTGTCTCTACTAAAAAAACAAAAAATATCTGGGCATGGTGGCATAAGCCTGTAATCCCAGCTACTAGGGAGGCTGAGGCAGAAGAATCCCTTGAACCTGGGAGGCAGAGGTTGCAGTGAGCCGAGATCGTGCCACTGCACTCCAGTCTGGTGACAGAGTGAGACTCCATCTCAAATAATAATAATGATAATAATAATAATAATTGTGCACCTTGTCCCATGAAATATTTCTCTAGAAGGGTGAGATCAGGGCCCAATGATGTAATACAATCCTATGTCAGGATGTGTCAGTCAGCTTTTCAGTTGCCTTTCCATGCCCATGCTTTCCACTCTCATTGTAAACTTCCAGTGTGGGAAAGCACCATTTTGCTATCATGTTCTAATAGCTCAGAGTTGAATGCAGGAAGCTGCTTCTTGATAATGGAGATGTTTTCCTTTCTGAGCCCTTGGCAGCATATTGAACATGGAGGCTTGGGGGACAGGAAAATCTGAGTTTGAAAACTGACTCTTAACTAACCCTATGACCTTGAGGAAATTTCTAAAACTCTCCAAGCTTCAGTTTTCTCACCCCTAAGATTGGAATGTTAGCACTTACCTTGTAGTGTAGCTGTAAACATTAAATGGCAACATACAGGTCTGAGTGGTGCCCAGAGCCCCTCTAACCTGTTAGAGATGGGTGTCGCTGTTGTCATCATCTTGATTTTGTACACCCTGAGATGCCAACAGGAAATGCACTTATAATTCCCTCTAACTGATGAGGAAGAAATTAAAGCCTCAAGGTCTGCACACACATCCTATGTTTTGATTCTTAGTTTTTGGTCATTAAAGAGAGCACAAAGGAGGGCAAATTCGAATTATCATATTCGTAACTTTGCTGTTTCAAGAAATCATATTCTTTCTTGAAATTCAAAACCACTCACCTAACTCTACAGGAAGAGTGCTTCTATGCCTTTCGGATAAGTCAGGCCATAAAAAAAAATCCACAAGACTAACAAAGGTCTCTCTTTATTTCCAGTAATGCTGCTCATAGAGGAGTTACTTACTGACAGTCTCCTCCTTTCATACTTCCAAGTTTTCATGGCACACAATTGCTTTCTCCAGAAGATGACACTTGAGTCTACCAAGTTTCCCGACCAAAGCAGCACATCCCTCCTGCTGAATAAACTGAGACGTGGCAGACAGGGGCCACAGACTAGTGAGCAGAGTCTGAAGACCCCTTCTTCAACACCCCACCCCAGCCAGCAGCATCGTGCTGCGTCTCCTCCAGGGTCACCTGGGTGAGACTGAAAGAATCTGGAAAAGGTAAGAATTTAAAGACCAAATATGTAAACATTGCAAGCCCTTTGACTTATTTTCATTTCTCTCTGCAAAAGAGTACAATCAATTCGTAACGTTTCTTAAAGAAATAGTGTAACCGTTTGGCTTGTAGAAAAGCACGAGAAATATTTAGGTTCCTAAGGAAGATGAGGTCCCTTCTTAGTTCTTTGTTTTTTTGTTTTTGTTCTTGTTTTTTTTTTTACTCTGTCACCCAGGCTGGAGTACAGTGGCATGATCTTGGCTCACTGCAACTTCCGCCTCCTGGATTCAAGCAATTCTCCTGCCCCAGCCTCCCAAATAGCTGGGATTACAGGAACACACCACCACACCCAGCTAATTTTTATATTTTTAGTATAGACGGGGTTTCACCACGTTGGCCAGGTTGGTCTCGAACTCCTTACCTCAGGTGATTCGCCTGCCTCGGCCTCCCAAAGTGCTGGGATTACAGGTGTGAGCCACCGTGCCCAGCCCTAGTTTTTGTTGTTGTTGTTTTTTGTTTGAGGCAGAGTCTCACTCTGTCACCCAGGCTAGAGTGCACTGGGGCAATCTCGGCTCACTGCAACCTCTGCCTCTTAGGTTCAAGCGATTCTCGTGTCTCAGTCTGCCAAGTAGCTGGGATTTCAGGCACCCAACACCATGCCCAGCTAATTTTTTCTAAAGACAAGTTTTCACCATGTTGGGCAGGCTGGTCTCAAACTCCTGACCTCAAGTGATCCACCTGCCTCAGCCTCCTAAAGTGCTGGGATTACAGGCGGGAGCCACCATGCCCAGCCCCTTAGTTTTGAATGATTGCCATCTACTGATAAGAAACCATCTTTTGTAAAATGTCCATGAAATAGAATACCCTAGCGCAGATTCATCCAAAATTGTGTCTGGAAATTAAATCATTCAGTGATGGAAGCAGAGTGGCCGAATAGCACCAGTGGTCAGGACTGTGATAAGAATGGGGTTCCTGAGTACAGATCATAATCCCAGCTTCCAGGGCCTTTCTGCCTCACCAGAAACTGTTTTTCCTGGCGTCTCAGGTTCACTCTGCAAGTTACTAGTTCCTGTCCGCTCACAGATCAGCTGACAGTCTATAAATTCCCCATAAATATTAGCTAACAATAATGATGTGCTCTGCTTCTCCCGAAGGGCATTTGCATCTAAGAATAAATAAACTTTCATGATCCAAGAAAATGAAGCTGTAATGATAGAATAATCAGCACTGAGTCTGAGATTTAATATTATGTTTATTCATTCCACAAACTTTATTCTAGGTATTTACATAGGCTCCAAATCTCAAAGAACTATAGCATAGTGAGAGAAAGCTTATGCTCTAGTCAGAAAGTATTTTACCTAGTGATAAAATATCCTATAACCATCTTTAGTACAGATATTTGCAGGGTTACACAGAAGACGGCACCTGAGATGGGGAGATCAGCAATGCTTAAGGGTTGTCAACCGGGTGTGGTGACTCACACCTGTAATTCCAGCACTTTGAGAGGACGAGGTGGGTGGATCACCTGAGGTCAGGAGTTCAAGACCAGCTTGACCAATACATGAAACCTCGTCTCTACTAAAAACACAAAAATTAGCAGGGCATGGTGGCATGTACCTGTGGTCCCAGCTACTTGGGAGGCTGAGACAGGAGAATTGCTTGAACCCAGGAAGTGGAGGTTTCAGTGAGCCAAGATCGTGCCACTGCACTCCAGCCTGGGCTACAGAGGGAGACTCAGTCTCAAAAAAAAAAGAAGAGTTATCACAGGGCACTGTCACGTAGGGAACATTGTCAATTACACATCTCTGTGAGCATTCTTAGGGGCCTGCATCAGGGGTCATGTTCATTTTACCAGTGATTATACAGAAGCACAGAGCGGGTTATTGGCTTAGCCAAAGCAAAACAACCAGTCATGACGGAGCCACTGTTGACACAAATCCATGCCGCTTCTAACTACTCAGTTAGGGCCCATTTTCCCGGACATATTGTGTGTTCAGCCCACCCTCTTCTAAACTCTGATAAGTGTATATACACTCATGATAGGATTCAGACTTCTTAGGAACAGGAACCATCAGTTTGGTTTAAGTGACTCAAAAGTTTTAGGACAAATCTAAATAGAATAATTGTAATATAGACTAAGGCTTCTTTTATTTTTCTTCTGGAAAACAATGGGAAGTGGTAGTCAAACTGCATAGTTTAACTCCAACCCAACCCTTGTTCTGGAAAAAAAAAGAAAATAAACAAACAAAAAAAAACCCTGACTTACTGGAGAATAAGTGATATATTAGTCATACTTATAAATATAAATCAAAATGAAAATAAAAATATTTTTATTATTTCTATTTTAAAGAAAAAATTAGGTGAGGTGTAATTTTACCAAAACTCATGAAGCAAGATCATGATGATATCTTCATTCTTTAAATTCTGCAAGAGTCCATTTATTTAGTCCTTTAACAAATGCTTGAAGCCTACTGTGTCCAGGTAGAGGCACAGGCCACCAGGGTTAGAAAGATTCATGCCATAAAGTTCTAGGGTTCGAATAACTCAAACCCCGATGGCAGAGCTTCCAGGGAAAAGTAAAACTCAAATTCAGTTCAGTTAGTTAAGTTCTGTCAGGGAACATGCTGGTGAGTAGTCACCTGATCTAGACCTGGACGCATGGATAAAAGTGAACCACCTAGGCAAGGAGGTGAAGCTGACACATGTGTAGCAGGTAGCCAGATGCAGAGACAGCAAAGAGCTGCTGGGCACAGGAGCTGCAAACAATTAAGGGGAGGCATTAGGAGGGACAAAGCAGGATGGGAAACTGAGGCCAGTAACAAAAAGTTGCAGCATCTGAACTTTGTGTTGAGATCCACGGGGAGCCACTGAAAAGCTGAAAAGAGACATGCAGCATATTGGATGTTCAGGGTTTTTGTTTTGTTTTTTGGGACAGACTCTCCCTCTGTCACCCACGCTGAAGTGCAGTGGTGCTATCTTAGCTCACTGTAACCTCTGCTTCCCAGATTCAAGTGATTCTCTTTCCTCAGCCTCACAAGAAGCTCTGGGATTACAGGGGACCACCACCATTCCCAACTAATTTTTTGTATTTTTAGTAGAGACAGGGTTTCACCATGTTGACCAGGCTGGTCTCAAACTCCTGGCCTCAAGTGATCTGCCCACCTCGGCCTCCCAAAGTGCTGGGATTAAAGGTGTGAGCCACCGTGCCTGGCCCAGATGTTCACTTTAGACAGATGACACAGCAGAGTTAGGGAGGACAACAAACAATGACACAGCTGATTGTAGTGGGAAGAGTTACCACACTCCCTTCTGTGGGTAGAAACTGCAAGAGAAAAAGAGACAGTTCTACCTAGATAGAATCAGACCCTGCTATTAAGAAAATTGGTATGACTCAACCTAGATTGAACTAAAATTTACCTTCCCATTGTTGCACAATTTAAAAAGTATTTCAAGTGAGAAAATACTGTGCGAACAAGATTGCTGCGAGATTGTTTTTAAAGAACAAACTCTTTTCCTGGTTTTGTTGAACAAATAGAGTATTCATTTATGTATCAAAAATGTCCTTGGATAATTACAAATGAGTATTATTTATTCATTAAAGCAGACTTGACAGTTCAGTGATCTTAAAACTATAAAAGTGCATTTTTTTAAAAAAATAAAAAAGAACATTTCAGTAATTTGGACTGGCTTCTCTCCAATTTGAGGATTTACTCTATCAGCTTTAACTGATTTATTCACAACATTAGCAAGCAATTTTGGAATTGTGTAATCAAAATCTAAATAGATCTTAATAGCCCCAAAGAATTAATATGCCTGCTACAATGTGAGCAATTTATTCCTTTCACACCAGTAGATTATGGTTCAATGATTGTGAAATTCCAGATTATTTGTAGGAAAAACATTATATGAACAAAGTCATCTTTTAGATTTGTCTTTTTTGTTGGATTTTGTTTATCTTTGTTGGGTCTCCTCCATCGATAGTAAGACATTCATTTTTCAAATATTGGGCATGACTATGTACCAGACACTGCCATTCATTGCAGGGACCTGGATGTGGAGGGCTTGGCTTCTGCTTTTAAAGGAATCACCATCTGGTGAGGGATACCAGGATATAAACAAACCACTATTGAATGATGCAATCAGTCCCTTAATAGGAGCTTACTTCAGGAGTTATGGCAACGTAAAAGAGCAAGAACTTGACTGTCCAGAGAGTTTAGGGAAGGTTTCTCTGAGCAGAAGATTCTTTGAGGTGATCTGAACAGCCTGATGAAAAGATGTAGCAGATAAATAGCATTTCAGGGAAAATAAATGAGACCATGGAATAATACTGGATGCATTACAGAAAGTATGATTAGTTGAGACTGGACAGAGATGTCTTATGTAGACAAGATATGGGGGGAGAGAATAAGAATGTAGGTAAAACACCTTCCACGGGGCTTCACATTTCATAGTAGGGACCTTGAAGGCAGCTTTCAAAGCATCTATGTACGAATTTTATGCAGGCCACTAATTTCTCTACCCTTGGCGTGTTGTCTGTTTCTGTCCCCATCATTCCCAGAGGTGTTAACATCCTTATCAAATGACAGCGGTGATAGATTCTGGAATATTCTGGAGTGAAGCTTGGTGTCTGCCCTCACATTGCTTACAATATTATCAAATTGTGCTCAGCATATTTAAGTTATTTTTCAGTCCCCCAATGTGCCCACTTAGAGAAGATGAATTAAAACTTTTTTTTGTTTTTGTAGAGCTGGGGTCTTACTATGTTGCCCAGGAGTTGGAGACCAATCTGGGCAACATACTGAGATCCTGTCTGTACAAAACATAAAACAAATGACATGAGTGTATTAGTCTGTTCTCATACTGCTATAAGAACTGCCTGACACTGGGTAATTTGGAGAGGAAAGAGGTTGAATTGATTCACCATTCCACATGGCTGGGGAGGCCTCAGGAAACTTACAGTCATGGCAGAAGGGGAAGCAGGTATGTCTTACACGGTGGCAGGAGAGAAGCATGTGAAGGAAGAACTGTCAAACACTTATGAAACCATCAGACCTCATGAGGTCTCCCTATCAGGAGAACAGCATGGGGAAATCGCCCCCATGATCCAATCACCTCCTACCAGGTCCCCCTCCTTTGACACCATTCAATGGACCTTGCTTATGAAACCATTTTTCCCTCCTAGGTCTCTGAGCCTGTAATAGGAGGGGCTGCTGGGAAGGCCTCTGACATGCCCTGGAGACATTCTCCCATTGTCTTGGCTATTAACATTCAGCTCCTCATAACTTCAATTCCTTTCCAGAAAATGGGTTTTTCTTTTCTACCACATGGTCAGGCTACAAGTTTTCCAAACCTTTATGCTCCGCTTCCCTTTTAAACATAAGTGTCAATTTCAGATCATTTCTTTCAAGTTCAAAGTTTCACAGATCTCCAGGGCAGGGACAAAATGTCATCAGCCTCTTTGCTAAAGCATAGCAAGAGTGACCTTTGCTTCAGTTCCCAGTAAGTTCTTCATCTTCATCTGAGATCACCTCAGCCTGGAATTCATTGTTGTTATCACTATCAGCATTTTGGTCGAAACCATTCAGTAAGTCTCCAGGAAGTTTCAAACTTTCTCACATCTTTCTGTCTTCTTCTGAGCCCTCCAAACTGTTCCAACCTCTGCACGTTACCCAATTCCAAAGTCACTTCCATATTTTCTGGTATCTTTATAGCAGTGCCCCAAACTCCTGGTACCAATTTTCTGTATTAGTCCATTCTCACACTGCTATAAAGAACTGCATGAGACTGGGTAATTTAGAAAGCAAACAGGTTGATTTGACTCACAGTTCCAAATAGCTGGGGAAGCCTCAGGCAACTTGCAATTGTGGCAGAAGGGGAACTGTCAAACACTTATAAAACCATCAGATCTCGTGAGAACTCACTCACTATCAGGAAAACATCATGGGGGAACCACTCCCATGATCCAGTCACCTCCCTCCCACCAGTTCCTTCCCTCAACATGTGGAAATTATGGGGATTACAATTCTAAATTAAATTTAGGTGGGAACCCAGAGTCAGACCACATCATTGAGTGTGATGGCATGTACCTGTAGTCCCAGCTACTCAGGAGGCTGAATTAGGAGGATCACTTGAGCCCAGGAGGTTAAGGCTGCAGTGAGCCATGATTGTGCCAGCACACTGCAGCCTTGGTGACAGAGTGAGGCCCTGTCTCAAGAAAAAAAAAAAAAAAAAAAAAGAAAGAAAAAGCAACTGAGATTTAATACCAATAATTTTAATCACAAAGAAACAAGCATAGATAATTAGAAATAAGAGAAAATGAGGTGGGAAAAGATATTCAAAATCGCACATATGTGTGTATGTGTGTGCCTGTGTATATGTGTGCATGCATATGAACATATGTACACACATGTGTGTACATGTGTGTGTTTTCTTTCTTTTGCACCCAACTATTTAAGCAGAAGTAGGCTTTTTAAGGTGTGCTATCTTTGGAGTAAGGTATTAACTACAAATATGCAAGGAAAAGCAGTATCAAAGTTGATTTAAATATTAAGACCAAATATAATGTGGGAAGACCCAGAGAAAAGTGTTTATGTTATAATTCTAAGAATGAGGAAGAGTTCAGGTTGATGCAAGAGCTGTTTTCTGGCCATCATATAAAGATATTTAAATCCTCTCTGTGAAGAAAGAGAGAGGGAGAGAGAAAACGGAGAAGAGAGCGTAGTGTGACATTTCTGGGGTTGGATTTCTGCCCCTGAGGCTGTGTCTTCAGTTGTGGGATAAAAGAAGCCCCCGATATATTCTGGGAGATCGTAGATTACACATTTAGCCAGAGAAAGAAAACCTTCTTAGAAAAGCTACCCATTCTTAGAAAAGTCAAGCCCTTCTCCTGCAGGTGGGAGAAAATTGGCAGAGCAGACCTAACTGAAGAAGAGACTGAAAGAGTTCCCAGTTTTTCTATGGCCACAGAACAATATGAAAAAGGAGGCAAAAGCTTTCTGTGTCCCCCAAGAGCAATACAGAGAAATCTGGAAGGCCATAGACTAGTTGAAGCTCATGGTGGGGCAAGAAGGAAGCAGTGTGAGAACCCAACACAAGTGGCCACAGCAGGAGGGCACAGTGACAGCTGTGGCAACACAAGTAGGGAGTGATGACACAGGACTGGTCACTGCTCAGAGAGGCCATTGTGTTGAAAGATGCACACAGACCAATGCAAACCTGTCCCAGATCAGAAGGACTAGGAGAGAAGGGACACTGAATTGACTGAGGAGTTGCCCAAAAGTGCATTCACTTTTAAACCAGAAGTGATTGAATTACCTTGATTTGTTAAAACTGTTATCTGCCACCAATAGAAATGAGATCTTATGAGCTGGGTTGACCTCAGTAACATAGAAAAAAGTTTTATTTTGCACACCTGAGCTCATCACTGCACAACTTATCTCCACATCGCCTGTGTATCATCTTAAAAGAGGCAAGTGGGACACCCAATATTGTCTGCTCTAAACTAAATGAAATATCAAGAGGCTTAGTTGGTAGAAGTAAAATCAGTGCAGACAGCTATACATTGGCAAAACAGGAAATGAATAAGTTCATTCTAGAATCAATCCAACAAGTTTGAGTTCATTGACCCTTTCCTGTAATACTTTTCAAACTGCATTAGCATCAGACTGTACTTACAATGAATGATATTTTATGATAATGTATTCAAAGGAAAAACGACATTACCAACAAACAGGATCATGGGCATGGAGGATGTTTTTAATAGCTGTAAGAAACAGTTACTGTCTCTCTTAATACTGACTTGTACCAGTGATGCTATTGAAGATAGAAGTTCTACTTGATGGTCCGGTCATAGAAATCCTCTCTATCTAGGGTGGAAACATGAAATAAGAGGCCTTAAATCTCTTGACTTCAGCTGGTCCCACTCCAATCCTGCCTTCCTGATAGGATGAAGACATTTAGGGGCCAGAGAAAATAGTCAATTGATTCCACATGTTGCCTCAGGGGCTGTGGGTAGAACAAGATTATTTCATCCCAACTATCTGAAGAGTCCTCCAGGGATCTAATTTGCTAATGGTCACATCCATGATCCCTCCCATTATGAGACATAAAACACTTTTGAAAAGGGTATGGAGGAAACTAGTCCCATCTTAAAAGACAAGCAAAATGTACAGTGGTTTTGGAGGTCTGTTCACATCACACCTTTTGTAATAAGCCCAGATATCAACAAACACCCTTCTGTATGACACAAACTAACCTTGCTGCCCAAGGCCAAATGTGCCATACAGAAAAATTCATTCCCACACTCTAAATATCTAAGGTGTAAACCAATTGCCAGGGGGAAAAAAGGTGTCACGAAACCTTCCATTACTCTTAACCAGAAAGCAACCAGGCCAAGTGGTCAACTATAGAAAGATTTTTTTTTTTTTTTCAATGCAGTCATTATGTTTTAACCGGAGAAAACAAAATTGATCTGTACAAGTCAGGACCTAGAAACAAGTGTGTAATTACTAATTATACACTTAGGGGTTTATTCTCCCCTAGATACAGATGCCCAACTCCTACCAAAATTAATCTGAGTTGCATTCAAGTGTGGAGGGGAGAATGGGTTTCATGGCTGCTCTGCAGAAGTAATGAAATTCCCTTATAAGCCCATGTTGCCTCATAATAATACTCCCATATTGAACCTCAAGTTTGTTAAGTAGCAAAGACTCAATACAACTATTCACTGTGAAGCTTTCCAAGGAAAAGACCCCAGTGTGTATTGAATATTTCAGTATTTTCTCAGAAATGATTAGCTTTTTAATTACTTTAAGTAAGGGGAGGAAAATTCCTTTCATGATTATTCAGGTAAGTGGTGGAGTCAGGAAATGAGCAGAAACAGAATTTTACCAAATCCTTAATTTGGTCCTTTACTTTTCAACCACATAGAATCAAATATTTCTTAATGAAGAAAATAATGAAATAACATGCTGGGAAGTGTATTAGGTGAAGAAATTGTTGCATGCTATCTACAGTGAAGACTTGGAGAGTGGAAACAATGTAAAAAAAAGAGAATAATGCTGTATTTGTTTACATTTACACTTTATTGGTGGATTACTCTATTGGCCTATCAGAGCGTCTCAAAGAAAGGAGCACGTTCTAATAACACATTGTCAATGTTTGCTTACAAACACTTTTCTGTGTCAAACTTTTCCATTCACTGAAAGAAAGTAGTTTATAATGCATCCTAAAGAAGGCATGCTTACTTTTGCCTCTTATTTTTTCTTTTGCTTTATTGATGTCCACACTCTAAAAATTACCTTCGTTATCATGATTAAGTGAACTGCTATTTATTTTTTTCTAATGTTTTACATATTCTTTATTAAATTTTTTTTATTTTTATGGATTTAGGGGTACAAGTGGAGTTTTGTTACCTGGGTGTATTGGATAATAGTAAAATGTGGGCTTTCAGTGTACTCATCACCCAAGTAGTGTACACTGTGCCCAATAGGTGGTATTTCATCCATCACCCCCGCAGCCTTCCCATGATTTGTAGTCTCCAGTGTCTATTATTCCACTCTGTATGTCTGTGTGTACCTATTGTTTAGCTCCCATGTATAAGTGAGAGCACATGGTTTTCTACTTTCTGCTTGAGTCATTTCACTAAGGACAATGGTCTCCCATTCTATCTGTGTTGCTACAAAAGATATTATTTTATTCTTTTATGAGGCTGAGTACTATTCCATTATTTTGTGTGTGTGTGTGTGTGTGAGTGTATACATACACACCACATTTTTTAATCCAGTCACCCATTGATGGACACATAGGTTGATTCCATGACTTTGCTGTTGTGAATAGTGCCGCAGAAAACATACATGTTCAGGTGTCTTTTTTATATAATGTTTTCTTTGGGGTAGATACCCAGTAGTGGGATTGCTGGATCAAATGGTAGTTTTATTTTTAGTTCTTTGAGAAAGTCTCTATACTGTTTTTCATAGAGGTTGAACTAATTTAAGTTCCCACCAACAACGTATTCCCTCTTCTTCACATCCTCACTAATACCTGTTGTTTTCTGACTTTTGTATAATAGCTATTTTGACTGGCATAAGATGGTATCATTGTGGTTTTAATTTGCATTTCTCTGATTAGTGATGTTGAGCTGATGATGATTCATGAGTAAATTTTTTTTCTTAAGTTTTTTGGCCACTCGTATGTCTTTTTTGGGAAAATCTCTGTTAATGTCCCTTGTCCACTATTTAATGGGGTTGTTTTTCTCTTATTGAGTTGTTTGAGTTCCTTTTAGATTCTGGATATTAGATCTTTGTCAGATGCATTGTTTGCAAATATTTTCACCCATTTTGTAAGTTTTCTGCTCTGTTGACTATTTATTTTAATAAAAACTTGAATTGCCACTCACTGTACTTAAGCATATTTTAAGGTAATTATTTTGTGCTTGTAGATTAATACTCATTGGGGAGAAATTGGAAAATACACAGAAAATAAACCTGTCTTAAACTCTTCCACTCAGATTATCAATGTTAATATTTTCTATCTTCAACTATTTTTTATACTTTTACTTTTACAAAATTCAGATGCTGAATCTATACAGCTTTGTATTGTAATTTTGGACATTAAATAGGCACTTCTATGATATGAAATAACCTGTTAAAGCATTATTCTAATTAATGTGATTATTGAAAGCATTATTTTATTTTACCGGCTGGGTCGTTTGGGTTGTGTTTCTCCTTTTCTTTTGTGCTAGAAATGGGGTGGGATCTACATTCTTAAAATTCAATCTGTTTCCATACAACAACAGCATGTTTCTAAAAGTGAAATTCCATAACAGGTTGTTTTTACAGGTTCTTCTTTTCTTTTCTTTTTTTAAAGAAAGCAATGGAGGTCCATGAGGAGATACTTAGCAAGAAGCAGAAACACGTTGGAAAGTCAGTTTCCTTCCTACCCTTGGGCTCCCAGTTCTTTCCCAGAGACAACTCGGTTTCCAGGTTCTTACATGTATTTTCAGAAAAATGATGACATGAAGCTTTACTTTAAAGACTTTTTGTAGATTTGTACCAATTTCTTCAGCTCGTTTTTTTGTCATAAGCAGTACCAAGAATGAGGTACAGGTGGATGCAGAGTTTAATGGTAATGGTACCTATTGTTTCCGTCAACCACACATACTTTCATTTTCCAGTTCGTTTGGCACTGCTCAGTTGCAGCACTGCAGACCTTGTATGGCTGGTGGCCATAAAGACAATGAGGCCAATTCACAAGAAGCAGAACTAAGTAGAAGACAGAGCATTACACTGGCTTCACCTGAACCCCCAAACCAGGGGTGGTGTCAAGCCACTAAAGCCAACAAACCCACTTTACTTTTTAAAAACTGATTTGAGTTTTGGTTTTGTCACATAACTGGAAGAAACACAGTAAGAGGTGACCTTTCTGTGTGTAACAACAACACACAGAAAAAGGGAGATCCCAGACATCATCCCTGATGGATGCCAAGAGAAAATGCAGCTAGAGAGATGCTTTCAGAAGCGCTGCCCCTGTGAAATAATATACAGTGCTTAGCAGTGACTTGGAAACTGAAGCAACGTATGATGCAAACTTTATGCTGTGCACTATGTGTGTACAGATATTTGTGTACCCTGGAAAGCAGAGAAGCTCTCGCAAATACCCTACCTGGTACAACCTCCAGAGTGAAACTGTTCAGCATGTATCCATTCAACTTAGCTCTATCTGGCTTCTTATTTTCATATAAGTTTTTGTTTTGATTTTTTTTTTATTTAGTTTTTTGAGAGAGTCTCGCTCTGTCGCCCAGGCTGGAGTGCAATGGCGCAATCTCAGCTCACTGCAACCTCCGCCTCCCGGGCTCAAGCAATTCTCCTGACTCAGCCTCCTGAGTAAGTGAGATTACAGGCACCCACCACCACGCCCGGCTAATTTTTTGTATTTTCAGTAGAGACAGGGTTTCACCGTGTTAGCCAGGATGGTCTTGATCTCCTGACCTTGTGATCCACCTGCCTCCACCTCCCAAAGTGCCGGGATTACAGGAGTGAGCCACCGCGCCCGGCCTGTTTTGATTTTAATTTACCTGAATCAGGGAGAGAAGATGGAGCAACTATTTTGCAATATTGAGCTCCAGAAACATTTAAAGAGAATTTAAACACAGCCTGCCTTACCAAGTGGGAAGTGTCCATCTCTATCGGTCCTTTCTTGAAATTTGAAGTTGGGGGGCCCAGGAGCAATCTAACACTCATTCATCTGAGAGTGAGATCTGTACTGCTCATTCTAGGACTTTGCTAGGGCAGGCTAGTGGGGAGAATCAACTCAGCTAACAAAGACTTAACATATACACACATGCTTACACACTCAAGTACACACCTACATATGTGTACTCATATACACATGCACACAAATGCTCACACATTCACATTTACAAATATGCCAGCCTTGATAAGTCAATAAGGCATCATAGTGATAACAGGTGCTCACTGTGGGAGAGAAAGAACAAACTGGAACCCACCCATAAGCTTCCAATGTTGCATTTGAACTTGAGTTTACACTATCAAAGAAGGAAAATATGCTAGCATTTTGTCATCCCCTGACTATCATTATTTGTAACAAATCCTCAAGTAATTTAGACTCATTAATGCTCAGACACCCATAATCTATTTGCTCTATTTAGTTGAGCTATTGAGTGAGGTCTAAAAATGCCCTCACCCTCCCACATTACTGCGTTCTGTCTTCTTGATATGAATTGTAGGAGCAAAGTAAACAGAGGGCTCTGTTAGAATTTCCTTTTTTACAAATGAGCCATAAAATTGTCCATTAATCAGTCCTGGCTCCCAGGGACCAGTTTGCATTGTGGAGGTTTCCTTTTCCTTTTCTGATCCCCGTTTTGTTGAAGAGATTACTCAAAAGAAAAAAGAAATCACACAGCAATAAGCCCCAGAGAATAGGCTTAACAAAGCCAGCCTTTTTTCTTCTTCTTCTTCTTATAAGCTGGCTTTGGCTGGAGTCAAATTCTAATCATTCAGCACCATTAAAAACTTTAACATTTACTCTGCTGGCTTTAGAAATCTTTTAAAATATAAAATATTCCTTCTTGTCACCCCAGAGGGCACGGCGTTCCCATCTACTCAAACAAGTACTTGATGTAAGTCTTTTAGCACCATGTAAAGACCTCCTCAGGATCTCCGAGACCAGCTTCCATGGGCACAGAAGTAAGGAAACACTGGGGAAATTCACTCCGAGCTTGGCATTTCAGGCCTCCCCTCACATAATTCCTAGACAAGGTGTCATTTCTGACAGTTTTTGCATTTATCTTGGGGGTGTTTCCTTTAAAAGACGGAAGGAGAAAATACATATCAAGCTTTGAGCTGTCTGAGAGGAGAGAGGTCCTGGACTGCCTACCTTTCAGGCTGCAGCCTTCTTCTCGGGTGGCTATTACCTAGGACCAGGCCACCTACCTTCCATTTTTCCCATGAAGTAGATTTTGTACGTTCAGGAAGATTCCCCACAAATATATGCATGGTACCAACATTATCAATACATAGGTGATTTTTAAATATATAGTAAGATATATATAGCATATATTTAAAATATATATATAGTAGTTATATGTATCTATTTATAGTCTATATATAGTAATCATATGTAAGTGTAGTAATCAAAGAGACAGCAAAAATTGGCTTTAATGGAATTGTAACCAAAGCACGGTCTGTGTTTAGTTTGGGACTGCTGGTCTCGTTGAACCCCTACTTTTCCTCCCTCTAGTCTAGTTCTCCCTTTGTATTTTGCCCTTTATTTACATTTAGTGTAAAACTTCCATAAACTCCCTTAAGGGATTTCTTTATTTTTTCTTTACCTTAAAAAAAAAAAAAGAAAAGAAAAGAAATGCTAAACAGTTTGTCTAACCTGGGGAGTTTGGCAGGGAAACGAAATAGCCAGTAAAGATTTTTATTTCTAGAGGAGAGTCACCCTGAGGTTAACTTGGAAGCTAAACAGTTTTAAAAGTTTATCTCACAAAAGTAAAAGCAAAATGTTATTGCGTTGCGTCCCCTGTGTGAAATAATAGCTATTTCTCCTAGCAAGACCCCATTCTTGATCTGTGAGATGGCATCTAAGGTTTTAAATAAGCTAAGTGTGACTAACCAGAAATTCCTCTTTCTCAGTCATGAACGTTGTTTAATTATCACCCTCGGTGAATTAAATGCATTGGTCTGAATTGATTAATTGTTCCAGAAATCTTCTGAGGAAGTACATGGGCTTCATAATCATTCTACTTCTTGAGAGCTCCTCCAATAACACTGCACTTATGCACATAAAATTTCAGGATGCCTGGACTTGTATTTGATGTGACTCACTCACACCTAGAAAACCATTTCTCTCATTCAGAGACTGCAGAAGTGTGAGTTCCTTGAATCATTGATCTGATTAGCACAAACATGTTGGATTTTGCTAACATACCTTAAGACTTTATTAGCCTACCGTATTTTATATGTCCTACAGGCTTTGGCAGTTTTGCACATTTAATTGAAATGCCTTGGCTTCTATAGAAAAGAACTTGCTTAAATCAAAAAGGAATTACTCATAATCTCTCTAATATTAACATTTGGACATTTGACAGTACCTGCTGCATCCCACGGTGTTGTATTTATGCAGCTCAGGTCTGAGGTCTCGTCTGACTTAGTATTTGTTTCAGTCAAGCTGTGTGAAATCTCTTGGCTTTCGTGTATACAGACAGGAAGGTCTGCAGGGGTGTGGGGAGACAAAACACTGTGTCCAGAGTAGTAGCCAAGAGAGACCTTCATTATGCATGTTTCCACTGGTGCCCGTGTCACTCAGGAAAACCACCCTGGAAAGGTAGTAAATGAAAGGCCTGCTGCACCGACAAGGGGGCTGCCTCTAGAAGAGAACCTGCCAAGTCAGCTCCCTCCATCTGGGCAGGCCCCACTGACTCATGTGGCTTCCTAAGTCACTTAACCCTGACTCACCTCTGGGCTAGCCAACTACTGCTGAGATCCTCTGCAAGGCAAATCACGTTATCCTTTTTTGAAACAAATGATGCATTTTAGGACTAACACATTCAGGCCCTGGCCTCATTCTCTGGCACGATATTGGAAACCAAAAGCGATTCCTGCTAGGACAAGGTAGCCTACTAAAAGTAGGTGAAAATCTCAGATAATCCACATTCCCCATGTAGCCATTCTACTAATTCTTTCCTTATTGACCTTCACAGGAGAGATTAGGTTGCTTTTGGATAGGGATGCAGGGTTGCAAACATACTCATACTTCCCTCAGATGTGCAGAGGGACACATTCCTTCATTCCTCTGCAGATGTACTCATCTTTGTCACAAACCCATACAAATCCTTGTTGAGATATTGAGAAGAACACCCTATATAGAGTGCAAGTCAGCAACTTAAACTGTTTCCTTAGGGACCAGGTTCAGTTTTTCGAGTTTCTTTTTATTCCCACAGTGCCTCTTAAAGATGGGGTTTGTGGGTTTAGGGAAGGAAGCTGTGTGTCACCTTACGGAGTGGAGACTGATGATGGGAGACGGCTGAAAAACTTTCGGTCTGCTCCTCTGAGGCAGGGTTCTGAATGGCCTCCACTACCCGTCCTAGGTGAATGGGTTATTGGTATTACTATCACTATTGAGTATAACACCAGTGGAGCTAGTGCATTATAACCCTAACCATTACAATGCAAGACTTTAAAAACTTAACTACACAAGAACTATCAACTATTACAAATATTCCACTAAACTCACACTATCACTTCTCCAATCCAAGTTTCCCTTAGCCAGATACTAACATTGACTACCGACACTTCAATGACATCTGATAGGAGTGGAAGTTGTTAATATGTCTCACTCTTGCAAATACATTGTTAGGGCTCATTCTAGGTCTCGCAGCTCAAGAGTCATTAACTTTTTCATAAATTCAGCTCTAGGTGGAATCTGAAAAGCAAATCCTTACAGACACCATTAAACATAGTATTACCTAAATCTAAAATGAGAAAATATTTATAATAAAGTGAAAGTGATATAATACAGAATCTCCATTTTACAAATGCACATACATGAACACATGTAGACACACACACGTGTATATACACAAAAACAAATGTCAGAAAGAAAAGTCCCAAATGTTAATAAAGATTATTTCATAGCGGCCCAGTTACTAGATGATTTTTATTTTCTACCACGTACTTTCTTGTTTTATACATTCTCTTTTGCTATCGTGTATTTATTTTACATCCAGGAAAAAACCTTGTTCTTAAAGATAAACTTTTATTTTAAAAATTGCTAATTAAATGGCTATATAAGAAGTTCATTTTATAAGCATGAAGACAATGGTGATACGTAATAAGGATTTAACAGAAGTTTTCAACTTTTTTTTTCCCCAAAGAAGATTAACTTTATGTTTCCAACATTAAGTTCCAAACTTTAAATAAACAAATTGACTTTATTTATTTTTGAGATGGAGTCTCGTTCTGTCACCCAAGCTGGAATACAGTGGCATGATCTCAGCTCACTGCAGCCTCTACCGCCCAGGTTCAAGCAATTCTTATGCCTCAGCCTCCGGTGTAGCTGGGACTACTGGCATGTGCCACCATGCCCAGCTAATTTTTGTATTTTTTTTAGTAGAGTCAGGGTTTCACTATGTTGGCCAGGCTGATCTTGAACTCCTGACCTCAGGTGATTCACTCACTTTGGCCTCCCAAAGCGTTGGGATTACCTGCGTGAGCCACCGTGCCCGGCCAAAAAATCCAATTTACTTTAAAACAATAGCTTTAATTATTTTTAGTCGCTTGAAAAAATAGTCAAAAAACAGAGAACTGCAAGATTCTTGCCTCTACGAGCAAAGTGAGACAACCAACTTGATTTGCCAGAATTCCTGCCAAAAGCGAGAAAACGTGATCATGCACTGAGTTAAATCAGGCATAATGATATTATTAGGGTCTTTTATATGTTGAAAATTACTTGCAGATTTTCCTTTCTACCTTTACAGAGAACTTTAAATGTGGTGGGACTCCTGAAAGCGGCTGTGATAAACTGTTCAATGAAAAAGCAGAATAGAAAATTGTGATTGTCCCTCAATTTCTGTTATCAATTTGGAATGCATTTGGCTGTGGGGAACAGAAAACCCACTAAGCAGAACTGAGCACTAGCTTACAGGCATGTAGGTTTGTGTATTAACTCACTTAATCCTCATCACAACCCCAGGAACATGTAGAATTATCACTGATGGCGAAAAGGAGGAATACAGAGGCTAAGAAACACATCCAAAGATACATGGCTACTAGATGTCAGATCTGGGATTCGAACCCAGCCATTGGACTCTAGGGTCTTCCCCTTCTTAACCTCTGATATTCTGTTTACAGAAAAGGGAGGGACTTCCCATAATATTCAGAAACAGATTCTTTGTTACCTGGGTCTCTTCCTTGGTTCTTGTACACTGGGAATTCGGGGGAAGCATCGGAGACCCAGAAGTCAATGTGTTTGCATTTTTTTTTTTTTTAATTTAAAATGGGAGCCACTTGGGAGTTTTGCTAATGCAGCACTTTTTCCACCTTTCTGTCTGCAGCAAGGTTGAAAAGCTTCTTCCTCACAGGAAATAACCCGCAAATGAAATCACGAGACACGGTTGCTCTCCTTGGTGAGCTGTTGGAAGGGCGGACGATTCCTGGTCCATCCATTACCATGTAAATAATTAAACACCCAGAGCCTGCAGCCCAGGGTGGGCGGTCTGTGGTGGCAATTTGCTTTAAATATTGGTGAGCCTAAACTCGGTCAGTCATCAGCTCCTCCTAGTGGCATTTTGGGCCTTCAAGCAGGAAGCAGCTGAGGTGCTGCTGTCTTTGAGTAACAAAAACCCTGACTGATGAGTAGCTGGAAGTTTCTTCTGAAGTGACAAGACCTTTCGTCACCTCTCAAGCCACAGGACTTGACTCCTCAGGGAAAGCTGCCCCAGCTCTGAGTGCAAAATCTGATTTGGTCAACAAACTACTTTTACACAACCAGGGCAAAGCATGTTATCATCTATGTATGTGACATTTATGATAACAACCAACATTGTATGTATAATTCTGTCCAAAAATAGAGTCCAGGCCGGGTGTGGTGGTTCACGCCTGTAATCCCAGCACTTTGAGAGGCTGAGATGGGCGGATCACTTGAAGTCAAGAGTTCGAGACCAGCCTGGCCAACATGGAGAAACCCTGTCTCTACTAAAAATACAAAAATTAGCCAGGTGTGGTGGTGCATGCCTGTAATCCATGCTACTTGGGATGCTGAGGCAGGAGAATTGCTTGAACCCGGGAGGCAGAGTTTCAATGAGCCGAGATCACGCCACTGCACTTCGGCCTGGGCACTAAGAGTGAAACTCCGTCTCAAAAAAATAAGTAAATAAAAATAGAGTCCAACCACAATTATTTTCTGTTAAAGATGAGTAGAAACATGGAAAAGAAAAAAGACAACATATTGAGAACTAAATTTGGCTTTTAATTATGCTCTGCTCTTGCGTGTGAATAAAGCCGCATCTGCCAAACTAAAGTTTAATGATTTCAAATAAAGCAACAAGGCCACACTTGAAGAGTAAAAGAAAACGTGGAAGAAAAGGCTAAGAAGCTGTTCACCTTCCCCATCCTGCCCTACTACTCAAGTCCTCTGTGGAAACGACTTCACATTGTTAATCAGCAGATCTCTTTCAGACTGATGCCATGTGTCACCATTCCCCAGACTTTTGATGGATTAGGTGAAGTTCAGTGTTTCAGTCTCAAAGGATATCTTGACAATAAAACTAAATAGGAGCTGAGACGTCAACAGAGTCCCAAGTGTAGAGTAGGCATCATTCGTAACTTAGAAGGACATTCGTTCTTGGACAAACCCAAATTAGAATAATCTACCTATAAGTTGGGTGTGGTGGCTCACACCCGTAATACCAGCGACTCAGGAGGCTGAGGTGGGAGGATCACTTGAGGCCAGGAGTCTGAGAATAATCTACTTACAGATAATCCAGATTACTGACACAAAGGCGAATGCAAATCACATTGAGAAAAAAAATTCAGGTATCTACATTGCAAGTATAATCAAATAGGAAAAGTTCCAGCTCTAAATTTTGCTGCTGTAAGTATGATCGCGTAGTTTGATACATGATCCATAATCTACTCAACACTGAGTAAATATACTATGAATTTTATTATTGATGCCAGTAGGCATTAAAATTCCACCTTTTTTATGTACCCTGCCAGCATTGATTACAACACAAGGACACACACACACACACACACACACACACACACACACCCTACTATGGAGCAGCTTTAGAGCTTTAAGAATAATTTGGGCTGCCTCGGAATACCAGAAGCCCTAGAAAACCAGCAACTACACTGGAAGATCTTGAGTAACAAGGGTGGTTGTCTAGAAAAAAACTACAGGCTCTAGAGCCAGGAATAAATCTAGGTTAGGATCTTGGCTCTACCCTTGACAATGTTTTCCCTTAAGCATATCTGATGACATCTGTAAGCTCTAGTCTAAAAGAGTGCCACTAATACCTAATTCACAAATCTGCCCATGAGAATGGAATGATCCCGTATATAAACTGCTTAACAGTGCCTGGCACAAAGCAAGCTCCTCAGAACACTTCGTTTCCTGCTATTTTCCTCTCCTTGACAAGTGCTTGTTCTGGTGAATCTCCAGGGGGTTAGGTAAGCATGGACACACTCCTGAGAATTTTAAAATCTTTGGGATTGTTTTTTCCTCCTGACAGTCAGTACTGTTGACTGGTTTGCAACCTCCTGGTGAATTTTTTTTCCTCAAATCTTAGAGTATTTTTGGACTTTATAGATCAGTGTCCTCCCAAAATGGCTCAGCCTGACCTACCCCCAGCCTGTCTCCAACACTCAGTCTGTGTTTTCTTGAAACCTGCGATTCTTTCCTGTTCCAACTACATGTTCTTATTCAATCATCTCAACCAGTATTTACCATATGCCAATCCTGTACTAGGATACAAGGTGACTAAGACAGGCTTGGTTCCACCTTCAAGGAGATGATGTTCTTGCAGAGGAAACAGATGAAAAGTGGGTACATAAATGCTTTAATTATAACTGATACTGTGGCAAGTGCTGCGATGGGGGCTGCAGTAGAGAACAGAGTTGTAAGTGTTGGGGCAGTGGGCACTACCTGACATAGGACATCAAGGAAGCCTCCTTGAGGAGGGATGAGTTAGGCAGAGGTGAGCTGCATAGGGAGCGAGAGACCTCAGGCAGGAGGGAGGCAGAGGCTGTACAGTAGGACCTCTGAAATAAAAACTCTTGGCAACAGGGCACTTTGTCCCCTTCTTCCCTTCTTCCTTTTTCCCTCCTTCCCTCCTTCCCCCCTTGCCCCCTTCCCTTCCCTTCTCTTACCTTCCCTCCCCTCACCTCCCCTCCTTTTTCGAGACAGATTTTCACTGTCACTCAGGCTAGAGCACAGTGGTGTGATCTCAGCTCAGTGCAACTTCCACTTCCCAGGTTCAAGTGATTCTCCTGTCTCAGCCTCCCAAGCAGCTGGGATTACAGGCGCCCACCACCATGCCCGGCTAATTTTTGTATTTTAATAGAGATGGTTGTGGGGGTGGGGTTCACTATGTTGGCCAGGCTGGTCTGGAACGCCTGACCAGATTCTTGTTTCTAGATTCAACTCCATTCTTACAATCCTGAACTCCTAGCTGAGGATTTAATTGCATATATAATCTTAGTATAGATCTCTGTGACTTCTACCTTATTTATTTATCTATTCATTTAAAATTTTCTGTCTATATGTCAAGAGATCTACTTAATAAACTAGATTCCTTTCGTTTTAACTGAAAAAAATGAGAGAAGAGTGCTGCCTGGAGCCCAGCCTCCTTGGTGTTGTGCTCTACTTTTTTTATCTACACAGGATTTATGTCAATTTGTTGGTCTTACAGATGCTCCTATTGTGGGGAGGAAACCATGGGGTGAAGACAAGGGCTGCCTGACTTCCCAGTTTCACTCCAGGAGGCCCACATCACACCAGCTTCCTCTCTTGGTGCTGTAGACACAGTCACAAGGTGTCCGCCTGTGTCTTCCTCACACCCATCCGCTGGGAAACAGGACTCTTCTTTCTGCTCCGCAGGGTGGAAAATGCGACCACAAGCAGTCCCTTGGAGATGGCTCCCACACTCCATGAAGGTCACCACGGGCATAAGAGCTGCCTGGCTGCGGTGGCCGCCTGTTTTCAGCAGAGGTCTTTAGCCAGCATTTTCTCCTGCAGGGTAGCACTGAGCTTTCTTCTAGCTGATGGCTCTGGAAGGCACCACAAGTTCTTTTTGGCACATTTTCCACCTTCCTCCTCTCCTCCCACTCCCCTCTCTCTCTGCTCACCCCACACAGATCCTGTGCTGATTGACTGCCGTCACCAGGCTTCTGTACCAAGGAATCAATCAAAAGAGACCTACCCACGCAGAACAGCCGCCGCCCCTCCACCAGGCTGCTGCCTCTGACATTTCCTGCGTGCCTGGAATGAGCCTGTTTGGAAGGCTCCAGCCTCCTCCTATCAGTCTGGGCACTCAGGGCTCTGGCAGCAGCTGCCGCTCTGAATGCTGTCACCCTGCCATGTCAACACTGGCCGG
This sequence comes from Macaca fascicularis, assembly GCF_037993035.2. Classification (NCBI taxonomy): domain Eukaryota; kingdom Metazoa; phylum Chordata; class Mammalia; order Primates; family Cercopithecidae; genus Macaca; species Macaca fascicularis. Next base: position 117,042,065 of record NC_088386.1, read on the forward strand.
GCCGATGTTCCTTCACACTCATCTGCTGAGCCCAAATTTCCCCTGCTGGCGGGGCTCTCCCTGTTTGAATGGGCTCCCAGTCAGAAAGGGCTCCCTGAAGTCTTAGCTCCTTGAAGCTCGCACCTTGCAGCCTTCCGGCTAGAGGATGTGGATGTTGGATCAGCTCAGCGATCCTTGGTTCACAAAAAAGAAATTCAATTCAGTGTGGCCTTTCCCAAACCCCCTCAAACAGCCTTCTATGCAGATTGAGCCTGCTGGCTTTGGCATTGTCCTTCCGACTTGATTTTTCAGACTGTCTTTCCTCTTTTCTGTGAGAATATCGTGGGGCTCAAGGACCTGAAGGAATTAGTGCATGTATTTCATCTGAACTTTGCTGAAGCTTTTTATTTTAAGCCAAGTGCTTCCTCTGCTGTCTAGAAAAAAAAAAAAATTCTTCTCTTGCTGTCTCTTTTGACCACGCAGATAGCCGCTTCTCATTTTTCTGGTTCCGGCTTTCAGGTAGTTGTATACTAATTGCAACTAATTCTTGAGTGTAGACTAATTAGGAAATACCGAAAACCACAATAAGGTAAAGTTTAAAAACCTCCTTAGGCCGGACGCGGTGACTCACGCCTGTAATCCCAGCATGTCGGGAGGCCGAGATGGGTCACTTGGGGTCAGGAGTTTGAGACCAACCTGGCCAATATGATGAAGCCCTGTCTCTACTAAAAATACAAAAATTACCCAGGCATGGTGGCGGGCACCTATGATTCCAGCCACTCAGGAGGCTGAGGCAGGAGAATTGCTTGAATCCGGGGGGCGGAGGTTGCAGTGAGCCAAGATCACACCACTGCGCTCCAGCCTGGGCGACAGAGCGAGACTCCATCTCAAAAACTACATAAATAAATAAAAAATAAAAGAAAAATGCTTCGTATCTAAGAAGCAAGAGATAATAATGATTAACATGATAGGCTATATCCTTACAGTTTAGTTCCCTGCATTATACACACAAAGAATAAACACACATGGATGACCTTTCTATGCACGAGAAAAGCACCATCACGTAGCACATCTCAGAACCACTTCTGATTTAATATTTTATGAATCCAAAAGGCGGGATTACTCTTTGACCCACCAATTCCCCCCTAGAATGGAAAAGTACATCAAAGTCTATGCGCCAGGTGGTTCATTGCCACCTTTATCATATCAGCTCCAGATTAGGGACAATTTAAATTCCCAGCAATGAGAGATTGGTTAACTAGATTGTGGGATAACTGCGCAATGTAATACTATGAGAATGTAAAAAACGGTGACATACATACGTAAATACACACAAACATGGGCATGGAACACTACTAATAAAAAGGTCACAAATTAGTATGCAGAATATGTTACGTGTATGCATCTATCTCACTTTGGAAGATGATATCCAAAATATTAATAATATTTATCTCTGGCTGGGGGTTTTGTGAGTAATATATGACTTGAGGTTGTGTGATTATGTTAGAATTTTTATAATGAACACTTCTGCTTGTGTAAGTTAATAGGAGAAAATATATTAGAGATGATTTTTCCGTATCATTGTTTTTCTCAAAAATGACTATTAGTGGTTCGATACCACTATGTGGTTGTTTATTTCCCTATTTCAACTGCCTTATTGTATACTGAGGACGGGAGTGGGAGGGAATGAGGCTTAGAGACAAGAAGACCTGACTAATTAGGAACAAGCCTGGACTAGAATCCAAGCCTCTGTTTCAAAGGTATAAATCCTATGCTGCTTTCCAGTTGTTATAAATCTAGGAATCTCTAATATATCCTACAAGTATGCTGTGTGTATGTGTGAGTGTGTGTATGTAACACATATACACACAATATTTGACCATATTATTTTTAAAGGGAGTTGAAGTTGGCTCATAAAATGGTTGTACTTTTCCAGTGCCCTTTGAACTTGGAAACCATTTCCTACTCGAACCTCATCTCAATTTTCTCTACGCCAGTTGTTCTCCAGCTGAGGTCCCTGATCAGCAGCAAAATCACATGGGAACTTGTGAGAAATGCAAATTCTGCCTCATCCTAGCCCTGTGAAATCAGAAACGCTGGAGAGAGGCCCACCACCTGTGTTTCAACAAGTCCTCCAGGTGATTTGGATGCTCCATTAGGTATGAGACCCTCTGCTCCACGTAAACCAAAGCAGCAATGACGGCAGGCAAAACCAGCACAAACCAAAAACCAACAGAAAAACTGCAGTGGTCTGTGTTTCTTACTACTTTCCTTCCTCAAGTTGCCTTTCCTTCTGCCTCCTCTACCCCTAAATTAACCTAGAAAAATGTGAAGAATGTGGATTCCAAGGTCAGAGTGCCTAGGCTTAAATCTCAATTTCATCCCATATTAGCTGCATCATCTTAAATGAATTATTTAGCATATTTGTGTCCATTTCCTCATCTATAAAATGAGGTGAAAATCACAGTACATATCTCCCGGCACTACTGTATTAGTGTGTTCTCATGATGCTATAAAGAACTGCCCGAGACTGCATAATTTATAAAGGAAAGAGGTTTAATTGATTCACAGTTCTACAGGACTGAGGAGGCCTCAGGAAACTTACAATCACTGCAGAAGGGGAAGTAAACATGTCCTTCTTCATATGATGACAGGAAGAATTGCCAAGCAAAGGGAGAAAAGCCCCTCATAAAACTATCAGATCTCGTGAGAACCCACTCATGATCACGAGAACAGCAGCATGGGGGAAGCCACTCCCATGATTCAATTACCTCCCACCAGGTCCCTCCTATGACATGTGGGGATTATGGGAACTACAATTCAGGGTGAGAGTTGGTGAGAGTTGGGTGGGGACACAGCCAAATCATATCAACTACTAAACATACAGATTTGAGTGTCTAGCTATGCTAAGTATATAAAGCTGTGTGTAAATTATCTCTATTTTCGCTCTACCCATCAGAAGCACTACGTGCTTCTAGTGTCCCCATCCCTGCTCACACTTACAGGTTCCGTGTTTAGTCTCCCAGGTTTTCTAGGTTGCTAAGAATCTTCTTATATCCCATGTGTATTAATGGATTACTAGTAGTTGTGGGTTGAATGGAAAGATTTTCAATTTCTAACCCCCGATTCCTGTGAATGTGACCTTATCAAAATTATTGCCTTTGCAGATATGATCAAGTTAAGGTGACATAATACTGAATTATGGAGGCCCAACAGCTGACATCCTTCTATAATGAGAGACACTTACACAGACACACAAGAAGGCCATGTGAAGCAGAGCCTATGCTGCCAGAAGCCAAGGACAGTCAGGACTCTCAGTCACCACTAAAAGATAGGAAGAAGTGAGGAAGGATCTCTCTCCAGAGCCTTCAGAGAGAGCACAGCCTTGCCAGCACCTTGACTTTGGACTTCTGGCCTCCAGAACTATGAGGCAATACATTTCTGTCATTTTAAGCCACTCAATTTGTGGCAATTTGTTATAGCAAACCCAGGAAACTAATATGTAAGCAACTTGATATAGGAGTCCTATAGCTCATTGTATTAGTTCGTTATCACATTGTTCTAAAGAACTACCTAAGACTGGGTAATTTATACAGGAAAGAGGCTTAATTGACTCACAGTTTCACAGGATGTTCAGAAAGCATGACTGGGGAGGACTCAAGAAACTTACCATCATGGCAGAAGGGAAGGAGAAGCAGGCACATCTTACTATGATTAGAGCAAGAGGAGAGAGTAAAGGGGAAGATGCTACGTGGTTTTAAGCAACCAGATCTCATTAACAACCACATCTCATAAGAACTCACAATCACAAGAATAGCAAGGGGGACATCCACCCCCGTGATCTAATTACCTGTCACCAGGCCCCCACCCCAACATTGGGGATTACAATTTGACATGAGATTTGGGTGGAGACGCAGATGCAAACTACATCACTACTTTTCTGGAAGACATGCTTTCAGTATTTTCAGCAATATGGAGAACAGTCTTCGTGAACCCTAAACTTGAAGTCAAAAGACCAATGTCCAAATTTCAACTCTAATACTTGCTAGATTCATAAATTTTTGTAGATTTCTAAACTCTCTGAACTTAATCTTCTCACATATAAGATCACCAGATAAAATGCAGAGCACACAAATATGAATTTCAGATAATGAGCAAGTAATTTGTAGTGTAATTATGTCTCACATAAGTATGTCCCTTAAGACATAAAAATGTGTTTATTTATGGGAAACACAGTATTAACTAGAAATTCTGCATTTTTATTAGCTAAATCTTGAAACCCCACTCACATGAAAATATAGTTGATAACATCTGATTCGCACTCTTATTGCAAAAATTAAAGGGAAATTACATGTAAAAATGCTTGCTGTGTTTTAAGTGTTCAATAAATGTATGTAATGATAAATCCACAGAAATGGATGATCTTTGAGAGGCTCAAATAGAAAACATAAGCTATTTCGTAGAGGAGCCCTCATATACCACCATATGAATTTTCATAAGCATGATTTATTGGATTTAATTAGAAGAGGAATGTTAGAGGTGAGAGCATGGGTAGCAGTTATATATATTTATATGCAAATGTATAATATACACACATAATATATGTTTATTATACATTACATCTATTTATTTGACAGTAAAGTGTGTGAAAAAATAATTATCAAAAAGCAGACACAAATACTCTGAAGAAACCAGTTTGGAGTCAGGTAGTATAGTGGGAAGCAACGCTATACAGCAAGAACTCCCAAGTACATCATGGTTTCATCAATCATGGTACGGTGATTAATGATGATAATTACAATTCTGTGTCATTGGATAAAAATTAACTTGTGTCTGTTATGTTCTCTTTGTGACAGTAGGGCTATGTGTAGCATTTCAGAAATATCTCTCTCCAAAACAAAAGAATAATCTTCAGTCATCTAGGCATTTCACTCCTCTGCAGATGAAACATTCGCATATTTTAAGAGTGGTCCTCTCTGAAGGTTTAAGAAAATGGTGCAAGTTTCCAGTATTTCAGACAGTTGGGGAGCCCCTCCACTGGCAATTGAAAGATGGTTATTTGTTTTGCTTCCTCAAATAACTGGTCTGGGAAAAGAGTTTTTAGGTTACTAATTTCAAGTCAAAACAAAATTACTAAGTAATTCATTAACTAATACCTAGTGAAAAAAAGTGAGAACAATATAAGGAAGAAAAGTCTCTTGAATATACGTCTAATGGAGTCATATTTTTCCTATCTCTAAATGCCAGAATTCCATTCTAAATGTGGTGTCAATTTTTATGAACCTCATATTTGCAGAACCCTTCAATAGTTTCAACCACTGAATAAAAATGAGATGGAAAATATGGTCTCTTAAGAGCTTAGAAGAAAAGAACATATGCATCCATAAAGCCATGTTGAATCACCGAATATTAATCCCATAGATAATGGAATTTTATACTTCAATCCTGCATTTTCCCAACTTAATTGACAGCAGAAATCTTTTATTTTTATTTCAATGAATTCGTATTAATATTCAGTGGAACACATTTTGGGAAACACAAGCCACAGCGAACCTGTCACTATTGTCTAACCATTGACCAACTTTTCAGTATTATCTATTGTCTCTGCTTCCTAAACATCTTGAACTTGAACTGTATTGGAACACTTACTATTAAGTTCTCTGAAGCAATAGGTCTTCAATGTGAGGTATGCATAAGCCAAGGATTGCATAAGAATTTATTGAGGTATTAAATAAAATCAGACTTTTTGTTCCTATTTGTCTAAAAAATAAAATAAAATAAATTCTACAAATATCTAATATGCAGATTGACACTAGTACATGCATATAGCTTATCAATGATGTGTGATCATGACGGCCAATACTCAAAATATTTTTTTTTCTGAAAAGGGTGTGCAGTTAAAAGTAGATAGACCCTTGCTCTAAAGATCCAAGGCTCTTTATTGTTCATGCCTTTCTCATTCTTCTAAAATCTTTCCCTAGTTCTCTCAATACAGGGCAGATCTAATGGATGTCAATGATGTTTCCATTGCCTTTTTTTGTTTATTTGTAAATCTAGTCCACTAAACCGTAAGTTCCTTAAAGGACCTTTTTATCCCCTTGAACTATTACAGTATTAGGTATTCAATAAAGGTTTATGGAATAAATGAATACGTGAACAAATGAGCGGCCAAACTTAGATGGTTAGTCTGAATCACAAACAAAGACAGCCTGAAATAGTAAATCACCTTTCTGCAATTTAGATCTCTTCTGCCAAATTCATGTCTTATCCAGCCAAATATTTTTTACCTTTCATTTGTCCAGTTTGTTTTTCAGAGATGATAGCTAGGCAATTCTCTTTGTAATGATTTCTATCTGTAAAACTTAGATAGATGAGAACACAGAAGATAATCACAGCTAGAAATCATAAGCTATGGGAACATGTAAAAATTGTAATTCTTTATTGAGGAAAAGGTAATTAACTGACAGATGCCTTGCCCTAATTATAACACTCTGTCAATTACTTGGCCCCATTTATCAAGATCTCCAACTTCTCCAGATCATTTTGCTGCTCAAATTAGTATGTGCAGGGATATTTTTTTTATTCTCTTCATTAGACTAATGTGATTCTCTCCTTGGAAGTTCAGAAATGATAGTTGAATCTGGTTTCACCACATAATACTTCTCAGAGCTCTTTCCCATGTCAGGAAAGCCCTTGAGGCATCCCTTAAGATTATTTGTATTTGTATAGAACTGAATTTTTCCATGGATACTTTAATTATATTGAGCCAAAAAATATTAAATTAAGATCATATCCAATTGTTCAAAATAAAGACTGAAAAAAAGAAAAGTCTGCTGGAGAGATTTCTGTTAGAGGAAAGATTCACTATCAACCAGACCTACTGAGTAATAAAAAATAAGCAGCACTGCCCACATTGGTTTAGGTCTTTCAAAATAGGATACATAAGTCTAGAAGTGTTTATCTTTAAATTTGCCTGTAGGAAAAAGTAAATGAGTTTTCAAGGTCCTTTCAAACACTGCGATGGGAACACTGGCTATGCGTGAAGACTACTAAGGACACAGAAGATGCACAGTGGTGATTTATACATTTGTTTGCATTTTATATTGTGCTATGGAGTCAAGAGAGGAGGGCTAGTTCTGTCTTGAAGTATGACTTAGGGAAGGCATTGAGTTGTGGGCTGGTGAAATCACCCCTAGAATACCACGGTCAAGTTGGGGCATCACAGCTCCAGAAAGAAGGCAGTAGATAAATTGGAGGGAGTTCAGAGACAAGCAAAGAGAATGATAAACGTATTGGAAGACATGACTTATGTGGCAAGATGGATGCACCAGACAATACCTTCACAAGTGTGCTTGCCAGAGTGATGACTAAGGTGATAACATGATAATACCTGAAAAGCAGGAACAACCAAGGAGCAGGAAGAGGACTGGGGTTCGAGGTGCTCATCGCTTGAAGAGATAAATAATGACGGTTTTCAAGGATGGGAAAGGAAAGGCCAGTGAATATTAGGAAAAAACTATGCTCACAAAGAGCTTAATTAAACTGATTGGGCTTTTTAAAAAATCGATATTACATGATTGTCCTTAGATTTTTGTGATGTGCTAGAGAAACAAGGAAAGAAATAGAGCCTCTGGGTTATAAGTAGAGGGTAAACCTACAATTACTATGTCTTCTCAGACCATAGGGTCTTTTCAGGGAACCTGCCCAGCAAAGAAGAACTAACCAGGATTACTTCTTGCAATTTTGTTGTTGGTGCCAAATTTTCCACAAATGACTAGGAATTCAGTACATAAAAACATCTGACATTTTTATATAACACTCTTACAGGTATATACAACAGTAGACATAAACATTTGAAGGAATATAAGGGATAAAGTGTCAGAATTCATAACTCTTTTTAAGGTTGCTTGTTCCATAAAAATATGTTTGAATCTCTAGACCTCAATTTCTTCTTCTGTAAAATAAGTGCCCGAGATAAGATAATCTATAATTTCTTATTTAATTAGAAAAGGATACAACATAATGTTTCTAAGTCACTGATCTTCTTTCAATAAGTACTAATGTACTTCAAAATGTACTGTAACCACATATTTCTTTCTGTCTTCCAGATATCCTTATAATCCAGGGATCAGCAAACTTTTTGTAAAGGGCTAGAAAGTAAATATGTTAGGCTGTGCGTGCCATATGGTCTCTGTAAGAACTTCTCAATTCTGCTGTTTTAATGAGAAATCAACCATAGACAATGCATAAATGGATAGGTGTGGCTGCACTCCAATTAAACTTATTTATGGATACATACGTGAATTTTATATAATTATCAGGGATTATAAAAATTGCTTTTCTTTTGATATTTTCCCTAACCATTTAAAAATGTAAAACCATATTTTTAGCTCAAGAGTGCCACAAAAACAAGCAGTGGGCTAACCTAATCAAACTGCTAAGTAGTGTTTTTCATTTTATTTCTGATCAGCATTATTTGTTATAGAACTAAACAACTTTTGACTCTAAAATTGGCATTTCAAGATCTCTGGATAAAAGGAAGCCAGGGAGAAAAAGTCCTTCAGCCATAATGCACTGTCAGAAATGTATGGAAAGCAATAATGATGACCCTGGTGATAACAAGAAAAAAGTCATTACTATATGGAATTATCCTGGGGCCGCCGTAAATTATCAACTACTTTTGCTTCACCAAAATGATCAGGTAGACTTCCCCAAAAAGAAAGAACAAGGGGAATAAAAAATGAAAATGTATTCTATGCTTCTCTTTTTCCAGGTTTCCCTAAAAGGGTTTTAAAAATCCTCCTTCTGTGCTGCAGAAGAAAAATAGAAAATAGAAATTCTTCCCTAGCCACCAAGGCCTTCTTTTTAGATGTTTAATTCATTCAGGGATCCTTTCTGTAGGTTAGACAATCAGTTGACAGGAATTGGGTATTTCCTTTTACTTTTGAGTCAATAGGATATAAATTAAATGTGACTAAATTATGAAAATTAAAGCAAATAAAACTAAAATCACAATTAGGATAATTAGGTATTCCTCTAAATCAGAATGTCCATCAAATGTACAGTTGAAGCATTCTAAAAATAAGCCACAATCCAAAAGGGGAATTGTTGTCTTCGAATTGATGCCTCCAGCTCAGATAGCAACTCATCAGTGCCGCAACCAAAATGCTTATCCCGGTTTGTCTGGGAGAGAAAGGAACGGTTTTGGTTCCTGATGCTGTCAATTCACTTGAGTAAAAAGGCACACAAAGGAATACATGTATATATTTGCAATTAAATTAAAATTATTGTCTCAGCTTTATACAGTTGAGTAAAAATATAAGTTGGGACTTTACAACTGCAACTTTCACTCAGATTTATAGGAACCATTTTATGTTTATCAATGACTTTTAATAGGTTTACAGCATCAAAACTGGCAATGTTTTAAAAAGTCAATAAATAGCTGCATTATAATTTTGAATGTCTATGTCACACAAAGGTAACAAATTCACTCCTTGTGGGAAAAATATTTCACAGCACATGCATAAACGAATAAAGGAAAAGAAATGTACCTATGTTTTAACGGTTATACGGCCAGTTGAATTACTACCATTTTCTAAATCACATGAAGCAATGCGAATTTACAATAAAAGAATATTGTCTTTGAAAAATGAATTGCAGATTTTGATCACTGCCACTACTTCAACCACTACAGACAGCAAGTAGTCAAATAAGAAAATACTGTATTGTTGATTCTAGTAGGAAATGCACACTAATTTCAATAAATTTATATGAGCTATGAAATAAAATTATATTAGCTACCAGATCTCCAGGAAAATAAAACTGGAAAATACATTAAGTGTGAAAACACACGAAGTTTCAGATAAAATGGAATTGGTTGACTCATGATGTATTAGAACAGTGACACAACAAGAAAATGCTCAAAAAAGTGGGCGTCCGGAAAGGAAGGGGGGAATACCATTGAACAATATAAATCTTAGGATCTACTGCTCCACTTCTAAATATTCAGAGCCGGACTTCATAAAAATTGCTGTAAAAATGAAGCTGAGTCTAATGTTTACAATCATGGACTTGGGAGCCTGGATTTAACCCCAAACTCTGCTACTCACCAGCAGTATGTCCCTGGGCAAGTTACTTAACCTCTCTGTGCCTTAGTTTCTTCATTTGTAAATGGAACTCGTACCTACCTCATAAGGTTATAATGAGGAGTCACTGAGTTAACATTTGTAAAATGCCTTGTTTAGCTTTCGCTTTCCATCAAACAAGTGTTTGATCATGAAATAAAAGTCTTTGTCTCTTGACTTTCATTACTTCTTTTCTGTTTAGGAGACAAGTCCTCTAGCTGATTACGGAAGTCCTTCATGCTCACCTTAAATCCCTCCAAAGGCCAGTCCAGTCTTCACCCATTTCCTCATTCAGTAACTCCTTCCCTTTCCTCTGATCAAATCTTGCTTTTCCAACCTCATTTTTTCTACTCGTTAAATCTGATAAGCAACTAATCATAGCTAAAATTTTTGAAGTGTGAACTATACTCTGGATACAATGCCAAGTTCTTTCCATATATCAACTCATTTAATTTAATTTAAACCTGTGGGCTAAGGAGTCTTCACAATCTGATAGCAGAGGGAAGTAAGACTCAAAATGGTGAATACATTTTACAAGATCACACAACCAGCAAATGACAGGCACGGGGACTGAAAAATGGCCACAGTACCAGGGCTGTGCTCTCTTTCACAGTGCATTGCCACATTCCCTCCACTGCGAATCTAATCAGGAGCCAGTGTGGAAATACTCTCTGTTCTGGGTACATGAATGCATTTTAACAAAAACCTCTGCAGACAAAACCTAAATTCAGAATTTCAGTTTCTAACAAACCACTGGGGAAGTGTTGGGGAATTACAGACACTGCTCAGATTATCCTCTCTCATGTGGCTCTGCACACCATTTCTTCTGCAAAGCTTATAGACTTTTATAAGAACTAGGGTACATTTGTCACAGGGCGGGAACCATGAAGGGCGTTCTTGTTTCTTTCTTAACGGAAACAAGGTCTCTTCCAACCCTAAATCCCATAAGGAAAAGAATTAAGGCTCCAAAAGAAATGGGCAGTGGCCTTATTCCTCTCTCCCTTCCTCACCCTTTCCCCATTTTTAACCCTGGAATCTAGATTTTAAAAATGGATCTATTATGTTATTTCCTCCCAGGTGAAATAGACAAATATAAATGCACAGTTAGCTATGCATTTCCTCACTGACTATCTTCCTGATAGCTGTTTAGCTTCATCGGAAGGAAATAAAATCACTACTTACTTCTGGAGCATTCTGTGTTCTTGGATCACCCTTCACGAAGAGAAAAAATAAATGTCATGCTTTTGAGGTAGGAAGCAGCAAGTTGATGAGGGGAAGAGGGACTCCAGTTAGCAAAGATGGATGAGGGAATACGTTTAGGAAGTCGAGCGAGTGACTGAGTCATCAACATACTTCGATTGTGACCATTTTACTAATCTTTGCATTTTCAGATTCTGAAGTGTTAGTTCCTTAAGTCTTCTCAGTGTCACTGTATGCTGTAAAATCCTACAGCTTATAAATTCAGTTTCAATTTGGAAACAACTTCTCAAGCATAAGCTTTTGACAGGGAAAGTTAAAATACAAAATTAGGGAAATACATATTATCCTCCTCCTCCCCGACCAAGATGCTGACCTGCAGAGGCTGCTCAGTAAAAGTCACCATATACACAGGCACCCACCTGACCCAGTTGTGTCTTTCTACGTTACTAGTCATTCATTTGCTTGTAATTCATTATAGTGTGTTTAATTTTAAAATTAATTCCCCAGCTAATTTTAAGATTTATGGCTGAGCCTTTGCCTCAAAAGCTGACTACATCATGAAAAACACTCAATTGAAAAATAATTAATCTGGTGTCTTAAACTGTCTTCGCATTGAGTTTAGATGGGCAAATTATCAGTCCCATACACTGCATGTAATTTTTGAATACATTGAAAGCAAAAAAAAAAAAAAAAGGCAAGCAATCGTTTTAAACTTCCAATAGGGCATAGCCTCAAGACGCCAAACATGTCTTTGATTCTGGAAGAAAAATTGCCTCTACCAGAAGGATGCTGAAGAAAGGAATCCCAAAATTTAAGTGTCTTCAATATACTGCATCTCATTTAACTCATTTAACTGCATGGTCTCTGGGGAAGGTATTGTCAACTACACTTTATGAGCAGACAAGGAAATCCAGGCACAGAACAGTCATACAGTTTGCCCAAGGACCACACACAACTGTAGAGACCATGGTTCCCTCTCCGGCCACTCTTCTTGTCCTATGTCACACTCAGAGGCTCATTTCACAGGTCCCAGGAACACGTGAAGCTCTTTCTGACTTAGAGACTGTGCGCTGTTCACTCATCTTTGCCGGATTCTTCTCCTGGCTCCTTCTCGTACTTCAGGTCTCAGCATAGATCTCTTAACGCTTTCCGTGTCCACTCTATCTGAAAATAGAACTCCCTTTCTATTTGGTCTCAGCGTGTTGTTTGTTTGCTTCACAGCAGTAGACTTTAGAAAACATGTATTTGTTCAATTTTTTTTTTCCTTTCTCCTTCACCTACCCACTTAAGTGTAAACTTCAAGAGGGTGGTTTTCAGGTTCTTTTTGTGCACCCAGCATCTGGAATAGCCACTAATACAACACTACAGGTCCCCAGTAAGTGCTTTTTAATAGATAAAAGACAGGAAAAATAAGTGGGCAGATAGGGATGAGGACTGAGTCCAAATTTGGTCTGGCTGTGGGATGTCAGCTTTTGTATAACTTTGTGGTCTAGGTGGACACACCAGCTGGGATCCCTTGCAGCAAATAGAAAACTCTGCCATGAGGAGTGAGAGATGTGTGATATCACCAGGGACAAAATCACCAGCAAGAGTTGAAGAGTTAAGTCCAAGGACCCGCTGTCAGTCAGTGCTTCATCTGAAGAACTGCTCTAGGTTCAGGGAAGTCCCATGCCCACCAGCAAGAGCACATTGGACCTCTGAGACCCTGTCTAGCCAATGACTTGCTGGTCTCTTTATGAAGTTCAACCTTCATCTTTGTACTATTTCTTTTTCTCGAAGAGTCTTCTTTATTCTCTTTCATTCTTCTCTTTATTGCTGTGTTTTCAAAGCATTCACATTTTCTAATCATCTTATTCTAAATTATATTAAATTTAGTATCATTTAGGCCTATCGTGCTTTATTATTCTTTTTGATACTCTGGTTGGTATTTTTTAATTGGATAAAAAAAGGATTTGGAACCTTTATTTTGCTTCTGTAAGCTACTTGTTTGGATTAGTCAGTTCAGGCTGCCATAACCCAATACCATAGACTGGATGGCTTAAACAACGGAAATTATTTCCCATGGTTCTGGAACCTAGAAGTCTGAAATCAGAGTGCTAGCATGGTTGGCTTCTGGTGAGGGCCCTCTTGCTGGCTTGTAGACAGCTGCCTTCTCAGTAAGTCTTCTCATGGTGAGGAGAGAGATAGAGAAACAAAGATAGCAAGTCTCTGGTATGTCTTTTTTGTTGTTTGTTTTATGTTTTTGTTTTTTGGGACTTGTTTTTGAGATGGAGTCTCACTCTGCTGCCCAGGCTGGATGCAGTGGCACAATCTTGGCTCACTGCAACCTCTGCCTCTGCCTCCCGGTTTCAAGTGACTCTCCTGCCTCAGCCTCCCAAGTAGCTGGGACTACAGGTGCATGCCACCACGCCCAGCTACTTTTTTTTTTTTGGGGGGGGGGGCGGATTTTTAGTAGAGACAGGGTTTCACCATACTGGCCAGGCTAGTTTCGAACTCCTGACCTCAGATGATCTGCCTGTCTCAGACTCCCAAAATGCTGGGATTACAGGCATGAGCCACTGTGCCCAGCCAGATATGTCTTCTTATAAGGGCACTAATTATTCCATTAGGAAGTTCCCGCACATGACCTTTTCTAAAACCTATTACCTCCCAAAGGCCCCATCTACAAATACCATCGCACGGGAGTTAGGGCTTCAACATACATATTTGGGGATGGGGAGAACAATTTAGTCCATAGCACTAACTATTTTATGACCGTCTTTCTGTTTTTTCATTTCTTTCAACTTTTTTTTTTTTTTTTTTTTTTTTTGCTTTGTAGTATTTAGTCATTAGTATGGAATCTCATTTAAACCTTCTTTTTGTCTCCTAGATGTGGCTACTTCATTTTTCATTTTCAGTTTTATTTTAACTATTTAATTTTATCCCTGTTTTTATTTCTGTTGTATAATTATGTCATTTAATTTTTTTAAATTTCCATTTTACGATTACATTATTTGCCTATGTCTTATTGCTGTATTTTTGTGATTGAGATTCTGGGGCTGTAGAGATGGAAGCTCTGATGACAGTTCTTTTTCTGAGGAACAGGGATCAGTTCTTTTTCCATCTCCAGCTGATCATTTATCATCTTAGACTCCACATTCCCACATCCTAGACCAGTAAGAAAAAGATCTCCACCCCCTCTTTCTCTAGTTCTGCTAACTTGAGGGAAATACATCTGAGTGACTGGAAGGAGATTACCATCTCACATCATTAGCCCTCCACACCTTCTATGAAGAAAAGCATGAGGCATGATACCTGAGCTCTGCGATGCAGCCACCATGCCCCACAGAGGTCATGACCACAGGACTTAGTCTGTGAAGAGGAGCAACAGGGTGACAGATTCCATCTAGGGAGGTATCCTCCATGCGGTCTTTGTTGGGGACTTGTTGCATGACCTGTTTCCCCTTTTGAGGACTGCCCAATCAGTGCCCTGGACATAGAATATTCTCTTTTAATGGAAGCTGGGTGCCAAGGGACAACTTGGCACCATATTCTTCTTCCTTATTAGGAGAAATATTTTCTTTATTCTGGGCGCACAGTGAACTTCCTTGTATTGCTTTGGCATATGCATTGTATGGTACCTGGCCAGTGCTGCCAGTATATCTGCCCCCATTGGAAGAAAATAGAGTCCCTCTGCTGCAGCACAAGAGGGGTGTGTGCAGTCCATCACTCTACATCAGCTATTGGGATGAACCCACTAGCCATAGGAGAGCAGCACACACCACACAACAGATTTTGCTGTTCCTCTCCTTTCTATGAGTAAAACATTGTTCCAGCCAGTGCCTTGTATGTTGAATGCTCCTTGACAGCTCCAAACCCATAGTTGATGCAGTGGGCCAAGGTCTGTGGGCTTCTGTTTCTGATGGTTAACATCGTCATCCTCTTTGGATGCTACATGGTAGTAATCCTTACGTGGGATTGGCAGATGAGCCTGACTGCTCAATAGTATTTTAACCAATGAGCAAGTAGTCTTGAGCCTCCATTTATAGCCCTTGAAAGAAAGCATGAAAACCTATAAGCAGGGGCAGGGCTCAAAAATCTTTCTATGGTTAATAAAAATGAGTATTTCTATAGTTAATAAAATAGATCAATTTGACTGCAGTATACTAATTATCACATAGGCTAAACGTTCTTGCAGTTGCTTATTACATAGGTCTCCCTAACTCCCCCACCACACCCTATAAGAACAACAACAACAACAACAAATTCAATGTATTTTCTATTACCTCATCTCCCTCATCAATTGCTTGGTTTAACTTTGAACAATTCATAATTTAACATAACTTAGTTTAATATTGTACTTTTGTCATTTTCATCCCATTGGCTGAGAGACCAAGTACAATATATTTTTTGAGCTTTCTAATCCCAAGGCAATGGTTAATTTTATGTGTCAACTTGATGGCCATAGGGTACCCAGATATTTGGTTAAACATTATTCTGGGTGTGTCTGTAAGGGTCGTTTTGGATGAATTAACATGTAAATCAATAGACTAAGTAAAGTAGATTACGCTCCCCAACATGGGTGAGCCTCACCCGATTTGTTGGATGCCTAAATAAAACAAAAGGCAGGGTAAGAGAGAATCCTCTCTCTCTGCTGGACTGTTTCATGAGCTGGTACATCTGTCTTCTTCCAGACTTGGACTGGAATATACACTATTGGCTCTCCTGATTCTTCAGCCTTTGGACTCAGACTGGAACTACAACATCAGCTCTCCTCCACTTGACAGATGGCAGATTGTGGGACATCTCAGCTTTCGAATCATGTGAACAAATTTCTTACAATACATCAATCTCTCTCTCCTCTCTTTCCCCTCTCCCTCTCTGTCTCTATAGACAGATAGACTGATAGACCTGAGATGCATTCACACACACACACACATGCACACACATACTATATTATTGGTTCTGAATCCTATTAGGTTGATGCCAAAGTAATTGTGGTCTTTGTCATGGCAAAAACTGAAATTACTTTTGCACGAACCTAATACCATCCCTTAGTTACCTCATCTAAGAAATACTAGTCACGATAGTATCTAACTTATTAGGTCACTGAGAAAATAAAAGGAGAAATAAAATCAAAAGTGCTTACCTGTATTACCAGTGCTCAGTAGACACTAATGTTCATTATTCAATAGCTCTAGAAATTTATTGAAAATCCTCACGGTAAATTCAATTTATTTACAGCATTGATGTCATCAATCAATTTCAGTCCTCCTTTCAGAATATTTGTGTCTTAGAATGTCCTGGTGACTCTCTCAAGTTATCAGTTCATGGGTATTCTACGGAAATCATATCCCAGTGACATCACCGTATGAGGTTAGGATGTTTTTTCCATCTCTAATGTGATTTATTGTCTATTTTGGGAATCACACACAGTGTTCAGTGAAGAACTCAGGTCAACAAAGGACTCTCAGAGAGCTCCCGTCTTAGCTTCGCCTGGGGATCCTGGCAAGGGTGCAGGCTGCCACATTCTGAGCTTTATATAAAAACTTCTCAGCCTGCACCTGGCACCTAAAGAATGCTTATCATGTTGAGTCTTTGATCAAAGGACCACAAGGTGAGGGAAAGAGGAGAGGGGATGCACTGGGGATGAAGAACAAATGGCATTTTCTTCCACCCATACAAAAGGAAGTACAAAGCAAGAAGATTCCGCGAAGCAAAGGGAAATATGAGTTCCAACAACACCTTGTGTAAGTTTTTCCAGATGCCATATTTTGTTTGTTTGTTTTTGAGACAGGGTCTCACTGTGTAGCCCAGGCTGGAGTGCAGTGGCGCAATCTCAGCTCACTGCTGGGACTCCCTGGCTCAACCTTCTGGGCTCCAGCAACCCTCCAGCCTCAGCCTTCCAGGTAGCTGGGACTACATGTGTGCTCCACCATGCCCAGCTAATTTTTGCATTTTCGGGGATGGGATTTCACCATGTTGCCCAAGCTGGTCTGGAACTTCTGGGCTCAAGCAATCTGCCCACTTTGGCCTCCCAAAGTGCTGGGATTACAGGCTTGCACCACTGTACCCAGCCAGCTGCCATATTTTTTTTAACATACCTTTTAAATACTTGTCAAGAAAACCCATGGATAGGTCATACAAAATTTTTTTCATAACTCAGATATATTTCCTTTACAAGTTGAAGAAATGTAAGTATTTACTCTTTTATTTTTATGCCAGAAGGGGTGTAAATCAACTAGTTGCCAGCTACCTCCCTGACTTTCCATCTTTTTCCCTTAGTAGCTATACAGTTGTCATTTATCAATGACCAGTTGGTTTTATAGGCTTATTATCTGAAGGGGGACTCAGTCAACTATTATCTAACTCAGTCACATATTATCTTCAAATCCGTGAACTCCTTCACATATTTGAAGTTCAGAAAGGTCCCATATAAAGTGAGAGAACTATCTATTGGATTCCTTTCCAGGTCATTCTACATGGCCGCCACTATGATTAAACAATGGAAGTGTGAGAAGTCAAGGGGAAGTAATTAGGCTGGATAAATAGTATGGCCCCTCACACTATGCCTCACGCCATGAAAATGTTTCAGGCCAGGCACAGTGGCTCACACCTGTAATCCCAGCACTTTGGGAGGCCGAGGCGGGTGGATCACAAGGTCAGGAGATCGAGACCATCCTGGTTAACATGGTGAAATCCCATCTGTACTAAAAATTCAAAAAATTAGCCAGGCATGGTGGTGGGCACTTGTAGTCCCAGCTACTCGGGAGGCTGAGGCAGGAGAATGGCATGAACCCGGGAGGCAGAGCTTACAGTGAGCCGAGATCACGCTACTACACTCCAGCCTGGACGACAGAGCACTATTCACAATAGCAAAGACTTGGAACCAACCCAAATGTCCATCAATGACAGACTGGATTAAGAAAATGTGGCACATATACACCATGGAATACTATGCAGCCATAAAAAATGATGAGTTCATGTCCTTTGTAGGGACATGGATGAAGCTAGAAACCATTCTCAGCAAACTATCACAAGGACAAAAAACCAAACACTGCATGTTCTCACTCATAGGTGGGAATTGAACAATGAGAACACTTGGATACAGGAAGGGGAACATCACACACTGGGGCCTGTTGTGGGGTGTGGGGAGGGGAGAGGGATAGCATTAGGAGATATACCTAATGTAAATGACGAGTTAATGGGTGCAGCTCACCAACATGGCACATGTATACATATGTAACAAACCCGCACGTTGTGCACATGTACCCTAGAACTTAAAGTATAATAATAAAAAAAAAAGTTTCAAAAACCTTTAGGCATACTAAGTTTGAAAAAAGCAAAAATTATACTCTACACATAGCATCTGGCACCCAGGTCTAGATTACAATGTTAACCAAACAACGGATGAGCAGATCCAAAGTTCCCTGACTACTCAACAGTAAACAAGATTTTTTTTAAAAGCTAAAAACTACAATAAAATTCATACTAACAAGATGTCTTGTGTTTAGTAAGTACTTGATGTAAATGTGGGGATGGATTGCATACTGCAAGTCATTTAAACAACCAAATAGCAGCAACAAAAGAAGCAATATAATCCATCTTGCCCAAAAGGTAGCTCCATTAGTATGGCTAAAAACACAAACCATAATTCCATGGGATATTGAATTTATAAAGAGGTACAGGTAACGCAAGGATGGAGTATATCTTCCTGTGTTTTATACTTCTCTTACATTTGTTTCATCATTAAATATTCTGATAAACGTAACAATACAAACTGTTAAATATAATTTTGTAAACAAGAGAATTTAAAAACTTCCTAAATATTCATGTACCATATTGATGCTTTAACATTGTAAACAAAAGTAGGTTTTATTTTTTTCCCAAACACACAGTTAGATAGCAAGTGGAAATTTAATTCAACTGGGATTTGGGGGTTCTGTCGCTTTTGATGTATTAATACATGTGGAATTTCTTTTAACCAAATGCATTAGTTGCTTTTTAAACCAGGTACAATGAATATATTTAAATAATTTTTAAGATTATAAGAAACAGGAGGGTATTATAGAGAGATGATTAGAAAGAAATGAGACTGATTTTCCTCATGTGTTCTATAGAGCTTATTCTGAAAGCAATTAAAGAGATTTTAAAAAATATATATCCTTAGCATCCATGGAACATACATATGTCAGTGCTCCAATTTTAGCCTCCAGCCAAAAACTACCTCATTATTTTAACCTAACTTACACTCTCTAAGTTCCAGTTTCCTCATCTGTAAAGATAATAATAGTATTTAACTCATAATTTTGTGAAGATTTTAAAAGATGATAAATGTCAAAAGTTTGGCATAGTGTCTGACTTACTGTAAGCATGTAGTACCTTCTAGCTGCTTTCATTTTTGTTATCATTATTAATCCCTTTCAAAGTTTATTGGACTTGTTAAAAGTCAATATTTTTACTTGGTATCAAGCAACTTCTGATCTTACCTTTTTAATAACATGGTAGTAATTTATGATGGGTAACCAGATTATTTGGACAGACTATTGGGACAGACTATTCCAGTAGCAAACTTCAATGCTTTTCTAATATGCAGATAGAAGTATTTCAAAAAGGGAAAATATATCAGCAACATGAAGAAAATGCATGAGGAAGTGTGTTGATAATTTCATGTCAAATTAGGAAAAGTTAGCACATTGTAACGTTCACAGTACTGAGCCAGTATAGAGTATGCAGGCACTGCAAATATTTTTCTGCCCAATATTTTGGATTCTCTTTTTTTCATTTATGAAGAAGGAAAGAGTGAAAGAATAAATGGCACCATTGACTTGTTACTTACGACCACATGTTAAGCACTCAAGAACAGCCTGCAAGAGGCCTTTGAATCCTTACTCAGTTGTGCTGGTTTAGAAATCCTTAGGGATTAGCTGCTCATTGACAACTAAGCCTGGGAAATGTCTTGAGGGTTACACTTAGTACCCGTTCTTGTTAATAAATGTTATAATACTTCTCTGGAAAATTAGATACAAATCCTGAGCAAACCAAAATCCAATTCCAAAAACAGCTTTCAAGTGTGAGAGGTTTTCTATCTGTTCCATGAAAGCACGAGGTGTAAGAAGCATTAATTGCAAAGAGCATTTCGATATAAAGACTCTGTGGAGCATTCAGTATTTCCTCATGTGAATTTTCAGTAGGAAAAAAAAATAGGTCTTTCATGAAAAACAATCTCAAACTACCCCCTTCCACTCAGAATTCATAATTATGCTTAATCTGCTGCTCCTCTTGGCTCGCTTACAGGTCCTGTTGGCAGGTAGTGAATACAAAATCAATTTAATGGGGGGTCCCCTGGGAATGGAGCAAAAGTTTGAGCATTTACCGGTACACAATGGAGAAAGGCCAGCTTTTGGGAGCCCTGAGCTCCACGGCCATGGCTCCCCCAAAGCAGCCGCGCACATGGATGGCTGTAGGTCAGCAACCTGGGAAGGAAGAGGCAGACGCTGGGCACAGGACGGCCCTAGTGTGAGAATGGGAAACAGGACTGCAAAGCTGCATGGCTCACCTGCAACAAAGCCAGACAGGCAATCCCCGGTGAGATGTGGTGATACCCAGCATGGGGTGTGTTCCTGTCTGCTTTCCTTTGGCAGAGGGCTGCCCCAAGGGCAAGCGCTAATGAGACTGAGACGCCTGGAGATGGGAGATGCTTGGGTCCATCAAAGGGCTCATTCAGAGCTGCCCTGTCTCCACCACCCACTCAGGAGCTGCCAAACCAGCTTAAGTTACTATCCTCTTTACATTCCTAAAGGTATGGTTACTTACAGATCCACCGGACAGCCTGGGACTAAAAGAGAAAGCATTTCTCAATGTGTGTGTGTGTGTGTGTGTGTGTGTGTGTGTGTGTGTGTGTGTGTGTGTTAGATTCTGACATTTTGTTGTGTGTATTTTGTTTGTGTTTATGTGTACTTTAATTTATATTTAAAACAGATTTGAAGGAGAGATAATGCTACCAATTCCAAAGAAACCTCTTTGTTTCTATCACAATCATTCGCTCACTCATTCATCATTCACGCATTCATTTAAAAATTCTTCAGTATTTAGCGCATTAGATTATAAATCACCTGTGCCCTTTTTAAAAATAAAGTTGTCATCAAAGAGAAATTTCTTTCACTGTGGTTTATAAAAACACTCATTCTCAAGCTGCCAGCATTTTGCAGAAGTATTCCCTGTTTTGCTTTATTCTTTCTTTTAGGAAAAAGATTGTTTTAAATGTCTTCTTTTTCACTCCTAATTTCTGTAAGCCCTTAATCCTATACATAACATGCATGTATATATGTATGTGAATTTATTCATTCATAAAATTATTTATTAAACACCTACTATGTGCTGGGGTCTGGCCTAAATGCTGGGTATGGAAAGAGGAGTAGGATACAGTCCAGACTTCTGAAACTCTCTCTGACAATGAGAAAACGTGCATGTCAACAAGTCCAATCCTGTAAGCTATTAAAGCATCCAAGAGTAGTGTGTATTAGTCACCACAACAACCCCCACAATATAATGTTTTGCATTGAGGTGGGAGGATCTTAGATAGAAAAGGATGCCCAACTTAGATCTCACTGTTACACTTCAGTTTTAATAAAAAACATCAATAACTATGCATTTTATGGATTTATCTCCAGCATCTCTATTTTATTTTCAACAAGCCCCATAATAAAGTCACAGTTAATAAGGGTCACAGAGTATTTAAAGGGCAATAGCCACACTCTTAGTGGGGGCCATAGAGTTCTGGACTGTTCAGATGAAGAGGCCAGGCAGCATGAACTCCAATATGTGCAATTTATACATGAAAAACCTGAGGCCCTCACAGAGAGAAGAAAGGATCATTTGCTTGAGATTAGAATGTCTAGGATCATTTGCTTGGGTCCTTAGATATCTTTAGATTCTATAGAGACCCAAACAGTTCAATATTCAATTAAAAAGAAAAGAACAAAATCCCAGATGATTAGAGTTTGTTTTAAATCATCCCTGGGAAATTTACAAAAAACCAAATTGGACAAAGACCAGGATTTAACATTTTTTCATTACAAGGAACATTTATTACATATTTTGGGGACCTAGCACTTTTTGTAAGAATAGCTGGTTAGATGAAATACAACACACACACCATTTCTCAACTAACACTAAATAATGGCTGTTAAGTCTACCACCCTATCCTCTCAGGTGGTGGTGGTTTAGCTGATACCTGTGTCTCTGCAGCCTTGCCAGTTTATTTATTCCTTTGTTCAACAAACATTTATTAAGCATCTCTTTTGTGCCAGGCACTGTGCCTGTAGCCTTCAAGAAGTATATAGTTGAATGGAAGAATCAAAAATTATATGTGTTGGACAAATTGTAATATGAAGGAAAAGAAAAATACAGCAATGAAAATATGAACGACACTGATATGGTCATATCAGTGACTCTGTAGCCCCACCCAAATCTTATCTCAAATTGTAATTCCCACGTGTCAAGGAAAGGCACCTGGTGGGAGGTGATTGGATCATGGGTGTGGTTTCCCCTATGCTTTTCTCAGAGTTCTCACAAGATCTGGTTGTTTGATAAGTGTGTGGCTCTTCCCACTTCTTTTCTCTCTCTCTCTCCTGCTGCCTTGTGAAGAAAGTGCTTGCTTCTCTTTCGCCTTCCACTATGACTGTTAAGTTTCCTGAGGTTTCCCCAGCCACATGGAACTGTGAGTCAATTGAACCTGTTTTCTTTATAAATTATCCAGCCTCAGGTAGTTCTTTATAGCAGTGTGAAAATGGACTGATAAAATTAATTGATACCAGGAGTTTGGGGTGCTGTTATAAAGATACCTGAAAATGTGGAAGTGACCTGGGGCAGAGGTTGGAATAGTTTGGAGGGCTCAGAAGAAGACAGGAAGATGTGGAAAAGTTTGGAACATCCTATAGACTTGTTGAATGGGTTTGACCAAAATGCTGATAGTGATATGCACAATGAACTCCATGCTACGGTGGTCTCAGATGGAGATGAGGAATTTATTGGAAATCATAAAGGTCACTCCTGCTATGCAAGAGATTGGAAGCATTGTGCACCTGCCCTAGAGATCTGTGGAACTTTGAACTTGAGAGAGATTATTTAGAGTATCTGGCAGAAGAAATCGCTAAGCAGCAATGTTCAAGATGTGACCCTGCATTTCCTAAAAGTGTATGCTCATATGCATGAAGAAGAGATGGTCTGAAATTGGAAGTTATGTTTACAAGGGAAGCAAGCATAAAAGTTTGGAAATTTTGCAGCCTGACCATGTGGTAGAAAAGAAAAACTCTTTTTCTGGAGATAAATGCAACCCAGCAGCACAAATTTGCATAAATAACAAGGAGCCAAATGTTAATAGCTAAGTTGATCAGGAAAATGTCTCTAGGGCATGCCAGAGATGCTCACAGCAGCCCCTCCCATCACAGGCCCAGAAGTCTAGGAGGAAAAAGTGGTTTCATGAGCCAGTCTCAGGGCCCCACTGCTCTGTGCAGCTCTGGGATATGGTACCTTGTGTCCCAGCCATTCCAGCTCCAACCATGGCTAAAAGGGGCCAAGGTATAGCTCAGGCCAATGCTTCAGAAGGTGCAAGCCCCAAGCCTTGGCAGTTTTCATGTGGTGTTGGACCTGTGGGTGAACTGGAGACAACAGTGGAGCTTTGCAAGCCTCTGCCTACATTTCAAAGGGTGTATGGAAATGCCGGGATGTCCAGGCAAAAGTCTGCTACAGGGATAGAGCCCTCATGGAGAACCTCTAATATGACAGTGCAGAGGGAAAATGTGGGGTTGGAGCCCCCACACAGAGTCCCCACTGGGGCACTGCCTAGTGGAGCTGTGAAAAGAGGGCCACCATCTTCCAGACCCCAGAATGGTAGATCCTCTGAGAGGTTGCACTGTGCTCCTAAAAAAGCTGCAGGCACTCAATGTGAAAGCAGTCATGAGGGCTGTACTCCACAGAGCCACAGGGGTAGAGCTGCTCAAGGCCTTGGGAGCCCACTCTTGTATCAGTATGCCTTGGATGTGAGACATGGAGTCAAAGGAGACTATTTCAGAATTTTAAGATTTAATGACTGCCCTGTTGGGTTTTGGATTTGCATGGGGCCTGTAGCTCCTTTGTTTTGGCCAATTTCTACCGTTTGGAATGAGAACATTTACCCAATGCCTATACCCCTACTGTATATAGGAAGTAACTAACTTGCTTTTGATTTTACAGGCTCATAGGCAAAAGGGACTTGCCCTGTTTCAGATGAAATTTTGGTCTTGGACTTTTGGGTTAATGCTGGAATGAGTTAAAATTTTGGGAGACTGTTGGGAAGGCATGATTGTGTTTTGAAACGTGAGAAGAACATGAAATGTGGGAGAGGCCAGGGGCAAAATGATATGGTTTGGCTCTGCTTTGTGGCCCCATCCAAATCTCATCTCGAATCGTAATCTCCATGTGTCAGGGAGGGACCTGGTGGGAGGTGATGGATCATGGGGGTACTTTCCCCCATGCTGTTCTCATTATACAGTCTTCACGAGATCTGGTTGTTTCATAAGTGCATGGCTCTTCTCCCTTCTCTCTCTCTCATTCCCTTGTGAAGAAGGTACTTGCTTCCCCTTCCACCATGACTGTAAGTTTCCTGAGGCCTCCCCAGCCACGCAGAACTGTAAGTCAATTAAACCTTATAAAAAAATAAATTACCCAGTCTTAGGTAGTTCCTTATAGGAGTGTGGAATCAGACTACTACAAATGCTTATTAGTTTTATTAATGATAGTAAGGCCATTGTACAAAACAAGTATCCACACTGGTGAAAATAAATCAATATAGGAAAGGGAAAACCAACAAATAGGAATGACTAACAGACAACTAGTGTCCATGCATCATGAGCATGAGAGCTTTGTGAATTTGGATGTTTCTGTCTTTACTTAGGACCAGTTTAGAAAGTACAAGATAGGCTGGGTGCGGTGGCTCATGCCTGTAATCCCAGGACTTTGGGAGGCCGAGGTGGGCGGATCATGAGGCCAGGCGATCGAGACCATCCTGGCTAACACAGTGAAACCCTCTCTCCACTAAAAATACAAAAAATTAGCCAGGCGTGGTGGTGGGCACCTGTAGTCCCAGCTACTAGGGAGGCTGAGGCAGGAGAATGGCATGAACCTGGGAGGTGGAGCTTACAGTGAGCCAAGATTGCACTACTGCACTCCAGCCTGGGTGACAGAATGAGACTCTGTCTCAAAAAAGAAAGAAAGAGAGAAAGAGAGAAAGAGAGAAAGAGAGAAAGAGAGAAAGAGAGAAAGAAAGAAAGAAAGAAAGAAAGAAAGAAAGAAAGAAAGAAAGAAAGAGAAAGAAAGAGAAAGAGAGAGAGAGAGAGAAAGAAAGAAAGAAAGAAAGAAAGAAAGAAAGAAAGAAAGAAAGAAAGAAAGAAAGAAAGAAAGAAAGAAAAGGAAAGAAGGAAGGAAGGAAGGAAGGAAGGAAGGAAGGAAGGAAGGAAGGAAGGAAGGAAGGAAGGAAGGAAGGAAGGAAAGAAAATCTTCATTTGTTGCTCTTTCCTTCTGCTGCTCCAACTTTTTCAGTGATTCTGTTTCAACAAGATCTGAATGGAGTTCTTTTACTGTGGCATCTTACAAACCACTGTGGTTTGGTGTGTTTTACTCCTTCTAATCTCATGTTGAAATCTGATCCCCAATGTTGGAGGCAGAGCTTAATGGGAGATGTGTAGGTCATGGGGATAAATCCCTCATGAATAGATTAATGTGTCCCTGGAGGAGTGGTGGTGAGTCTCACTCTATTAGTTCTCTTGAGAACTGGTTGTTAAAAAGAGCCTGGCACCTCCCCTCTCTCTCCCTCTCTCGCCATGTGACCCGTACACACCTGCTCCCCTTCACCTTCTGATATGAACAGAAGCAGCCTGAAGCCCTCACCAGAAGCACGTACTTGTGCCATGCTTCTTATACAAACTGCAGGACCATGATCCAAATAAACTTCCTTTCTTTATCCATTACCCAGCCTCAGATATTCCTTTAAAGCAACACAAGTAGACTAAGACAGGAAGCAAGGAACACTTGTGTAGAATCCAACACTGTGGCCAGGTTTTATACAGGTTTCTAAAAGGCCTCTGTTAGAAGTAGAGGAGGTGTCATCTAATCACTAATTCTGCTGCACAAGGAAATGATAAGCTCTTCTCTCTATGACCTTTTAGTGAATAGGACTCAGGCTGCATTGTGCTTTTTCTTTCCTAAGGTATCCTCTCATTGAGGTTCACATTTATTCTTACTAGGCTAAGACTAACCTCTCTCAGTAATGTTTGGGACAATGACTGCCTGTAGGAGCCCCTCAGTGTTTCCCCTATATTCTCTAACACAGCTTCTCCAGTGTGAGAAGATCTGAAATAGTTTCCACTTCCCTCTACTGCTGCCATGTTTCCATGATCGTTTTCTGTACCTTATTTCCCCTACACTCCCGTACTATGTAACTGCTGAATCACAAACACTTCCCCTTGGATGGTCAGCAAAACCACAGCTTGTCTTACTATCTGTTGCTCTTTGCTTTGGTTCCACTGAAAAATCAGTGCAAGAAATGATGTTCTCTGCACTGCTAGCAGATGTCCCATGCTAAGACCCATGACTGGACTTCCTTTGTTTCTCCTTTGCAATGCTATCTTTTTCCTTTGCCTGCCTGTCTCCCACCTGTTGGTCCTTTTAGAGGATACTTATCTACCAGTCTAGGTGAAACTCAAAGCTTCTGTGACAATGACAATATTGTCTACACAGAAACATTTGTTCATAACAATACTGTTGCAAGCTTCTTGATCTTTGTGATTTCATCAACATCATTTTCCTTCTCAGGCCTCACTGGCTTCCTTTCTGATCCCTGAGCTTGACCAGGCATCCCTGCCTTTGGGACTCGCTGTTTGTTCTCTCTTCCCTCCATTCTCTCACGATTCTTCCCTCTGCATGGCTGTCAACTTCTTGTCATTAGAATCTTAGCTTAAAAGCTCTTCTAGAAGATGCCCTCCCTTTAGGGCTGGGTCAGAGAATATAAAAGATGGGCCTGGAAGACCTTGTGGTTCCAGAAAGTAAGGAAGTATCTAATGATAGAGACATGTCCAGAGTACACAGGGTCTAGCACAAAGGAACTTCCACTTGGACATTCAGATGATCAAAATAAATAATAGTAAACAATTACAAGACACTAAATAAAATGAGAATTCAAGAATTCACACTGACATAAATAAATCCAGAAAGGAATTGGGAAACATAATATAGAAGGAAAGCTGGGATTAGAAATTAACATTTGGAAACTATCATAATAATAATTGATTCAGGCAAAAATTATAGGAACTATGACTATAGACCTGGGTGAAAGTTTGAAAAGTAATGGTATTTATAAACTATCTCCCCACAAAATACTTACTAATGCAAAGGGAAAAGTAGTACTTTTACAATAAAGAAACATGTCAGATGCTACCTTAGCCAAGCGATCAAAATTCACATCATTAGTAATGGGACAAATTGACATCACGTGCCCGTTAATAGGATGCCCAATATTGCCTAATGGTATTCCTGCCAAAAGTGCAGACTCTCAATCTAATCATAGGGAAACCAGAAGACATTCCAGAACAGGATTGTCTTGTTACTCTTCAAAAATGTCAAGGTCATGAAACACAGGAAAGACTGAGGAACTCTGCTGAATTAAAGGAGACTAAGGAGACATGACACCTGGATGCCACACAGATTCCAGGGTTTTGTTTCGCTGAAAAAGACATTATTTGGAAAATCAATCAAAACTGAAGAAAATCTGTAGGTTAGGTAAGAGTATTGCAACAGTGCTAGTTTCCTGATTTTGATAATTATAAGGTTGCTATGTAAGAAAATGTCCTTTCTTTCAGAAAATGCAAATTTAAGTATTTAGAGGAAAAGGGGCATTATGTCTGCAATTTACTCTAAAATGGTTCAAGAAAGAGAAAGCAAATATGTTTGTATGTCTGTGTGTGTGTGTGTGAGAGAGAGAGAGAGAGAGAGAGAAACAGAGAGAGTGGAGAAGGCTATTGTGTTGAAATTTCAACACTGGAGAATTTGGGTGAATAATTCTAATCTTGAAACCTTTCTGTAGACCTGACAAGCCATGAAAATTGAAAATTTAAAAGGAGGAAGAAAAAGAAAAAAGTTTTTCCCTGGTCACTTAGTGACTTTACATACCCTATTTCAGTTTTCTTCATGCCAGCTGTCGCTACTTGATATGATTCCTGCCTTCTACATTACCAGTTTATCTGTATATTTTTTTGCCTTCCCCACTAGAATGTAAGCTTTCTGAGACAAGAAACTTGTATATCTTACCTTTGGTATAAATCACCACTAAAACATTCTATTTCTGACCCAAAGTTTCCTTAACTATCTCACTCCATTTAGTATTGTCATCCCAGGTTAAGCTAAACTCAGTTCTTTAATGGAAGAATTTAAGGTCCTTCTAAATGGGTTCTCTACTTCCATTCTTCCTCTGGTGTAGTTTCCTAGCAGCTATAGTCATCAATATATGTAAATCAGGTTCTCTTTTTTAAAAGAGTCCAATGGCTTGCCTTCAGAATTAGAATAAAGCACAAAGTCTAAACCGTGGCCTATGAGACCCCTGGCCTCCACCTATTTTTTCTATTCTGTTATTCGTCATTTTTCTGGCACAGTTTTACATAAAATGCTATTTCCTGTGCCTCAAACACTTCTTTCCCACAAGCTCCCCAACTCACTCATACCCCTGGCTCAGATATCCCCTCTATCACTCCTTCTGATCTATTTAAATAGCCTCCCTCTCCCTACCAAACTAGTTCTTATCCCTTAATCTGAATCATTTGAAAGTATGTTGCTCCTTTACCTCTAAATACTTTTTCTCTCATTATAACCTGAAATCCATTTAATATGTATTCATATGCCTGCTTGTCTCTCCTACACAAAGTTAAGTGTAGTCAGAGCAGAGATTTTGTCAAACTGTAGAACACTTTATCCCCAGCCCAGGCACATAGTAGGTAATCAATTAATTTGTATTAAATGAATCAACAGGTAAAGTTTACTGTAGATGGTAGATATAATAATAGAATGCTTATAAACATATAATATCTTCTTTAGAAAGGCAATTTTTATACCCATTGAGGTGAGACTCAGACTTTTTGATTAGTTGGCTGTAAATGTATATCAGAGATGCTCTTACAACCTCCTCTAATCCTGTAATCACAGTGTCATATAATTACCTCTGGCTAGGTTGTTAGGCTTTGAAAACCTATTTATAGCCCATGGCCACAGGTGTTGCTTGGTTAGGCCCCATCACCCAGGACTAGTCAATTCAGGTTTAGGCCAAGAACTGGTCACTTGCGGCCATCACAATTTCATGATTTCCACTAATACTCCAACATCTCCTAGAATGTTCTTGGCATTCTGTGAGAAGTTCATTATTTTCCCTCCATGGCTTGGGACTGACAGAAATAGTCACTGTGGCAAGCATCACAATTGTATAACTTCCTTAGAAAACAGGCCATTTTTTTATGGCCTTTCTTCGTTCCTCTCTCAGAAATTTTTCCCACATTGATGGCAGCAGGACAAACATCTGTGCTTAATATTCAAAAGCCATGGCTTGTATTCAAACTGCTGTAATCCTAGTGGGGGTAAAATATAAACTGGTAGCACCTGAAATCCTTTAACTCCTTCCTGCCCCATTGCTTTATTTTATGGGCCCATGTACATCGGGATCCCACAGTCTGGTTCTGCTAATGATCAGGCAAATATACACTTTCCTAAGGAGTCAGGATGGCATATTGGAAAGGGCATAATTTTAGAGTCATGCAGATTTGGTTTCTAACCCTAGTTTTACTACTGTGTCTGACTAACAAGTGAACTTGGATAAGTGACTTAATCTCAGTGGCCTTTCGATTTTTCAGAGGCTTTAACTTCTGCCTCACAAGGATTTGGGGAAGATTAAAAGAGGAAACAGATGTGTGCCACCCAGCATGGAGTCTGACACACAGTCAATGCCCATTGATTAGAACATGCCCATTGCATTAGTCTGGCACATAGAAGGAATTAAATACATATTTTCAAGATGAATGGGTGAATAAAACCCTGCAAAATGTGAAGTTCATGTGCATTCCTTTTGCCACTAGTTCTGGACCAATTCCATCCCCCAAATTTTCACAAGAATAGAAGTCATAATATACACTGAAATTCATCAGTGTGAATGATTTTAAATTGCTTCATATTTACTCACATCCATTGCCAGAAAGGTTTGAGGGATATATTAGCTCACAGAGATAAAACAAACAAAAAACAAAGAGAAAGCAATACAATTTATTGTCCATTAGCAAAAGCCTCATTTCAGTTGGAAAGCTGAATGTCCTAGCAGGTGGCTCTTCCAGAAAGAAAACAACAACAACAAGTAATCCACCATTAAATTAAAATGAGATCTTCATTAAAGCTAGGGCTGTCCATTACTGTCACTTATTTTACTCTGAGCTGTTTGACATCTAAAGACAACTTGTGTAAACTGAATTGAGAACAGGTCATTATAACAACTAACCGGGGCAATCACACTCCCTGATCCCATTATTTATGGCAGAGACTTATGGGTACTCCTTCAAATCGATATTGTCTTATTTATCCTGTGCACACAGCTAGACTACATTTCCCAGGCTTCATTGCAGTGAGTTATTGCTACAGACTAAATACTAACTAGTCAATGCAAAGTGAGTAAAAATGAGATGCATCACTTTCAGGTATGGTCCATTGAAACCTCCTGCTAACACTGTCCATGTGTCCCTCTTTCTGGCTAAAAGAATAGAGGCAACATTAGAAACTATGTGTTGAAGATGGCTGCACTTCTCTAATCCTGAGTCCCTGAATGCCTTTGTAGAGGTCAACAATTTCACCAACCTATTTATCTATGTATCTGCCTTGTTATGTGACCAAGAAATAAACTTCCCTTATATTGAATCATAATACATTTGGCGGTCAATCTATTATGGAAATTGTTCTGCTCTATGAATACACTGAAAAGAGACAGGTTTTCTCTATCAATCACCACCCTCAGAAGTGAAAGAATTATAAAAGCAACCAATATCAAAGTGGGTACTCAGCATATACATAATTCTTCAGTTGTTTTATCTTAGAATTCCTTATCCTTACAACATTTTCAGACCAAGTATAGAAATCTTCCATCAGTATTTGTTTTCTCACATTTTATAATGCCTCAATACATCTTACACTGAGCATTATTTAAACTAATACTAAGATAAATATTCATAATCATTTCCACATTTCTATGATCAATCCTAAGTGTTGCTTCCTTAAAAATTTTGCAACCAATACGTGTTTTAAGAATCTTTCTATTCTTCCTTCACTCCATCTGATGAATTACTTGAAAGCAGGGTCAAAGTATTTTATCTATGAATGTCCAGTATGTAGAACAATGCCTGGCATACAGGGGAGCACTCGGTAGGTATCAAGCTCCCTGCAATTCGAGAAACATAGTCATAGGAAATATATTTTATTATTAACTCAACGTTTCTATACTTTTAGTCAATCAATGCCATATAATGTATATAAAATGGTCGCACAGTAATAATGCAAACTTTAAATTTATGCCTAGTGTTCCATTATTGGAACGCTAAGCATGTTGGCGTTATTTATATCCTACTGCTCAAGGTCATCCCCAAGGTCTGATTTTGCAATTCAAAAAATTGCAACCTCAGGGATAAATGGATTAAAGAATAGGATAAAGGAAACAAAATAAATGGCCTCGCCTCTTAATAATAAGCTGCAGGAAAGGCACAACACCACAGTGGTACTGACTTGCAGGAGGCAACCCCAGTAAAGGGCATGAGCCAAACGGAGGAAGAGTCTATCTCCCTCTGGTTTTGTGCCCAGTGTATTTGCACACCTTGCTAGTTCTACTGTTGTTCTTAAAGGCTATTTTAAGACTCAGTAGCTGTAAGTCTTTTTTTTTTTTTTTAAGAAGCTTTTCTAAGCCTTTTTGTTGCACAAAGAAAAAGCTGTTTCTCAAAAAATAAAAGAGTTGCTGAAAGCCAGAAGCTTTTTATTTAATAGAAAACTCCAAACTCATCAATTTTAATCAATGCTAAATTGGGAAATCTCAGAATCTTAGGTTTTGTATATTTCTTAATATCCCATGTTTTAAAGATTATTTAATTAAATCAGCTAACCTGGGAAAAAAAAATAGTCAAGGAGAAAATACAGAGAAATGTCTCAGGGCTTACATAGAGGATTATTTTATTCATTGCAAAAGCTGCAGGTTCAAGGGCCTATAATCCAAGGAAAATTAGTTCATTCATCTTTAACCATATGCATAGATACGCCTCTCATATTTTTACCCTACCTACACTAATTCATAACTGTCAATCAACTTTTAAAACCTTGATTATGCTGGATGGTCTTGGTGAGGTTAGCTGGCCACATTATAAAATCCTACTAAATATCATTATATTTCCTTCAATGTCAATGCTCACCACCTAAATGGAATCTTCATTTCAAATTCATACTCCCTGTTCACTACAGCTCAATATGAGAGGTTTTGTAATTATTGTGAAAGTAATATACACTTATATGAAAGTTTTTAGAGAAGAGAAGTAACCAATTTCAATTAGTAAAGCAATTGAAATTCATAAGTTTCCTTAATCTTCTTGAAAGTTTTAGTAGTTTATGTTCCTTATTTAATATGGCAGAAAATTTATTCGCTAACTTCTAAAACTTCTAAAACATTTTGGATTTTGTACAGGAGCTCAATCTTGACTACAAATGACTTACACATTTACTCCAACTGTTCAACTTAGTGACTGTATGTGGATGTCACTGTATTTTCAATCTGCTTTTGAAAGCAAAAGTTATCATGCTTGACCTTGTATTACGTACACATACTGTTTTATTTTTTGTTTGATGAGGTTTTACTATTTGTTTAATAAAAATATATCTCTAACATTTTGTGTCAGATAATTAAAAATTACATCTCCTACATTTCACATTTTAAATTACATTTCACATTTTAAAATCTATAAGTTGTAGAATAAAACATTTCCCTCTTATCCCTTTTTCTAATCCATTGCCCCACTTCCCAGGTACCCACTATTATTCATTTCTTGTATATTCTTCCAGAGATTCTTTGTGTACATACAAACACATGCAAAATACCTATTGTGATTTCTGCATTTTTGACATGAATGATCACAGGCTCTACATAATCTCTGGTATCTTTATTCTCATCCTTATGAGAGAACACTTTGAATATTACTCATAATATCTGAAACTTTCTCCTCCAGATATTTTAAATAACAACATTATTTAAAGAAGAAGAAAACAGTGAAAAGCAAAACACTGTATAAAAGGCAAAAAAGGAAGTGAAATTCTAATGTTGAGACAGAGCAAAAACAACCTTGGCAGGCAGGTACCTGGACAATGATTCCACCTCTTCCACCAGCTGGTGACTCCCTTAGATGAACCACCAAAGTTAATTTTTTAAATTAAAGTATAAACAAGAAGCACATTTTTAAAAAAGCCATCTAACAAATATTGGATGGGCATCTACCTATTTTGTAACAGTCCACTGCTAAGGAAGATATCAGCAGAATAAAATGGAAAATCTCTTCTTACAGAGTATATATTCTAGTGGGAGGAGTTGAGTTACTTGAGATGGGTGGTGAGGGAAGGTCTCCGTGTGGGCAATATTTCAGCTAGTTCATGGGGAGACCTGTGGGCAGATAGTGTCTGGTGAAAAGAATCACGAAAGTTAAGGAGACAAATAAAACGGTAGCAGTGCTTAGGAAATGAGATTGAGAAGCAGGCAGTGTCCAGCTCTGATAGGAACTTGTGGTTCTTGTTAAGGAGGTAGATTCTTTCACAAGTGTGATGGGAAGCCATTGGATGTTTTTAAAGGGGGAAATGACATGTCCTTCTTTTCTCTAGAATGATGTTCATAAATGAACTCCTTATAACAGTTTTGGTAATTGAGTTTTCATGTAGAGGATTTGAGATAGAAAAAGAAAGTCCTATTAATGTGACTTTCCCAAAAACCTGTAGAGAAGGCAAGACTCCCATCACCTTTCCTTTATAAATGCTGATGAAATTAAACAATCTAACCTCTATCCCCTCCATCGTAAGGGCCTCTATGATTGTTTTATAAAATGCTGTAATCCAATAATGTTTGAATCTTGGCATCTGCTACGATCAGTCATTTTGGCTATCACAGTAATTCTTTATCCATTAGCTTTTCAGATAGGGAAAATTAAGGTGTAAACTTATAGATCAATAGAAATGATCTAGAGGTTTATGTCTCATTTTCTACAGAAATTGATATACTTGTGGTGATTTAAAAAACTCAGTGGTTCTCTAAGAATCAAGAGTCACATTATTGAATCAGATATCTTTAGAAAATCTAAACTTTTCTATTTTACTACATATCTAGCAAAGAAAAGATTTCCATGAAATAAAGTGTAGGGATTTACAACATTTTATTCCTAGGAAAGGATGATTTTCAGTTTGCTGATAAGATAAACATTACTAGAATATACTTGTGTTGATAATAAAGATATGCCTTCATAAGTCATTCTGGAGCAAAAGGAACCAAAGGCATGTATTCCTCAAGACAGAAAAAATTCAAACTATTTTCCAATAACAGGAGATTTATTTATCACCTCTGAATTTCTATTAATTTGCTAATGATATCATTTCTTGTGCCAAATAGTGTAGCAACTAAAAGCATTAAGATAAGTTAAAGTAAAGTCTGTATGGGTGCATGTATACCCTTGTAGGATTCTCCAAATACAAGATTATGCTTTTAGGTAGATGATCAAATTGAATACAATCCTTCATTCATACCGGCAGTATGGCAATGTAGGTAGAGAAACCAATAATTTCTAGTCCTTGACATCTGCAAGGCTGTGTATGTGTATGTATTCACTAATTTAAGCTGATATTGAGTTTCTACTATGACTCGCAGGCTATGGTAAGCACTGGAGCACAGCAGTGAATAAGACAGACAAGACCCCTACCGCCATGTGGCTTACATTCTAGCAAAACCACATTATGAAATGTATTGCTCGTGCAAACTGCACATGTACATTTGTCCTATATTTCTTTTTATTCCATACTTAAAATACTTCAAAAAAAATTATAGTCATCATTCTACCCCACTTTAGTTTGATAGGCTCCAATCTCTTAATAATGAAAAGATACGTAGGCTTATAATAGTTGACAAATATATTTTTAAAGAATATGTTAAAAATTTTTGTAAGTATCTAAAAATGTCTAAGCAAGAAGTTCAGTGGATTTAAAATATCTTGAGATGTTCACCCTCCCTGTTCCTCCATTTGTGTGTGTGTCTTTTTTAATTCCTTACATAGACATATCTATAAGTATATATGGAACAAGATAATGACTATTTTTAAATCAGGTATGAAAAGCATAAAATCAAATCCCTAAAGACAAGTACGGTTTTCATGGATTTATTACAGTTTTAGAGTCATGTTAAAAAGTTTGTTTTTTAACCCCTTTGTGCTCACTGTTCTTCCCTTACTGTAACCTTTTCTCAAAGGTGAGGTAGGAGGAGAGAAGAAATACAAAAGTTGTAGGGTTTTTTTTTTCCCTTTGTAAAGAAAAAAAGTCTAGACTACCCTATAAACAAAATGGTCAATTGGTTCTAACTACAAGAAGATTTTTCTCTGGCCACTGAGTCTGATCTCAAAGTGTCATTTGATCAAAACTTCCAAAACAATCATTGAATTATAACAGGTACTGGTCTTAGGTCACCACAGGCCACAAGCCCAACATCATCTGCATCTTCACCACAGATTCCATGAGAAACGTGGAGTCCACACGTCAGATTTCCAGTTCCTATGCTACTTGATGTTATATTGAGAATACATATATATATATATTTGCAAAGGCAGGCTGACTTTCCTTCAGAACAGTAGCTAAATACGTGACACAAACCAGTATTGGTATCATAAATAGTAACATGACTAGAAACTTCTCCAACACTCAAAGCAGCAGAGGAATTCTTATTCAAAGTCATGTCTTAAAGTGAAGACTTTTCAGATGACCTCCAAACACACTGTGAATTATTGAAGAGTAGGCCTTCCCCAGTTTCCTAATGAATCAGGGTCAGGTATCAGCAGGATTAAGAGTAGAGGGCAGAGAACATGAGAAGCTACAACAGCAACACACTATCAAACCAAATTCTTTGGATAAAACCATGAGGATGCAGGTATAGGTCACTACCAACTATTCAGGTCTAACAATTTTCTTAATCTCCCCATGCCTAGTTTAGAAAAATACTTTCCCATCAATCAAAATAGATCACTTAATCCATTCATATGCATGAGAGTTTGCTCTATGACTTGGAATGGAAAGAGAAGGATTCGGTGATGAGAGATTAGGAGAGGAGTGAGGAGGTTTAGACTTCAAGCCTCACTGTGAATGGCTGAATGGTTCTAACTAACTACAGTAAGAGGAAAGTAGAGGCCAAAATTGATAGTGTTACTCACAGATTTCATGTAGAACTAGGTATAGGGTGATCTCCAGGGCCTTTAACAGAGTGTGGAAGAGCACAAATCTCTTTCAACTCTGCATAAGTCCTGTGATATCTGAGTACCTAGAGTCTGAGAAGCTTTGGGGGCACCCAGGGACATTGGAATTACCAGTACCATGGCCATGGAGAGTTTCCTAAGGATTGTGAGTGTGGATGAACACGTGGAAGATAGAGCCAGAGAAAGTACGAGGGCCAAGTCAGTGACTCCTGCTGTCAGACCACCTTGGGGCTCATATGAAGTATTCTTTTAAGCGCATCCCAAAATAATAAGGGGACCTTTGCATTTCAGGCAGGCCCAAAATGCAAAGACCTACTATTAGGAAGACTGACCTATTGAGTCAGTAGTTGTTTGTACTAACTGGTAGCACAAAAAGGTGACTGTGAACTCACACAAAAGAACTTGAACTTAAAGAATATCAGACTGTACACTTTGAGAGCTGATTATAAGATGGACCTGATGTGATCATCTTGAAGATGTGAGAAATCGCTAGAAGAATATTAAATAATTCTTAGACCTGCAACCCTTGTTTATTCCTCGATTATATATAGGTTTTAACCTTAGATATAAGTATCTTATTTATATATTTAGAAGTAGTATAAATATATGAATTTATACACTAAGTATAAAAATATAGGCATTTATATATTTATAATACCTATATCTTGTTTAGATATAAGTATCTTTTTTTTTTTTTTTATACAGAGTCTCACTCTGCCCCCCAGGCTGGAGTGCAGTGGTGTGATCTCGACTCTCTGCAACCTCCAACTCCCAGGTTCAAGCGATTTTCCTGCCTCAGACTCCTGAGTAGCTGGGATTACAGGTGCATGCCACCACACCCAGTTAATTTTTGTAGTTTTAGTAGAGACAGGGTTTCACCATGTTGATCAGGCTGGTCTTGAACTCCTGACCTCAGGTGATCCTCTCGCCTTGGTCACCCAAAGTGCTGGGATTTCAGGTGTGAGCCACTGCGCCCAGCGATATAAGTAACTTATTTAACTTTTGTTTACAGCTAGATTATAGGTTTTAACATTAGATATAGGTGTCTAATGAATAAAAGTATCAGTGAGAAAGGGGATTTACAGTCAAAGTGTGTACAAACAACAATAATGTATTATCTTACACTTCTGGAGGTCAAAAGTCTAAAATATGTTGGATGTGTTTCTTCTCAAAGCTCCGGGCAAAAATCTGTCTCCTTGCCTTTCCCAGCTTCCAAATGCTGCCTGAATTCTTTGGCTCATGGTCCCTTGTCAGCAATGGAATTCCTCCAACCACTGCTACCATCTTCACATCTCTCCTTCCTCTGCTTCTCCTGTTATATTGCTTTCTCTGATGAAGACCCTTCTGCTTCCTGTCACAGGGACCCTTGTGAGTCTATTTCACCCACCTAAATGATCCAGTGTAACCTCCCCATCTCAAGATCCTTTACTTAGTCACATCTGCAAAGTCCCTTTGCCATGGCAAATAAGATACTCACAGTTTCTGGGATTAGGACATGGACATCTTGTTGGGAGGATTATCCAGCCTATGCCAAGGGGACCAAAGGAAACACATGAGAAACATTTGCAGAGATCAATGAAATAAGATCAGCTGAGATGGAGGTCCAGTCAATCCAGCAGTCTAGAACTGACTGTGGAAGCAAACATATAAAGCTGGTTTGGCCTCACACTGTTACTCACCTCCAGCTCTGATCCGGAGTCAACACGCAACCTTCTATGGACATGGCTACCCATGACATCTTCCTACACTTCTTGGACATGCTTAACAGCTGCAACTCTGATTGTAAATTATCAACCACATTTGGCAGCTGGCTGCCCACTGGCGCTTTCTTAGCTTGAGAATGACTGTTAAGAATAATGCCATTCACGCTGGGTGTAGTGGCTTATGCCTGTTATCCCAGCACTTTGGGAGGCCGAGGTGGGTGGATCACAAGATCAGGAGTTCGAGACCAGCCTGACCAACATGGTGAAACCCCCAGGTCTACTAAAAATACAAAAAAATTAGCCAGGTATGGTGGCGTGTGCCTGTAATCCCAGCTACTGAGGAGGCTGAGGCAGGAGAATCACTTGAACCCAGAAAGCAGAGATTACAGTGAGCTGAGATCACGCCACTGCACTCCAGCCTGGGTGAGAGAGCGAAATTCTGTCTCAAATAAAAGAATCCATTCACATAGCCTCGGAAATAGACATAGCCTCGGCTCTCTGTACTAAGCGGGCATATATCTTTATTTAATTCTCACAATAATCCTAGAGATATTTTAATTATGCCACAATTTTTCTCGGAAAATTCAATTCACATATTATCCAAACTTTGCCCCCAGGTAATAGACAAGGAGTCCATTTCAAGCCATGTCACTTTATGGTCCATATGAAGATTTCTCTATCTGGATACATCTGTTTGGTTCACAAAAGGAGAAGGCTCATGTTATATTGGAGGTTGAAAGAAATATCACTTTACTAATTAGGAAAGATGAGTTCCAGTGTGCGACGCGACTTGGAGAGGCTCATAACTCTAGACAGTTGTAAAATTTAAGACCCCCTAATCTTTCTTCTTCATTTTATCATGTTGCTTTCCAATCTGGTCTAAGTTTAGAGTCAGACATAATCTTTACTTAGCAACATCAAAGTTTGCTCCAGCTTGAGCATCAACTTGCTTGCTTGCTAAATGGAAATTTAAGGGTTTCATTTTCATATGCTTGCTTGTAACATAAATATGGTCATACAAGGCTCATACAAACTCTCAAAATTGACATTGTGGTCTGCAGAATGTGAGCAAGTTGAGAAAGAAAAAAC
Source organism: Macaca fascicularis (assembly GCF_037993035.2). Taxonomy (NCBI): domain Eukaryota; kingdom Metazoa; phylum Chordata; class Mammalia; order Primates; family Cercopithecidae; genus Macaca; species Macaca fascicularis. The sequence goes on from NC_088386.1 coordinate 117,081,719, forward strand.
CTTGGGAAAGGTATGGCATAAAATATACCTAAGAAATAAGGCTAAGTGGAGACATAATACTATTAGGGGAAAAAAAAGTTGATTACGTTTAATTAAATCTCCTTAATTAATGTTCACAGTGGGGCTATAAGAGAACTCCCAACAGATAGAGCTCTGAGCAAATTGGACTTGCATTTGACCTCAACCTGTTTTATATTCTCCAAGAATAGTGTACCAACGTGTGTGTTATGTTTCTTTTGTTTTGCTTAATATTGACAAATATTACCTTGGAAGACAATATTATATAAAGGAAGAGGTGGATTTTGGAGGCAAACAACACCACACCTTGTCCTGTTTCTTAAGAGCAATGTGACTTAAACTTCTGTATTCATAAAAAGGTGCTCCCCATCTCACAGTTCTGGGGAGCTTTACTTCATCAGAGTCAGAGACTTGGGCAGTGCACAGTCTCCATTTGACTGGCAATTCCTGACAGCATGTCTCAATGTATCACATCTGGCTCCAGGTGGGTGCTCAGTAAGTTTTAATTACTTTCTCCTCTCATAACTATTGAGGAGAAATAAGGAATATATAGGCTCCAGAGAGACAGGAAGATTTTCTACGTATGTTCACTCCTTTACTTCCAGTGTCTAGATTAGTATTTGACATACAGATCAGAACAGGAGATTCTGTCAGTATTACTTTGTACTAAAGTATAAAAACTGATTGCCTACAGGTTTTGGGGGGAAAACTGCATCTGTGCATAATTGGCAAGGTGTCTTCTACCTTAATCTATGACAGTGGACACAACAATAGAGAGGTGACAATCTATGAAACTTTTCTTGTGATGATTCTCATTAGAGAAATAATTCTAAATTCACTGGTATAGTTCTTGGGACTGGTTCTCTTTCCTAAACTGGGGTCAGCAAACTATGGTCTGTGGGCCAAATTGGGCCCACTGTCTGTTTTTCTACAAGTCATGAAATAATATATTTTTTTAAATATTTTTAAAGGGTTGAAGAAAAGTCAAAAGAAGAATGATACATTGTAATATGTGAAATTATATGAAATTAATATCAGTGCCCATAAAGTTTTATTTCACTGCCACACCCATTTGTTTGTGTATTGTCTATTGCTGCTTTCATGCCATAGTGCAGAATTGAGTACTCAGCACAGAGACCATAAAGTCAAATGTTTTGGAAAAGTCAAAAATGGACTTTTGGACTTTGGCTCAGCAAGAGGATAATAGGGCCTGTGTTATGAAGAGCATGTGAGAGAACCGGTATTAGTGAGAAAGGGGTCAGTATTCCTTATCTAATAACCACATAACATTATATACCAATGATCTATATTGAGGTAGCAAAATACTATTTGATGCAAGCTTTTAAGAAGTATGACACACACACAAAAACAGATGCTTTGACTTCAAACTACTGGTTCTTAATTTTTTTCTGAATCATTTATCTTTTTGAGATGGGATAAGCTCTCTGCAGGGAGCTGAATTGTGGCCCCCTAAAATTCATATGGTGATGTCCTACCCCCAATTTCTTAGAATGATTGCATTTGGAGATCAGACCTTTAATGAGGTAATGAAGGCTAAATGATGTCGTATGGGTAGGGCCTAATCCAATCTGGCTTGGGTCTTTGTGAGAAGAAATTTGGACATACCAGGAATGCACATGCCCAAAAAAAGGTCATCTGAGGACTGTGGCCATCTGCAACCCTCGGGGAGAGGCCTCAGAGGAAACCAACCCTGCTGACACCCTGATTTTGAACATCCAGCCTCCAGAACTATGAAACCATGAATTTCTGTTGTTTCAGCCACTTAGTCTGTGGTAGTTTGTTAAGACAACCCTAACAGATGAATACACTCTCATTCCACACATGAAATTACACACGTGATTTTTAAGGGGGTTTGCAGGCTCCTGAAAATTGCATTGTTCATGGGCTCCTAGATTAAGGACTCTTACTCAAATAATTATCATCATTACTTGATATTAACCATATTTAGCTTACACACTATTCCTTGAACAGTTGTTTGTAAGCTCTAGCAAAAGAGACTTATAGATTATAAAAACTTGTTTGAAAAACAAATTTCTATTATTCTTTCCTTGTGCAGTCTCAGAAAGGCCATGCCTGAAGAAGGCTTAGCAGCTAGATTAGTCCAATCAACCGTGATATCCATGCAAGATGTACAGATGATTCAGCCAGGCTACCCTAATGTGTGGTGCTCTTTCTGGAGTCACCCATCTTTCCAGCTTGTACTCGAAAGGTCTTGTCCTTTAGCTTGTTTGGCAAAACAAACTCTTCTCTCCCATTCCACCAATGCTGTGGGCTTTTAATTAACTCCTTATCCTTATTCTAAAAAAAAAAAAAAAAAAAAAAAACTAGCCATCTTTTTAGGTCTGCCAATGGCCTACAATGAAATCTACCTGATTCTTCACCTGGCTCTCCAGCATTCTGATTTTTCTTTCTCTTTAGCTAATTTTTTCATGTCTTTTATTTATTTTGTTTGCTTTGTAAACATCCTTGGCAAGAGCATGGTGCTCTGCCGATTGCTACTTCAGGGGCTCTCCTTGGCCTTTCGGAATTTCAATATAATTTATTGATACTCAGTGGGCACGATGCACGTGGTACTTTCCTCTTGTCTTTATCTCCCAGCTCTCATCCTTCCATTTTGATCAGTGATAACCTGTGCTTCCTTTACTATCTTCTATGTCTCAATGTTACATTGCTAGCTTTAATCAAAGCTCTTTTGATATAGAATTTTGTAATGTAATTTATTCTTGACTGATTATATGTTCTAATCATAATTTGGAAAGAAGTCTTTTTGTGCAGTGCTTCATGGTAGCCACCATCTTTATTTTATCGCCAATTTTTAACTCACAAATGAAGTGCTAGAGGAGACATCCCTATTCGGAAGAGCTTCATTTGAGGGGAGTTGGCAAACACTTTTACGACACAATATTTCAACTTAAGCTTCAGCAAACTTCCATATCTCTCAAACTTGGCTAAAGACAACTCAATCTCGTTTCTATTCTTATATACTCAAGTTGAGGAGGAATGAATCTTGCTGCTTAGAAATATGTACTGTGGAAGCAAACAGGGTAGCTTAAATTGAGCTCCCTGGGATTTATTAGCTGTTATCACCTTGGATAAGTTCTTTAAAAACTTTGTGCCTCAGTTTCCTTAGCTGTATAATTCAGTTATTTGTGTCTACATCATCAAGTTATTATGAGCATGATTATTAATGTAAAAATTAGAAGATAACTTGGTCCAGAGTAAGTGCTATGTCAGAGTTCACTATTACCAAATCTTACATGTAATTTTGCTTATACAAATGGGCCATTATAACATCCCTGTATTTCCTTTTTTTTTTTAAACTGGAGTCTTGCTCTGTTGCCAGGCTGGAGTGGTGCAGTGGCGCGAGCTCAGCTCACTGCAACCTCTGCCTCCCGGGTTCAAGCAATTCCCCTCCCTCAGCCTCCCAAGTAGCTGGGATTACAGGCGTGCACCACCACGCCTGGCTAATTTTTGTATTTTAGTAGAGACGGGGATTCACCATGTTAGCCAAGATGGTCTCGATCTCCTGACCTCGTGATCTGCCCGCCTTAGCCTAACATCCCTATGTTTCAAAACCAGCATCCTTGTCATGCATCCTGCTATTGCAGAGATAGTGTTAGCTAAAGTTGTGCACACAGTTCTACATATTCCTGTATTCGGTAGGGTCTGAGATAAAACTATTTTATCCTAAATTATACACAAGAATGAATTCTACTAGGTCTCAGTGTATTTGGAGTGGTCCATTTTAGTATGTTCAAATTACATTAAGGTTATATAAATCTAATAATTTATTTTTATATTTGGTAATGTTGCAAAGACTGATGACAAGGCTCAATTGTCTGTTGGTGTGAATCAATTTGGGCATTCTTATGTGTTCTTGTGTAATTTAAGATGCCTAATCAATAGGTTTATAGACCTCTGAGGGGGAATTATATTTATCAGGCAACATTTTGAAAAGGTGACAAGAAAGAGTAGTAAACTTAAAATAACATCATTTCCAAGCTGCAATAATTAGGTGTCTGGGAGCAGTGCATTTCTCTTCCTTATGCGTTATTCTGTCTATCATGCTAATTTTTTTTTTTTATAAAGTAGCTAGTTAATAAAGCAACAAGACAGTTTTTTCAGTATTCACCAACATTTTCTTGATAACTCAAAGAAAATAACTGAATTAGTCCTTTAGAGACAATGAAATGAATACTTAAAATGAATGTGTGGTTTTCTGAACTCAAAGTGAACTCATCGGCTAGCTATTTATAAGGATCTTTATGAGTAGGTCAAGTTTCACAATTGAACTAAAAGCCCAAAATATTTCTACCAAATTATTAAACTTTTATATTTTTTATTCTTTCAGCTATATCATGACTCCACTTTACAAGTGAAAAGAAAAATATGGTTTTAAGGGGACTTACATATTTATTTATTTGTTATATAGTGCAAATACCTTGTGCTATGGTTTGAATGTATCTCCCAAAGTTCCTGTGTTGGAAACGTGATCCCCAATGTAATCGTGTTGAGAAGTGGGACTTTTAAGAGGTGGAATCCTCATGAATGGGCTAATGTTGTTATTGTGGGAATGGATTCATTATAGTAAGATTGGGCTTGCTATAAATGAGAGTCCAGCCCCCTCTTGTGCTCTGACGTTTTCTTGCCCTTCCGTCTTCCACCAAGCAGCAAGAGAACCCTCACAAGATGCTAGCCCCTCGACCTTGGACTTTCCAGCCTCCAGTACTGTAAGAAATGAATTTCCATTCTTTATAAATTACCCAGGCTTGAGTATTCTGTAACAGCAGCGTAAAAGGGACTGAGATATCTTGTTTAAACAATTTTGTCATTGAGTAGGACAATTGTTTTTGCATTGCTTTGAAATCTTGTGAGGCGAATGACATAGAATTGTGGTCAAGTTCGGATGTACTTTGTAGTGAGACACATGAGGTTTGAATGCCATCCCTATCTCCTAATAGCCTTAGGCTGGTTATTCAACCTCCCTAAAACTCAGTTTCCTCATCTGTAAAATGGACATTATAAGTAACTCTCTTATTATGTTATACATCATGATACAATGTGTGATACATAAAGAATCCTTATAGCACCAATGGCACAAAACAAGTGCTTGGTAAAAATCTTTATTCAGGGTAGGAGAGCCAATCAGCCTCCAATGCTTTAGTATCTGTCTCTTTAAGAATCTAGTTTATTCCAGAAGTCTTTATTCAGATTTTATTTTTGATTACTTTAGAGGCTTACTTGCTTGAGCAAAACAAAGTTCTTTGTAGAAACAATATATGTTCATTTTACAAATCAAGTTGACATCTTGAATAAAGTAGTGACTGAAAATGTCAACTGGATATGGTTGGCATATTTTCTAAACTGATTTCAGTGCAATTTTGTAATGTTGAGTTGGGTTATGGACATGCGGACTAGCACTGAGTGGAGACTAAAGCCTATGAGATTCTCTCTGTGAGTGCTCTTATCTGTCTAGCCTTATGCTAGGTGCAATGGAATATTCAAAAGATCACTGTTTCTCTCCAAAATCCTTCAAACAAGGCTGCAAAAATTAACATAAATATGTGAAATAATTGCAGTATAATATGAGTCCACATAACCATAGACAGAATGTTCTATAAGAGAGACGGGGAAGAAAAAACATACTAGGGGTTCCATTACTATAACACAGTTGAATCATTATGAACTGGATTGTCTGAGAAGGCTTGGAGGCAGAGGGCTTATTCACTATGAGTGCTGGCAGTGAGTGAACACTCATTGGAAGCTAAAGGAGAAGACACACCTGTTATCAATGAGCATGGAAGGAAGGGAGGTAAGAAGGTAGATAATTAGCCTGAAAGATCAGAGTATTTACTTTGACATAGGTTATGCAGAGACAAAAGCCCAGATATAAAGGAAAACATATTATAGAGATTAAGGGCAAAGCCTTTGGAAACACATTCCCCCAGTTCATTTAGCTACTGACCCTTCAGCTTAAACCTGTGTAGCCTAAACCTTACCATGCCTCAGCATCAACATATAAAATAGGGAGGACTTGTTATAAGAATTGAGTAAGATGATGCAAATGAACCACTTTGCACACAGCATGAGACAAAATTAGCAACTGTCCTCATCAGCTCAGGCTGCTATAGCAAAATACCATAGACTCAGTGGCTTAAACAACAGAAACTTGTTTCTCTCAGTTCTGCAGGCTAGAAGACCAAGATCAGGGCTGGGTGTGGTGGCTCATGCCTATAATCCCAGCACTTCTGGAGGCCGAGGCGGGTGAATCACCTGAGGTCAGGAGTTTGAGACCAGCCTGGCCAACATGGTGAAACCCGTTCTCTACTGAAAATACAAAATTAGCCAGGTGTGGTGGTGAGCTCCTGTAGTACCACTTACTAGGGAGGTTGAGGCAGGGGAATTGGTTGAACCTGGTAGGTGGAGGTTGCTATGATCGCACCACTGCACTCCAGCCTGGGCAACAGAGCAAGACTCCATCTCAAAAACAAACAAGCAAACAGGAAAATAACAACATCAACAACAAAACCCTAAAAACAAAAGAAGACCAAGAGATCAAGATGCCAGCGTGGATGAGCTCTTAATGAGGGCTCGCTTCCTGGCTTGCAGACTGCTGCTGCCTTTCTCACAGTGTGCTCACATGACAGAGAGAGCTCTGAGCTCTTCCTCTTCTTGTTAGGGCACTGATCCCACCATGGTGCCTCTTCATGACCTCAACTCAATCCAGTTACCTCCCAAAGACCTCATTTTCTAACACCGTCATATTGGGGATTAAGGCTTCACATGTGAATTTTGGGGAGGGGGACACAAACATTTGGTGAATAACAACACTCAATAATGTTGTCTATTACTATATTTTGAGTAGAAATTTTTCCATACATTTTAAAGCTGAGAAAAGTGAGGCCAAGGGAGGTGTAACAGTTGCCAAGGTCACACAGCTGCTAAATACTAGATTTTGAATATGACTCAAGGTCTGCCTAAATCCATAACCCATTCTTCCCACTATACCATCTTGCTTAAGTCCATGAGGTTAAATAACTTGAAGCTGGTTTAGGAAGAGTTGTATAACATCAACATGGTCCCAAAGTAGACCAGTGGATTGAAGGCATCAGCATCACCTGGGAACTTGTTAGGAATGCAGACTGGCCATATCCTAGATATGCTGAATCTGAAAGTCTGGAGTTGGGACCAGCAGTCCAGCAGTCTGTGATTTAACATGCCCATTAGGTTTGAAACCCACTGCTCTAAACTAAATTCTATAGTTTCAAAAGGATCCAGAAGTTAATAAGGCAGAGAATGTTTGTAAATCTTTTTGTGACAAATAGAATAGAAAGGTAAAAAGGAATTGTTGTGGTAGTGACTATGAACTTTAGCCAATGAGGTTTGAAGTCCACACCACCAATCGAACAAACTGAGGACTATAGGTGTTAAGAAAACTATTAGCTAGAATTTGTAGGGCAAAGTTGCTAGGACCAAAAAGATCACATAAACAATACATTGAATAAAACTGCACATATACTCATCAAGAAAAAGCAAGAGAGAGTTTTGCACTGACTCTCATGCCTACTGTCTATACCCATCTGCCATCTAGTCCCAGCTACTGTCACTCTCTGCTTCTGCTTCCACGGTACAATCGATAATATTTGGCAGTAAATCAATTGCAACCTTCGTCCTCATCACTGTCCCACCCTCTGTTGTACCCTGACTTCCCTTCTTCACCTGACTGACTGCTACTATCTGCCAGCCTATCATAATCCAAATAAGTGAGGCCCACAAACATTCCACCTACTCTCAGATTGGCTGCTTGTCATCTCTGCTTCTGGAGAGCTTGTATACAAGTGGCTATTTCTACGCTTTTCACACCCAGCAAGAGTCAAGCCCAGTGGTTCAGCACCGGGACCCTGGACTCCCACCTCCTAGGAATAAATCAAAACTACACCACTTACTTGCTTAAATCATCAAATTAATTTCTTTGTACCACAGTCTTCTCATCTATAAAGTAAAAGTAAAAGTTATCATGTATATAAAATACTTATCACAGATTGTTACTACATAGTCCTTGTTGGCACATAATTATCTAAGTGTATGAGAGATTTCTCTACCAGACACCTTTTTAAGCCAGTAATAATATAGAAATCCATATTTGTGTCCCCAGTGCCTAGCACAGAGTCTACTAAATAGCAGACACACACACACACACACACACACACACACACACACACACACTTGCAACTAAACCAGACATAAATCATAAATGATGATCTCAACAATGGGATCCCTTTCAAAGATATTAAAGTTTTGTTATGTGCCATCGACTCCTGAAGTCTATGAATTCTTTCTCATACCAATGTTTTTAAGAATATAAAATGAAACGTGTCTAGGGTTACAAAGAAAAAAAAACCCAATTATATTAAAACACAGTCATTAGAAATACATAAAAATAAATTTGTGGCATAGTAAGATTGTGCTACTTACTACATAACAAAATCTGCGGATCTAACTACTATAATTTCATGGAAGTGATATGTTTAAACAATACTATGAGATATCTGCAACAGCTGAAATGTGATATGAAAAAACTGATTGCTTTGCTGCAAAAGTAAAAGGCACTGCTAATACTGTGGTGGTACGTTGTTTTAACAGTTAAAGGAAATGCTTAATTTCAGGTAAAGGCTAGTGAAAATGTAGATGTAACAAACATTCTCCTAAGTTCCTAGACCTCACCTCACCCCCCCCTTTGTTTTTTTTTTTTTTTTTTTTTTTTGAGATGAAGTCTTATTCTGTTGCCCAGGTTGGAGTGCAGAGGTGCCATCTTGGCTCACTGCAACCTCCATCTCCTGGGTTCAAGTGATTCTCCTGCCTCAGCCTCCCGAAGAGCTGGGACTACAAGTACGCGCCACCATGACCAGCTAAGTTTTGTATTTTCAGTAGAGGACAGGGTTTCACCATATTGGTCAGGCTGGTCTCGAACTCCTGTCCTTGTGATTCACCCGCCTCAGCCTCTCAAAGTGCTGGGATTATAGGAGTGAGCCACCATGCTCTGCCCCTAGACCCTCTTAACACCAAGTTAAGACCCACAAGCTCGAAGCTTGATTTATAAAAACCCCATGAAATCTATTAATGGAGACTACAATCGTGATTACATGAAACAGTTGATTGTGTCTTCCATGAGTTTTACAGGCAAAATCGGCTCCTATACCATGAGATATGACTGCCCAATCTGGTTGATGTTGCTGAACAGGCTGTGATGTTTCAGAAACAAAATGGTCTCTCTTGGCCTTTCCTAATGCTTTTTTGCAAACAGTGTCCAATTTAGAAACCTCTCCTTAATGGCTTAATTATTGCATTCAGAAAAAGTAAATATGATACTTTGGCTTTAGTGAGAGAGGAAATATGTCCCATTTACAATGCTGGCACTGTGTCGAAGTGTGAGGCAATTTGCACAAGGGAAAGCTTTTTCTCTTTTGGGCTGGAGCCAGGAATCTTGATAATGCTCCCTTTTATCTGATGAATCCTGAGCGGTTGCCCTGCTAATATATTCAACCTCTTTTAATTCTAATTCTGCCTTTTTAATAAAATACCAAAATCAAACAGGATTCCACATTCCCAAGTTCCTATTTTTTAGATGTCATTAATCTGCATTGCTTTTGCGTAGGAAAAAGATCCAGGAAAGGTGAGAACAGCATTCAGTAATTATACCGAAGGTATGTCTGATGTGCCCATAATTACAACTTCGGTGGACAATTTGAAATCATCTGAATAACTCCAAGTGTATATTTTTACTTAGATTGTTGAAATGAGAATAGTGTATTTATTTGAACTAAAATGGTAATGGGTCTGAAAAAAATAGAAGACTGATGAGCCCCTTCCTAGCTGAGTAACCTTAAACAAGTTTGTTGCATTCATCTATAAAGATGGGGACGGTGCAACGTTTCTTACCGTGCTGTTAGGAGGATTAAATTGGATAACATATATGGAAAACATTATTTTATAAACTAGAAAGCATCATGTGAATAGTATTTCTCGTTATGAGAATATTCGCATTATTTCCTCAATTTATCTTTGCTGGCACAGAACTATCATAGGAAATGATGAAAATTATGTAATCTTTATAGGGTAAAAAGAATTCAGTTTGGTGGAAGTGAAATAAGTTCATTTCTGAAAATCAGTGTCTATTTGATAGGGGAACAGTGACCAAAAATACAAGTGTTTCATCTGAGGAATATTTGAATTGCTAAAATGTAAAGATAATTTTGAAATGCTAGTGTAATTAACACCTTAAAGTGGTGACGATCCAAGGACTGTCTGACTCCATGAAGACTGGCATAGATATTCTCAGCCATTTACTAAACCAGAACAGATTGTCGAGTGTAAAGTTTTACAAGACATGTTTCTAGTTCGAGGATTGGTATCATATGTTTGGTAAAACGAAGGGAAGCTACTTTAACTCTGCTGGTGGGTTTTTTTTTTTTTTCCCCCGAAACATCTGAAATATCAAACTGAACTGGGCCATTGTTTTAAAGTATTAAGGTCAGTGCTCTCAACATTCAAAGCCTTTAAGATCTGTGGAGCAGTGCAAAGAAAAAGGCTGTATATTAGGAATATGTATTTACAAACTAGCCTATAAAATCCTGGAACAATGACAGAAAAAGAAGTTCCAAGTTCCCAAAATAATGAAAGGTGGAAATTTTTCCTTTATTATAAACAATAGCAAAGACATCTTTATTTAAATGTCACTGTATTCTCACCAGCCTGTTCATTAACTTTTCATTCTCTATAATGTTTTGGACTATTAATTCAGTCAATAAGAACAGTTCAATAATTAGTTTTCCAGTGTTATTTATCTTGCCTACTTTTCCCTTTTCTTTATTCAAAAGAGTGGGGCATTTATGAATACACAATGACGAGCTTAATAAAACTCACAGATGTGAGAGATGTATAAGTAGAGGAAAGAGGCCTAAATGGCATTCACATTGTCATATGATTCATAAGTCCTCCTTCCAATTATGTAGTACTATTAAAACTTAGAATAAAAATAGGTAATAACCATGCTGTATACATTTGATCCTAGAAATTACAATTTTGAAGTATGCTTTTGCACTATAGATGCCTGAGGCTATAATATATAATTTTTTTTTTTTTTTTTTTTTTTTTTTTGGTCTCGCTCAGTCGCCCAGGCTGGAGTGCAGTGGTGCGATCTCGGCTCACTGCAAGCTCCGCCTCCCGGGTTCACGCCATTCTTCTGCCTCAGCCTCCCGAGTAGCTGGGACTACAGGCGCCCGCCACCACGCCCGGCTAATTTTTTGTATTTTTAGTAGAGACGGGGTTTCGCCATGTTAGCCAGGATGGTCTCCATCTCCTGACCTCATGATCTGCCCGCCTCGGCCTCCCATATACAATTATTTTTTAAGGGATAAAACTTCTCACACTTTAAAATTGAATTTTGAAAATGAAAGTTGATATGTTTTTCAGAAAAATGAGGGTTCATTTTAAAGAATGGTTTGAGGCATGCAATTAAAAAAACAAAAGGTGTTTCCCCTTAAAATAGGATCTGATTTGTCACAGCTCATCTTTAGGGACAAGCAGCGTGGCCCAAAGCTGAACGCTGGGCTTTGCTGAACCAGGTGGACCTTATTTTTTCAGACTCACGTCCAGTTTGCTGTCCGTCATCACAGGGACTTAATGTTGAGAACTGACAGGTTTCAAATATTGATGGGCCAACACTGGTGGATTCAGAAACTTGGAACTTGACCAAAATATCCAAATCTCACAAGTCTGTAATATCAGCCTGAAAAACAGGCGGTTTTATAAAATGTCCTCGGTTGCCCTATTTTCACATGGAATAAAATAAAATGCCACAGGAGAAAATTGCTGCTTTGATATTTTAACACATGAATTTTTTGGACTTTCAGCACCTGAATTTACAGCCTAGTTTAAAACAGGTAATACATCTCTGCAAGAGAGACAGAATGAGTTTCTTCAAATGTATTTGACACTTAAAAATTTTACTTGAGTATTTTTTCCTCATTTTGTTTCCTTTGATGCTTTTTTAAAATATATTTTTCTACATCCATGATGCACAAGAATATGAAATTCACTCAGTACTTCAGAAAGTGTCATGACCTCTCAAATAAGCCTCCTGTCTCCATGGTCTTGTCTCCTTTTGTGACAGGTACAGTACCTAGAGTCATGTCTGTCCCAACGAAATCCCTGTTCCTTTTTGCTTCATTGCCTACTGAATTTTTTTCCTCCTATGAATTGAGGGAGGACAGCAAACTTACAATTGTGCTGGCTCTGTGTGTAAATAGAATGCGTGCAAACTCTCACACGCTATGTCATCTAGAGGAGTGATCTAATTTTCTCAATTATTTCATGCTAATGAATTGTTCCTTTTTGGTGACAGTACTGGAGATAGCTGAATGCCTAAGACAACATTTCATATTATCATTTTTAGGTTCTACTGTTATGTGGTGTGTGTGTGTGTGTGTGTGTGTGTGTGTGTGTGTAAGATATGGCTTTAGAACCAGAGTGTACCCACTTGAAATTCTAATGCTAAGAGAGAAAACAGATTTCAGGATTTGAATAACTTCATTTAGTCAATAAAGGGATAAATCATTCTGCAACAGCTATTTTTCCTTGGCGCGACTTTGGATTAGAAATTCAGTCCATCTCGGAGAAGCACTTATGCAAATGCTGGTGATAGTGGTGTGGCTGATCACATTACAGTCTCGGGTTACTAGATTACCTGTGTGGCTGTGATGAAAAGATCAGTGTGTTTTCATGCTGAGATGAAATGATGCAACGCATTGTATCATGTCATCGGCAAATGTTATTTTAATAAGACTACAAATCATTGTGACATCAACAGCCTCAAACAAATCTTCTGGATATTTAAATACACTGATTCGTCCCTAAAGGCCAATGAAAAGATGTAAAAAAAAAAAAAGTCTCAATGTCTCATTCATAGAGTAGCAACATCCAGATAGCAGAATTTTTCATGTATTTTAAGCTATAAACTAACCTATACCTCCAGAGAACAAGTGATACTGAGGCTTTTGTGAGACTGTGATGATTAATTCCCAAACAAGTTAAAATGAGCTCTCAACCTGCATACTAAGGCATGAAGAACAGTGTGGTTTTTTTTTAATTGCTGGCAAGATAATCAGGAAAATATTATAGGTACACTGTTCATTCCTCCCATCCTTGAATCAGCAAAAAAAAAAAAAAAAAAAAAAGGAGAAAGTTCTAGAAAGAGGAATACTGCCAGCAACACTTAACAGACAACCTAGACTTCTGTAATGCCTAGATAATCAAATCTGGTATTTTCTTATAACAGATTAACTCAAAAAGGCCTGTGACACTACCCGATGGTTTATTGGTTAAAATAGCCTATAATCCTTCTAGAAGAAAACTGAATAGTTCAGACCCTAAATTGTTTGAACACAAGTTGAATTAACCAAGAAAAAATAGATGCATGCCCAGGACTGTTCTAGGGGGCTACAGCAACTCTGTAACAACTGTGACTTCTTCTTTTAAAATATTCATCCCCTACATGGTACTCATGAAACATAAAGACATACAAAATAGTGTATTTAAAATATTACAATTGCATTGCAGATATGATTTTAACACTTTAGTTTACTTCAAATTATTAGAGACTTAGACAAGGAAAAGGAGAAAAAGTAATAGAGTAAAAAATCAATTTGATGTGTCTTTGGGTGTCCTTTAAAAAAGTAAATTGAGGGCAGCCTTGCAAACACTTATTACCTAAGAAGTGCCATTCTGTTACCTTCCTAAAAGTAAAGAGGCAAATATGAAGCCACAAATGCCATAATGAGAACTGCAGAAAACTCAGAAGAGCCAGGAAAGGAATCTTGGAAATGCCTTCTGAGATTTAACTTGAACAGCCCTGGCTGGAAGTTCAATTGGTGGGGCAGTGATGGTGACCACAGACATTATCCAAATAAGGGTATTCCAAGCCTAGTTTCTTTGGAGATTTTCAGAACACAAAAGTGTTTATGACGTGTTCTGTCTACAGACGAGAGTTTGTGGCCACACTTGAAGCCATTTTGAGTGCAGATTCATTTCACATTTAATAAGACAATGCCATGTAAAGCGGTGAAAAATTATTAAAAGCATAATTTTGCGGAGGTTTAGGAAGGAATGAAAATAGCTTATTTTTCTACCACCGTGAATTCTCCAACCTCCCTCATGTTGCAGCCTGACCATTGGTGTTTGCAACCACAAAAATAAAATATTCCTTCCAAAACAATTGCAAGTGGGATATCTATGACACTAGCCTATATTTCTTTTTCCTTGAGAAAATATTAAAATGTACCTCTTTACCTATGGTTTATTTTAAAATACACCAGCTTCTCTGGGAACTCTTTTATGCTTATCTCCTATCTTTCTTAAAATTCTAGAAATATAAGGTCTGCTTTTTCAGCATTTGCAGTCATGGGGACCCCCGGGATCCCATTGCTAAGTCAGATGGAAACATTTCAATACTGAACATGCAGTATTATTCAACAAAATTTAAAAATAAAAATAATCGTTGAGATTACTTTTGCCTTTAAGATTGGTATAAATATATGTATATATAATATACATATCATATTGTGTGTATATTTGTGTGTATGAAATATATGTATATTTCCTTTTTTGAGACAAGTTCTTGCTCTGTCACCCAGACTGGAGCACAGAGATAGGATCTCAGCTCACTGCAACCTCCACCTCCTGGGTTCAAGCGATTCTCCAGACTCAGCCTCCCAAGTAGCTGGGATTACAGGCAACTGCCACCACGCCCAGCTAATTTTTGTATTTTTAGTAGAGATGGGGTTTTGCCATGTTGGCCAGGCTGGTCTTGAACACTTGACCTCAGGTAATCTGCCCACTTCGGCCTCCCAAAGTGCTGGGATTACAGGCATGAGCCACCACGCCCGGCCATATATGACTCTATATTATATGACATAATATACTGTAGAAATAATAATATAGTTCGAGTATCCTTTTTTTTCAATCTCAAAGCCTAATGCATATTTCCTACTGACAACTGATTTTTCTCATTTAACCAATTCATAGGAATTGTTCATAATTTATTCCTTATATTTCATTCTTGAAATCTTCTGTGTGTGTGTGTGTGTGTGTGTGTGTGTGTGTGTGTGTGTACATCTCTCTCTCTCTATATATATATACTGGAAAGTGTATATGTATGCATTAACGCTCTGAAGGGTTACTTTACCTCAACTACCAATACTACAACAAAAAAAATTTTAATCTTAACTTTTAAAAAGACTTTATTTCATTTTTAACCATATCATTGTAAGAATGAGTTCCAAATTGTGCGGGCTGAAGAGGTTGGCATTACCTAGACTGGAACACAAAAACCCCTTCACAACACCAGCTGTGTTTTTGGTAAAGACTCAATCTATGAAGTGCAGCTCACAGAGACTATTGGAAGTTGTAGATTCTCACAGACAATTGAAGAATGCTGCCTCGAAACTTCCTTAAGATAATTAAAGTCAGTCAAGAGTTAAGTAGAAACAACGTCTGGGTTGGTCACCGTTATAGATTATGGAGATAAAATTTCCTCAGGCTGCACAGAGTAACTTAGACTGAGATTTAGAGGATTGGAAAAAAAAATTAAGTTGTGTGGGCCTATATAAAGTTGCCAATTTTTTATTTTAGGCATTAAAATCATTGATATTAACACCAACCATCCACTTAAGATGATCATTTCTAAAATGTTTCAGAATCAAGAACGAGCCTTGAATTTATCTAAATTTCTTTTTCAATCATTTTGCTAAGGACCAGTGAAAACTTCATCATGGAATTGATCTTTCCCTTTGCTAGCAGTTGCGAATTTCTTAAGTGAATGCACTAGGTTTTGTACTCCTGTACCTGGATCACTCACCATTAATTCTTTCACTCTAACACGACATACTGAGTACTTCTGCAGGCTAGTATTGAACTACGCAGTGACAAACATTGAGGATTGAGAGCAAACAACATCCCTACCCCAGATCATGGACTAATGAATCATATTACCCCTTCTTTTAGCTGTGGGACCCCTTGCTAATTACTTGAAAAAACTTAAAAATTTGGTAAAATGAGAATAGCAAAATCCCCATTGCAGAACTGAGAAGCTAAGTGACACCCAACTGGCATTCAACTTACATGAGTTATTATCATCAAAAATTGTGAAGTGTTAAGTTATCTGAGAAGATTTTTCATGGGGAGAAAAAGCAGATGAAGTGGCAGATTATCCTTAGAACATTTCAGGGCACAAAGATAGATACAGAAAAGATGGCTATAGTACCAGCACAGGCAGATGCTTCCCAATGGCACCGACATCAAATAAAGTGAGTGTACATCTATTAAACGTGTCTGGTGAATAATTTCATCAGTTATTGGTAGAAGTATACAAAATCACCTCTTAGAACTAAAATTCACAATTTTTCATGAGGCAGTAGCCCAAAGAATTAGGATAGAAATCCGAATGGTATCATAATCGGACTCCAGAATTACATTTTTGTTAAGCATTGTACAACTTAGAAAATCTAATAAAACATCTGACAAAAGCAATAGGTTCTGGCTGACAGCGTAGCCCGGAGGCATGTGCTCCCACTGACTAAGAAGTTAAGATGTCACAAACTTCTCAGCCCTTTCCTTCACTTGAGTCTCAAAGTATTGGTTGCGAAGTGGAGTAAAGGTACTGTCAAATTTAAATTTTAAATAGATACATATGGAACAACATTAGTTTTTTTAGAAAGGCCTTTTTTTTTTTTTTTTTTTTAAACTCTCGTCTCATAGAATCCATAGTCCAGAAACTCACACAGCCTTTCCTCAAACTGTGTTAGGGCTTTTGATGCCAGGTATATTTTTACCTACATATATTTATGTGAAAAAGTATATATACATATTTATATATTATATATGTATATTTTTTTCACCTATATTTTCACCTATACACAAAATACAACTTTGCAGAAACTTTAACTCCCACGGAAATGAGATTCTAAATGTTTCCCAATGGGATGAGGGGTAAGTTTTGCAATCTCTCCCCTGGGTCCTCCTTTTCCCCTCAAGTATGACACCAACCCTGGATTCAGGGCCACAGCACCCTCAAAAATCTGCCTATGTTTGTATGATTCTGACCCTCAGATTCTTCATTTTTACTACAGTACAGTAGTCTTCACTGATTTATTTACTTTGTGCAAGTTTTCACTAAAAAGCTAGGTACCAGGGCAAAAGGTAAGAGTCAGATGGACAGTTTAGGGATAGAAATTTAACAAAAATTGCTCAATAGGCAGGGTTTTGCTCCTAGGGACAAACCAAACTCCTCCTGTAAAATCAGTCCCATTTGTGTCCACTGCAGCCCAGGGCTCCCTGTGCCCTAATGCCCCATCACACTGGTCAGGTAAGAAACGAACCCACATTTCACATTGCAGGAGAAAATGAGGGAAAGGCCAGTACTAAATAAGTAGCGATGGAAGGGCCATTTTGCTTGAAGTTTCCAATCTTCTTTCTTATTGAGATATTATTGACTATAAATAACAACATATTTCAACGTAGAAGTCATTGCAACTAGAGTAGACTATCTCTTGAACGCGATTTTTTTTTTTTTTTAATTCTCTAACACGTATTTGGGTCGGCTTTAGTGCAGCCTATGGCTTGTTACTGCAAAGCTTCATGTAAGGTCAAAGCCCCTTTTCTCAGCACACACAGTGGTTTGATGGTAGCTCCTCCCACAACTGCTCAGTCCTGAACACACTTCTATTTCAGCATCCTCACACAGATCTTTCTTTTCATCCCTTTGGGCAACTCCTTACAGCTTTACAAATGGGTGGTTTCTGTCCAGGTCGTCTCCTCTCTAGGTACCCTGTCACCACACACACACACACACACACACACACACACACACACACACACACTCACACACATACATCCCACCACCACCACCACCACCACCATCAATCCACCCAGTACCATGCACCACACTTAGGAAAGAAGCAGGAAGTTTTCAAATACAGCTTTTCTCCCCTCAGTCTGTTCTCAAAAAACTTCCACAACTCTCACCTGTGAATTTAATTTAAAAAAAAATACAAATCTTAGCTTAACAACTTAAACCCAACCTTACCTGTTACTCTTCCTTGTACAGATGTCATGTTCATTCCACTTTGGTCAGCTTAGCATTTTGGAACATGCAGTGTGCTCCCTGCCCCCCACATTAAGTTGTTACCAGTTTCTCTATCTCAAATCTGCCCTCTACATCTTCTCCAAGAGTTGAAGTCCTCCATAGCTTTTAAGGTCTAGTTCACCTCTAGACTTAAGGAAAAGGCTTTCTTGGGAGTGTCACTTTTCCTAATGCTTTCTGAGAGTCATTTTGGATGTGCAAAGTGTCCTTCAAACACGTCACAAAAATATAATAATTTAGAATTATTCAGAATCTGGTACAATATATTAGAGAATTCCATATATCTCTGTTTTTTTTAGACAAAGATTTAAATTTTTAAAACTATTGTCACTTAGACATAAGGCTGAAAAAAGGCTAAACTAGGATGTGGTCGAGAAAGCGTACAGAAACTCTACTCCTCACGAATGATTACAATCACTGTTCAATCAATTCAGAGAAGAGTGTTGAGGAAAAAAGAAAGAAATGGTCCCCAGATCTTTTGGTGTACGCCCAAGCCCCCTTCTTTGAAAAACTGAGGAGACTCTGAGATGATCACAGCCAGTGGGAATCTACAAGAAGCCAGGAGAGAAAAGAGAAATCATCTCCATTTGAAGTCTCACACAGCAGGATGGCCGTGTGGTGCCGCTAAATCTTAAAACTCACACCCCATTTCATGAACTAATGAGACCTGTTCTGAATAATGATTCAGGTTTATCAGTGAGGCAGATTGAATTCTCATTTGATGAGCAGCCAATTGATGAAAAAGGGATTCCTAAACAATTAGAAATGGAGAAAGATGATACCACGGAAGCAATTCATTCACTAGTTACTTTCTGAAGATACAATAAAGACTAAAATATGCACAGTTCCAGCTGTCATGGATCCTAGGGTCTGGAAGTTGATGTATTATAGTCAAGACAGGAGGGGTGAGAGCTTTTTAAAAAAGAAACTGGTAGTTAATTCCAGATCTGGGCCCCATAGAAAATAAAACCTTGCCAATTAGAGAAGTGAGATTGGGTTGTGCTATGTCTTTATTACTGCAACATAATTGTGTCTATTAGTTGATCCTCCCTTGCACTGATTATATCACATTCCTTCACTGGTTATATAATATGCACCCAGATGAAATGTATAGGGTGTTTTGGAAAAGGAATGAGGATGGAAAACTGGTTGTGAAGGAATAATCCTTTTTTTTTTTTTTTTTTTGAGTAGTAGCATTATTCACCGAACACACGTCTTTATATTACAATGTTATTTTGTTCATTCTATGAAATAGAAATAATTCTAAAAATCCTTGCAAATATTGATAAATAATGGACTTCTTTAAATAAAGGAACATATATAACATATATACATATGTAGATATACACACAAATGCATGTGTACACATGTATATAAGACACACATAGCTATAACATGCATTGCACTGTCTTCAAGGAGAAAAAAGTCTATTCTAAATATATTAATCTTAGGTCATTTTCTTTTTGACTTAAATCTTTTTTGTTTCATTACCTTGACTATTTAATAAAGATTTCCAATAGATAATATTTACTCAACAAGAGTGTGGGGACACAAATATTCTATATAGTGCTGTTGAAAAGAAAATTGGTGAAAACTTCCTGGAGAACAATTTGGCAATACAAATCAAAAATCTTAAAAATATGCATATCATTTGGCCTATAAATTCTACCCTAGATGTATATTAATATATGCATCTATCAATAATTTCACTACTCGATATTTCTACTCCCTAGTCCATTAAGATTATCTATCAAAGTTTGCAAAGATTTCTAGAAATTTTTTTGTTTATAGAATGAGCAAAACTACACTGTATATAAAAGATACATGTTCAGTGAATATACTACTACTCAAAAAAGGAATTATTTTTACACAACCAGCTTTCTCTCTTCATTCTCTCCTGTGGTGTGAGACTTGAAGTGGATAGGATCTGTGTTTTCTCTCCTGGCTTCTACTAGAATCCCACTAGCCATGACCATCTCAGAGTCTCCCCTGTTTTTTATAGAAGGGGCTTTGGGTGTATCCCAAAAGATCTAGGGACCATTACTTTGGGGTTTTTCTACTCCCCACTCTTCTGTAAGTTTATTGAATGGTGATCATAACAATTCGTGAGCAGTAGAGTTTCTGTGCTCACAAATTAATAGTAGATAGTAGGTATATCCAGTAGTGGAATTTATAGATCAAATTATATATCTATAAATACATTTCTCAAAAGGCATATAAATATACAATGATGTATTTACAAGGATATTTATTATAATGTGGTCTGTAGTAGAAAAAACTAGATCCCGTCTCTTATTTATTATAAAGTACAGTATGATAGTCATAGAATGCATTTCATTCTGTATAGTCATTCAAAATGGAGGCATAAATGTATATTGGCATGAAAAGATGTTCATGATACCTGTTAAGTAAAAAAGGGATTGTAAAAAATGATAATAATGATAACTAGTATTTGGATAGTATTTACTACAAGAGAGGCATATGTCTCTGTACTTTATATATGGTAAAGTCACTCACTTCAAACTCTTTGCTATTGTCCCTGGTTTATGAATGAAGAAATCAGGCCTAGAGATCTTCAGTGATTTGTAAAGGGTTGAAGAGCAAATAAATGACAGACATGAGCTTTAAACTTTGACAGTCTGGCTTCAGAATTCGCATTTTCCATGTCTCCAACATGATACTTTTCTTTGTATAGACACATGCGGGGTTTTACTCACAAATTCACCTTTATATGTGTGTATACAAAAAATAAAAAATTAGAATGATATTTATTAAGATTTTAATATGATTATCCTTAAGTGACTAGATTTTTTTAAATTTTAATTTCTGTTTGGCTATGTTTTCTGAAGTGAACAATATGTTACTTTTATCCATTTTAAAGAGGTGAAAAATGTGAAAAGACTACAAATACATTCCGCTCAGCACAGCTTAGGTGTCTACCATGGGGCAGTCGTGCTGTCCTCCTCACCCTGCTGCTGGAAATAGTAACAAAGAGCTCCCAAGGGTCACAAATAATGCACAATATGGAAAATCTACATGGAGATAATTGAAAGTTGAATTTATTCTCTCAGCTTCTGTGAAAGTGAGACACCCTGAATATTGAATTACTCTTTCTGGCCACTGAATTATTGCTTTCTTACAAAATACTAAGTGGTGTCACAATGGCCTGAAAGAGTGAATATGGCATCCAAACGCACCTGACTCATATAACTAGGCAGGTCAATTTTAGAATTTGCTGGTCTTGGGATTAATGTCTGGGTCCTAA
This sequence comes from Macaca fascicularis, assembly GCF_037993035.2. Lineage (NCBI taxonomy): Eukaryota > Metazoa > Chordata > Mammalia > Primates > Cercopithecidae > Macaca > Macaca fascicularis. Next base: position 117,103,219 of record NC_088386.1, read on the forward strand.
TTTACATGGAAGTGATTATAAAGTACAGCTTGTCATAGTATCAATTTTATTTTACTTTCAAATTTAACCAATATTGTTTGTTGCCATTTTTAAAAAATCCAATAAACTTTAAGAGAGGAATGTGGAAGACACCTGAGAAAGGCATACTTCTTAAATTCATCTGCTCCAAGTGAAATTATACCATGCTTACTTCAGGTCTCAGAAAGAAGCACTTTTGTTTCTCCTGGTAGAACATACCAGCAGTATCTTCCAATTTTATTCAAGTCATACTGTAATATGGTTTCACTGTGTCCCCATCCAAATCTCATCTTGAATTGTAGTTCCCATAATCCTCACATGTCATGGGAAGAACCTGGTGGGAGGTAACTGAATCATGGTGGTGATTACCCTCAGGCTGCTGTTCTTGTGATAGTGAGTAAGTTCTCATGAGATCTGATGGTTTTCTAAGGGGCTCTTCCCCCTTTTTCTTGGCACTTCTCCTCACTGCTGCCATTTAAAGAAGAATGTGTTTGCTTCCCTTCCGCCATGGTTGTAGGTTTCCTGAGGCATCCCCAGCCATGCTGAACTGTGAGTCCATTAAACCTCTCTCCTTTATAAATTACCCAGTCTCGGGTATGTCTTTATTAGCAGCATGAGAAAAAACGAATACATACTGTTTTTGACTTTTTAGTTATCTCTCTAGTAAAACAAACTTGAAATCTCTATGGTAAAGTGAGCATCTGTCAATGGATTTTCTCTCTCTCTTTCTTTCCTTTCTTTTTTCCTACCTTCCTTCCATTCTTTCCTTTCTCTCTCCCTCATCTTCTTTTCTTCCCTTCTTCATTCTTTTTAAAATAACTGTAATTCAGTTTTTATATTCTTTTACAAAATCTGTCCTACAAGTAGATTACACAATCTGAGCACAGCTCCCTGTAACCCTACACGTGCTTCCAGGAAAAGCTACGTTTTTGAGAACTGAAACTTTAGCCACCACTGCATGCTGCTCTTGTCTGAGCTCTGCGATTGCTTCGTTATTTCTCCCCTGAGGATTCAATGCATTTGGTTCAAGCACCATTGAACGTGATGCTGTATTAATTGCCCTGGAGGGTAGCGAGGCCTTTGAACTGTGGCTGTGAGGAATATTTTGCTGTAAGACATGTGTCAGCACTTGGCTGGTTAACTCTGGGGCTCGGCTGTGCAGCATGCTGGGACCAAGGATCTGGAAAACTACTTTGCATCCTAATCTTACATCTGTTTTCCATCATGTAGTGAGATTGACTGGCTATTCTAAAAGGGAAGCATCATTTTGAAATAGCCAGAGTCTACGTACAAATATTGTACTGTCAAAGAATATTAAGCATTTTCCATCATTTTTTCAAGTTCTTCCAAACAGCTGGCATGCATAGGTGAATGGGTGATGCAATAGATTAATTGTCTGACCTTTCACCCCAAGAGAAATTGTCTGTGTGTAAGCTATATGTCAGCATTATGATACTAAAACTTAAATTGAAGATGATGCCTCTGCTTTCAATGAAAACAAAATTGCACTTTTCATTGGCCTAATTTTGAACCCATTCTACGTTCCACGTGCCACTTGGAGCTTATTCGTATTCATTTCGAATGCAGAGTAACATCTCAAATGCAGTCAACACCTTTCTTTCAAAGAACACAGTCAGGTCTATTCACCTGGAATAGTTTCTTCTTCCTCCCAGCCCTCCTGATTCGTAACTGCCATTCACATTGCTACAGATGGAGACAAGTAAGAAAGTTTACGATTACATAGTAAGTCTACAGTTATAATTTCAGATTGTATCTCAGAGCTATAATTATATTTCTGGACTTCTAAGTAGCAGATCAATTTGTTTCCTCTGGATGCTGTGACCTCTCCAATAATATTGGTCATTCTTACTTCTCTCATTGACTCCCAGCTTTACAATGGTTATAGACACACTTCATAGATGCCTATGGTGCAGTTGGGAAGAAGACAGCAAATGCTAAATTTAAATGGAAATGTCAGTTTTTAGAGTCATTTGTTCTCCTAAAGTACTGTGATTAAAAAAAGTGAAAATAATCGTTGAGTAACTTTCCACACACCTCTTTAGAAGCATGATCCTCACAGTGTCTACATACTTTCTGCTTTTTAGAGAAAGGGGAAAGGTGGTAGAATGTTAGGCCTCGAAATAAAACTTCCATAGCGTCTGTAGAAGGAGAAAAAATGACTGATCATGTGTCGGTTAAGCATGGTGCTTGGAAACCTCAAGCAGTGCATTGTGCTTTTCCTTATTCTTTAATTTTTAATTGGTTAACAGCTTGAGTTATGGAAATGCCACCATATTCATGGTTGCAACAGAGCTGACAGAGTGTGCTGAAAACTGTACTGCTTTCCTTGATTATTATTATTTTTTCATTCCAGGTTTGATTTTAGCAAACTCTTTGCAATCTGGGATCTGGCACATAAAGACTACATATGCTCAAGACTAATCCTAGAATAGATGGCAGTGGAGAGTGGCCCAGGGGACAGGTTTAAATCTTTGATGTTTTACATAGCCAGTCCCTTCAGAGTTCTGGGGTCTGTGGTTCGTCTTCTTTCTTGCACTGACCTTTCTTGGAACCCTTCTCATCAATTTTGGGGCAGAGGCTTCACTTGTTTGATAGTTATAATAACTCATTAACAAGAACACATGCCTTTTTAAAGATTATCATTTACTCGTCAACTATTGTGTTCTCTCAGTATGCATACAAGAGAGAAGGTAGTTTATAGATAGGATCATTATATAAGAAGCCATGACCTGGTTATAATATCAGCTAGTGTCTAATTGGTAAAATAAGACTACAAATGTTGACTGAAATGAGAGAAAATGCATGCGGACGTATTTCATAATCTTAAAGTATTTCCACAATGCAAGCTATTATTCCAAAGTAGAAAGGATTGGCAAAAGAGTTGGGAATCTGCAAAAGTGCTCGAGTTGACAACAGTAATCTGTAGTCAGAGGGTGAAAAGTAAATTTGCAATCTGTGTTTTAGGGGCTTGGCTAATAAGCATCATCCTGGCATAACAGAAAAAAAAAAAAGCATCAATTTGATTTCTGGCTATCAGTCTTCTGAGGCAAGTCACTTAACCTCTCTGAGCTTAAGTAGGTTTTTCTGTATATGGGGGAAATAGAATTTGCCCTATATGTCATTGTGAGCCTTAAATGAGATGGTGTTTATAAAACACGGCAAAAAAAAAAAAAAAAAAAAAAAAAAAGATATTTGGTTCTCAAAAAATGATTTCTATCCATTTTTATAATAATTATGTGACTACTATTATTGTGATATGTTACCGTTACAACAAAAATTCCTTTATTTATAGCCATAGCTTCTTTTTAGAAATAAAGAACAAAGTCTGTGTTATGGCTAAATTTACAATGATTAAACCACTTGTTTTTTATTTTAAGCTAGTGTGACATTTCATGGAAACATAAAAGCTTTTCTTTCTTTTTTTTTATTACTATACTTTAAGTTCTAGGGTACTTAGAACTAGGGTAACAAACCTGCACAACATGCAGGTTTGTTACATATGCATACATGTGCCATGTTGGTGTGCTGCACCCATTAACTCGTCATTTACATTAGGTATATCTCCTAATGCTATCCCTCCCCTACCCCTCCCACAATAGGACCCGGTGTGTGATGATCCCCTTCCTGTGTCCAAGTGATCTCATTGTTCAATTCCCACCTATGAGTGAGAACATACGGTATTTGGTTTTCTGTTCCTGCGATAGTTTGCTGAGAATGATGGTTTCCAGCTGCATCCATGTCCCTACAAAGGACACGAACTCATCCTTTTTTATGGCTTCATAGTATTCCATGGTGTATATGTGCCACATTTTCTTAATCCAGTCTGTCACTGATGGACATTTGGGTTGATTCCAAGTCTTTGCTATTGTGAATAGTGCTGCAATAAACATACATGTGCATGTGTCTTTATAGCAAAATCTTTTCTTTTTAAAAAGCATACATCGTAGGATGTTTGACAGAAAAATAATTCTTTTATAAAACCTTTAACTGTGAAGTAGTACTAAAAATATTTTTAAATAATTGAGAGACTAAGATCTAGCATAATGATCAGCTTTTCTTCTTCAGACATGTTTTTGTTTTGTTTTATTTACTATAATATTTGCAGTCCGAAGTTAAAAATGTATGGAGATGGCAATAAATTCTAGGAGCAAATTAAAAACATGTTAAATTAAATACAAATTTACATGTTAAACACATGTAAAATACAGAAATGCATATAAAATTAAATACATATAGTACATACATTATATGTTATATATATAATTTTGTTTTAATCAAGTTTCATATATAGTTATGCAAGATGCACGTATCATTAAGAGCAAAGTGGGTTCGCCATCTACTCTTCATTAAAGTACAAGAGTTAGGATAGATTTATGAGAAACAAAGAAAGGTAAGAATAAAGATGGATATTGTATACACAAATATTTATTAGCAAAAAGAATTGGAAAACTTGAAGATCCAAGGATTGTGTCATGATTAAGCCAATAAAGATATTGCCTAAGATAAATATGTATACCAAGGTTCCCACACCCTGGGCCATAGACCGGTACTAGTACTGGTCCCCGGCCTGTTAGGAACTCCGCCGCACAGCAGGGAGTGAGCAGCGGGTGAGCAAGCGAAGCTTCATCTGTATTTACAGCTGCTCCCCATCACTCGCATCATCACCTGAGCTCCGCCTCCTGTCAGATCAGTGGTGGCAATTAGATCCTCATAGGAGCACAAACCCTATTGTGAACTGCGCATGTGAGGGATCTAGGTTGTGAGCTCCTTATGAGAATCTAATGCCTGATGATCTGTTACTCACCCCCAGATAGGACCATCTAGTTGCAGGAAAACAAGCTCAGGGCTCCCAGTGATTCTATACCATGGTGCATTACATAATGATTTCATTGTATATTACAATGTAATAATAACAGAAAAAAGTGCACAGTAAATGTAATGTGCTTGAATAATCCCCAAACCATGCCCGCTTCCCCAGGTCTGTGGAAAAATTGTCTCCCATGAAACCAGTTCGTGGTGCCAAAAAAGGTTGGAAATCACCGATATAAATGTTAGTTTCCCCTTATCTTCAGGACATACGTTCCAAGGCCCCCAATGCAGGCCTCTAACCATGGTATGTGGATAGTACCAAACCCTAATATACTATGTTTTTTTCCTATAACTACATACTCAAGTTTGATTTATAAATGAGGCACAGTAAGAGATGAACAATACCTAATAATAAGAACAATTATAATCATATGTTGTAGTAAAAGTTATGAATGGGGTCCCTCCCTCCCTCCAAGGTCTCTGTAATATTTTTGGAACATGGTTGACCATGGGTAACTGAAACTGAGGATAAGGAAGGACTACTATACTTTATCATCCAAAGCCCTCATTTTATTATTGTTTATATACATGTATTCTTCAGTTATCAGCTCAGCCAATGGTAGAAGTAACTCTAGCGCTAACCCAGGAAGAGCCCTTGATAAAGAAAGGTCTGTGAATGGGAGGAGCTGGGTTTAATGCATGCAGCCAGAGGCCCTTGTCAATGTCTGGCCCCTGTGGCTGGGAGGCACAGCTTCTCATTCATTCTTAGTAGCATTGTATCACATTATATTTTGGTAACTCTTGACTTCATGGCATACCTTTTCATACATTGGTCTGTAGATTATTTCATTTATTTCTTACAGAAACTTTAGATAAAGGAAAACAAGGCTCAGAGGAGCTAATGCATTTTCCAAGAAAATAGCAGCTTTCAAATTCAAGGGTCTTTTCTTTCACACTACAACTGTCTCTGAGGTAAAACCAGATTGACTTCTAGTTACCATCTTCCTCATCTTACAGAACAAAACAAAACAAAACAAAACAAGACAAAAACCACATATTGACAGTGAATCTCTGGGGTTTAACTATAGAAATCATAAGTACAATGGCAATCATAACTCAAATAGGCTTTAAAAACTATTTACAAAGTATTAAGCCCTACGTAAGTGTTTGTTAAATAAAAACTGAATTAAAAATGTTTTTCTTGAGTACAGGAATAAAACTCTGTTTTAGAATTCAGGATGGATTGATGGATATAACCCTTCTTAAAACTCAAGTCAAGGGGTACAAAGTTTCAGTTATACAAGATGAACAAGTTCCAGAGATCTACTAGACAGCATAGTGTCTATAGTGAATAAGATGTATGATATACTTAAAAGTGTGCGGAGGGTAGATTTTATCTTAAATGTTCCTATCATCACCATAATCATTATCATCATAAATAAAGCAGGAAGAAAATTTGAAGTTGATGAATCTGTTTATGGCATAGGTGATGGTGAGGGTTTCACGGATGTATGCTTATCTCCAAACTCATCAAATTGTATACATGAAACATATACAACTTTTTGTATGTCAACCTTCCTCAATAAAATGATTTAAAAGGAACAAAAAAAAAAAAAAACTTCAAAGGAGCAGCATGCCACAATTCCTTAAGGAAGATGTTTTATAAACGACCCATCTTCACACTGAGTACTATTTATGGAGAAAAGACAGCACTGAATTCCAAGTGGCTAACAATTCTAGAAATTGTAGTGTACATGCCACTTTAGCTGAAATCTGACTTAGTAAGTGGTGAGTCTTCTAAGATCCCTGACCTGGTTCTTTTCTGTCAGCCTCCCTAATCTGCCAACTTCCCAAGACCCTCTCCAGAATGGAGTAGTACCAGCTTATCTGGACAGACCTTTGCCACACCTTTGCAAAGCCTTCTAGTTACCAAAGACCAGTATCCTCAACCCACACTTGCCTCAGGCATGGCTTCCAATAGACTGCACATAAATATTCTGGTCTGACCAGATTCTTATGGAGAGGATTCTTATGGAAATTATCTGATGCTTTCCTGTACATTTTATCACATTATTCTACAGAGAGAGAATATCTCCATTTTCCTCTTGCCACTCAGATTGCATCCCACTGCCAGGTTCTGAGTCAAATCTTACCACCTTCTCAGAACTGGTAGCAAAGAGAGGTTAACTTTTAAATTCTTGGTTCTATCATTTATTACCTATGTGACCTTGGGCAAATCATTTCCCACTGTGATTTTGACTTTATCTGTAAAATGGAAAATGCCTACTTAGAATTTGTGTAAGGATTACTGAAAATAAATGTAAAGCACATACTAGGAATTTAATAAATGATATTTCAAAAATTATAACTCAAGGAAGAATTGCTCTTTTTAGCTCCTTAGAATTTATCTAGCATTACTTTTAGCATTCTTGCTTCATGCTGTGTTAGTTTAAAATAGATATCCACCAATTACTTGATCCTCCTTTCATCAAGACATTGAGTCTAATTCCTTCACCTTGAATATGTGTTGAGTGGGGCTGGCCTTAGTGACTTGTTTCCAGTGAATGGGATGAACTGGGCAGGACATGATTCGATTTGCAAAACCAGGTCACAAAAGGTGATAGAGCTTCTTACTGGCTCTCTCTTCTTTGGGGACACTCGTCTTTGGAACACAGCTATCATGCAGGTAAGGAAGTCCAGGCAACCTGGAGAAGCCTGTATGGAGGAGAACCGAGGCTCCCAACCTTCAGCCTCTGCTGCACTTCCAGGTAGAAGCCAGTCCCTGTCTTTCCAGCCTTGTGAGCAAGCCATCTTGGGAGCACATCCTCCAGGCCACAGCTAAGCTATTCCACCTTGCACTGAGCAGAGCAGAGACCAACCTTCCCTGACAAACTCTGCTCAAATTGTAAATTCATGACCAGAATGAATGATTGCTGTTTTTTTAAAGTCACTGCATTTTGAGGCCATTTGTACTCCACAATAGATAAAAGGAACAGTACCTATATTCAATGCCACGAGTTGGAAGTCACCATTATATAGGTAGACGTCCAAATCTCCTTAGAGAATTCAAACATCTGCATGTTAACAACATTCAGAGTTTAATAAATGCTTTGTTATTTTTAATTAGCTTAATTGATGTGGACATACTCATATGACCAAGGGAATTAGTTTTTCCTTTGTTTATTTGAATTACATAGGTATCTGTGGCTAGAAAAATAAGGCATTGCAGCAAAAAAAAAAAGTTATTTTTCAATTTTCTCCATTGAGATTCATATATTGAAGTTAAGGTGATCAAAACAACTTTTAAGAAGCTGTTACTTAAGCTGAAAGTTACATTTTACAAGCTAGAAAATTGCTTGTCACCCTGAAATATTTGGAAGAAAAAATATATAGTATTGGAAGTTTAAATAGGTAGAGGTGACATTTTCTCATGACAGGAACTGTCTTTTTCATGTACCAGCTTTCGTTGTTCACCACTGATTATATGACAGACTGGTATCCCGAGTTTTAAAAATGAAGAACAAAATATAACCTTCTGAGTGGATTAGTTCTGAGATATGGAACATGAGTACAGCCCACTGAGTTTGGTATTTTGGAGTCTCAGAAATCCTATACTCTTCAATAAAGTAGGGGATGCAAGGAAGAGGGAGCTATTCAACCATTATAAATTATTTAATCATTTCCTTTACCTTCAAGGAGAAAATAATATAAAGAGAGAAATTCTATTTCTTTTTTAAAATAGCAATAAAAATATGGCATGGAAGTATAAGCAGACTCAAGTAAATATATAGTGCCCAGTGGTTTCCAAAGGGTGGTTACTAGAAACGGACCCCGAAGAGAAGCCCTGCTGAATGCCACGGGGAAAAGTTAACATTTAATGTAACAGCCTTAAAAACCTGCAGACAGCTCTAGGGAGAGACAGATGTACTAGTGGTCCCAAGAAGCTTTCATATCTCCCTAAAAAACTGAGTCAAGTGTTTGAGTCATTTTCTATGCAGCATTTAAGGGCCAGAAGGAAGATGGAGGCGTCAATCTGGTTAATTTAGGCAAAAGCAGAATGTAGACTTGAATGAACCTGGTAACTCTGCTTGACTGTATACTTTTTTCAGCTGAGTAAACCTGATTCTAGATCATCACTATTTTTGTTAAAATGTGGGGTCAAGTTGGCATTAGTTATATCTAGGCTATTTCTCTGTGAACACAAAACTATTCACTTATTAGATGTCACCTATCACAATCCGTTCATAGGTCTACGCTGTGATAGATTTCAATCCTTGACTCTGAGGTTTGTAGGTAGGTCAAGAAATAAATCCTATAAATGTGAAGTGGGAAAGAGAAGCAGAGGGTAGAAAGAATGTAAATGACAATAATCTAATTTACAAAGAAATTGGTATTGTAGAAAGCACTTTCATTTCATTATACTTTCATATAATAAATAATTATATTTATAATGGTAAATCATTTATATTAATAATTGTATGTTATATATTAATTAGTTTTTGAAGATTATTTATAATAGAGACCCAGGTACTGAGATGAATTGGTTGCAGACTTGCTTTATCATATAGGATGTTTATCTGCTTCCTTCCTCAACTGTACAGTCAAGGCATTATTAGACTGTGGGGAAACTAAGCTTCTTCTCTGCATGAATACATTTCTATGTTAACTTCAGCAGGAGAAAATAGAAAGAAGTTCTGTATAAGTTTAGAAAAAACTAATAAATCAGCTCTACATAACAACAAATGAATATCCATTCCAATTACGCATATCTCATACTCTCCAAAAAGCTGAAATTAAAGATGGATAATACCAATCTGGGACTTATTCTGCTTTTTAAAATTAGACAATTGTGTACTAAAATAGCTATTTTAAAGAAAAAGAGACTAGTTAAACTTTTTAAATCCCAACTGTCAACAAATATATTTCTATGAACTTTAGAAATGTACTTTGGCAACCATTTACCAAGACAGCTTATTTGAGGGACACTTAACAAGTCAATTGTGGAATAAATCCGACAGATGAAACATGAGTGTTCTGCCTGACTTTGTCTTATGAAGTTGCCTTGTTAGAAAATTTTTAAAGCATGCTTGGAATTTTCAGTCCTTGACGTGATTTCCATGTTGATATTTAATCTGATTAAGTTTAAACCATCTGCCTATAAATATTTGGTAATTTTTTTCCCTAGCTTTTAAAAAATCAGATATACAAGAAGTAAAATATAATAAACCAACCTGTGGTAATTTCATTGAATTGTGGTATTTTAGGATCATTTCCTGTCTATGAGAATTAAAGCCATGTTAACATATATGTATATATGTTACACACACACACGAGTATTTTTTAAATTATTCTATAAAGTTTCTTCCTTTATAGAATGGGATGGGACAATGTTTATAGATTAGAATTCAAAAACCAATGAGAACAAGATTCAATTTTAAGTTACATTTACACTTTCTATTCTCAAGTGAAAAACCAGTTTTATTTATTTTATATACAATATCACACAGATTAATGGGCCTTGATAGCAAAAGCTTTCAATACACTTCCGCTTTTAAATTAATAACTTTGATAGTGAATTTTTTGCACTTTTATTCAAAAATATGTGTATATACTAAAATATACCATTGAAATATTCATATAAACATATACTTTTCATAAGTTGATATGACTGTGAAAATAAGGCTAAAAATACCCAAAGATATATTTTTGATTGTGTGTGTGCACATGTGCAGTGTGTGTGTGCACAAATAATTATTTTTAATATCTAACTAGTGGATAAATGTTTCAACCAAAGGCTGAAGGAGGAATGTCAGAATTCTTTTAAAATCTGGCACATGCTGAGGTCATTTGAGTGGGTTATAAAATGACTTCTGGGTGCAGATTGCTGGCTTCCTCTTGGCCTAGAAAAAGTTATAGTTTCAGAATTCTGTTTAAACCGGTAGGAGTCTTTGGTAATGGATAGGTTTAGTGTTTCCTAGGAAGAATGGAAGAAAAAAACATTATTCTTAAATATACTTTGCAAAATTACAACCTGCAGGCTGAGAAAAGTCATAAAATGGAAAACATTGCCATTCAACTGAGTAAAAACGACTTCCCTCTTCTCTAAGAATGTTATTTGTATTTATTCTCCATATTAGAAGAAAAAACTAACTGCCACCCTCTGCACTAATAATGCATTTTAAGTAATTCCAGTTTTTAAATGGCATTAACACCTACACAGAATCCATACCTCTATTTGTGAACAAACATTTACAAGCATCATTATTCAGAAGCCATTTGAAATATAAAATGATAAGTAAAAATAACACCCTCAATTTGTGTATTTCAGTCATTTTATGTGACCTTTTCTTTCATATCCACTTCGCTGTTTTTCTTTACCAACCTACAGTATCAAGCATAAAAAAGAGAATTATTATTTCCAATCTATTCAAATAGTTGATTGGTTTCATCTTATAAGTCATACCTAGCCTAACTGACACTTTAAAAAATATGTCTTTTTCCAAAAAAAAAAAAAAAAAAAAAAAAAGGAGAATGAAAAGTTACTTGTAAGGAAAGGAAAAATATCACTGAGGGATTTATTGTTTGATTGGGACACCTGTAAATCTCTAGTCTCAGCTCTGTGCTGTCCTCTGCTTATCATTTTATTTATCTCCTGACATATACCCCTACATCTGCACTGGGAGATTCCATGGTTTTTTTACTCCCACGAACCCCAATCCTATATCCCTACCCCTCAACAGAAGCAGATGGTCTTTCTTCCTGCTTTCCTGAACAGCGGCCAAATAAACTGTTTTCCTCCACTGACATATCATGTGCGCCTTCACCCTCCCTTTTAATCCCTAGTCTCTTCAGAAGACGTGTCCTCTCCCCGTTCATTGCTCACCCCTGCACCTGTGTTCTCAAGCTCTCTCTTTTCTTATGTCTCATTTCTTTCTACTCATTATACACATGTGCAGGTCAACTTAATTATAAAAATAACATTTTCCTTCTCTCTTGCTACCTCTTCCATCTATTAATATTATTTTTTCTTTTACTGCCCTTGCACTGCCTAGCTATTTGAAAGAGAAGTCTATTTCTTCCATCGTTCCTCTTCAAATACTCTTTTTCCTTTTAGTGGGTGAAATACAGCTTTAGTTCCTCTCACTCTGCTGAAGACCTCCAAATGACTTCAGAGATATTCCTTAGACCTCATTTTCTTAACCTTGCTTGGAAAAGTGGCAAACACTGAGGAAGAGAAGCCAACTGTCTACCAAAATGTACTCACCTCTCCTATAGCACAGTCTTATTGCTAGAAAGGGGCCTCCTGACTCTTGTAATTGCATCTGACTGTGGCTAGTACTTGCCAATGGATAAGCAGAAGGACACAATTCACTTTCAGATTAGAGAATTTCCCACGTCTCTTTCTTTCAGCCAACAACGGCAAGATCCTCATGGGTGCTGGTGCCACCAGATGGAAGGACCCATTGTCCTTGAATCACCTGCGAACCAGGACCACCTGTCTTAGACTGTTGTGTAACAGGAAGTAAACTTCTATTGTGTTAAGCCATTAGAATGCACTTGTGAGTGGGTGACCATACACAGCCCATCCTAACCGAAGCAGATACTGTAGACCAGTATCTTGCTGTGAAACGCGTTTCTCCCTAGGATTTATGGTATGTATCTTCCTGGTTCTTCCACTCTGTCTGATACCCCTTCTCAGTTCCCTCTAATTATGTCTCATCCAATTCCAACTTTATAAATGAACTGATTCTGGCCTCCAGATTTTTCTTTTATATCGCTAGTCTCTCCTTGTCAATGTTCTCTTTCATGTTTACCTGCCCTTGGTTCCAGTGACCATCTCCATGAACATGACTTCAAGATCCATACTCCTGGCCCATTAACTAATTTTCATAGCCCTACCCTATTAGGTAAATTCTGGTTGCTTGAGCAAGCAGAGGAAAACTAATAGAAATTTTTTGAAAGATGGAAAAAAAAATCAATCAATCAAACGTGGGAAATGTCAGAATCAGGACATCTCATGTAGCTCAGTTTGAGGACTTTGGGGTCTTCCACATCTTCTACTCTTAGCATAGTTTATTCAATATACTGTTTAGTTCAGCTGACAATCTTTTTATAGCAAGATTTCCCTAGTGAAGAAGGCAGTGTGCTGTTTTACATTCTGGTATGAGCTCCTTATCTAGTGCAGGCGAGCACTTTGATGGACACAAGCCTCGGATGCTACCACTGACATGAAACAGCTACCAGCCACTCCCCTAGGCATAGAATCAGATTGGCCAGCTTGAACAAATTGCTTTAAGCTAGAATAGAATCATGTGTTGAGTTTTAGAAGGATTACAATCCTTGGAATGAGGTTTCCACTTGCACTTCATCACAGACAATGTGACCCTGAAATGTGGCCTTGATTCTCCAACAGTAGCTTGGGACTGAGCTAGAATCTGGTGTTAAAACTGAATATAAGATAAAACCTAGCTAGCTCTATGTTTGATGATTTGGTTACAACGTGAATGATTAACATAACTGATTACTTATCTAAGGTGCTATATCATGTAGGAAATAGTTTCCCTGTATCTCTGCATTCACTTCTCACAATTATAAAAGTATTATTAGCATGTCTGCTTTATGATAGAAAAACTTGAATCTAGAATGATACTGTTAATTCTTCCTACCCTAGATAAATAATTGAATGACATAAAAGCTCAAGAATACTATATTAGAACTTTATTTTTTTATTTATTTATTTATTTTTTTTTTTTTTGAGACGGAGTCTCACTCTGTCGCCCAGGTTGGAGTGCAGTGGCCGGATCTCAACTCACTGCACGCTCTGCCTCCCGGGTTCACGCCATTCTCCTGCCTCAGCCTCCCAAGTAGCTGGGATTACAGGCGCCCACCACCTCACCCGGCTAATTTATTTTGTATTTTTAGTAGAGACGGGATTTCACCGTGTTAGCCAGGGTGGTCTCGATCTCTTGACCTCGTGATCTGCCTGTCTCGGCCTCCCAAAGTCCTGGGATTACAGGCTTGAGCCACTGCACCCGGCCATATTAGAACTTTAGTCATGACTGAAATTCCACAAAATAGCTTAATACAACTGAAGAAATTGATTACATTATGTTAAAGGATCATTATTTTTTCATTCAACAAATATTGATTGTTTTTTCTATGTCAGATACTGTGCTTGCAACTAGTAATACAGGGACATAAGGTTTCATAACTCTTCCAAAGAAACTCACAACTTGGCAAGGAAGAATGACAAGTGAACTCAGGGAGTGTGGATGACCATGTTAGAGACAGGAGTAACATGAGTTGCCATAAAGATCTACATGAAAGCATGGAATGAAGCACACATCTAGCCAGACATTATGGGAACAGGGAGAATTCCAAAAGGCCATGCTGAGTTGACTTTCACTTTTGTAAATATTGTATGATAATAAAAGTAGTATATGTAGAATGCTTCTAAAGTACAGGCAAGTCAAAAGAAGAAGACATAAGTCAAATGCAATCTTTCCACCCAGAGATAATCACAGTAAACATTTGATATATTCCCAGCTAATCTTTTTCTAGGATTATACATACACAGTTTTAAAACACAATGTAAATCATACTATATATAGTGTTATAACCTGCTTCTTCACTTAGTAATATGCCATAAATATTTCCAATGCCATTAAAATGTTCAGAAAATCTTGTTTTTCATGGCTATATAGTATTTCACCATATGAAGTGTATCAATTAAGGTTGTTGGTTGCAAGGCATAGAAATGGACTCTGGCTGATTTAAGAATCGAGGAATGTATTAAAAGGATATTGGGTATATCATAATAGCATTGAGAAGGCTAGAGATCCAGGCTCATAAAATGGTGTGAACAATGGAAGGCATAGAACTTTCTGGTAAAAAATATTGCTGTTGCCACATCTTCCATCTGGATGCTGCAGCTTCCAGCTCAGCACCACAGCCACTACCGACCTGGAAACTAGATGCTGCTTCCAGCGTTATCTTTTACCTCTTCCAGACTGAATTTTCTACTCTCTATGTGTCTTCATGTAATTAGTTCCCAATTCAAATCTGAGGGCTAATGAATTTCATTTGGCTGAGCCCAAGTCAAATGCTGATGTTCTATCAGAAAGGAAAGCTGGGTAAATAAGTGTCATAGGCTGAAGTGTGTACCCCCAAAATGTGTATGTTGAAGTCCTAACCCCCAGTTCCTCATAATGGAACTGTATTTGGAGATGAGATCTTTAAAGAGGTAAATAGGTTAAAATAAGGTCATTAAGATGGGCTCTAATCCAACATAACTGATGTCCTTATGAGAAGAGGGAATCTGAGGACAGGCAGGTACAGAGGAAAGACCAGGTGAAGACGCAGGGAGAGGATGACCTGTAGGAGTTCCTCTTTCAGCTGTTCCGTATGAAACAACATCACACAAGTGTCTGTCTTTAGTGAACATGAACAGATAGTTTAACAACTAAAATTACCTTTATAAAGAGGTTCTCACAACCAAACTGCAAATTAGAATCACTGTGGGAAGACTTTTAAAATATCAACACCAGGGCCCCATCTCTAAAGATACAGTTTTGATTGTTCTGGGGTGGGGCAGAGTCATCATTATTTTGTTAACTTCTCAAGTGATTTTTGTATACAGAGCCAATTTCTTTAAATTGCTTTAAAGCAACTTAGGGGAAAAAAAAAATCAGAGAATTAACTTTAGAAACTGAGCAAAGTAGTAATAATATCTCTTCTAAATAAGTGAAGTGCTAGAATATGTTCAAAGATTTTAAAATCATTATCTATACAACAGTAATTCCTTCCATACTAATCTATAGATTCAGTGTAATTGTAACCAGAAGCTGAGAAGGATTGTTTAGACAACTTGACAAGCTCATTTTAAGATTTTTATGATAGAGAAGGGAACTCAAAATAGCCAAAATATTCATGAATAAAGAGGGGGAAAATTCTCCCCTCCTCAAATACTTAGACTAAGAAACTATAAGAATTAAGATGATAGAGCGAGAGGCCGAGAAAAACAATTGGCAAATAGAACAGAGAATCCAGAAAGAAATTCATGACTAAGCAAAAGAGAAATATGCCATAGAGGTGGTATGACAGATTGCTACATATAGAACCCAGAAATTATTTGTATGGAAAAAGGGAAAAAAGATTAAAAACATTCCTATATCACACAATACATAAAAATCAATTTCAGATGATAAAAGACATAACTATCAGTAGAATTTTAATGATTTTAGAAAAAAGGATATATAATCTTACATTAAGAAAAGATTTTTTTTTTCCTTTTTTTTTTTTTTTTTTTTTTTTTTTTTTTTTGAGACAGAGTTTCGCTCTTCTTGCCCAGGCTGGAGTGCAATGGCATGATCTCAGCTCACTGCAACCTCCGCCTCCTGGGTTCAAGCAATTCTTCTGCCTCAGCTTCCCAAGTAGCTGGTATTACAGGTGCCAGCCACCACGCTTGGCTAAATTTTGTATTTTTAGTAGAAATGGGGTTTCACCATGTTGGCCAGGCTGGTCTCAAACTCCTGAGCTCAGGTGATCCACCAGGCTCAGCCTCCCAAAGTGCTGGGATTACAGGTGTGAGCCACTATGCCCGGCCAAGGTTTATTAAATAAAACATTAAAAGGTGTTAATCATAAAAGCAAACTTAGTAAATCTTTTTTTGGGGGAGATGCAGTCTCATTCTGTTGCCCATGCTGGAGTGCAGTGGCACAGTCAAAGTTCATTGCAACATCCTGGGCTCAAGTGATCCTTCCACCTCAGCTTCCTGAGTAGCTGGAACTACAGGCATGCACCACCACACCCAGCTACTTTTTTGTGTATGTATATATTTGCGTGTATATATATATATATATATATATATATATATATATATATATTAGTGTTTGTGTGTGTGTGTATACATTTTTTTGTAGAGATGAGGTTTTGCCAAGTTGCCCAGACTGGTCTCAAATTCCTGGGCTCAAGCTACCCATTTCCTCAGCCTCCCAAAGTGCTGAGGTTACAGGCGTGAGCTACCACACCCTGCCTAAATTAAATCTTTTATTTTGGAAAAAACAAACAATATACCTAAAAAGTTGACAAAAACATAAAAAAGTCGTTCTAGACAAGATAATTTGCATAGTCAATAATATGGAAAAATGTTCAAACTTATTATAATGAGGACAACATATATCAAGATCAAAATTAGAAATCATGTTTAACAAATATTAAGAAATCTGGTAATTCAAACTACTGGATGTCTTATACCTGTTACTGAAAATATATAAATTCATTGACCACTTTTGATGGTAATACAGTATTATACATATTTTTCTTATCTTATGACTGCAATTTTATTTTTTGATGCAGACCAATAGAAATCATTCTACATATGCTTCAGAATAGATGTATAAAACTATTCATAGGAAAAGGTTTATAATAGCAAAATTCTGGAAAAAAGTTTAAAACTCTGTAATGGAGAAATCTATGGAGAATGGTCATATATTCATGATGTGGAATATTATGCAACAATGAACATTTAAGAGTGGTTACTTGCCACCACATGCATGCAAGAATTAACACGTTGACTGAAAGCACAAGTCTCAGAAGCCTACATGAAGGATGACACTCTTAAATAAAGCTCAAAAACAAAGGCACACCATATGCTGTTAGGCCTTAAAAACTATGTAATCAAACTAATTATAAAAATAAAGGAATGACCAACACAACTGTCAGGATAGTCATTACTTCACCGTAAGGTAGGGAAACAACACATGGATTGATGTAAAGTGTTGATAATATTTTAGTTCTTAGGTGGATTTTGATGTTCACAAGATAAATTACATGTATAAACAAGAGAGGTATGCAATCATATTTGGTTATGAACCAAGAGCTATAATAGATCCAATTCTGTGGACTTAATTAATCAGTATAATTTCCAGTGTTGTTTTTAGATCTTAGAAACCACTGAGGTGATATTAAGATTATTGCTGATTTTATTTATATACTTCCTGAGATTAAGAGTGGCAGTCAATGGGACAGATGTTATGGCTTATACCTGTAATCCCAGCACTTTGGGAGGCTGAGGTGGGCAGATCACTTGAGCTCATGAGTTTGAGACCAACTTGGGCAATAGGGTGAGACCCCCGTCTCTATTAAAAATACAAAAAAAAAAAAAAATTAGCCGGGCGTGGTGGCACATGTCTGTGTCTGTGGTCCCAGCTACTCGAGAGGCTGAGGTAAGATGAGTGCCTGGGCTCGGGGGCCGGAGTTGCAGTGAGTCAAGACTGTGCCACTGCATTCTGCCTGGGCGACAGAGTGAGACCCTGTCTCAGAAAAAAAAAAAAAAAGTGGCAGTTAATGTAGATGCATTTGTATTTGTTGAAAGGGGAATATATTATTGTATTTATGTATTGCTTGAAGCATGGTTTGAGACATTTTGGTCTCAAATAGCAGAACTCACAATATACAATGTCTTGAGAACATGAAAGGTACAAAGTTCTCGTAACTTGAAAATTCCAGAGGTAATTAAGCTCAGGTTCTGTTTTGCCTTCATGTCTCTGCAATTCTTTTAGCAACACCTTTCTCCTTTTGCTAGCCTCATCCTCAAGTATTTTTTTTTTCCTTATGGTTTCAAGACGTGCATCCATCAGCGATGTCATTCAGAAGAAAAAAAATCCCAAACCACAAATTAAAGTTTCAGCTAGAAAACACCACACACAAACTCTGGTGTACCTGGCCATGCTTGTGCCACTCCCTGTAGAAAATGGAGGGAAATTCCATTGATTTTCTTAAATCAATCTCTTGAGTCAAGGGTTGATGAAAGGCAGTATCTGTATCCCATATAATCTGAAATTCTGGGGTTCTAGTAGGAAGGACAAAAGGGAAATGTATGCCTAAATATTCACTGCATTTAATTAGGAGTTAATTAAAAATCAATCATGTTTTAAATATCAAAATTAAAGTTAGTGGCAGAAATTTTTCATATATATTATATATTCATTCTTTAGGAATCTCTTCAGTAGTATCATATAATCCAATTCCTAGCTCTGTTTTTATTTTTTATTTTATTTAATATTCTGTGGAAGTAAATTTGACTACAAGAACAAGCATTTCAAGCCAGCAAAGCAATAATTATGTAATTCACTTTTACTAGCCAAAATGCAATGGGGTTCAAAAAACCTCTCTTACTTAAGAAGCTTTAATAATACTAATTTTTTAAATCATAAAAGAAAGTACACAATGTTTAAGGAGGCAATTTACTAGCCTTCTAGAGGAGTTCCTAATAAAAAGCTGTTCTGCAAATGAAAAAGGAAACAAAGAACTTAATGTACTTAGATTTCCAGATTTCAATGGAATTTCTTCCATCACAAATTATTTCCGGCTCCTTGATCTTCACAAGCCAGTGTTTGCTATCTGCTTTAAGTTTTTGACAAATTATTGCTTTATACTTAAATAACCACATTCACAAATGCCATCTCCATGAAATACAAGGGTCCATCATCAGATAATTAATGTAGCAAAGCAACTGTGGGTACCAGTGTGTCTCAAGTGGTTGCTGTACAAGGCTAACCTCCTTGCTTTGACATCATAAAATGATAGTGTACCAAGTTTCAGAGGGCCTGTTTTAATTAAAATATACAGGCATTGCTAATAAGAATGAAATGTCATCAGACCTGAAAATCTCTGTGCAAACATTTTCAGTGCTATTATCCTGCACTATAACGCCACACTTCATTGTCAGTGAGGCAGGCAGAATAAGAGTGCCTAAAGATGTCTATGTCCTAATCCCTGGAACCTATAAGCATGTTACCTGATGTGGCAAATGGGACTTTACAGCTGTGATTCAGTTCAGGGCCTTGAAATGGAAAGATTGTCCCGGGTTATCTCAGTGGGTCTGACGTAATCACATGGTCTTGAAAAGCGAGAATCTTTCCTGGTTGTGATCAAAGGGTGATTTCTACCCAAGAAGAATCAAAGGTGGAAAAATTCTGGCTCTGAAGATGGAGGAAGGAGTCCAAAAGCCAAGGGATGTGGGCAGCTTCTAGAAGCCAGAAAAGGGAAGGAAACAGACTTTACTCTAGAGCCTCCCTAAGGAAGGCAGCCCTGCCAAAACTTTGATTTGATTTTAGCTCAGTGAGACTCATGTCAGACCTCCGGAACCATAAGATAACGAATTTGAGTTGTTTTAAGTCATGAAGTTTGTGGCGATTTGTTGCTACAGCAATAGGAAATGAATACAGTCAGAAAATACTGCAATATGTGAAATATATTCAAAATGTTAAATCCATACAAATTACCTCTCATTTAAATGAGGTTTTATATACCTTATAGGTTGATTGTGACATTTGCTTTTTATTTCTTCTGCAAATTCCCAGTTCCTCCGTTAAAAAAGAGAGAATTTCCTTTAATAGGATTTATTAGGGTAAACCTTTTTTGAATATTCTTTATTTCTGAATATAATGAGATTAATCATAATTAAGTAACTTTGAAATGCCATTTCTGTAGTTCCTTCGGAGCTTAACTATAGCGCTTGATTCTGTTCTTAGAGTATAAATTTTGAAGTGTGCCTCCCTGTGGGTGAAACAGACTTCTATAAAAGTGTCAGTCAGCAGGCAAAGTGCTGAGCTCTACCCTTTACTGATTTTCCATATCGTGGAAAGAACCACCCTAAAATCTGGATTCTGTCACTCTGCAGAATCTGCTCCATCCCAGGGATGTAAAGCAACATTGCACCCAGGGATTGCTACTGACATGTGGTACCTCCTGAGCAGAAGCGTGGGAGGCTGATCCTGACCACAGACCTGGTGTGTGTACCCTGTTGTTTTTGTTGTCATGTGCTGAAGGACTGCACCCCATCACCTTGGCTCCCACTTCATTTCTGCATTACCCACCCCACCTGCAAGGCTTGTCCCGTAGTGACTTCCATGCCAAGTCTCATCCTAGTTACACCCTGTTTGCTATTTCCAAATTGTTTTGTTTTCCTTCTAGAAAATGTAGACAGAAGGATGCAGGTGTTTTGCCCACATCTGCATAATGTAACTCTGTGTGTGTGTGTGTGTGTGTATGTGTGTATATATATATGTGTGTGTGTGTGTGTGTATACATATATATAGTTGTTTCCAGGAGCCCCTCTCTGTGGGATAATCTCTCTGTAATTCAAACGCCTACCAGACTAAAGGCAGCTTTTGTACACTTGGCTTCTGAAAGAGCTGCTGCTTTCGTCTTGCATGTAATAAAAACGTGATATCCGTCTAAGTTTATGCATATTTGTTCATATCCTAGTATACAGCAACTGCAAGAAATACAAAGACCACAGACAAGTTCTAGGACTTGCTCTAGAGAGAGAAAAAGTATATATTTATGCTATTTCATCAGCCTCTTTAATCACCTTTATCATAGCCAAATAGGACTCTGTTCATAAAATCCGCACATTATTTTCCACCATAAGAAATTGCCTGATTTTTCTGATTGTACAAGAGAGTGCCCTTTTAGAACAATACATTAAATTAGAAGATAATACACATTAAAAAAAAATCATGAAATCTTACCGCTCTGAGATTACTTCCAAGAATAGTATGTAGAGTGTTCTGTGCTTTTTATTGTTTGTTTTTGGTTTTTTTTGACAGAGTCTTGCTCTGTCACCCAGGCTGGAGTGCAGTGGTGTGATCTTGGCTCACAGAGGCCTCCCAGGCTCAAGTGATTCTCGTGCCTCAGTCTCCCAAGTAGCTGGGTTATAGGCGCATACCACCACACCCAGCTAATTTTTGTATTTTTTTTTTTTTTAGTAGAGAAAGGGTTTTGTCATGTTGCCCAGGCTGGTCTCAAACTCCTAGCCTAAAGCAATCCACCCATCTTGGCCTTTCAAAATGCTTGGATTACAGGTTTTAGCCACCATGCCCGGCCACACCACATCTTCAGACACAAACAGATGTAATTTTACATAA